>NC_053039.3:3226785-3872142 GCF_002575655.3 Aegilops tauschii subsp. strangulata
GGAACACTGAGACCGAAAGGTCGAGCGTGAATCATATAGTAGATATGATAAACATAGTGATGCTCACCATTGAAAACTACTCCATCTCACGTGATGATCGGACATGGTTTTGTTGATATGGATCACGTGATCACTTAGATGACTAGAGGGATGTCTATCTAAGTGGGAGTTCTTAAGTAATATGATTAATTGAACTTTAATTTATCATGAACTTAGTTCTAATAGTATTTGCATAACTATGTTGTAGATCAATAGCTCGCGATGTAGCTCCCCGTTTATTTTTGATATGTTCCTAGAGAAAAATAAGTTGAAAGATGGTAGTAGCAACGATGCGGACTTGGTCCGTTATCTGAGGATTATCCTCATTGCTGCACAGAAGAATTATGTCCTTGATGCACCGCTAGGTGACAGACCTATTGCAGGAGTAGATGCAGACGTTATGAACGTTTGACAAAGCTCGGTATGATGACTACTTGATAGTTTAAGTGCACCATGCTTTACGGCTTAGAACCGGGACTTCAAAAATGTTTTGAACGCCACGGAGCATATAAGATGTTCCAAGAGTTGAAATTGGTATTTCATACTCATGCCCGTGTCGAGAGGTATGAGATCTCTGACAATACCTTGCCTACAAGATGGAGGAGAATAGCTCAACCAGTGAGCATGTGCTCAGATTGTCTGGGTACTACAATTGCTTGAATCAAGTGGGAGTTAATCTTTCAGATAAGATAGTAATTGACAAAGTTCTCTAGTCACTATCACCAAGTTACTAGAACTTCGTGATGAACTATAATATGCAAGGGATGACGAAAGTAATTCCTGAGCTCTTCGCGATGCTGAAATCAGCAAAGGTAGAAATCAGGAAAGAGCATCAAATGTTGATGGTTTACAAGACCACTAGTTTCAAGAAAAGGGCAAAGGAATAGAAAGGGAACTTCAAGAAAGAATGACAAACAAGTTGTCACTCCCGTGAAGAAACCCAAAGCTAGACTCAAGCCTGTAACTGAGTGCTCCTACTTCAAAGGAAATGGTCACTGGAAGTGGAACTGCCCTAGATACTTGGCGGATAAGAAGGATGGCAAAGTGAACAAAAGTATATTTGATATACATGTTATTGATGTGTACTTTACTAGTGTTTATAGCAACCCCTCAGTATTTGATACTGGTTTAGTTGCTAAGAGTAGTAACTAAAAACAGGAGTTGCAGAATGTACACAGACTAGTTATGGGCGAAGTGACGATGTGTGTTGGAAATAATTCCAAGGTTGATAAGATCACCATCGCACACTCCCTCTATCTTCAAGATTAGTGTTGAACCAAAATAAATGTTATTTGGTGTTTGCATTGAGCATGAATATGATTGGATCATGTTTATTGCAATACATTTATTCATTTAAGTCAAAGAATAATTGTTGTTTTGTTTACATGAATAAAACCTTCTATGGTCATAAACTTAATATAAATGGTTTATTGAATCTCGATCGTAATGATTCACATATTCATAATATTGATGCCAAAAGATGCAAAGTTGATAATGATAGTGCAACATATTTGTGGCACTGCTGTTTAGGTCATATTGGTGTAAAGCGCATGAAGAAACTTCATGCTGCTGGGTTTTTGGAATCACTTGATGCTTGCGAACCATGCCTCATGGGCAAGATGACTAAGACTCCGTTCTCCGGAACAATGGAGCAAGCAACTGACTTATTGGAAATAATACATACTGATGTATGCATGCGGTCTGATGAGTGTTGATGCTCGCGGCAGGCATCGTTATTTTCTAAACCTTCACAGATGATTTGAGAAGATATATGTATATCTACTTGATGAAGCACAAATCTGAAACGCTTGAAAAGTTCAAAGATTTTCAGAGTGAAGTAGAGAATCATCGTAACAAGAACATAAAGTTTCTATGATCTGATCGCAGAGGCAAATATTGGAGTTACGATTTTGGCCTTCAATTAAAACAATGTGGAATAGTTTCACAACCTCATGCCACCAGGAAAACCACAACATAATGGTGTGTCCGAATGTCATAACCGTACTTTATTGGATATAGTGCAATCTATGATGTCTCTTACCGATTTACCACTATCATTTTTGGGTTATGCATTAGAGACAGCTACATTCACGTTAAATAGGTCACCGTCTAAATCCGTTGAGAGGACACCGTATGAACTATGGTTTGGCAAGAAACCTAAGCTGTCGTTTCTTAAAGTTTGAGGTTGCAATGCTTATGTGAAAAAGTTTCAACCTGATAAGCTCAAACCCAAATCGGAGAAGTGCGTCTTCATAGGATACCCAAAAGAAAATGTTGGGTACACCTTCTACCACAGATCTGAAGGCAAGATATTTGTTGCTAAGAATGGATCCTTTCTAGAGAAGGAGTTTCTCTCGAAAGAAGTGAGTGGGAGGAAAGTAGAACTTGATGAGGTAATTGTACCTTCTCCCGAATTGGAAAATAGTTCATCACAGAAATCAGTTCTAGTGATGCCTACACCAATTAGTGAGGAAGATTAATGATGATGATCATGAAACTTTAGATCAAGTTACTACCGAACCTCGTTGGTCAACCAGAGTACGGTCCGCACCAGAGTGGTACGGTAATCCTGTTCTGGAGGTCATGTTACTTGACAATGACGAACCTACGAACTATGAGGAAGCGATGATGAGCCCAGATTCCGTGAAATGGCTTGAGGCCATGAGATTTGAGATGGGATCCATGTATGAGAACAAAGTGTGGACTTTGGTTGACTTGCCCGATGATCGGCAAGCCATAGAAAATAAATGGATCTTCAAGAGGAAGACGGACGCTGATAGTAGTGTTACTATCTACAAAGCTAGACTTGTCGAAAAAGGTTTTTGACAAAGTTCAAGGTGTTGACTACGATGAGATTTTCTCAGTCGTAGCAATGCTTAAGTCTGTCCGAATCATGTTAGTAATTGCCACATTTTATGAAATCTGGCAAATGGATGTCAAAACTACATTCCTTAATCGATTTCTTAAAGAAGAGTTGTATATGATGCAACCAGAAGGTTTTGTCGATCCTAAAAGTGCTAACAAAATGTGCAAGCTCCAGCGATCCATTTATGGACTGGTGCAAGCATCTCGGAGTTGGAATATACGCTTTGATGAGTTGATCAAAGCATATAGTTTTATATAGACTTGCGATAAAGCCTGTATTTACAAGAAAGTGAGTGGGAGCACTACAGCCTTTCTGATAAGTATATGTGAATGACATATTGTTGATCAGAAATGATGTAGAATTTTCTAGAAAGCATAAAGGAGTGTTTGAAAGGAGTTTTTCAATGAAAGACCTCGATGAAGCTGCTTACATATTGAGCATCAAGATCTATAGAGATAGATCAAGACGCTTGATAAGTTTTTTCAATGAGTACATACCTTGAATTTTTTTGAAGTAGTTCAAAATGGAACAGTCAAAGAAGGAGTTCTTGCCTGTGTTGTAAGGTGTGAAGTTGAGTAAGACTCAAAGCCCGACCACGGCGGAAGATAGGAAGAGAATGAAAGTCATTCCCTATGCCTCAGCCATAGGTTCTATAAAAGTATGCCATGCTGTGTACCAGACCTATTATGTACCCTGCATTGTGTTTGGCAAGGGAGTACAATAGTGATCTAGGAGTAGATCACTGGACAATAGTCAAAATTTTCCTTAGTGGAATAAGGATATGTTTCTCGATTATGGAGGTGACAAAAGGTTCGTTGTAAAGGGTTACGTCGATGCAAGTTTTGACACTGATCCAGATGACTCTAAGTCTCAATCTGGATACATATTAAAAGTGGGAGCAATTAGCTAGAGTAGCTCCGTGCAGAGCATTGTTGACATAGAAATTTGCAAAATACATACGGATCTGAATATGGCAGACCCGTTCACTAAACTTCTCTCACAAGCAAAACATGATCACACCTTAGTACTGTTTGGGTTTTAATCACATGGCGATGTGAAATAAGATTACTGACTCTAGTAAACCCTTTGAGTGTTGGTCACATGGCGATGTGAACTATGGGTGTTAATCACATGGTGATGTGAACTATAGGTGTTAAATAACATGGCGATGTGAACTAGATTATTGACTCTAGTGCAAGTGGGAGACTGAAGGAAATATGCCCTAGAGGCAATAATAAAGTTGTTATTTATATTTCCTTATATCATGATAAATGTTTATTATTCATGCTAGAATTGTATTAACCAGAAACTTAGTACATGATTGAATACATAGACAAACAGAGTGTCACTAGTATGCCTCTACTTGACTAGCTCGTTAATCAAAGATGGTTAAGTTTCCTAGCCATTGACATGAGTTGTCATTTGATGAACGAGATCACATCATTAGAGAATGATGTGATTGAATTGACCCATTCCGTTAGCTTAGCATTTGATCGTTTAGTATATTGCTATTGCTTTCTTCATGACTTATACATGTTCCTATGACTATGAGATTATGCAACTCCCGAATACCGAAGGAACACTTTGTGTGCTACCAAACGTCACAACGTAACTGGGTGATTATAAAGGTGCTCTATAGGTGTCTCCGATGGTACTTGTTGAGTTGACATAGATCGAGATTAGGATTTGTCACTCCGATTGTCGGAGACATATCTCTGGGCCCTCTCGGTAATGCACATCACTATAAGCCTTGCAAGCAATGTGACTAATGAGTTAGTTGCGGGATGATGCATTACGGAACGAGTAAAGAGACTTGCCGGTAACGAGATTGAACTAGGTATTGAGATACCGGCATTCGAATCTCGGGCAAGTAACGTACCGATGACAAAGGGAACAACGTATGTTGTTATGCGGTTTGACCAATAAAGATCTTCGTAGAATATGTGGGAGCCAATATGAGCATCCAGGTTCGCTATTGGTTATTGACCGGAGACGTGTCTCCGTCATGCCTACATAGTTCTCGAACCCGTAGGGTCCGCACGCTTAACGTTCGGTGACGATCGGTATTATGAGTTTATGTGTTTTGATGTACCAAAGGTAGTTCGGAGTCCCATATATGATCACGGACATGACGAGGAGTCTCGGAATGGTCGAGACATAAAGATCGATATATTGGATGACTATGTTTGGGCATTTACCAGAGTACCGGAGGGTTACCGGAACCCCGTGGGGAGTATATGGGCCCTAATGGGCCTTAGTGGAGAGAGAGAGGGGCAGCCAGGGCAGGCCGCGTGCCCCCTCCCCCTCTGGTCCGAATTGGACTAGGAAGGGGGGCCCTTTCCTTCCTCTCTCTCTCTCCCCCTTCCTTATCTCCTACTCCTACTACATGGAAGGGGGGAATCCTACTCCTGGTGGGAGTAGGACTCCACAGGGCGCGCCATAGTAGAGGCCCGGCCCTCCCCCTCCTCCACTCCTTTATATACGGGGGAGGGGGCACCCCATAGACACAAGTTGATCATTGATCTCTTAGCCGTGTGCGGTGCCCCCCTCCACCATAATCCACCTCGGTCATATCATCTTAGTGCTTAGGCGAAGCCCTGTGATGACCCACAAGTATAGGGGATCTATCATAGTCCTTTCGATAAGTAAGAGTGTCGAACCCAACGAGGAGCAGAAGGAAATGATAAGCGGTTTTCAGCAAGGTATTCTCTGCAAGCACTGAAATTATAGGTAAAAGATAGTTTTGTGATAAGATAATTGGTAACGAGCAACAAGTAACAAAAGTAAATAAAGTGCAGCAAGGTGGCCCAATCCTTTTTGTAGCAAAGGACAAGCCTGGACAAACTCTTATATAGAGAAAAGCGCTCCCGAGGACACATGGGAATTATCGTCAAGCTAGTTTTCATCACGTTCATATGATTCGCGTTCGGTACTTTGATAATTTGATATGTGGGTGGACCGGTGCTTGGGTGCTGCCCTTACTTGGACAAGCATCCCACTTATGATTAACCCCTATTGCAAGCATCCGCAACTACAAAAGAGGTATTAAGGTAAACCTAACCATAGCATGAAACATATGGATCCAAATCAGCCCCTTACGAAGCAACGCATAAACTAGGGTTTAAGCTTCTGTCACTCTAGCAACCCATAATCTACTTATTACTTCCCAATGCCTTCCTCTAGACCCAAATAATTGTGAAGTGTCATGTAGTCGACGTTCACATAACACCACTAGAGGAGAGACAACATACATCTCATCAAAATATCGAACGAATACCAAATTCACATGACTACTAATAGCAAGACTTCTCCCATGTCCTCAGGAACAAACGTAACTACTCACAAAGCATATTAATGTTCATAATCAGAGGAGTATTAATATGCATATAGGATCTGAACATATGATCTTCCACCAAATAAACCAACTAGCATCAACTAGGGTTTGAGAGGAGATGGTGCTGGTGAAGATGTTGATGGAGATTGCCCTCTCTCGATGATTTCCCCCTCCCGGAGGGAAGTGTCGCCAGCAGAACAACTCTGCCGGAGCCCTAGATTGGTTCCGCCAAGGTTCCGCCTCGTGGCGGCGGAGTCTCGTCCCGAAAGCTTGCTTATGATCTTTCTTCGGACGAAAGACTTCATATAGCAGAAGATGGGCACCGGAGGGCCAACAGGGGGCCCACGATGCAGGGGGCGCGCACAGGGGGGTAGGGCGCGCCCCTCACTCGTGGCCAGGGTGTGGGCCCCCTCTGGTATTTCTTCCGCTCAGTATTTTTTATTATTTCCAAAAATAACTTTTGTGGAGTTTCAGGACTTTTGGAGTTGTGCAGAATAGGTCTCTAATATTTGCTCCTTTTCCAGCCCAGAATTCCAGCTGCCGGCATTCTCCCTCCTTATGTAAACCTTGTAAAATAAGAGAGAATAGGCATAAGTGTTGTGACATAATGTGTAATAACAGCCCATAATGCAATAAATATCAATATAAAAGCATGATGTAAAATGGATGTATCAACTCCCCCAAGCTTAGACCTCGCTTGTCCTCAAACGGAAGCCGATAACGATAAATATGTCCACATGTTTAGAGATAGAGGTGTCGATAAAAGAAAATACGGACATGAGGGCATCATGATTACTCTCATAACAGCAACATATATGGATATTGTCATATGATTTCTTATGCTCAAGTAATAATCTATTCCCAATGCAAAGTATGAATCAGAAACTCTATTGAGAACTAACAAACTATAATCTCAGTCATTGAAGCAATTGCAATTTAACATAACATCAAAAAGAGTCTATGTCATAGCCTTTTAGCAAGTCCACATACTCAACTATCATTTAGTCTTTCACAATTGCGAACACTCACGCAATACTTGTGGTTACGAAGTTTTAATCGGACACAGAAAAAGATAGGGGCTTATAGTTTCGCCTCCCAACCTTTTACCTCAAGGGTAATGTCAACAATAATAATTCATGCTAACTTACATCCAATTAGATATATGTATCAGGATCTTTCCAACACACTGTGCTTGCCAAAGGATAAAATGTAAAAAGGAAAGGTGAAGATCACCATGACTCTTGCATAAGGTAGAAGATAATAATAAAAGATAGGCCCTTCGCAGAGGGAAGCAGAGGTTGCCATGCGCTTTCAGAGTTGGATGCACAAAATCTTAACGCGAAAGAACGTCACTTTATATTGCCACTTGTGATATGGACCTTTATTGTGTAGTCCGTCGCTTTTATTTCTTCCACATCACAAGATCGTATAAAGCTTATTTCCTCCACACCAATCAATCATACATTTTTAGAGAGCAATTTTTATTGCTTGCACCGATGACAACTTACTTGAAGGATCTTACTCAATCCATAGGTAGATATGGTGGACTCTCATGGCAAAACCGGGTTTAAGGGTATTTGGAAGCACAAGTAGTATCTCTACTTGGTGCAAAGAATTTGGCTAGCATGAGGGGGAAAGGCAAGCTCAACATATAAGAAAACATAACCCATTGCGTTGTCCTCCTTGTCCAACATCAACTCTTTAGCATGTCATATTTTAATGACTGCTCACAATCATAAAAGATGTCCAAGATAGTATATTTATATGTGAAACCTCTCTTTCTTTATTACTTCCTATTAATTGCAACGATGACCAAAGCTATGTTTTTCAACTTTCAAAAACTTTTAATCATCATACTCTTTCTATGTGAAGTCATTACTCTCCATAAGATCAATATGATCTCTTTGTTTCTTTTTATTCTTTTTTTCTCTTCTTTTATTCACTCAAGATCATAGCAAGATAATCAAGCCCTTGACTCAACACTAACCTTTATTATATATAGCTCACGGACTCGATTACATAGAGGGATCATAAAGCAAAACTCAAAACTAGATCATACCAAAACTTTATTCTACTACATCAAGATACTACTCAAAGGATCGAACTAAGAAAAACGGTAAAGATAGAGATGTGATGGTGATATGATACCGGGGCACCTCCCCCAAGCTTGGCAGTCGCCAATGGGAGTGCCCATACCCATGTGATTATGTCTCCTTTTTCGGTGATGGTGTAATATTCTTGGCGATGATGCCCCTCAGGATACGATTCTCCTCCTCGAGCTTATGGACTTGCTGCTTGAGGTCCATTATTTCCTTACGAAGCTTTCCTGTAATGGCTAAAGCTCCTTGCACCCAAGGGTGTTGCATAGCTGCGGGAGAACAAGTGACACTCTTCTTCATATTTTCATAAGAAAGAAATCTAACATTGGAAGGGATAACCGAGTTTGGAATAGCTGAGCTCTGTAGTTCCCCCATCGTGAATCCAGCTCGGAAGCGAGAAGTGACTTCTTGATCCTCCTCTATGGCATCTATCCTCTTCAAATCAGCCTCCATCTCTTCCTCCGTTGCTGGCCCAAAGTGGTCAGCATCGCTGTTTGTCCTTGTTCTCGATGCCGGATGAGACACCCGCCTCTCCCCGACTGACTCTTGAGAAGACATCTTGCTCTAATCTGCAGCAGCAACAGCTCGAAACACAAACAGAGGATAATTACGTGATACAGGGGTCAAAACCTACAGGAGAATATATAATGATTTTTACCGACCAAAATACGTATCGTGCAAGAAAACGGAGTCCGGAGAGCGCACGAGGTGCCCACGAGGCAGGGGGGCCGCGCCTAGTAGGGTAGGGCGCGCCCTCCACCCTCGTGGAGTCCTAGTGTCCTTCCCGGACTGCTTCTTATTTTTCTATTTTTCTAAATATTCCAAAACGGAGAAAAATTGCCATTAGAACTGTTTTGGAGTCGGTTTACTTACCGTACCACATACCTATTCCTTTTCGGAGTCTGAAATGTTTCGGAAAGTGTCCCTTATGTATTCTTCCGGGGTTACGGTTTCAATAACATTAGTTTCGACATTTATAGGATTACCTGGGATATAATGTTTGATTCTTTGACTGTTCACCACCTTCGGATTTGTTCCTTCGAAGTTGTTGATTTTTATGGCACCGGAACGATAGACCTCCTCGATAACGTACAGACCTTCCCATTTAAAGAGAAGTTTTCCTGCAAAAAATCTTAAACGAGAGTTGTATAGGAATACATAATCACCTACATTAAACTCATGCTTTTGTATCCTTTTGTCATGCCATCTTTTAACTTTTTCTTTAAACAATTTGGCATTCTCATAGGCTTGGGTTCTCCATTCATCAAGTGAGCTAATGTCAAATAACCTCTTCTCACCGGCAAGTTTGAAATCATAATTGAGCTCTTTAATAGCCCAATAAGCCTTATGTTCTAGTGCAAGAGGTAAGTGACATGCTTTTCCATAAACCATTTTATACGGAGACATACCATAGGATTTTTATATGCAGTTCTATAGGCCCATAATGCATCATCCAGTTTCTTGGACCAATTCTTTCTAGATCTATTAACAGTATTTTGCAAAATTAATTTGAGCTCTCTATTACTCAATTCTACTTGACCACTAGACTATAGGTGATAAGGAGATGCAATTGTATGATTAACATCATATTTAGCAAGCATTTTTCGGAAAGCACCATGAATAAAATGTGAACCACCATTAGTCATTAAATATCTAGGGACTCCAAACCTCGGAAAAATAACTTCTTTAAGCATTTTAATAGAAGTGTTATGATCAGCACTACTAGTTGGAATAGCTTCTACCCACTTAGTAACGTAATCAACAGCAACTAAAATATGTGTGTATCCATTGGAGGCAGGAAAAGGTCCCATATAATCAAAGCCCCAAACATCAAATGGTTCAATAACAAGTGAATAATTCATAGGCATTTCTTGACGTCTACTAATATTACCAATTCTTTGACATTCATCACAAGATAAGACAAACTTACGGGCTTCCTTGAAGAGAGTAGGCCAATAAAAACCGGATTGCAATACCTTATGTGCAGTTATATCTCCAGCGTGGTGTCCTCCATAAGCCTCGGAGTGACACTTGCGTAGGATCTGTTCCTGTTCATGCTCAGGTACACAACGTCTAATAACACCATCTTCGCCTTCTTTATAAAGATGTGGGTCATCCCAAAAGTAATGTCTCAAATCATAGAAAAACTTTTTCTTTTGTTGGTATGTGAAACTAGGTGGTATAAATTTAGCAACAATGTAATTAGCATAATCAGCATACCATGGAGCAGTACGAGAAGCATTTATGACATTTAATTGTTCATCAGGAAAGCTATCATCAATAGGTAGTGGGTCATCAAGAACATTCTCTAACCTAGACAAGTTATCTGCAACGGGGTTCTCAGCTCCCTTTCTATCAATAATATGCAAATCAAATTCTTGTCATAAGAGAACCCATCTAATAAGTCTAGGTTTAGCATCTTTCTTTTCCATAAGATATTTAATAGCAGCATGATCAGTGTGAATAGTTACTTTAGAATCAACAATATAAGGCCTGAACTTATCACAAGAGAATACAACTGCTAGGAATTCTTTTTCAGTAGTAGCATTATTTCTCTGAGCATTGTTTAGAGTTTTACTAGCATATTGAATAACATTTAATTTCTTATCAACTCTTTGCCCTAGAACAGCACCTACAGCATAATCACTAGCATCACACATAATTTCAAAGGGTAAATTCCAATCAGGTGGCTGAACAATAGGTGTAGAGATCAATGCTTTCTTAAGTATTTCAAATGATTCTACACAATCTTCATCAAAGACAAATGGTATACCCTTTTGTAATAAATTAGTCAGAGGCCGAGAAATTTTTGAGAAGTCCTTAATGAACCTCCTATAAAAACCGGCATGACCAAGGAAACTTCTTATACCTTTAATGTCCTTGGGACATGGCATCTTTTCAATAGCATCAACCTTGGTTTTATCAACTTCAATACCTCTTTCAGAAATTTTATGCCCCAAGACAATACCTTCATTAACCATAAAATGGCACTTCTCCCAATTCAAGACAAGGTTAGTTTATTTACATCTCTGCAAAACTCGATCAAGGTTGCTCAAGCAATCATCCAAAGAGGATCCATAGACGGAGAAATCGTCCATGAAAACCTCACAAATCTTTTCACAAAAGTCAGAGAATATAGCCATCATGCATCTTTGAAAGGTAGCAGGTGCATTACATAAGCCAAAAGGCATACGTCTATAAGCAAAAGTACCGAAAGGACAAGTGAAAGTAGTCTTAGATTGATCATCAGCTGACACAGGTATTTGAGAGAAACCAGAATAACCATCTAGAAAGCAAAAAAATGTGTATGTTTGGATAATCTTTCTAGCATTTGATCGATAAAAGGTAAGGGGTAATGATCCTTTTTAGTAGCATTATTCAATTTGCGGAAATCAATTACCATCCTATAACCTATAATAATTCTTTGCGGGGTCAATTCATCTTTATCATTAGGAACGAAAGTAATACCTCCTTTCTTAGGAACACAATGGACAGGACTTACCCACTGACTATCAGCAACGGGATAAATTATACCTGCCTCAAGGAGCTTTAGTATTTCCTTTCTTACCACTTCTTTCATCTTAGGATTCAGCCGTCGTTGGTGATCACGAACTGGTTTGGCATCTTTCTCCAAATTTATTTTGTGTTGACATAGAGTGGGACCAATGCCCTTAAGATCATCAAGAGTATAACCAATAGCAGCACGGTGCTTCTTCAGAGTTTTCAATAATCTCTCTTCTTCATGCTCTGAAAGGTTAGCACTAATAATAACAGGATATATCTTTTTCTCACCAAGATAAGCATATTTAAGAGTATTAGGTAACGGTTTAAGCTCAAACACGGGATCACCCTTGGGTGGAGGAGGATCCCCTAGGATTTCTACAGGAAAATTGTGTTTCAGGATGGGTTCCTATTTGAAGAATACTTCATCTATTTCCCTTCTTTCATTCATAGACATATCATTTTCATGGTCTAACAAATATTGTTCCAAAGGATCATTAGGAGGTACGGCAATAGAAGCAAGACCAATAATTTCATCCTTACTAGGCAATTCCTCTTCACGGTGTTGTCTACGAAATTTAGAGAAACTAAACTCATGAGACATATCGCCTAAACCAATAGTAACAACATCCTTTTCGCAGTCTATCTTAGCATTAATAGTGTTCAAGAAGGGTCTACCAAATATAATGGGACAAAAGCTATCTTGTGGGGAACCAAGAACAAGAAAATCAGCAGGATATTTAGTTTTCCCACACAATACTTCAACATCTCTAACAATTCCCATGGGTGAAATAGTATCCCTATTGGCAAGTTTAATTGTGACATCAATATCTTCTAACTCAGTAGGTGCAATATCATGCATAATTTCTTTGTATAAGTTAATAGGTATTGCACTAGCACTAGCACCCATGTCCCATAAGCCATGATAACAATGATCTCCTATTTTAACAGAAATAACAGGCATGCCTACCACAGGTCTATGTTTATCTTTAGCACAAGGTTTAGCAATTCTAGCAGTCTATTCACGGAAATAAATAACATGCCCATCAACATTATCAGCCAAGAGATCTTTAACAATAGCAATATTGGGTTCAACTTTGACTTGCTCAGGAGGTGTATAGGTTCTAATATTGCCTTTACGAACCACAGTTGAAGCTTTAGCATGATCCTTTATTCTAACAGGGAAAGGTGGTTTCTCAACATAAGTAGTAGGAACAATAGGATCATTATAAGTGATAGTCTTTTCTTCAACTTTAATACGTGCAGCACTTTTACTTCTATGGGAGGATGATATTTAAACCACTTCTCCTTAGGGAGATCAACATGAGTAGCAAAAGATTCACAGAAAGAAGCTACTATCTCAGAATCAAGTCCATATTTAGTGCTAAATTTACGGAAAACATCGGTATCCATAAAAGATTTAACACAATCAAACTTAGGTGTCATACCTGACTCCTTACCTTCGTCGAGATCCCAATCTTCAGAGTTGCGTTTAATTCTTTCCAATAAATCCCATTTGAATTCAATAGTCTTCATCATAAAAGAGCCAGCACAAGAAGTATCGAGCATGGTGCGATTGTTATCAGAAAGCCGAGCATAAAAATTTTGAATAATTATTTCTCTTGGAAGCTCATGATTGGGGCATGAATATAACATTGATTTAAGCCTCCCCCAAGCTTGAGCGATGCTTTCTCCTTCGCGAGGCCAAAAATTATATATATAATTGCGATCATGATGAACAAGATGCATAGGATAAAACTTCTGATGAAATTCCAATTTCAATCGTTTGTAGTTCCATGATCCCATATCATCACATAGCCTATACCATGTCAATGCATCTCCCTTCAAAGATAAAGGGAAGACCTTATTCTTAATAACATCATCGGGTATACCTGCGAGCTTAAATAATCCACAAACTTCATCCACATATATTAGGTGCTCATCAGGATGCATGGTTCCGTCTCCTGCAAAAGGATTAGCTAGCAGTTTTTCTAACATACCCGAAGGAATTTCAAAGTAGACATTTTCATTTTCAGTAGGTTCAGTAGGTTGAGGAGCAACTCTTTGCTCTACTGGTCGGGGTGAAGATACCCCGAACAAGCCCCTCAGAGGATTACTTTCCATAGTAACAAGTGACAGTAAATTTCAGCACACTATATAAATTTTTCCTTACCAAATTCCACCTACCAAAGGCGCTTCACTCCCCGGCGATGGCGCCAGAAAGAGTCTTGATGACCCAGAAGTATCGGGGATCTATTGTAGTCCTTTTGATAAGTAAGAGTGTCGAACCCAACGAGGAGCAGAAGGAAATGATAAGCGGTTTTCAGCAAGGTATTCTCTGCAAGCACTGAAATTATAGGTAACAGATAGTTTTTTGATAAGATAATTGGTAACGAGCAACAAGTAACAAAAGTAAATAAAGGGCAGCAAGGTGGACCAATCCTTTTTGTAGCAAAGGACAAGCCTGGACAAACTCTTATATAGAGAAAATCGCTCCCGAGGACACATGGGAATTATCGTCAAGCTAATTTTCATCACGTTCATATGATTCGCGTTAGGTACTTTGATAATTTGATATGTGGGTGGACCGGTGCATGGGTCCTGCCCTTACTTGGACAAGCATCACACTTATGATTAACCCCTATTGGAAGCATCCGCAACTACAAAATAAGTATTAAGGTAAACCTTACCACAGCATGAAACATATGGATCCAAATCAGCCCCTTACGAAGCAACGCATAAAATAGGGTTTAAGCTTATGTCACTCTAGCAACCCATCATCTACTTATTACTTCCCAATGCCTTCCTCTAGGCCCAAATAATGGTGAAGTGTCATGTAGTCGACGTTCACATAACACCACTAGAGGAGAGACAACATACATCTCATCAAAATATCGAACGAATACCAAATTCCATGACTACTAATAGTAAGACTTCTCCCATGTCCTCAGGAACAAACGTAACTACTCACAAAGCATATTCATGTTCATAATCAGAGGAGTATTAATATGCGTATAGGATCTGAACATATGATCTTCCACCAAATAAACCAACTAACATCAACTACATGGAGTAATCAACACTACTAGCAACCTACAGGTACCAATCCCAGACTTAGAGACAAGAATTAGATACAAGAGATGAACTAGGGTTTGAGAGGAGATGGTGCTGGTGAAGATGTTGATGGAGATTCCCCTCTCCCGATGAGAGGAGTGTTGGTGATGATGATGGCGATGATTTCCCCCTCCCGGAGGGAAGTGTCCCCAGCAGAACAGCTCTGCCGGAGCCCTAGATTGGTTCCGACAAGTTTCCGCCTCGTGGCGGCGGAGTCTCGTCCCGAAAGCTTGCTTATGATTTTTCTTCGGACGAAAGACTTCATATAGCAGAAGATGGGCACCGGAGGGCCAACAGGGGCCCACGAGGCAGGGGGGACGCGCCCAGGGGGGTAGGGCGCGCCCCCACCCTCGTGGCCAGGGTGTGGGCCCCCTCTGGTATTTCTTCCGCTCAGTATTTTTTATTATTTCCAAAAATAACTTTCGTGGAGTTTCAGGACTTTTGGAGTTGTGTAGAATAGGTCTCTAATATTTGCTCCTTTTCCAGCCCAGAATTCCAGCTGCCGGCATTCTCCCTCCTAATGTAAACCTTGTAAAATAAGAGAGAATAGGCATAAGTATTGTGACATAATGTGTAATAACAGCCCATAATGCAATACATATAAATATAAAAGCATGATGCAAAATGGACGTAGCAACTCCCCCAAGCTTAGACCTCGCTTGTCCTCAAGCGGAAGCCTATAACGATAAATATGTCCACATGTTTAGAGATAGAGGTGTCGATAAAATAAAATTCGGACATGAGGGCATCATGATTACTCTCATAACAGCAACATATATGGATATTGTCATATGATTTCTTATGCTCAAGTAATAATCTATTCCCAATGCAAAGTATGAATCAGAAACTCTATTGAGAACTAACAAACTATAATCTCAGTCATTGAAGCAATTGCAATTTATCATAACATCAAAAAGAGTCTATGTCATAGCCTTTTAGCAAGTCCACATACTCAACTATCATTTAGTCTTTCACAATTGCTAACACTCACGCAATACTTGTGGTTACGAAGTTTTAATCAGACACAGAGAAAGATAGGGGCTTATAGTTTCGCCTCCCAACCTTTTACCTCAAGGGTAATGTCAACAATAATAATTCATGCTAACTTACATCCAATTAGATATATGTATCAGGATCTTTCCAACACACTGTGATTGCCAAAGGATAAAATGTAAAAAGGAAAGGTGAAGATCACCATGACTCTTGCATAAGGTAGAAGATAATAATAAAAGATAGGCCCTTCACAGAGGGAAGCAGAGGTTGCCATGCGCTTTCAGAGTTGGATGCACAAAATCTTAATGCGAAAGAACGTCACTTTATATTCCCATTTGTGATATGGACCTTTATTATGCAATCCGTCGCTTTTATTTCTTCCACATCACAAGATCGTATAAAGCTTATTTCCTCCACACCAATCAATCATACATTTTTAGAGAGCAATTTTTATTGCTTGCACCGATGACAACTTACTTGAAGGATCTTACTCAATCCATAGGTAGATATGGTGGACTCTCACGGCAAAACTGGGTTTAAGGGTATTTGGAAGCACAAGTAGTATCTCTACTTGGTGCAAAAAATTTGGCTAGCATGAGGGGGAAAGGCAAGCTCAACATGTTGGATGATCAATGACAATATACTTTATCTCAGATATAAGAAAACATAACCCATTACGTTGTCTTCCTTGTCCAACGTCAACTCTTTAGCATGTCATATTTTAATGACTGCTCACAATCATAAAAGATGTCCAAGATAGTATATTTATATGTGAAACCTCTCTTTCTTTATTACTTCCTATTAATTGCAACGATGGCCAAAGCTATGTTTGTCAACTCTCAACAACTTTTAATCATCATACTCTTTCTATGTGAAGTCGTTACTCTCCATAAGATCAATATGATCTCTTTGTTTCTTTTTATTCTTTTTTTCTCTTCTTTTATTCACTCAAGATCATAGCAAGATATGCAAGCCCTTGACTCAACACTAATCTTTATTATATATAGCTCACGGACTCGATTACATAGTGGGGTCATAAAGCAAAACTCAAAACTAGATCATACCAAAACTTTATTCTACTAGATCAAGATACTACAAAGGATCGAACTAAGAAAAATGGTACAGATAGAGATGTGATGGTGATACGATACCGGGGCACTTCCCCCAAGCTTGGCAGTCGCCAAGGGGAGTGCCCATACCCATGTGATTATGTCTCCTTTTTCTGTGATGGTGTAATATTCTTAGCGATGATGCCCCTCAGGATACGATTCTCCTCCTCGAGCTTATTGACTTGCTACTTGAGGTCCATTATTTCCTTACGAAGCTTTCCTGTAACGGCTAAAGCTCCTTGCACCCAAGGGTGTTGCATAGCTGCGGGAGAACAAGTGACACTCTTCTTCATATTTTCATAAGAAAGAAATCTAACATTGGAAGGGATAACCGAGTTTGGAATAGCTGAGCTCTGTAGTTCCCCCATCGTGAATCCAGCTCGGAAGCGAGAAGTGACTTCTTGATCCTCCTCCATGGCATCTATCCTCTTCAAATCAGCCTCCATCTCTTCCTCCATTGCTGGCCCAAAGTGGTCAGCATCATTGTTTGTCCTTGATCTCGATGCCGGATGAGTCACCCGGCTCTCCCCGACTGACTCTTGAGAAGACATCTTGCTCTAATCTGCAGCAGCAATAGCTCGAAACACAAACAGAGGATAATTACGTGATACAGGAGTCAAAACCTCCGAGAGAATATATAATGAATTTTTACCGAGCAAACTACGTATCGTGCAAGAAAACGGAGTCCGGAGAGCGCACGAGGTGCCCACGAGGCAGGGGCGCGCCCAGTAGGGTAGGGCGCGCCCTCCACCCTCGTGGAGGCCTCTTGTCCTTCCCGGACTGCTTCTTATTTTTCTATTTTGCTAAATAATCCAAAACGGAGAAAATTGCCATTAGAACTGTTTTGGAGTCGGTTTACTTACCGTACCACATACCTATTCCTTTTCGAGGTCTGAAACATTCCAGAAAGTGTCCCTTATGTATTCTTCCGGGGTTACGGTTTCAATAACATTGGTTTCGACATTTATAGGATTACCTGAGATATAATGTTTGATTCTTTGACCGTTCACCACCTTCGGATTTGTGCCTTCGAAGTTGTTGATTTTTATGGCACCGGAATGATAGACCTCCTCGATAACGTAGAGACCTTCCCATTTAGAGAGAAGTTTTCCTGCAAAAAATCTTAAACGAGAGTTGTATAGCAATACATAATCACCTACATTAAACTCATGCTTTTGTATCCTTTTGTCATGCCATCTTTTAACTTTTTCTTTAAACAATTTGGCATTCTCATAGGCTTGGGTTCTCCATTCATCAAGTGAGCTAATGTCAAATAACCTCTTCTCACCAGCAAGATTGAAATCATAATTGAGCTCTTTAATAGCCCAATAAGCCTTATGTTCTAGTTCGAGAGGTAAGTGACATCCTTTTCCTTAAACCATTTTATACGGAGACATACCCATAGGATTTTTATATGCAGTTCTATAGGCCCATAATGCATCATCCAGTTTCTTGGCCAATTCTTTCTAGATCTATTAATAGTCTTTTGCAAAATTAATTTGAGCTCTCTATTACTCAATTCTACTTGACCTCTAGACTGTGGGTGATAAGGAGATGCAATTCTATGATTAACATCATATTTAGCAAGCATTTTTCGGAAAGCGCCATGAATAAAATGTGAACCACCATCAGTCATTAAATATCTAGGGACTCCGAACCTCGAAAAAATAACTTTTTTAAGCATTTTAATAGAAGTGTTATGATCAGCACTACTAGTTGGAATAGCTTCTACCCACTTAGTAACGTAATCAACAGCAACTAAAATATGTGTGTATCCATTGGAGGCAGGAAAAGGTCCCATATAATCAAAGCCCCAAACATCAAATGGTTCAATAACAAGTGAATAATTCATAGGCATTTCTTGACGTCTACTAATATTACCAATTCTTTGACATTCATCACAAGATAAGACAAACTTACGGGCATCCTTGAAGAGAGTCGGCCAATAAAAACCGGATTGCAATACCTTATGTGCAGTTCTATCTCTAGCGTGGTGTCCTCCATAAGCCTCGGAGTGACACTTGCGTAGGATCTGTTCATGTTCATGCTCAGGTACACAACGTCTAATAACACCATCTACTCCTTCTTTATAAAGATGTGGGTCATCCCAAAAGTAATGTCTCAAATCATAGAAAAACTTTTTCTTTTGTTGGTATGTGAAACTAGGTGGTATAAATTTAGCAACAATGTAATTAGCATAATCAGCATACCATGGAGCAGTACGAGAAGCATTTATGACATTTAATTGTTCATCAGGAAAGCTATCATCAATAGGTAGTGGGTCATCAAGAACATTCTCTAACCTAGACAAGTTGTCTGCAACGGGGTTCTCAGCTCCCTTTCTATCAATAATATGCAAATCAAATTCTTGTAACAAGAGAACCCATCTAATAAGTCTTGGTTTAGCATCTTTCTTGTCCATAAGATATTTAATAAGCAGCATGATCAGTGTGAATAGTTACTTTAAAATCAACAATATAAGGCCTGAACTTATCACAAGCAAATACAACTGCTAGGAATTATTTTTCAGTAGTAGCATAATTTCTCTGAGCATTGTCTGGAGTTTTACTAGCATATTGAATAACATTTAATTTCTTATCAACTCTTTGCCCTAGGATAGCACCTACAGCATAATCACTAGCATCACACATAATTTCAAAGGGTAAATTCCAATCAGGTGGCTGAACAATAGGTGCAGAGATCAATGCTTTCTTAAGTATATCAAATGCTTCTACACAATCATCATCAAAGACAAATGGTATATCCTTTTGTAATAAATTAGTCAGAGGCCGAGAAATTTTTGAGAAGTCCGTAATGAACCTCCTATAAAAACCGGCATGACCAAGGAAACTTCTTATACCTTTAATGTCCTTGGGACATGGCATCTTTTCAATAGCATCAACCTTGGCTTTATCAACTTCAATACCTCTTTCAGATATTTTATGCCCCAAGACAATACCTTCATTAACCATAAAGTGGCACTTCTCCCAATTCAAGACAAGGTTAGTTTCTTCACATCTCTGCAAAACTTGATCAAGGTTGCTCAAGCAATTATCAAAAGAGGATCCATGGACGGAGAAATCGTCCATGAAAACCTCACAAATCTTTTCACAGAAGTCAGAGAATATAGCCATCATGCATCTTTGAAAGGTAGCAGGTGGATTACATAAACCAAAAGGCATACGTCTATAAGCAAAAGTACCGAAAGGACAAGTGAAAGTAGTCTTAGATTGATCATCAGCTGACACAGGTATTTGAGAGAAACCAGAATAACCATCTAGAAAGCAAAAAAATATATATGTTTGGATAATCTTTCTAGCATTTGATCGATACAAGGTAAGGGGTAATGATCCTTTTTAGTAGCTTTATTCAATTTGCGGAAATGAATTACCATCCTATAACCTGTAATAATTCTTTGCGGGGTCAGTTCATCTTTATTATTAGGAACGAAAGTAATACCTCCTTTCTTAGGAACACAATGGACAGGACTTACCTACTGACTATCAGCAACGGGATAAATTATACCTGCCTCATGGAGCTTTAGTATTTCTTTTCTTACCACTTCTTTCATCTTAGGATTCAGCCATCGTTGGTGATCACGAACTGGTTTGGCATCTTTCTCTAAATTTATTTTGTGTTGACATAGAGTGGGACTAATGCCCTTAAGATCATCAAGAGTATAACCAATAGCAGCACGGTGCTTCTTTAGAGTTTTCAATAAGCTCTCTTCTTCATGCTCTGAAAGGTTAGCACTACTAATAATAGGATATATCTTTTTCTCATCAAGATAAGCATATTTAAGAGTATCAGGTAACGGTTTAAGCTTAAACATGGGATCACCCTTGGGTGGAGGAGGATCCCCTAGGATTTCTACAGGCAAATTGTGTTTCAGGATGGGTTCCTGTTTAAAGAATACTTCATCTATTTCCCTTCTTTCAATCATAAACATATCATTTTCATGGTCTAGCAAATATTGTTCCAAAGGATCATTAGGAGGTACGGCAATAGAAGCAACACCAATAATTTCATCCTTACTAGGCAATTCCTCTTCACGGTGTTGTCTATGAAATTTAGAGAAATTAAACTCATGAGACATATCACCCAAACCAATAGTAACAACATCCTTTTCGCAGTCTATCTTAGCATTAACAGTGTTCAAGAAGGGTCTACCAGTCAATAGGTCTATGTTTATCTTTAGCACAAGGTTTAGCAATTCTAGCAGTCTCTTCACGGAAATAAATAACATGCCCATCAATATTATCAGCCAAGAGATCTTTAACAATAGCAATATTGGGTTCAACTTTAACTTGCTCAGGAGGTGTATAGATTCTAATATTGCTTTCACGAACCACAGTTGAAGCTTTAGCATGATCCTTTATTCTAACAGGGAAAGGTGGTTTCTCAACATAAGTAGTAGGAACAATAGGATCATTATAAGTGATAGTCTTTTCTTCAACTTTAATAGGTGCAGCTACTTTTACTTCTATGGGAGGATGATATTTAAACCACTTCTCCTTAGGGAGATCAACATGAGTAGCAAAAGATTCACAGAAAGAAGCTACTATCTCAGAATCAAGTCCATATTTAGTGCCAAATTTACGGAAAACATCGGTATCCATAAAAGATTTAACACAATCAAACTTAGGTGTCATACCTGACTCCTTACCTTCGTCGAGATCCCAATCTTCAGAGTAGCGTTTAATACTTTCCAATAAATCCCATTTGAATTCAATAGTCTTCATCATAAAAGAGCCAGCACAAGAAGTATCGAGCATGGTGCGATTGTTATCAGAAAGCCAAGCATAAAATTTTTGAATAATTATTTCTCTTGGAAGCTCATGATTGGGGCATGAATATAACATTGATTTAAGCCTCCCCCAAGCTTGAGCGATGCTTTCTCCTTCGCGAGGCCAAAAATTATATATATAATTGCGATCACGATGAACAAGATGCATAGGATAAAACTTCTGATGAAATTCCAATTTCAATCGTTTGTAGTTCCATGATCCCATATCATCACATAGCCTATACCATGTCAATGCATCTCCCTTCAAAGATAAAGGGAAGACCTTCTTCTTAATAACATCATCGGGTATACCTGCAAGCTTAAATAATCCACAAACTTCGTCCACATATATTAGGTGCTCATAAGGATGCATGGTTCCATCTCCTGCAAAAGGATTAGCTAGCAGTTTTTCTAACATACCCGAAGGAATTTCAAAGTAGACATTTTCATTTTCAGTAGGTTCAGTAGGTTGAGGAGCAACTCTTTGCTCTACTGGTCAGGGTGAAGATACCCCGAACAAGCCCCTCAGAGGATTACTTTCCATAGTAATAAGTGACTGTAAATTTCAGCACACTATATAAATTTTTCCTTACCAAAGGCGCTTCACTCCCCGGCAACGGTGCAAGAAAGAGTCTTGATGACCCACAAGTATAGGGGATCTATCGTAGTCCTTTCGATAAGTAAGAGTGTCGAACCCAACGAGGAGCAGAAGGAAATGATAAGCGGTTTTCAGCAAGGTATTCTCTGCAAGCACTGAAATTATAGGTAACAGATAGTTTTGTGATAAGATAATTGGTAACGAGCAACAAGTAAAAAAAGTAAATAAAGTGCAGCAAGGTGGCCCAATCCTTTTTGTAGCAAAGGACAAGCTTGTACAAACTCTTATATAGAGAAAAGCGGTCCCGAGGACACATGGGAATTGTCGTCAAGCTAGTTTTCATCACGTTCATATGATTCGCGTTCGGTACTTTGATAATTTGATATGTGCGTGGACCGGTGCTTGGGTGCTGCCCTTACTTGGACAAGCATCCCACTTATGATTAACCCCTATTGCAAGCATACGCAACTACAAAAGAAGTATTAAGGTAAACCTAACCATAGCATGAAACATATGGATCCAAATCAGCCCCTTACGAAGCAACGCATAAACTAGGGTTTAAGCTTCTGTCACTCTAGCAACCCATCATCTACTTATTACTTCCCAATGCCTTCCTCTAGGCCCAAATAATGGTGAAGTGTCATGTAGTCGACGTTCACATAACACCACTAGAGGAGAGACAACATACATCTCATCAAAATATCGAACGAATACCAAATTCACATGACTACTAATAGCAAGACTTCTCCCATGTCCTCAGGAACAAACGTAACTACTCACAAAGCATATTAATGTTCATAATCAGAGGAGTATTAATATGCATATAGGATCTGAACATATGATCTTCCACCAAATAAACCAACTAGCATCAACTACAAGGAGTAATCAACACTACTAGCAACCTACAGGTACCAATCCCGGACCTAGAGACAAGAATTGGATACAAGATATAAACTAGGGTTTGAGAGGAGATGGTGCTGGTGAAGATGTTGATGGAGATTTCCCTCTCCCGAGAGGAGCGTTGGTGATGACGATGGCGATGATTTCCCCCACCCGGAGGGAAGTGTCCCCAGTAGTACAGCTCTGCCGGAGCCCTAGATTGGTTCCGCCAAGGTTCCGCCTCGTGGCGGCGGAGTCTCGTCCCGAAAGCTTGCTTATGATTTTTCTTCGGACGAAAGACTTCATATAGCAGAAGATGGGCACCGGAGGGCCAACAGGGGGCCCATGAGGTAGGGGCGCGCCCCCCATCCTCGTGGCCAGGGTGTGGGCCCCCTCTGGTATTTCTTCCGCTCAGTATTTTTTATTATTTCCAAAAATAACTTTCATGGAGTTTCAGGACTTTGGAGTTGTGTAGAATAGGTCCCTAATATTTGCTCCTTTTCCAGCCCAGAATTCCAGCTGCCGGCATTCTCCCTCCTAATGTAAACCTTGTAAAATAAGAGAGAATAGGCATAAGTATTGTGACATAATGTGTAATAACAGCTCATAATGCAATAAATATCAATATAAAAGCATGATGCAAAATGGACGTATCACCCTGCGCTGGTGGCTTCATCATCACCGTCATCACGCCGTCGTGCTGACGAAGCTCTCCCTCGACACTCTGCTGGATCGTGAGTTCATGGGATGTTACCGAACTGAACGAGTAGAGATCGCGGAGGTGTCGTACGTTCGGTACTAGGATCGGTCGATCGTGAAGACGTACGACTACATCAACCGTGTTGTCATAACGCTTTCGCTTTCGGTTTACGAGGGTATGTGGACAACACTCTCCCTTCTCGTTGCTATGCATCACCATGATCTTGCGTGTGCATAGGAATTTTTTTTGAAATTACTACGTTCCCCAACACATATAGCCCAAAGTAATGCACATATTCCAATCTGAATACGTCCCGCAATAACTGGTTCCACTCCAGTTAGCCATGTACCAAATAACATGTCAATGCTGACTGGAGGGTTAATGTTAAAGTGTTGGGTAACGTAGTAATTTCAAAAAAAAATCCTACGCACACGCAAGATCATGGTGATGCATAGCAACGAGAGGGGAGAGTGTTGTCCACGTACCCTCGTAGACTGAAAGCGGAAGCGTTAGCACAACACGGTTGATGTAGTCGTACGTCTTCACGATCCGACCGATCCAAGTACTGAACGTACGGCACCTCCGAGTTCAGCACACGTTCAGCTCGATGACGTCCCGCGAACTCCGATCCAGCAGAGCTTCACGGGAGAGTTCCGTCAGCACGACGGCGTGATGACGGTGATAATGTTGCTACCGACGCAGGGCTTCGCCTAAGCACCGCTACGATATGACGGAGGTGGAATATGGTGGAGGGGGCACCGCACACGGCTGGGAGAGATCAACAGATCAACTTGTGTGTTCTAGGGTGCCCCCTGCCCCCGTATATAAAGGAGCAAGGGGGGAGGCCGGCCGGCCTCTGTAGGGCGCGCCAGGAGGAGTCCTCCTCCTAGTAGGAGTAGGACTCCCATTTCCTACTCCTACTAGGAGGAGGAAAGGAAGGAGGAGAGGAGAAGGAAGAAGAGGGAGGAAAAGGAGGAAAGGGGGCCGGCCCCCTAGTCCAATTCGGTTTGGGCTAGGGGGCCGCGCGCCCTACCTCCTCTCTTCCACCACTTGGCCCATGAGGCCCATTACTTCTTCCTCGTATTCCCGTAACTCCCCGGTACCCCGAAAAATACCCGAATCACTCGGAACCTTTCCGATGTCCGAATATAGTCGTCCAATATATCGATCTTTACGTCTCGACCATTTCGAGACTCCTCGTCATGTTCCTGATCTCATCCGGAACTCCGAACTACCTTCAGTACATCAAATCACATAAACTCATAATACCGATCGTCACAGAACTTTAAGCGTGCGGATGTAACACCCTGGGAATCATGCTACAGTAACCCCCTGTGATTAAGCTAATCATGTTGCTAAACAGGGCTTGATCACATTTGAACCACACCCTTGTCAAACTCCTAGTTCAAACTTCAAATATAATTAAAGTGGAAAATAAAAGTTTTCAAAAATTCAAACAGAAATGTTCAGTGGGTTCTAAATAATACACTGGTAATTATGGTGGAGAAAACACATTTTTATAAAATGTCTAAATACTTTTAAATGAAATAAAACAGAAACGGAAATAAACAAAAAAGAGAAAACAGAAAACAAAACAGAAAAAGAAAGCAAAAGGAAAAAGGCCCGCTCCCCCCCCACTGGAACCGCGGCCCAAACCCCCCCGGCCCAAGCTGGGCCGCCACCCGCAGCCGCGCCCCGGCCCAGCCCACCCCCCCGCCCCGCGTCCCCTTCCTATTCCCCCGACCGGGTCGGAACAGGGGAGCGTCGCCGCCGAACCCCCTCGCCGGCGGTGAACCCCGCGAGAGGATAAGGGCGCCAGCGGCCCCGCTCCCTCGGGCCTCTCTCCCACTCACCCCGCTCGCTCCCTCGGCCTCTGCGCCTCTCCCCCGGGTCCGCGCCGCTCCCCTCTTCCCCACGCCCGACGCGCTCGCCGCCGTTCACCTTGTTCACGTGGCCACCGTGCCCCACTCGCCTCCTCGCCGTGTCGTACGACGTCGCCGCCCTCGACTACACCCCCTCCGCCTCTCCGTCGAAGCTCAGAGCCACTGCAACCGCCTCCCCGAGCTCGCCTTCAACCTCAGACGCCGGCGACCCCCTTCTTCCCCGGCGACGACCTGCTGCTACTAAGCCACCCACGGGCCTTTCTTGCGCCGCGCGGTGAGCTCCTCTACCTCCTCCCCCTCTCCGCTAGCTCGCTCGCGCTCCGTAGCGGCTCCCCCACGAGCGCCCGAACGCGCTGCCGCCTGCGCTCGTCGCCGGCGTGCCTCCGGTGACCAAATGGCCACGGGCCAGCGCCCGTTGCCTTCGCCTCCTAACGCACGACCCACCTAGCCTCTCCGTTCGCTCGCTAGCATGCTGCGTCGCCCTTTCCTCTGGCGTCCGACTCCGGTCGTCCGCCGACGAGCTCGCCGCGCTCGATTCCGGTCACCCCTGCCGCCACAACCACCACCGTTGGACGCGGCGCAGCCGTAGCTTTCGAACGCGACCGAAAACTCCCTGAACGGTGCCCTGTACGTGGATTCCGGCGAGGTCCCGAGCGCCTCCGCCGTGTTTTCGGTCGCCGGCGTTGCTCCGGCGCCGGCCACCGACGTGGCACACCTGGGGGCCACCCCCTGGGTCACTGCCAGTGGGCCCCCTGGTCACCTGTTGACCAGTTGACCTGGTCAACTGGGCTGACTGGGCGGCCCCAGCCACTGACGTGCGGGCCCCGCCCCTTAAAATAAATAATTAAAATGATTTTATAATTAAAAGTAATTAGTTTAACTAATTAGTCACTGACATGTGGGTCCCACTGGACCCACCTGTCTGGTTTGACTGGTCAGCCGACCAGTTGACCTGCTGACGTCAGCATTACCTCATGCTGACGTCATAATTCATTTTTCTGAATATAAATAATTCCAGAAATTCAAATAAACTTTGAAAATTCATATCTTTTAAACCGTAACTCGGATGAAAATGTTTTCTATATGAAAGTTGCTCAGAACGACGAGACGAATCCGAATACGCAGTCCGTTCGTCCACCACACCTCCCTAACCTATCGAACTAGCAACTTTCCCCCTTCGGTCCGTCTGTCCGAAAACGTGAAACATCGGGAATACCTCCCGGGTGTTCCCCCCCCTCACCGGTACCACCTACTGTCGCGTTAGGACACCCCTAGCACCGCTCACTGTCATGTCACGCATCGTCATGCTTATGTTTGCATTGTATTTACTGTTTCTTCCCCCTCTTCTCTCCGGTAGACTACGAGACCGACACTGCTGCTGCCCAGTTTGACTACGGAGTCGACGGCCCCTCCTACTTGCCAGAGCAATCAGGCAAGCCCCCCCCTTGATCACCAGATATCGCCTACTCTACTCTCTACTACTTGCATTAGAGTAGTGTAGCATGTTACAGCCTTTCGATATCCTATTCTGATGCATAGCCTATCCTTGCTACTACTGTTGATACGTTTACCTGCAATCCTACATGCTTAGTATAGGATGCTAGTTTTCCATCAGTGGCCCTACATTCTTGTCCGTCTGCTGTGCTATACTATCGGGCCGTGATCACCTGGGCGGTGATCACGGGCATATACTTGTATATTATATACATGGCACCTGTGATGACTAAAGTCGGGTCGGCTCGTAGGAGTACCCGCAAGTGGATCTTTGTGGCGGAGCGACAGGGCAGGTTGAGACCGCCTAGGTAAGAGGTGGGCCTGGCCCTGGTCGGCGTTCGCGGATACTTAACACGCTTAACGAGATCTTGGTATTTGATCTGAGTCTGGCCATTTGGTCTATACGCACTAACCATCTACGTGGGAGTAGTTATGGGTATCCCGACGTCGTGGTATCAGCCGAAGCTCTTTTGACGTCAGCGACTGAGTGGCGCGCGCCGGATTGGACTGGAACGCCACTAGGCTAGGTCTGCTTCCGGCCGCGTACGCAACGTGCGGGTGTGCATAGGGCGATGGGCCCAGACCCCTGCGCGCATAGGGTTAGACCGGCGTGCTGACCTCTCTGTTGTGCTTAGGTGGGGCTGCGACGTGTTGATCTTACGAGGCCGGGCATGACCTAGGAAAGTGTGTCCGGCCAATTGGGATCGAGCGTGTTGGGTTATGTGGTGCACCCCTGCAGGGAAGTTTATCTATTCGAATAGCCGTGTCCCTCGGTAAAAGGACGACCCGGAGTTGTACCTTGAGCTTATGACAACTAGAACTGGATACTGAGTAAAATACACCCTTCCAAGTGCCAGATACAACCCGGTGATCGCTCTCTAACAGGGCGACGAGGAGGGGATCGCCGGGTAGGATTATGCTATACGATGCTACTTGGAGGAATTCAATCTATTCTCTTCTACATGCTGCAAGATGGAGATGTCCAGAAGCGTAGTCTTCGACAGGACTAGCTATCCCCCTCTTATTCTGGCAATCTGCAGTTCAGTCCACTGATATGCCCCTTTACACTTATACTCATGCATATGTAGTGTAGCTCCTTGCTTGCGAGTACTTTGGATGAGTACTCACGGTTGCTTTTCTCCCTCTTTTCCCCTTTCTATACCGGATTGTCGCAACCAGATGCTGGAGTTCAGGAGCCAGACGCCACCGTCGACGACGACTCCCACGGCACTGGAGGTGCCTACTACTACGTGCAGGCCGCTGACGACGACCAGGAGTAGTTAGGAGGTCCCAGGCAGGAGGCCTTGCCTTTTCGATCGTTGCTACTTTTGTGCTAGCCTTCTTAAGGCAAAACTTGTTTAACTTATGTCTGTACTCAGATATTGTTGCTTCCGCTGACTCGTCTATGATCGAGCACTTGTATTCGAGCCCTCGAGGCCCCTGGCTTGTATTATGATGCTTGTATGACTTATTTATGTTGTAGAGTTGTGTTGTGATATCTTCCCGTGAGTCCCTGATCTTGGTCGTACACATTTGCGTGCATGATTAGTGTACGGTCAAATCGGGGGCGTCACAAGTTGGTATCAGAGCCAACTGCCTGTAGGAATCCCCCTTTCCAACTCCTTGGCCGAAGTCGAGTCTAGACATTGCAAAACTTTTACTAACATGGATGTGCGGCTTACGGGCCCACGTCGCCATTGGGTGGTACTAGGATCTTTTACTCCTCGACCTTTACTCTGGGACTCTGAACTCTCTTCTACTCGGGTTAAACGAATTTGCTAACTCTAACACTAGGATCCCGTGACCGCGTTCACCCCTAAGATGGATAAGCCATAGTTGTTTCTTAGATAGTATTTTGAACAATTCACACACTGTCATTTGACTCCTTTGAAACGTCTTTGCTTTCAGATGGAAACCACGAGGCAGGTTGTTCGCCACACGATGGCCATTGGTGCCTCGGGATCACCTGCGGTGCTAGCTGAGATGATGACCTATCTGGGTTATCGCTGGCACCCTGAGTACACCGTCTACGAGGAGTACCAGGACTTTAACCAGGAGCAGTACCGTGCCATCGTCCACCTCTACTCTCGGGAGTACGACTCCACTACTGTGCTGCACACCGCACATGGTGTTGGTGTGACCATCGATATGGCTGTCCACGATGCAGCCTATGCTGCTCTGACACGTCTTCGTGGAGAGTATCGGGAGTTGGACACCTCCCCTTTCAGGCACATTGCTACCGCCTCTGATGTTGGTGCAGAGGGATACTATACTGCTGCCTACTCCACTGTCACCCGAGAGCCCTTCTACCATCAGCACCTGGTTCTGCATGCTGATGGGCTGGATCGAGCTAACCGAGCTCTTCGCCACGAGATGTACACCACCCGGCAGCACCTTTTCCGTGCTCTGACGCTGCTGCACCCCTTTGTCCGGTCTGGACAGGTACCGCGTACTGCGATCTACCCAGCCAGGACCGTGATGCCCCACGGTGTCGGTTGGCCAGAGGTGGGAGGCTACTCTCCCGCACTTGGTCCTTTTCTGCCACCTGAGCACCGGGCTCTACACCTGAGCATCCGCGGCCCCCAGTCTGCTGACGTGGAGGATTATCCGTTACCTCACTACCAGCTGTCGGGCTACGATTACCTCCACAGTACCTCTTGGGACTGATGTAGGCTTGCTTGTAGTATTAGTTGCAGTCGCCGCGAGCCTGTGTGCCGCCTATGATGTTTTAGTCTATGTACTGAACTCTGTGTACTGAACTCTATGCATGACCCCTTTTGTAAGCTATGCCGACTACTATGTAGTAGCTATCGTGCTCCTTTCATTATGCATGTTTCATCATGAATGATTCTTGTCATTGCAAATTTTCTAAATGCTGAACTACCCCTGTTATATATTAGCAGGATGGTTAGACCAGGTGGTCGTGGTCGTGGTGGCGATGCCCCACCACCACCTGAGTACATGGTTGGTATGATCCAACAGTTTGAACTGAACCGCCAATTCATGGAAAATATGATGGCTCAGTTTCCTCGCCCCAATTTGAACCAACAGCCAGCTCAAGTGACTCTTCAAGATTTCATACGCCTCAACCCAACCATCTACCGCAGCTCAACTCAGCCTCTGGATGCTGATGACTGGCTCCGTGACATCACCTATGAGATGGAGTCTGCTGATGTAGCCCCTGCCAGCTATGTAAATTTTGCTTCCTTCTTCTTGAAGGGACCCGCAGCACAATGGTGGGACAGCCACAGGCGTACTCTGCCAGCTGGAACAATCATCACCTGGCCAGACTTCCAAGCTGCTTTCCGTGCCCGCTTCATTCCTCAAGGAGTCATGCACCGGAAGAAGCGTGAGTTCCGCAACCTCACCCAAGGCAACAAATCTGTCGAAGCTTATCAGCGGGAGTTTCTGGACTTGTCCCGCTATGCTGAAGAAGACATTGCAACTGATGCACGCAGACAGGAGAAGTTCCGTGATGGCCTTCAAGCTGACATCAAGCTCGCACTTCTAGTGCATGACTTTGCTGATTTCGCCACCTTGGTGAACAAGGCCATCAATGTTGAAACTGGTTTGCAGGAATACCAGAGCTCACACAGGCGCAACCGTGACACGGGCTCATCTTCGGGCCCGCCCTCACAGAAGCGTAAGATATGGATCCCGAACAGCATGTATCGTCCAAATGCTTCTGCCCCAAAGCAGACCTATGCTGCCCCTCGTCTGCCTACACCACCGTCCAGGCAGTCAAGACTTCCAGCTCCACCATCCCAAGCTCCTGTTCCCACTCCGAATAATGGCTTGTGCTTCAGGTGTGGTCAACCAGGACACCGTGCTAGAGAATGCAACCAGAACCAGAATCAACTGGCCCTTCCAGCAACTGGCCGTGGTAACAATCAGCCTCGCAACAACAATGCTAAGCCTTATGGTCGTGCTCATGCCAACCACGTTGATCTCAACGAAGCTCAAGACCAGCCTGCTACTGTGATGGGTACACTCCTCGTAAATTCAGTACCAGCATCCGTTTTATTTGATACAGGTGCATCGCATTCATTCATGTCAGAAGATTTTGCATACAAGCACGACGTTAAATGTGAGGAGATGAACACCTCTGTATTGGTCAAAACCCCCGTGGGACAGTGTCAAACCTCCTTGGTTGGCATCGATGTCCCCGTGGAAATCGAAGGGCTGGAATTCTATGCCTCTCCCATTATCCTGAAGTCGTCTAACATCGACCTCATTTTGGGTATGGATTGGTTGAAAGCGCATACTGCTTCTATAGTTTGCGCCACTAAAACCGTCCATCTGCTACACCCTTCAGATGAAATAGTTGCTTACCAAGCTAATCTGGTGCAAAATGCCGAGGCAAGGCTCTATGCATTGAATGCATTGAACGCTGCACCACTCGAGGGCATTGAAAATATTCCCGTCGTGCATGAATTCCTCGACGTCTTCCCTGAAGAACTTCCAGGGATTCCCCCTGCTAGAGCTGTCGAATTCATCATCGACTTGAAACCAGGCACCACTCCTATAGCCAAGCGACCCTACAAAATGCCGCCGCATGAACTCCTTGAGCTTACGGAGGAAATCGACAAGTCTCTTCGCAAAGGATTCATTCGCCCAAGTTGCTCTCCTTGGGGAGCACCTTCTCTCTTTGTCATGAAGAAGGATGGGACAAACCGGTTAGTTCAAGACTACCGTCCTATAAACCAAGCTACCATTCAGAATAAATACCCTCTTCCTCGGATCAATGATCTGTATGATCAACTGGCGGGTTCGTCAGTGTTCTCTAAGCTCGACTTGAGGTTGGGCTACCACCAGATCCGTGTTCGCGAAGAGGATATCCCAAAGACCGCCTTCGTGACTCGCTATGGTTCATACGAGTACACCGTCATGTCTTTCGGTTTAACCAATGCTCCAGCCACCTTCTCTCGTCTGATGAACTACATATTCATGGATTACCTCGACAAGTTCGTCGTGGTTTATCTGGATGATATCCTGATATTTTCCAAGAACGAAGAGGAACATGCTGAGCATCTTCGACTTGTGCTGGAAAAACTACGAGAACATCAACTATATGCCAAGTTCTCTAAATGTGAATTCTGGCTACCCGAAGTAACCTATCTCGGGCATGTCATCTCTAAGGATGGTATTGCCGTCAACCCCGAGCGAGTTCAGGCTATTCTTGATTGGACTCCTCCCAAGAACGTTAAGCAAGTCAGAAGTTTTCTCGGTCTCGCCAGCTATTGCCGTCGATTCGTCGAGAACTTCTCTAAGATCGCCAGGCCTCTGACTAACCTGTTGCATAAGGGCGTCAAGTTCCAATGGACAGACAAATGTCAGGAAAGTTTCCAAGCACTCAAAGACAAGTTGACTTCTGCTCCAGTTCTAGCTCCACCTGATACTAAGAAGGACTTCGTCATTTACTGCGACGCTTCCCTTCAAGGATTAGGCTGTGTCCTAATGCAAGACCGCAGAGTGATTGCTTATGCCTCTCGACAATTGCGCCCTCACGAAGAGAACTACCCAGTTCACGACCTCGAACTTGCTGCCGTCATTCATGCGCTGAAGCAGTGGCGACATTACCTTCTCGGTAATCGTTGCGAGATCTTCACTGACCACCAAAGTCTGAAGTATCTGTTTACTCAGCCAGATCTGAACCTCCGTCAACAGAGATGGATGGAGCTTGTTGCAGACTTTGACTTGGGTATCTCCTATACGCCAGGCAAGGCTAATGTAATGGCTGATGCCTTGAGCCGCAAGTCTTACTGCAACCACCTTCAGGTTCACAAAGTTCAGCCCTCGCTTGTTGAGGAATTCAGGAAGTTGAACCTCCATATTGTTCCTCCGGGTGCACTCGCTCCCCCTCCTAAACAATTTGGCAAGGTGAACCTCCACGTTGTTACCCAGGGTTCCCTCAATACCCTAGTTGCTAAACCAGATCTCGAGGACAGCATCAAAAGGCTACAGAAGTATGACTCTGAAGCCCACAAGATTAAGCGCTACCTCGCAGAAGGAAAGCCCTCATTCTTCACCATTTCTGAAGATGGCGCCCTATACTTCAAGGGCCGCCTAGTGGTGCCATGTGCAGAGAAAAACCTGGATATGACACAGGAAGTTATGAAAGAAGCTCATGATACGCCTCTTTGTATCCATCCTGGTAGTACAAAGATGTACCAAGATATCCGTCAGAGATTCTGGTGGACTAATATGAAGCAAGACATTGCTCGTTATGTTGCTGAGTGTGACGTTTGCCGTCGTATCAAAGCAGAACATCAAAGGCCTGCTGGAACTCTGCAACCTATCTCTATTCCTGAATGGAAATGGGACCATGTTGAGATGGACTTCGTCACTGGATTTCCCAAATCGCAAAAAGGTAATGATGCTATTCTTGTCGTCATTGACCGGCTTTCCAAAGTTGCACATTTCCTGGCAGTCAAAGAAACGATCACTGCTAGCCAGTTGGCAACGCTCTATATGTCCAGGATTGTTTCACTCCACGGTATTCCATTGGTTATCAGTTCAGACCGTGGCAGCTTATTCACTTCAAGATTCTGGGCAAGTTTCCAAGAAGCTATGGGCACTCATCTGTCATTTAGTACTGCGTTTCATCCTCAATCGCAAGGACAAGTTGAACGCGTCAATCAAGTTCTCGAAGACATGCTTCGAGCTTGCGTTATTTCCTTCGGCAAGAAATGGGAGGAATCTCTCCCGTATGCTGAGTTCTCTTATAATAATAGCTATCAAGCTAGTCTGAAGATGGCCCCCTTCGAAGTGTTATATGGACGAAAGTGCCGAACCCCTCTGAACTGGTCAGAAACTGGGGAACGTCCACTCTTCGGTCCGGATATTATCCAAGATGCCGAAGAACAAGTCCGCATTATTCGCGAGAATCTCAAGACTGCTCAGTCACGTCAGAAGAGTCAGTATGACCGTCATCATAAAGACATGGTCTATCAACCTGGCGAAAAGGCTTATCTTCGAGTCACACCTATGAAGGGTGCTCACCGATTCGGGATCAAGGGCAAACTAGCTCCTCGCTATATTGGCCCATTCACTATTCTCGAAAGGCGTGGAAAAGTGGCATACCAACTGGAACTACCGCCGAACCTTCTCAGGTTCACGATGTGTTCCATGTGTCACAGCTCCGCCGTTGCTTCAAGGATCCAATCCGAGCTGTGGATCATGAAGTGCTCGAATTGCAGCAAGACCTCTCCTATAAGGAGCATCCGGTCCGCATTCTCGACCAAGCTGAACGCCGCACACGTCAGAAGGCGATCAAGTTTCTCAAAGTCCAGTGGTCGCACCATTCTGAAGATGAGGCCACTTGGGAACGAGAGGATTGTCTGCGCGAAGAATACCCCGCGCTGTTTCCTTCTACCTCCTAAATCTCGGGACGAGATTTCTTGTAGTGGAGGAGATTTGTAACACCCTGGGAATCATGCTACAGTAACCCCCTGTGATTAAGCTAATCATGTTGCTAAACAGGGCTTGATCACATTTGAACCACACCCTTGTCAAACTCCTAGTTCAAACTTCAAATATAATTAAAGTGGAAAATAAAAGTTTTCAAAAATTCAAACAGAAATGTTCAGTGGGTTCTAAATAATACACTGGTAATTATGGTGGAGAAAACACATTTTTATAAAATGTCTAAATACTTTTAAATGAAATAAAACAGAAACGGAAATAAACAAAAAAGAGAAAACAGAAAACAAAACAGAAAAAGAAAGCAAAAGGAAAAAGGCCCGCTCCCCCCCCCCACTGGAACCGCGGCCCAAACCCCCCCGGCCCAAGCTGGGCCGCCACCCGCAGCCGCGCCCCGGCCCAGCCCACCCCCCCGCCCCGCGTCCCCTTCCTATTCCCCCGACCGGGTCGGAACAGGGGAGCGTCGCCGCCGAACCCCCTCGCCGGCGGTGAACCCCGCGAGAGGATAAGGGCGCCAGCGGCCCCGCTCCCTCGGGCCTCTCTCCCACTCACCCCGCTCGCTCCCTCGGCCTCTGCGCCTCTCCCCCGGGTCCGCGCCGCTCCCCTCTTCCCCACGCCCGACGCGCTCGCCGCCGTTCACCTTGTTCACGTGGCCACCGTGCCCCACTCGCCTCCTCGCCGTGTCGTACGACGTCGCCGCCCTCGACTACACCCCCTCCGCCTCTCCGTCGAAGCTCAGAGCCACTGCAACCGCCTCCCCGAGCTCGCCTTCAACCTCAGACGCCGGCGACCCCCTTCTTCCCCGGCGACGACCTGCTGCTACTAAGCCACCCACGGGCCTTTCTTGCGCCGCGCGGTGAGCTCCTCTACCTCCTCCCCCTCTCCGCTAGCTCGCTCGCGCTCCGTAGCGGCTCCCCCACGAGCGCCCGAACGCGCTGCCGCCTGCGCTCGTCGCCGGCGTGCCTCCGGTGACCAAATGGCCACGGGCCAGCGCCCGTTGCCTTCGCCTCCTAACGCACGACCCACCTAGCCTCTCCGTTCGCTCGCTAGCATGCTGCGTCGCCCTTTCCTCTGGCGTCCGACTCCGGTCGTCCGCCGACGAGCTCGCCGCGCTCGATTCCGGTCACCCCTGCCGCCACAACCACCACCGTTGGACGCGGCGCAGCCGTAGCTTTCGAACGCGACCGAAAACTCCCTGAACGGTGCCCTGTACGTGGATTCCGGCGAGGTCCCGAGCGCCTCCGCCGTGTTTTCGGTCGCCGGCGTTGCTCCGGCGCCGGCCACCGACGTGGCACACCTGGGGGCCACCCCCTGGGTCACTGCCAGTGGGCCCCCTGGTCACCTGTTGACCAGTTGACCTGGTCAACTGGGCTGACTGGGCGGCCCCAGCCACTGACGTGCGGGCCCCGCCCCTTAAAATAAATAATTAAAATGATTTTATAATTAAAAGTAATTAGTTTAACTAATTAGTCACTGACATGTGGGTCCCACTGGACCCACCTGTCTGGTTTGACTGGTCAGCCGACCAGTTGACCTGCTGACGTCAGCATTACCTCATGCTGACGTCATAATTCATTTTTCTGAATATAAATAATTCCAGAAATTCAAATAAACTTTGAAAATTCATATCTTTTAAACCGTAACTCGGATGAAAATGTTTTCTATATGAAAGTTGCTCAGAACGACGAGACGAATCCGAATACGCAGTCCGTTCGTCCACCACACCTCCCTAACCTATCGAACTAGCAACTTTCCCCCTTCGGTCCGTCTGTCCGAAAACGTGAAACATCGGGAATACCTCCCGGGTGTTCCCCCCCCTCACCGGTACCACCTACTGTCGCGTTAGGACACCCCTAGCACCGCTCACTGTCATGTCACGCATCGTCATGCTTATGTTTGCATTGTATTTACTGTTTCTTCCCCCTCTTCTCTCCGGTAGACTACGAGACCGACACTGCTGCTGCCCAGTTTGACTACGGAGTCGACGGCCCCTCCTACTTGCCAGAGCAATCAGGCAAGCCCCCCCCTTGATCACCAGATATCGCCTACTCTACTCTCTACTACTTGCATTAGAGTAGTGTAGCATGTTACAGCCTTTCGATATCCTATTCTGATGCATAGCCTATCCTTGCTACTACTGTTGATACCTTTACCTGCAATCCTACATGCTTAGTATAGGATGCTAGTTTTCCATCAGTGGCCCTACATTCTTGTCCGTCTGCTGTGCTATACTATCGGGCCGTGATCACCTGGGCGGTGATCACGGGCATATACTTGTATATTATATACATGGCACCTGTGATGACTAAAGTCGGGTCGGCTCGTAGGAGTACCCGCAAGTGGATCTTTGTGGCGGAGCGACAGGGCAGGTTGAGACCGCCTAGGTAAGAGGTGGGCCTGGCCCTGGTCGGCGTTCGCGGATACTTAACACGCTTAACGAGATCTTGGTATTTGATCTGAGTCTGGCCATTTGGTCTATACGCACTAACCATCTACGTGGGAGTAGTTATGGGTATCCCGACGTCGTGGTATCAGCCGAAGCTCTTTTGACGTCAGCGACTGAGTGGCGCGCGCCGGATTGGACTGGAACGCCACTAGGCTAGGTCTGCTTCCGGCCGCGTACGCAACGTGCGGGTGTGCATAGGGCGATGGGCCCAGACCCCTGCGCGCATAGGGTTAGACCGGCGTGCTGACCTCTCTGTTGTGCTTAGGTGGGGCTGCGACGTGTTGATCTTACGAGGCCGGGCATGACCTAGGAAAGTGTGTCCGGCCAATTGGGATCGAGCGTGTTGGGTTATGTGGTGCACCCCTGCAGGGAAGTTTATCTATTCGAATAGCCGTGTCCCTCGGTAAAAGGACGACCCGGAGTTGTACCTTGAGCTTATGACAACTAGAACTGGATACTGAGTAAAATACACCCTTCCAAGTGCCAGATACAACCCGGTGATCGCTCTCTAACAGGGCGACGAGGAGGGGATCGCCGGGTAGGATTATGCTATACGATGCTACTTGGAGGAATTCAATCTATTCTCTTCTACATGCTGCAAGATGGAGATGTCCAGAAGCGTAGTCTTCGACAGGACTAGCTATCCCCCTCTTATTCTGGCAATCTGCAGTTCAGTCCACTGATATGCCCCTTTACACTTATACTCATGCATATGTAGTGTAGCTCCTTGCTTGCGAGTACTTTGGATGAGTACTCACGGTTGCTTTTCTCCCTCTTTTCCCCTTTCTATACCGGATTGTCGCAACCAGATGCTGGAGTTCAGGAGCCAGACGCCACCGTCGACGACGACTCCCACGGCACTGGAGGTGCCTACTACTACGTGCAGGCCGCTGACGACGACCAGGAGTAGTTAGGAGGTCCCAGGCAGGAGGCCTTGCCTTTTCGATCGTTGCTACTTTTGTGCTAGCCTTCTTAAGGCAAAACTTGTTTAACTTATGTCTGTACTCAGATATTGTTGCTTCCGCTGACTCGTCTATGATCGAGCACTTGTATTCGAGCCCTCGAGGCCCCTGGCTTGTATTATGATGCTTGTATGACTTATTTATGTTGTAGAGTTGTGTTGTGATATCTTCCCGTGAGTCCCTGATCTTGGTCGTACACATTTGCGTGCATGATTAGTGTACGGTCAAATCGGGGGCGTCACAGCGGACCCTACGGGTTCGAGAACTATGTAGACATGACCGAGACACATTTCCGGTCAATAACCAATAGCGGAACCTGGATGCTCATATTGGCTCCCACATATTCTACGAAGATCTTTATCGGTCAAACCGCATAACAACATACGTTGTTCCCTTTGTCATCGGTATGTTACTTGCCCGAGATTCGATCGTCAGTATCTCAATACCTAGTTCAATCTCGTTACCGGCAAGTCTCTTTACTCGTTCCGTAATACATCATCCCGCAACTAACTCATTAGTTACAATGCTTGCAAGGCTTATAGTGATGTGTATTACCGAGTGGGCCCAGAGATACCTCTCCGACAATCGGAGTGACAAATCCTAATCTCGATATACGCCAACTCAACAAGTACCTTTGGAGACACCTGTAGAGCACCTTTATAATCACCCATTTATGTTGTGACGGTTGGTAGCACACAAAGTGTTCCTCCGGTAAACGGGAGTTGCAGAATCTCATAGTCATAGGAACGTGTATAAGTCATGAAGAAAGCAATAGCAACATACTAAAGGATCAAGTGCTAAGCTAACGGAATGGGTCAAGTCAATCACATCATTCTCTAATGATGTGATCCCGTTAATCAAATGGCAACTCATGTCTATGGCTAGGAAACTTAACCATCTTTGATTCAACGAGCTAGTCAAGTAGAGGCATACTAGTGACACATTGTTTTGTCTATGTATTCACATATGTATCAAGTTTCCGGTTAATACAATTCTAGCATGAATAATAAACATTTATCATGAAATAAGGAAAAAATAATAACTTTATTATTGCCTCTAGGGCATATTTCCTTCAGTCTCCCACTTGCACTAGAGTCAGTAATCTAGTTCACATCGTCATGTGATTTAACATCAATAGTTCACATCTTTATGTGGTTAACACCCATAGTTCACATCGATATGTGACCAACACCCAAAGGGTTTACTAGAGTCAGTAATCTAGTTCACATCGCTATGTGATTAACACCCAAAGAGTACTAAGGTGTGATCATGTTTTGCTTATGAGATAATTTTAGTCAACGGGTCTGTCACATTCAGATCCGTAAGTATTTTGCAAATTTCTATTTCAACAATGCTCTGCACGGAGCTACTCTAGCTAATTGCTCCCACTTTCAATATGTATCCAGATTGAGACTTAGAGTCATCTGGATCAGTGTCAAAACTTGCATCGACGTAACCATTTACGACGAACCTTTTGTCACCTCCATAATCGAGAAACATATCCTTATTCCACTAAGGATAATTTTTGACCGCTGTTCGGTGATCTACTCCTAGATCACAATTGTACTCCCTTGCCAAACTCAGTGTAGGGTATACAATAGATCTGATACACAGCATGGCATACTTTCTTTGACGTGGCATAGGGAATGACTTTCATTCTCTTTCTATCTTCTGCCGTGGTCGGGCTTTGAGTCTTACTCAATTTCACACCTTGTAACACAGGAAAGAACTCTTTCTTTGACTGTTCCATTTTGAACTACTTCAAAATCTTTTCAAGGTATGTACTCATTGAAAAAAACTTATCAAGCGTTTTGATCTATCTCTATAGATCTTGATGCTCAATATGTAAGCAGCTTCACCGAGGTCTTTCCAGAAAATTCTACATTATTTCCGATCAACAATATGTCATTCACATATATTTATCAGAAATGTTGTAGTGCTCCCACTCACTTTCTTGTAAATACAGGCTTTGTAGTGTCAAAACTATATGCTTTGATCAACTCATCAAAGCGTATATTCCAACTCCGAGATTCTTGCACCAGTCCATAGATGGATCGCTGGAGCTTGCACATTTTGTTAGCACCTTTAGGAACGACAAAACCTTCTGGTTGCATCATATACAACTCTTCTTTAAGAAATCCATTAAGGAATGTAGTTTTGACATCCATTTGCCAGATTTCATAAAATGTGGCAATTTCCTAACATGATTCGGACAGACTTAAGCATCGCTACGAGTGAGAAAATCTCATCGTAGTCAACACCTTGAACTTTGTCAAAACCATTTTCGACAAGTCTAGCTTTGTAGATAGTAACACTACTATCAGCGTCCGTCTTCCTCTTGAAGATCCATTTATTTTCTATGGTTGCCGATCATCGGGCAAGTCAACCAAAGTCCACACTTTGTTCTCATACATGGATCCCATCTCAGATTTCATGGCCTCAAGCCATTTCGCGGAATCTGGGCTCATCATCGCTTCCTCATAGTTCGTAGGTTCGACATAGTCAAGTAACATGACCTCCGGAACATGATTACCATACCACTCTGGTGCGGATCTCACTCTGGTTAACCTACGAGGTTCGGTAGTAACTTGATCTTAAGTTACATGATCATCATCATTAGCTTCCTCACTAATTGGTGTAGGAGTCACAAGAACAGATTTCTGTGATGAACTACTTTCCAATAAGGGAGCAGGTATAGTTACCTCATCAAGTTATACTTTCCTCCCACTCACTTCTTTCGAGAGAAACTCCTTCTCTAGAAAGGATTCATTTTTAGCAACGAATATTTTGCCTTTGGATCTGTGATTAGAAGGTGTACCCAACAGTTTCCTTTGGGTATCCTATGAAGACGCATTTCTCCGATTTGGGTTCGAGCTTATCAGGTTGAAACCTTTTCACATAAGCATTGCAACTCCAAACTTTAAGAAACGACAACTTTGGTTTCTTGCCAAACCACAGTTCGTATAGTGTCGTCTCAACGGATTTAGATGGTGCCCTATTTAACGTCAATGCAGTTGTCTCTAATGCATAACCCCAAAAAGATAGTGGTAAATCGGTAAGAGACATCATAGATTGCACCATATCTAATAAAGTACGGTTACGATGTTCGGACACACCATTATGTTGTGGTGTTCCAGATGGCGTGAGTTGCGAAACTATTCTGCATTGTTTCAAATGAAGACCAAACTCGTAACTCAAATATTCTCCTCCACGATCAGATCATAGAAACTTTATTTTCTTGTTACGATGATTTTCCACATCACTCTGAAATTATTTGAACTTTTCAAATGTTTCAGATTCATGTTTCATCAAGTAGATATACCCATATCTGCTCAAATCATGTGTGAAGGTCAGAAAATAACGATACCTGCCGCAGGCCTCAACACTCATCGGACTGCATACATCAGTATGTATTATTTCCAACAAGTCTGTTGCTCGCTCCATTGTTCCGGAGAACGGAGTCTTAGTCATCTTTCCCATGAGGTATGGTTCGCAAGCATCAACTGATTCATAATCAAGTGATTCCAAAAGCCCATCAGCATGGATTTTCTTCATGCGCTTTACACCAATATGACCTAAACGGCAGTGCACAAATAAGTTGCACTATCATTATTAACTTTGCATCTTTTGGCTTCAATATTATGAATATGTGTATCACTGCAATCGAGATCCAACAAACCATTTTCATTGGGTGTATGACCATAGAAGGTTTTATTCATGTAAACAGAACAATAATTATTCTCTAACTTAAATGAATAACCGTATTGCAATAAACATGATCAAATCATATTCATGCTCAACGCAAACACCAAATAACATTTCTTTAGGTTCAACACTAATCCCGAAAGTATAGGGAGTGTGCGATGATGATCATATCAATCTTGGAACTACTTCCAACACACATCGTCACTACACCCTTAACTAGTTTCTGTTCATTCTGCAACTCCCGTTTCGAGTTACTACTTTTAGCAACAGAACCAGTATCAAATACCGAGGGGTTGCTATAAACACTAGTAAAGTATACATCAATAACATGTATATCAAATATACCTTTGTTGACTTTGCCATCCTTCTTATCCGCCAATTACTTGGGGTAGTTCCGCTTCGAGTGACCAGTTCCTTTTCAGTAGAAGCACTTAGTCTCAGGCTTAGGTGCAGACTTGGGCTTCTTCACTTGAGCAGCAACTTGTTTGCTGTTCTTCTTGAAGTTCCCCTTCTTCCCTTTGCCCCTTTTCTTGAAACTAGTGGTCTTGTCAACCATCAACACTTGATGTTTTTCTTGATTTCTACCTTCATCGATTTTAGCATCGCGAAGAGCTTGGGAATTGTTTTTGTCATCCCTTGCATATTATAGTTCATCACGGAGTTCTATTAACTTGGTGATAGTCTTATCTAGAAGATTAACTCCCACTTGATTCAAGCAATTGTAGTATTCAGACATTCTGAACACATGCTCACTAGTTGACCTATTCTCCTCCATCTTGTAGGCAAAGTACTTGTCAGAGGTCTCATACCTCTCGACACGGGCATGAGTCTGAAATATTACCTTCAACTCTTGGAACATTGCATATGCTCCATGACGTTCAAAACGTCTTTGAAATCCCGGTTCTAAGCTGTAAAGCATGGTGCACTAAACTATCAAGTAGTCATCATATTGAGCTAGCCAAACGTTCATAACGTCTGCATCTGCTCCTGTAATAGGTCTGTCACCTAGCGGTGCATCAAGGACATAATTCTTCTGTGCAGCAATGAGGATAAACCTCGGATCACGGACCCAGTCCGCATCATTGATACTATCATCTTTCAACTTAGTTTTCTCTAGGAACATATATAAAACATAGGGAAGCAACAACGCGAGCTATTAATCTACAACATTATTTGCAAAATACTATCAGGACTAAGTTCATGATAAATTAAAGTTTAATTAATCATATTACTTAAGAACTCCCACCTAGATAGACATCCCTCTAATCATCTAAGTGATCACGTGATCCAAATCAACTAAACCATGTCCGATCATGACGTGAGATGGAGTAGTTTTCAATGGTGAACATCACTATGTTGATCATATCTACTATATGATTCACGCTCGACCTTTCGGTCTCAATGTTCCAAGGCCATATCTGCATATGCTAGGCTCGTCAAGTTTATCCCGAGTATTCTATGTGTGCAAAACTATCTTACACCCGTTGTAGATGAACGTTGAGTTTATCACACCCGATCATCACGTGGTGTCTTGGCACGACGAACTTTGGCAACAGTGCATACTTAGGGAGAACACTTTTACCTTGAAATTTAGTGAGAGATCATCTTATAATGCTACCGTCAATCAAAGCAGAATAAGATGCATAAAGGATAAACATCACATGCAATCAATATATGTGACATGATATGGCCATCATCATCTTGTGCCTTTGATCTCCATCTCTAAAGCATCGTCATGGTCTCCATCGTCACCGGCATGACACCATGATCTCCATCATATTGATCTATATCAATGTGTCGTCACATGGTCATCTTGCAGACTATTGCTATTGCAACTATTGCTATCGCATAGCAATAAAGTAAAGAAATTATTTGGCGCTTGCATCTTATGCAATAAAGAGACAACCATAAGGCTTTTGCCAGTTGCCGATAACTTCAACAAAACATGATCATCTCATACAACAACTTATATCTCATCACGTCTTGACCATATCACATCACAACATGCCCCGCAAAAACAAGTTAGACGTCCTCTACTTTGTTGTTGCAAGTTTTACGTGGCTGCTACGGGCTTAGCAAGAACCGTTCTTACCTACGCATCAAAACCACAACGATATTTCGTCAAGTTAGTGATGTTTTAACCTTCAACAAGGACCGGGCGTAGTCACACTCAGTTCAACTAAAGTTGGAGAAACTGACACCCGCCAGCCACCTGTGTGCAAAGCACGTCGGTAGAACCAGTCTCGCGTAAGCGTACGCGTAATGTCGGTCCGGGCCGCTTCATCCAACAATACCGCCGAACCAAAGTATGACATGCTGGTAAGTAGTATGACTTGTATCACCCACAACTCACTTGTGTTCTACTCGTGCATATAACATCTACGCATAAACCTGGCTCTGATACCATTGTTGGGTAACGTAGTAATTTCAAAAAAATTCCTACGCACACGCAAGATCATGGTGATGCATAGCAACGAGAGGGGAGAGTGTTGTCCACGTACCCTCGTAGACCGAAAGTGGAAGCATTAGCACAACGCGGTTGATGTAGTCGTACGTCTTCACGATCCGACCGATCCAAGTACCGAATGTACGGCACCTCCGAGTTCAGCACACGTTCAGCTCGATGATGTCCCGCGAACTCCGATCCAGCAGAGCTTCACGGGAGAATTCCGTCACCACGACGGCATTATGACGGTGATGATGTTGCTACCGACGCAGGGCTTCTCCTAAGCACCGCTACGATATGACCGAGATGGAATATGGTGGAGGGGGGCACCGCACACGGCTGGGAGAGATCAACAGATCAACTTGTGTGTTCTAGGGTGCCCCCTGCCCCCGTATATAAAGGAGCAAGGAGGGAGGCTGGCCGGCCCCTGTAGGGCGCGCCAGGAGGAGGAGTCCTCCTCCTAGTAGGAGTAGGACTCCCCTTTCCTACTCCTACTAGGAGGAGGAAAGGAAGGAGGAAAGGGAGAAGGAAGGAGAGGGAGGAAAACGAGGAAAGGGGGGCCGGCCCCCTAGTCCAATTCGGTTCGGGCTAGGGGGGGCGCGCGCCCTGCCTCCTCTCTTCCACCACTTGGCCCATGAGGCCCATTACTTCTTCCTCGTATTCCCGTAACTCCCCGATACCCTGAAAAATACCCGAATCACTCGGAACCTTTCCGATGTCCGAATATAGTCGTCCAATATATCGATATTTACGTCTCGACCATTTCGAGACTCCTCGTCATATCCCCGATCTCATCTGGGACTCCGAACTACCTTCAGTACATCAAATCACATAAACTCATAATACCGATCGTCACATAACTTTAAGCGTGCGGACCCTACGGGTTCGAGAACTTTGTAGACATGACCGAGACACGTTTCCGGTCAATAACCAATAGCGGAACCTGGATGCTCATATTGGCTCCCACATATTCTACGAAGATCTTTATCGGTCAAACCGCATAACAACATACATTGTTCCCTTTGTCATCGGTATGTTACTTGCCCGAGATTCGATCGTCGGTATCTCAATACCTAGTTCAATCTCATTACTGGCAAGTCTCTTTACTCGATCCGTAATACATCATCCCGCAACTAACTCATTACTTACAATGCTTGCAAGGTTTGTAGTGATGTGTATTACCGAGTGGGCCCAGAGATACCTCTCCGACAATCGGAGTGACAAATCCTAATCTCGATATACGCCAACTCAACAAGTACCTTCGGAGACACCTGTAGAGCACCTTTATAATCACCCATTTACGTTGTGACGGTTGGTAGCACACAAAGTGTTCCTCCGGTAAACGGGAGTTGCATAATCTCATAGTCATAGGAACGTGTATAAGTCATGAAGAAAGCAATAGCAACATACTAAACGATCAAGTGCTAAGCTAACGAAATGGGTCAATTCAATCACATCATTATCTAATGATGTGATCCCGTTAATCAAATGACAACTCATGTCTATGGCTAGGAAACTTAACCATCTTTGATTCAACGAGCTAGTCAAGTAGAGGCATACTAGTGACACATTGTTTTGTCTATGTATTCACACATGTATCAAGTTTCCGGTTAATACAATTCTAGCATGAATAATAAACATTTATCATGAAATAAGGAAATAAATAATAACTTTATTATTGCCTCTAGGGCATATTCCCTTCATAAAGGCTATATGAATCGTGATCCATTGGAGCTTGGCGAGAGGGCAATCTGTAAAGAGGTGTCGTATCGTTTCATCCTTGTCACATAAACAACAGCGTGAGTGCCTACCCATCTTTGCTTTAGCAGATTACCATTGGTTAGAATCACTTCCTTGAACATCCATCAATCTTCGCATGAGATGCAACCATGAGCTCCACGCTCCCCCACTCGAGACCTCCTAAACAAGATGTTTCAGGGAGATGATTGTAATACTATAGTAATTTAATCCTCCTTATGTTGTACAATATTATATAATGTGGGATATTGCAAGGCTAGAGGTGTCTCCCTAACCATGTATCTTCCCAAAATCTAGTAGTTGTACCGTTCCCGACAACAAATTTCACACTGTGAAAAAAATCCTTTGTCCTCATTAGTCCCTTTCAAAACGGCGAGTCACTAGGTCGAACGGTAACCTGGACCAAATACTTAGATTGTAGGTATTTCTTACGTAAAATATGTGCCCACTCCATTGGTCTCAACAGATAATCTGTAAAGCCATTTACTCAGCTGATATCTATTTTTGATTTCCAGATTTTCAATCCCAAGCCTCTTTAGTCTTTGGGTCTATAAATAATATCCCACCTGGCTTTCATGTAGAGTTTCGTGTAAGACGACAACCCCTTCGAAGATATGTCTCGCCGGCATGAGCGCAGCCTGACTTGGTTGTACCACCGAATGGGCAATCCGTGTCAATCTATTCGTGCCGACTTTCGTGAAGATTTTCAAACTCATTCAAAAGACAAATCAGCCTGAATTGCTCAATGCGCACTGCCTCCTCCTTCTTTGGCAACAACGTTATCGTTCCAAAGTTAAGGTGGAAAAGCTGCAGGTGGTCATTAAAAAAGTCATGGAACATCAGCATGAGGTCACTCTTTATAATCTGCCAGCATTTTTTGTAAAATTCAGCTGGAAACCCATCTGGTCCAGGTGCCTTATTATGCTTCATTTGTGTTACTGCCTCAAACACCTCTTTCTCTGTGAATGGCTTAGACAAAATGTCATTTTCGTTTGTCCTGAGTTGAGGAATATCCCCAACTGCGAGCTCATCGAGCGACACAACATTGTCCTCAGTAAGCCCAAAGAGTTGTTTACAATAAGTTGAGATATACAACTTTGGGTACTCATGCCCTACCACCGTACCTTCATCCTATTGGAGCTATATAATTTTCTTTTTCCCATGCTTGCCATTCGCAATCATATGGAAAAACTGAGTATTGTCATCATCTTGGACGACTTTAAGCACCTTAGCTCGTAGAGTCCATTTAATTTCTTCTTTTCTAAGAAGAACATGTAGTTTCTGCTCGGCCTCAGTTTTAGCGGCATATTCGGTCGCGTGAAGCAGGTTAGATTTCTTTCAGATCTAAAGCTTCAATCAGTTGGATGAGTCTCTCATTTTCTTGTTTATAGATCCCGCTTTCATTTCTGGCCCAACCCCTCAAAAATTATGGCAACCCGGTTTGAACGAGAAAGTATTCTTGTTGCCTAGGTGGGTCGCTTCTCTTGAATCGACCAGTAAAGGTGTGTGGTTAGAGATTGCCCTTTGTAACACCTGCACCATCACAAGTGGGAATTTTTGTTCCCATTCGACACTAGTGAGCACCCGGTTCAACTTTTCATGTGTTGGAATCGGCAACGAGTTCGCCCACGTGAACTGTTTACCGGTAAGGTCAATCTCCCTCATATTGAGGCTTTCAATGATCGTACTAAACATAAATGACTATCTTCTATCGAAGTTGTCATTGTTCTTTTCATCTCTTCTCCTAATTATATTAAAATCTACTCCCACTAGGATCGGTAGCCTTTCATCCCCACATACCCTCACAAGGTCCCCTAGGAAGTCAGGTTTGAACTCAGGTTGAGTTGCTTCATAAACACCCACCAAAGCCCATCTGAAACGGTTGCCTGTGCATACACTAAAGATCTTGACACAGAACCAAACTAACAGCTGCTTCTATACATACACTAGAGACTACTAGAGATCGAGACAGAAAGAAATCAACAACAGCTTATAGAATGGATGGGTTGACACTTGTGCGTCTGCCCTCCGTCTATTGGTCCATTTTTGTCAAAGAAGAAGCTATAGACAACCACAATTTTGTGCAGCTCAGTTCACAAGTGCGTTCACAGGGATTGCGCTATAACTATTGTGCTGTCGCGTTTGAGTGAGTGAGGATGCATGTCACGTACCCATGCTGACAGTGTGCGCGCGTGAACACTGCGTGGCCACTATATCCACTATATTCGCACGTGTCTTAGATGTCCATCAGTAGTGACAGTAGTTGCGTACCAACTATAATATATGTCCACCTTTAATTACCGAGAGACATATATACCATGTATAGAATCAGTTTTATGGAGGTCAGCCGCCACCCCCAAATCTCGGGCTCCCTCGTATCGCTCCCTCCAGGGCGATCAGGGGGCCAACCCAGCGCCCCGGCCGCCACCCCCTCCCCCTCTCATCCACCTCGCCGTCCCCAGAAATGTGCACTGGCTAAGCCCGGGAGACGCCGGTGATGGGGACGGCGGAGATCTAGGCTGCAGCCCCGCGGTCTGGAGGGACCGGCGGCACGAGATCGCCCTTCGATCTTCGTCTTTCCCGGCGGCTTGGCGCTGCTCCGGCGGCTTCGTGGGGAGGGCGGATCAGGAGGGATGTGGCCATGGTTGACTGGTCGGCAGCGCCTCCGGTCAGATCTGATTTGGCCGGTACCACTGGCGGTGGTGGCCATCTCGTCCGTCGGGGGTGGTCGGCCTGAGGCTGGATGGTCAGATCTCAAAATCCGCCAGCTAGTTCCGGTTGCGAATCTAGAAGACGTAGTTGCCAGTGAAAACCGAACCAATGGCAGGCGATGGCGGCGTTCTCCATCGTTACCTTGATCAAGGCATCATCGTGTAACTACTGCCGACCCACTCGTGCTGCTCTAGGGGAAACCCTAGGATCTGGTCTTCCAGATCAGATACAATGGCGGTACTACGGTGTCGTATTCTCTCTTGGGAGCATCGTTTGTGGAGCAGAGCTGGAAGACAGAGGCAGGAGGTGGAGCGGCTTCGTATTGCACAGAGTTTTCGATGGAGATGTCAAGTCATGCCTGGCCGACAGGTGCTACGCTGTGTCATGCCTGGTCGGTGATAGGTCTCCATCGTATCTACATTTCCAAACACTTTTGCCCTTGTTTTGGACTCTAACTTGCATGATCTGAATGAAACTAACCCGGACTGACGTTGTTTTCAGCAGAATTGCCATGGTGTTATTTTTGTGCAGAAATAAAAGTTCTCGGAATGACCTGAAACTTCATGGAGAATATTTTTGAAATTAATAAAAAATACTGGCGAAAGAATCAAGTCCAGGGGGCCCACACCCTGTCCACGAGGGTGGGGGCGCGCCTACCCCCCTGGCATGCCCCCCTGCCTCGTGGGCCCCCTGGTGCTCCACCGACCTCAACTCCAACTCCATATATTTACGTTCGGGGAGAAAAATATCAGAGAGAAGGATTCATCGCGTTTTATGATACAGAGCCGCCGCCAAGCCCTAATCTCTCTCGGGAGGGCTGATCTGGAGTCCGTTCGGGGCTCCGGAGGAGGGGAATCCGTCGCCATCGTCATCATCAACCTTCCTTCATCACCAATTTCATGATGCTCACCGTCGTGCGTGAGTAATTCCATCGTAGGCTTGCTGGACGCTGATGGGTTGGATGAGATTTACCATGTAATCGAGTTAGTTTAGTTAGGGTTTGATCCCTAGTATCCACTATGTTCTGAGATTGATGTTGCTATGACTTTGCTATGCTTAATGCATGTCACTAGGGCCCGAGTGCCATGATTTCAGATCTGAACCAATTATGTTTTCATAAATATATGTGAGTTCTTGATCCTATATTGCAAGTCTATAGTCACCTATTATGTGTTATGATCCGTTAACCCCGAAGTGACAATAATCGGGATACTTATTGATACGTCTCCAACGTATCTATAATTTTTGATTGTTCCATGCTATTACATTATCCTTCTAGGATGTTTTATATGCATTTATATGCTATTTTATATGATTTTTGGGACTAACCTATTAACCTAGAGCCCAGTGCCAGTTTCTGTTTGTTTTCCCTTGTTTTTGAGTATCGCAGAAAAGGAAAACCAAACGGAGTCCAATTGACCTGAAATTTGACGGAGATCATTTTTGGACCAGAAGAAACCCACGGAGTATCGGAGATGGGCCAGAAGAGTCCCGAGGCACCCACGAGGGTGGGGGCGCGCCCTACCCCCCTGGGCATGCCCCCCTACCTCGTGGCCGCCTCGGAGACCCTCCTGACTTGTTCCCGACACCAAAACCTCTTATATATACCCAAACTTCTAGAACATAACCCAGATTGGGAGTTCCGCCGCCGCAAGCCTCTGTAGCCACCGAAAACTAATCTAGACCCGTTCCGGCACCCTGCCGAAGGGGGGAATCCCTCTCCGGTGGCCATCTTCATCATCCCGGCGCTCTCCATGATGAGGAGGGAATAGTTCACCCTCGGGGCTGAGGGTATGTACTAGTAGCTATGTGTTTGATCTCTCTCTCTCTCTCTCGTGTTCTTGAGGTGGTACAATCTTGATGTATCGCGAGCTTTCCTATTATAGTTGGATCCTATGATGTTTCTCCCCCTCTACTCTCTTGTAATGGATTGAGTTTTCCCTTTGAAGTTATCTTATCGGATTGAGTCTTTATGGATTTGAGAACAATTGATGTATGCCTTGCATGTGCTTATCTGTGGTGACAATGGGATATTCACGTGATCTACTTGATGTATGTTTTGGTGATCAACTTGCGGGTTCAGTGACCTTGTGAACTTATGCATAGGGGTTGGCACACATTTTCATCTTGACTCTCTGGTAGAAACTTTGGGGCACTCTTTGAAGTTCTTTGTGTTGGTTGAATATATGAATCTGAGATTGTGTGATGCATATCGTATAATCATACCCACGGATACTTGAGGTGACATTGGAGTATCTAGGTGACATTAGGGTTTTGGTTGATATGTGTCTTAAGGTATTATTCTAGTAAGAACTCTATGATAGATCGAACGGAAAGAATAGCTTTGTGTTATTTTACTACGGACTCTTGAATAGATCGATCAGAAAGGATAACTTTGAGGTGGTTTCGTACCCTACAATAATCTCTTTGTTTGTTCTCCGCTATTAGTGACTTTGGAGTGACTCTTTGTTGCATGTTGAGGGATAGTTATATGATCTAGTTATGTTATTATTGTTGAGAGAACTTGCACTAGTGAAAGTATGAACCCTAGGCCTTGTTTCAACGCATTGCAATACTATTTGTGCTCATTATCATTAGTTACCTTGCTGTTTTTATATTTTCAGATTACAAAAACCTATATCTACCATCCATATTGCACTTGTATCACCATCTCTTCGCCGAACTAGTGCACCCATACAATTTACCATTGTATTGGGTGTGTTGGTGACACAAGAGACTCTTTGTTATTTGGTTGCAGGGTTGCTTGAGAGAGACCATCTTCATCCTACGGCTCCCACGGATTGATAAACCTTAGGTCATCCACTTGAGGGAAATTTGCTACTGTCCTACTAACCTCTTCACTTGGAGGCCCAACAACGTCTACAAGAAGAAGGTTGTGTAGTAGACATCGAACAGTTTCTGGCGCCGTTGCCGGGGAGGTGAGTGCTTGAAGGGATATCTTTAGATCTTGCAATCGAATCTTTTTGTTTCTTGTTTTATCACTAGTTTAGTTTATAAAAGAAAACTACAAAAAAATGGAATTGAGGATGCCTCATATGCTTCATCTTTTTAATGTCTTTCGTGAAAATAAGGATTCCGATAATTGTGCTCAAGTGCTAGAGAGAATGAAATTATTGAAACTGATAATATTGATGAAAGTGATGATGAAGATTCTCCCCCTAGATATGAATAGCCTATGCGCCTGAGGGTTATGTTATGGATGAAGAAACTGCTAGAGATTTTCTTGCTTGCAATGATAGATATGATCTTAAGAAATTATTAGCTAAGCTGAAAGAAAAATCTTTGAATGCTAGAGTGAAATATGACCCTGGTTTTGCTACTTCACCTATCTGTGTTACTGATAAGGATTATGATTTCTCTGTCAATCCTGAGATAATTACTTTGGTTGAATCTAATCTTTTTTATGGCTATGAATCTGAAACTGTTGTGGCACATCTTAATAAATTAAATGATATAGCTACCCTATTCACTAATGATGAAAAAATTCGTTACTATTATATCCTTAAGCTATTTCCGTTCTCATTAAAGGGTGATGCTAAAATATGGTTTAATTCTCTTGATCCTGGTTGTGTGCGTAGTCCCCAGGATATGATTTATTACTTCTCTGCTAAATATTTCCCCACTCATAAGAAACAAGCTGCTTTAAGGGAAATATATAATTTTGTGCAAATTGAATAAGAGAGTCTCCCACAAGCTTGGGGGAGGCTTCTCCAATTACTTAATGCTTTGCCTGATCATCCTCTCAAGAAAAATGAAATACTTGATATCTTTTATAATGGACTAACCGATGCTTCCAGAGACCACCTGGATAGTTGTGTTGGTTGTGTTTTCAGGGAAAGAACAGTTGATCAAGCTGAATTGCTATTGAATAATATGTTGACTAATGAAAATAATTGGACACTCCTGAACCAACTCCTAAGCCAACTCCGAAGAAAAGGGGTATTCTATTTCTCAGTCCTGAAGATATGCAAGAGGAAAAGAAATCTATGAAAGAAAAAGGTATTAAAGCTGAAGATGTTAAGAATTTACTACCTATTGAAGAAATACATGGTCTTGATAACCCGACACAGGTAGTAAAGGTAAATTCTCTCTATAGATTTGATGAAGGTGATATTCCTCGTTATAAGTCTGCTAGCCAATGCTTAGATGAGTTTGATAATTTTATTGTCAAACAAGAAAACTTCAATGCTTATGTTGGTAGACAATTGAAACGAAATGCTTATATGATTGAACACTTGAGTGATTATATGTCTAGAGTTAAAGGTGAACTTAAACTTATTAGTAAACATGCTTCTATGGTTACCCTCAAGTAGAACAAGTGCTTAAAGCTCAAAATGATTTGCTTAATGAACTAAATAATAAGAAAAATGATAATGTTGTTAGAGTTATGACTAGAGGGGGTAAAATGACTCAGGAACCTTCGTATCCTGAGGGCCACCCTAAGAGAATTGAGCAGGATTCTCAGAGAACTAATGTTGATGCGCCTAGTCCTTCTAGAAAGAAGAAAAAGAAAAATGATAGCACTTTGCATGCTTCTAGTGAACCTATTGTAGACACACCTGAGAATCCCAATGATATTTCTATTTCTGATGCTGAAACACAATCAGGTGATGAACATGAACCTAGTGATAATGTTAATAATGATGTTCATGTTGATGCTCAACCTAGCAATAACAATGATGTAGAGGTTGAACCTGCTGTTGATCTTGATAACCCACAATCAAAGAATCAACGTTATGATAAAAGAGACTTTGTTGCTAGGAAGCACGGTAAAGAAAGAGAACCATGGGTTCAGAAACCCATGCCCTTTCCTCCTAAACCATCCAAGAAAAAGGATGATGAGGATTTTGAGCGCTTTGCTGAAATGATTAGACCTATCTTTTTGCGTATGCGTTTGACTGATATGCTGAAAATGAATCCTTATGCTAAGTATATGAAAGATATTGTTACAAATAAAAGAAAGATACCGAAATCTGAAATTTCCACCATGCTTGCTAATTATACTTTTAAAGGTGGAATAACTAAGAAACTTGGAGATCCAGGAGTACCAACTATACTATGCTCCATTAAAAGAAACTATGTTAGAACTGCTTTATGTGATCTTGGAGCCGGTGTTAGTGTTATGCCTCTCTCTTTATATCATAGACTTGATCTGAATAAGTTGACACCTACTGAAATATCTTTGCAAATGGCTGATTGATAACCCACAAGTATAGGGGATCAATTGTAGCCTCTTTCGATAAGTAAGAGTGTCGAACCCAACAAGGAGCTAAAGGTAGAACAAATATTCCCTCAAGTTCTATCGACCACCGATACAACTCTACGCACGCTTAAAGTTCGCTTTACCTAGAACAAGTATGAAACTAGAAGTACTTAGTAGGTATTTTTGGATAGGTTTGCAAGAATATAAAGAGAGCGTAAATAAAAACTAGGGGCTGTTTAGGTAAAGAAGCAATAAAGTTAGTATAGCGAGTGTGGAAAAGTGGTGGTAGGAGTTGCGAAATTGTCCCTAAGCAATTGACTACGTTACTAGACCGATAGCAAGTTTTATGTGGGGGAGGCCACTGCTAGCATGCCATCCCTGACTTGGAATTCTATGCACTTATGATTGGAACTATTAGCAAGCATCCTCAACTACTAACGTTCATTAAGGTAAAACCCAACCATAGCATTAAGATATATTGGTCCCCCGTCAATCCCGTATGCATCAATTTCTATGCTAGGTTGAAGCTTCTGTCACTCTTGCCCTCCAATACATAGTCCTATCAACATACAACTAACTCTATGGTGTGATCCACGCGCGCGCTCATATGATGGGCACCAAAGGACAGCATAACCACAAGCAAATTAAATCAACCATAGTAATTCACCAATCACCGATAGGACATCAAAAATCTACTCAGACATCATAGGATGGCAACACATCATTGGATAATAATATGAAGCATAAAGCACCATGTTCAAGTAGAGGGTACAGCGGGTTGCGGGAGAGTGGACTGCTGTAGATAGAGGGGGGGAGGTGATGGAGATGTTGGTGAAGATGGCGGAGGTGTTGGTGTAGATCGCGGTGATGATGATGGCCCCCGGTGGCACTCTGGCGCCACCGGAAGCGAGGGGGAGAGAGCCCCCCTTCTTCTTCTTCTTCTTCCTTGGCCTTCTCCCTAGATGGGAGGAGGGTTTCCCCTCTGGTCCTTGGTCTCCATGGCGTGGGAGGGGCGAGAGCCCCTCCGAGATTGGATCTGTGTCTCTGTCTCTCTCTGTTTCTGCGTTCTGGGATTCTGCCCTTTCACCGTTTCTTGTATATCCGGAGATCCGTAACTCCGATTGGATTGAAACTTTCGCCTAGATTTTTCTCCGAAAATTAGCTTTCTTGCGGCCAAAGAAGAGCAGCAACCGCCTTACGGGGGGCCCACGAGGGTCAGGGGCGCGCCCAGGGGGGCAGGCGCGCCCCCTGCCTCGTGGCCACCTCGGGCACCGTCTCGCGGTTATTCTTCTTCCCATATTTCCCAAATATTCCAAAAATATTCTCCGTCCATTTTTATCCCGTTTGAACTCCGTTTGATATGGGGTTTATGCGAAACATAAAACATGCAACAAACAGGAACTGGCACTGGGCACTGGATCAATATGTTAGTCCTAAAAATAGTATAAAAAGTTGCCAAAAGTATATGAAAGTTGTATAATATTGGCATGGAACAATAAAAAATTATAGATACGACGAAGACGTATCAGCATCCCCAAGCTTAATTCCTGCTTGTCCTCGAGTATGTAAATGATAAAAAAGATAATTTTGATGTGGAATGCTACCTAGCATAATATTGATCATGTAATCTAATCATGGTATGAATATTAAGACACGAGTGATTCAAAGCAATAGTCTCTCATTTGACATTAAGACAATAATACTTCAAGCATACTAATAAAGCAATCATGTCTTTTCAAAATAACATGGCCAAAGAAGGTTATCCCTACAAAATCATATAGTTTGGCTATGCTCCATCTTCACCACACAAAATATTCAAATCATGCACAACCCCGATGACAAGCCGAGCAATTGGTTCATACTTTTTAACGCGCTTCAGCCTTTTCAACCCTCACGCAATACATGAGCACGAGCCATGGACATAGCACTATAGGTGGAATAGAATATGATGGTGGAGGTTGTGTGGAGAAGAAAAAAAGGAGAAAGTCTCACATCGACGCGGCTAATCAACGGGCTATGGAGATGCCCATCAATTGATGTCAATGCGAGGAGTAGGGATTGCCATGCAACGGATGCACTAGAGCTATAAGTGTATGAAATCTCAAACTAGAAACTAAGTGGGAGTGCATCCAACTTGCTTGCTCATGAAGACCTCGGGCATTTGAGGAAGCCCATCATCGGAATATACAAGCCAAGTTCTATAATGAAAATTCCCACTAGTATATGACAGTGATAACTCAAGAGACTCTCTATATGAAGAACATGGTGCTACTCTGAAGCACAAGTGTGGTAAAAGGATAGTAACATTGCCCCTTTTTCTCTCTTTTTTGGCGGGCTTCTTTGGCCCCCTTTTTTTATTTAGGCTTCTTTGGCCTCTATTTTTTTCTTTGGGGCAATGCTCTAATAATGATGATCATCACACTTTTATTTACTTACAACTCGATATTACAACTCGGTACTAGAACAAAGATATGACTCTATATGAATGCCTCCGGTGGTGTACTGGGATGTGCAATGATCTAGCGTAGCAATGACATCAAAAAACGGACAAGCCATGAAAACATCATGCTAGCTATCTTACGGTCATGCAATGCAATATGACAATAAATGCTCAAGTCGTGTATATGATGATGATGGGAGTTGCATGGCAATATATCTCGGAATGGCTATGGAAATGCCATGATAGGTAGGTATGGTGGCTGTTTTGAGGAAGATATAATGAGGCTTACGTGTGATAGAGCGTATCGTATCACGGGGTTTGGATGCATCGGCGAAGTTTGCACCAACTCTCAAGGTGAGAAAGGGCAATGCACGGTATCGAAGAGGCTAGCAATGATGGAAGGGTGAGAGTGCGTATAATCCATGGACTCACATTAGTCATAAAGAACTCATATACTTATTGCAAAAGTTTATTAGCCCTCGAAGCAAAGTACTACTATGCATGCCCCTAGGGGATAGATTGGTAGGAAAAGACCATCGCTCGTCCCCGACCGCCGCTCATAAGGTAGACAATCAATAAATATCTCATGCTCCAACTTCGTTACATAACGGTTCACCATACGTGCATGCTACGGGAATCACAATCCTCAACACAAGTATTTCTACAATCCACAACTACCCACTAGCACGACTCTAATATCACCAACTTTATATTGCAAAACTATTGCAATGAATCAAACATATCATATTCAGTGATCTACAAGTTTTATGTAGGTTTTTATGACTAACCATGTGAATGACCAATTCCTGTCATCTCTCTAAATAGATATAAGTGAAGCATGAGAGTTTAATTCTTTCTACAAAAGATATGCCCACGCTCTAACAAGTATAAGTGAAGCAAAAGAGCATTCTACAAATGGCGGTTTTCTATATGAAGAGAAACAGGCAATCCAAACTTCAAATGGTATAAGTGAAGCACATGAAGCATTCTATAAAGCCATACTCAAAAGATATAAGTGAAGTGCAAAGAGCATTCTATAAATAAACCAAGGACTATCTCATACCAGCATGGTGCATAAAAGAAAAAGTGAAAACTAAAAGCAAAAGACGCTCCAAGATTTGCACATATCGCATGAACGAAACGAATCAGAAAACTTACCGATACTTGTTGAAGAAAGATGGGATGCCTTCTGGGGCATCCCCAAGCTTAGACACTTGAGTCTCCTTGAATATTTACTTGGGGTGCCTTGGGCATCCCCAAGCTTGAGCTCTTGCCTCTCCTCCTTATCCTCATATCGAAACATCCTCGATCTTCGAACACTTCATCCACACAAAACTTCCACAGAAAACTCGGTAAGATCCGTTAGTATAATAAAGAAAATCGCTACTCTAAGTACTGTTGCAAACCAATTCATTTTTTTTTGCATTATAGCTATTGTAGTATAACTTTTCCATGGCTTAATCCACTGATAGGAATCGATAGTTTCATCAAAACAAGCAAACTATGCATCAAAAACAGAATCCGTCTAAAACAGAACAGTCTGTAATAATCTGAACATTCACCATACCTCTGGTACTCAAAAACTTCTACCAAAATTAGGAAAAATAAACAATTTGTATAGAAAGACAGTGCAAAAAGTTTCAGAACCATTTGATGTTCCAGTAAAAAATGTAAAATCGCGCACTACAGCCAAAGTTTCTGTCCACCGCACAACCCAACAAGCATTGTAAACATCCTAAAGGAAAACCTTGGCACATTATTTTTATAATACAATGGAATTGTACAAGGGGATAATTATTTTTTTTGAAAATTTTCTATAATCAAGATTCACAAAGTTTCCGTGAGCATGAACAAAGTTCAAGGAGCTCCCCCACTTCAACAATGCTTGTCTTTCTCACTTTCACTTTCCTTTTTGAAAAGTTTTGGGTTCCCCTCTTTATTTTTTTCTTTTTAAACTATATAAAAGCACACAACAGAAATAAATGACTCTCTAAAACTTCCGGGTTGTCTCCCTGGCAGCGCTTTCTTTAAAGCCATTAAGCTAGGCATATAGTGCTCAAGTAATGGATCCACCCGGATCCCAAGGTATATCAAAGCCAATTTTAATTAATAATGATTTGTGATTTAGTAGTGAGCACAAAGTAACATATATCATGCAACAACGAAGTCTAACTCTCTTCCTATGCATCGGCATGTCATAAAAGAACAATTCATGCGCACATAGTAAAGGCCAATGCATAGTATAAACAGTTTCTTGCAATTTTATCATATTGGAAACATAGAGAGGTGGAGATAGAGTTCCTCTCTCATAATAATTGCAAGTAGGAGCAGCAAGCACATGCATATTATATCTATCAAAATCATCATGTGTAGTAGTAAAACGCAACCCATCAATATAATCCTTAATAAAGGCAAACTTCTCCGATATAGTGTAGTTTGGAGAATTCAAAAAGATAATAGGACTATCATGCGTGGGTGCAATAGCAACAATTTCATGTTTAACATAAGGAACTATATCAAGTTCATCTCCATAAGCATAATTCATATTGGCATCTTGGCCACAAGCATAGCAAGCATCATCAAAAAGGGATATTTCAAAAGAATCAACGGGATCATAACAATCATCATAGCATTCATCCTTCGGTAAGCACGAAGGGAAATTAAACAATGTATGAGTTGAAGAGTTACTCTCATTAGAAGGTGGGCACGGGTGATCAATCCGCTCTCCCTCCTTTTGTTTTTCGCTCTCCTCATCATCTTTTTCATCCAATGAGCTCACAGTTTCATCAATTTCTTCTTCCATAGACTCCTGCAAAATATTAGTCTCTTCTTGGACAATGGAGGAGTCCTCAACATATGGTTTAACATAGGCATTAGAAGCATAATTATCATAACAATATTTAAGTATGGCAAAAATTTCAGATTTATAAAGAGTATCATCATATTTTTCAATCAAAGAAGCAATTTCATAAGCACCCTTAAAAGCAACAAATTCTTCAATTTGTTGAACATCATAGTAATTATAAACACCCTTAGCATAGAAAGATACGATTCCATTATCACTAAACTCACATTGGTAGGGAAGGTGTTTCTTAGGGTTTTCAGAACAACAAGTAACATCATATAGTTCACATAAATTCCAAGCATAGCATTGCAAACGATGAATTTGATCTAGTAAAAGTTTCCTTTTTTGAGATAAGTGGTGTCGCACATAACAAGCATGCTCATCTAAAGATTTGCCCTCAACTAAGCTAGTTGGGGTTTCGGCACGAGCACATAGGGATAGAAGATGATCCAAGTAAAAAGCATCAGGAGTGTGATAGATTTTGAGTGGTTCTTCAACCATTGGTTCAGTAGGTACAACTAATTTTTTTGGTATTTTGCGTTTCCTACCCATAACTAAAGATAGAAAACAACTTAGAACAGCAAATAGAAATTACTTAGTGATAAAGCAAACAAGCACACATGAGAATATTCACCCCACGGAATGACTCCCCAGCAACGGCGCTAGAAAAATGTCTTGATAACCCACAAGTATATGGGATCAATTGTAGCCTCTTTCGATAAGTAATAGTGTCGAACCCAACGAGGAGCTAAAGGTAGAACAAATATTCCCTCAAGTTCTATCAACCACCAATACAACTCTACGCACGCTTAACGTTCGCTTTACCTAGAACAAGTATGAAACTAGAAGTACTTAGTAGGTGTTTTTGGATAGGTTTGGAAGAATATAAAGACAGCGTAAATAAAAACTAGGGGCTGTTTAGGTAAAGAAGCAATAAAGTTAGTATAGCGAGTGTGGAAAAGTGGTGGTAGGAGTTTCGAAATTGTCCCTAAGCAATTGACTACGTTACTAGACCGATAGCAAGTTTTATGTGGGAGAGGCCACTGTGAGCATGTCATCCCTGACTTGGAATTCTATGCACTTATGATTGGAACTATTAGCAAGCATCCGCAACTACTAACGTTCATTAAGGTAAAACCCTACCATAGCATTAAGATATATTGGTCCCCCTTCAATCCCGTATGCATCAATTTCTATGCTAGGGTGAAGCTTTTGTCACTCTTGCCCTCCAATACATAGTCCTATCAACATACAACTAACCCTATGGTGTGATCCACGCGCGCGCTCATATGATGGGCACCAAAGGACAGCAACATAACCACAAGCAAATTAAATCAACCATAGTAATTCACCAATCACCGATAGGACATCGAAAATCTACTCAGACATCATAGGATGGCAACACATCATTGGATAATAATATGAAGCACAAAGCACCATGTTCAAGTAGCGGGTACAGCGGGTTGCGGGAGAGTGGACCGCTGTAGATAGAGGGGGGAGGTGATGGAGATGTTGGTGAAGATGGCGGAGGTGTTGGTGTAGATCGCGGTGATGATGATGGCCCCCGGTGGCACTCCGGCGCCACCGGAAGCGAGGGGGAGAGAGCCCCACTTCTTCTTCTTCTTCCATGACCTTCTCCCTAGACTGGAGGAGGGTTTCCCCTCTGGTCCTTGGTCTCCATGGCATGGGAGGGGCGAGAGCCCCTCCGAGATTGGATCCGTCTCTCTGTCTCTCTCTGTTTCTGGGTTCTGGGATTCTGCCCTTTCACCGTTTCCTATATATCCGGAGATCTGTAACTCCGATTGGATTGAAACCTTCGCCCAGATTTTTCTCCGAAAATTAGCTTTCTTGCGGCCAAAGAAGAGAAGCAACCTCCTTACGGGGGGCCCACGAGGGTCAGGGGCGCGCCCCCTGCCTCGTTGCCACCTCGGGCACCGTCTCGCGTTGATTCTTCTTCCCATATTTCCCAAATATTCCAAAAATATTCTCCGTCTGTTTTTATCCCGTTTGGACTCCGTTTGATATGGGGTTTCTGTGAAACATAAAACACGCAACAAACAGGAACTGGCACTGGGCACTGCATCAATATGTTAGTCCCAAAAATAGTATAAAAAGTTGCCAAAAGTATATGAAAGTTGTATAATATTCGCATGGAACAATCAAAAATTATAGATACGACGGAGACGTATCACCGATAAATCAACCGCTATACCTGTCGGTATTTGTGAGGATGTGCGTGTTGTGGTTGCAAATGTTACTATTTTAACAGACTTGGTTATTCTTGATATTCCCGAGGACGATAGTATGTCGATTATCCTTGATAGACACTTTTTGAATACTGTAGGGGCTGTTATTGATTGCAACAAAGGCAATGTCACTTTTCATGTTAATGGTAATGAGCATACGGTGCACTTTCCGAGGAAACAACCTCAAGTCCACAGCATCAATTCTATTGGAAAAATTCCATCGATTACTATTGGTGGTTTTGAATTTCCTCTTCCTACTATCAAGAAGAAATATGATATTCTTATTATTGGGGATGTGCATATCCCCGTTGAGGTAACCTAGTGTTATTCAAAATTTCTCCGCTTCCATGTTATTCGAAAAGTGTTGTTAACAAGACTTGATCAACCTTGTTAGTGGATTCCTTTTGATGAGCATGAGATGGATGAAGTTAGAAAGCACAACCTTCTGTACCCTCCTTTCACTTTCTGTTATTTAGATTAAATAAAGCAAAAATAGTATTTTCTGTCTGTTTTCTGAATTATCCTTGCAATAAAAAATACCTTGAAAATAAAAGTTCTCCAAATGCCTAGAAAATGAAATATGATTTTTTTCTAGAATATCTGAGAATATCTGGCACTGAGAACACATCAGGGGGAGCCAGCACCTGGCCACGAGGGTCCAGGGCGCGCCCACCACCCTAGGCGCGCCCCCTGCCTCGTGGGCCCCTGGTGGCCCCCCTCCACTTATTCCAGCACCCACACACTCCTTCCTCCCAAAAAAATCACCAACCAGCTCAAGCACGAGTTCTAGCTCATCTTGCTGCCATTTTCGATCTCCTTGCTCAAAGCTCCACTCACAAAACTGCTTTGGGGGATTGTTCTTCGGTATGTGACTCCTCCAATGGTCCAATCAGTTTTTGTTCTAGTGCTTTATTCATTGCAAATTTTTGCTGCTTAGGTGACCATGTTCTTGAGCTTGCATGTCAAATTTAATTGGTCCCAAGTAGTTCTAATGCATGATATAGTCTCTAGGCACTTGTGGGAGTAGTTGCTATCAATTTTGTTGAGTTTGGTTCACTTCTATTCTGAGTTGCTAAAAATTTCAGAAATTTTCAGAAAATGGTGAAGAGATTATTGAGGGGCTCTTCGAGCCGAAGCTCGAAGGATAAGCAAAGTGAAGAGGATAAGAAGCCCAAATATAATCTCCCTCGCACCGCGGAGGTTCGGCCGTGTGAATGGCCTTGTGATGATTTCTTAAGAGCAGCCGGGATTCATGATGATTTTTGTTATTTGGCTGAGAATGCAGGCCTCACCGACTTCCTTCACGACTAGCTCGATCAGTATCTCCTACTCACTAATATTTTTGTGAAAAAATTTCATTTCCATGCTAGGAGATCACCACCTTCGGTGGATTTTTATTTATATGATGAGTATAAGGAGATGTTACTTTATTACTTTTGTGGGGTTTGCAAGTTGCCCTTTGAGGGCAGCATAGAGGAACCACATCGTAACGATGTGGAAGGGTTTACTGATATGATTGTTGTAGGGGAGACGAGGAAGGTTTCCGATGCAAGAATTACTAGCATACACTTTCCTGTTCTACGTTACTTTGCAATATTTGCTAGTAGATACTTAATTGGTCGCGGGAACTGTGGAAACCTTAGTGCCCCTGATATTGTTATTTTGTGACATGCTTTGTTTCGTGATAACACTTTTAGATTAGGCGCTATTGTTGCCAAGCGGTTAAATCTGAACCGTGCGAAGGGTCCCATCTTTGGAGGTATCTTTGCTTCACGGCTTGCTAAATATTTTGAGATACCTATTAGACACTCTGAGAAAGAGGAAAAGTTGCTGCCTCCTATTTTTCTAGACTATAAGAGTATGGTAGCACATGATTTTCTTGTTAAGAATAAGAAAAGGATGTTTAACTATAGACTGATATTTGATAAAAATTACTTTGAGACTATCACCTTGCCTGCTCCTTCTTTGTTCAACTTATCTTCAGGCATGTACCTTGTCCTGCCGGAGGCCATTCATGCCTACCGGGGCCTAACACTAGCTCCAGAGCCCGAGCCGGATCCACCACTTGATCCACACAGTCAGTCTATTTATCAGTGGGATCCGGAGGAGATCACCAACCAGTGGCACCCCGAGCATCCTCCTCAGTACACCGGAGAGAGTAGCTTTGATCCTTGGGCATAGACCAACTTAGGCCAAAAGCCTAAGCTTGGGGGAGTACGTATTTCTCACCGACATTACATTCATGTTCACACACTCATTCTAGTTGTCGGTGCTCATACTTTTTCATTGTAATATCCATGCTAGTTTATTTTCCTTTTTCTAGCCTTCTTCTTGTGTGTTTGAAAAACCTAAGAAAAAACAAAAAAAATTAGTTGTAGCTTTTAGCTAGTTTACTTTCCATGCCTGTAGTAGTAATAACTAAAAGAAAACCCAAAAAGATTTCTCGTTCTTCTTTTGCTTGTTGGGAGCTTTCCCGTGTCAATAGTTTTATTTATTTCCTTTCTTTGGGGGTCGAGATGAGAAGACCATAATTAAAATGTTAAAGTGGCTCTTATATGCATTATTGTTGATTTAACCAAGAGCCCATATTATCTTGTCTTCTCCTTTCTATTGAATGCCTGCAGATTCCAGCTTAGTCCAATGCACGTGCACTATTATTATTATCCACATCGTTCAGTCGTGCAAGTGAAAGGCAATAATGATGATATATGATGGACTGATTTAAATGAGAAAAACTGGTATGAACTCGACCTCTCTTGTTTTTGTGAATGTGATTAGTTCATCGTTCCTGATTCAGTCTATTATGAATGAAACATGTTTGCAATGACAATTAGAGATTATAGTTGCTTATGCCATGCTTAATTTTCTATGAGCTTATAATGGTTTACCTTGCGTGCCAACATGCTATTAAAATGGTTGTGATGTGGTATGATAGGGTGGTATCCTCCTTTGAATGATTCGAGTGACTTGACTTGGCACATGTTCACACATGTAGTTGAAACAAAATCAATATAGCCTCCACGATATTTATGTTCATGGTGCATTATATCCTACTCATGCTTGCACTCAATGTTTATTAATTTTAATGCATGTTCATGACTGTTGTTGCTCTCTAGTTGGTCGCTTCCCAGTCTTTTTCTAGCATTCACTTGTACTAAGCGGGAATACTGCTTGTGCATCCACTTCCATAAACCCCAAAGTTATTCCATATGAGTCCACCATATCTTCCTATATGCGGTATCTACCTGCCGTTCCAAGTAAATTTGTATGTGCCAAACTCTAAACCTTCAAATGAAATTCTGTTTTGCATGCTCGAATAGTTCATGTATCAACTATGGCTGTATGTATCTCCCATGCTAGGCGGGTTATTCTCAAAAGGAGTGGACTCCCCTCCTCACTCACGAAAAATTGCTGGTCACCGGGATGCCCAGTCCCATGCTCAAATCAAAATAATTGCAAACAAAACTCCCCCAGGACTGTTGTTAGTTGGAGGCACCCGTTGTTTCGGGCCAGCCATGGATTGATGCTTGTTGGTGGTGGGGGAGTATAAACTTTACCATTCTGCTTGGGAACTGCCTATAATGTGTGTAGCATGGAAGATATCGAGATCTCTCGGTTGTTATGTTTACAATGGAAGTATGCCGCTCAAAATATTATTTATCTCTATTTCAAAACCGAGCTTTGGCACCTCTACAAATCCCTGCTTCCCTCTGCGAAGGGCCTATCTATTTACTTTTATGTTGAGTCATCCTCTTCTTATTAAAAAGCACCAGTTGGAGAGCACCGCTGTCATTTGCATACATTACTATTAATTTATATTGAGTATGACTATGATTGGATCTTTTTACCATGAATTACAATGTTTAGTCAGTCCTTGATCTTCAGACGTGCTCTGCATTTATGTTTTGCGGTCTCAGAAAGGGCTAGCTAGATACCATCTTGTTATATCATATTATGATTGTTTTGAGAAAGCGTTGTCATCCGAGATTTATTATTATTGCTCGCTACTTGATTATGTCATTGATATGAGTAAACATGAGACCTAAGTGTTATTGTGAATATGGTTAGTTCCTAATCTTTGCTGAAAACTTGAATGCTGGCTTTACATATTTACAACAACAAGAGCAAACAGAGTTTGTAAAAGTTTTTCTTTATCACTTTCAGTTTATCAACTGAATTGCTTGAGGACAAGCAAAGGTTTAAGCTTGGGGGAGTTGATACGTCTCCATCGTATCTACTTTTCCAAACACGTTTGCCCTTGTTTTGGACTCTAACTTGCATGATTTGAATGGAACTAACCTGGACTGACGCTGTTTTTAGCAGAATTGCCATGGTGTTATTTTTGTGCAGAAATAAAAGTTCTCGGAATGACCTGAAACTTCACTTAGAATATTTTTGGAATTAATAAAAAATATTGGCGAAAGAATCAAGGCCAGGGGGGCCACACCCTGTCCACGAGGGTGGGGGCGCGCCTACCCCCTGGGCGCGCCCCCTGCCTCGTGGGCCCCCTGGTGCTCCACCGACCTCAACTCCAACTCCATATATTCATGTTCGGGGAGAAAAAAATCAGAGAGAAAGGTCCATCGCGTTTTACGATACGGAGCCGCCGCCAAGCCCTAATCTCTCTCGGGAGGGCTGATCGGGAGTCCGTTCGGGGCTCCGGAGAGGGGAATCTGTCGCCATCGTCATCATCAACCTTCCTCCATCACCAATTTCATGATGCTCACCGCCGTGCGTGAGTAATTCCATCGTAGGCTTGCTGGACGGTGATGGGTTGGATGAGATTTACCATGTAATCGAGTTAGTTTAGTTAGGGTTTGATCCCTAGTATCCACTATGTTCTGAGATTGATGTTGCTATGACTTTGCTATGCTTAATGCTTGTCACTAGGGCCCGAGTGCCATGATTTGAGATCTGAACCTATTATGTTTTCATGAATATATGTGAGTTCTTGATCCTATCTTGCAAGTCTATAGTCACCTATTATGTGTTATGATCCGTTAACCCCGAAGTGACAATAATCGGGATACTTACTGGTGATTACCGTAGTTTGAGGAGTTTATGTATTCATTAAGTGTTAATGCTTTGGTCTGGTACTCTATTAAAAGGAGGCATTAATATCCCTTAGTTTCCAATAGGACCCCGCTGCCACAGGAGGGTAGGACAAAAGATGTCATGCAAGTTCTTTTCCATAAGCATGTATGACTATATTCGGAATACATGCCTACATTACATTGATGAATTGGAGCTAGTTCTGTGTCACCCTATGTTATAACTATTGAATGAGGAATCGCATCCGGCATAATTCTCCATCACCGATCCAATGCCTACGAGCTTTTCACATATTGATCTTTGCTTAGTTAATTTTCCGTTGCCACTGTTACAATTACTACAAAACTGCTATTGTTACTTTTGCCACCGTTACCGTTACTTCCATGCTACTTTGCTACTAAATACTTTGCTGCAGATATTAAGTTATCCAGGTGTAGTTGAATTGACAACTCAACTGCTAATACTTGAGAATATTCTTTGGCTCCCCTTGTATCGAATCAATAAATTTGGGTTGAATACTCTACCCTTGAAAACTGTTACGATCTCCTATACTTGTGGGTTATCAGTCGGCAGGTGCTACACACGACAGATCTCCTAGAATCTTCGCGTCTGGACGGACGAGTGCGGGGCGGTGGAGCCGTTGCGCCGTGGTGGCGTTGATGGATGGACGGACTAGCAAGGATGATGCAAATCTCTCTCCTGAAGATGGGTCAGCGGTTCGATGATGATGGCGGCGTCTAAAACGTGTGCATGTGGTGTACGCTTTAGGTCTGCTGCACTGGCTATGGGTTTCGATAAGTCATGTGGATGAATCGGCGACGGCACCGGTTTTAGATATGTGGAGTGATAACACTCCACATTATCGAGTTTTGTAGGTGCGAGTGGTGGCTTGATGTATGTTTTTGTTGGATCTATGATTGAACAATAAATAAACATGATTGTATGCATTGATTGATGCACAGGCTAGGAATCTTAGCCTCCTTTTCCAAAAAAAAAAGTCAGTTTTATATCTTGTGTGTACTAGTAGTAGTCTACTACACCCTTTCAATTTAAACTGGCAAAACGTCTTATCTTTAGGAAAAGAAGTAGTACTATATACGATGGTCGCAATCAAGCCACTAGAATTTAATTTCTCTACTGTCAACTGATTCCATGCATCAGCGCACTTGAGCGTGCATCGAATATGATGCGTGTGTTCAGCTCGATGATAGGGTCGCACGATATGATCAGTTGAACATAGCATATCACTAGGCTAGCACGATATAACCAGTTGCCATAGCCATTGATCCTAAGGTAGTGCCATCCGACAGAGGTTTGTGTCGATAGAGCAGAGCAAAGCTGAGGTTGGTCCATCCAATCTGAGTTAGTTGAGCTAAGCATCTCCTTTGATGGATGCCTCGTGCGTGGCTTTTTTAAATGCTTCATTAGTTTTGCCTCCGTTTTCGGGCTTCTACCACTAAAACTGAAAAAATTCTTCTGTTTATGTTATTAAAACTGAAAATTATTTTCAAACGTGGGCTTAGAGCATCTTCGATGCTGACTCTTGAAAAATAAACAACATAAAAAATTAGCTGAAGTATGGCTACAATGAGTATTGTGAGTTCAACTCTAGATGTTTTGTTGTGGAGCGCCGAGTTGATCTCAAGGTAGATAATGAGGGGAGGGGACATATGCCCTCCACCCTACCGTAAGAAGTGGATTTGGATGTATGTATATACACACACACAAACGCAACATATATAACAGTAGCATTCAGTTATCTGAACTGTGAACAATATCCAGTCAGATATGTATCCCCTCATGTCCTCCCTCGATTCCCAAGCATGCATAGTGTGTTGGTTGTTCCTATCGTTGAGCCTATATAAACAGGGGAGAGCAAATGTTTTGTTGGAAATCGCGGCGTAGTATTGTATTTATATTTATATCCCCACCTTAGGCGATCGATAGAGGAATCGACAGGGCCAACATAGGAAATGGATACAGCCGTCAACATGGAGAGGAAAACTAAGATCTTCTCCAATGAGGAGGATGGTGATGGCAAGGCCAACTCGTCATCTTTGGACAACGGCAACGGTGAGGGCGTCGTCTACAACCACCGCGGCTGGAAGGCCATGCCTTACGTTGTATGTTTGTTACCACACCATGTTTTTTCTATACCAATGTTGTACTAGACTCAAACATATCTATATCTATTGAAGGCAAGAAAATATATACCTTTATTGGTCAAAATTTGAGAATAAGTTCCCATATAATCAATCAAAGCTTTTTAGCACAATAGAGCGAACTAAACTAGTCAAATATTTAAAAGTCTTCAATAAAAAGATACTCTAGATGTTTTCTGGCTGACGTCTCAGTATGGCTACAATGAGTATTGCGAGTTGAACTCTAGATGTTTCGTTCTAGAGTTGATGTTGCTCTCAAGGATGATAATGTCAAAAAAAGGATGATAATGTCGGTAGGGGGGCACGTGCCCTCCACCATAACATAAGAAGGGGGTTTATACGTGTGTGTGTGTGTGTGTTTTGTTTCCCTTTGTTTTTCATTTCGTTTTTTGCCTTTTATTGTTTTATTTTCTTTTTTCCTCATTTAAATAATTCGAATTCTGAAACAGCTTGAAATTCAAAAACTAATTTTTTTTTTTAAGAAATCATAAATTGTACACTTATTCAAGTTCACTTACTCAAAACTATTGTGAATTTGAAAAAAAGATCGCGAACTGGAAAAATGTTCATGGATTTTAAAAAGGGATCACAAAATTGAAAAAATGCTCATGAATTAAATAAACACATTGATTTGAAATATATTCGATGATTAACAAAAAGTTCATGAATTCAAAAATAATCATGCATTTCAAAAAAGGTTCGCCAAAAGAAAAATGGTGAATTTCAACAATTGTTCCTAGTTTCATAAATGATTCATCGATTCAAAAGATATTCATTGATTCCAAAAATGTTATAATTTTAAAAAATTGATCATAAATTTGAAATTGTTCATAATTTTACGAAAATGCCCGCGAATAAAAAATAATGATTATAAAAAACCAGGAATTCAAAAAATGTTCACAAATTTTAAAAATGTATATGGGTTAACTTAATCTGCAAGAATTTGTAAAAAAATGTTCTTGTATTTTTTTACCATTTAATAAAAATGTTCATGAATTCAAAACAAATCACAATTTAAAAAATGATCACGAATTTGAAAAACTACTTGCAAAATGAAGAAAATAAGGGAAAAATGATAAGAATTGAAAATAATAAAAAAATAAAAAAATGAACATAAAAAAGAAAAGCAAAATGGAAATGAAAAAAGAAAGGAAAGAAAGAAAATAAAAAATGAAAGAAAAGAAAGGTCTATGAAGGTTCTAGAACATTCCCAAAACGGGAGAGGAGCTAGTTGGTCCTACCGGTAAAGTCGCGAACACTCCCAAAACCGAACAATATGCAAATCTGTGCCTCTTGTGAAAGAAAAAAGAAAGTCGTGAATTTTTTTTCCCAGAGAAACAGTTCTGCTTCTCCCGGAAACAAATCTGTGCCTCAACGAGAAGTAAATATGCGCTTCTCGCGGAAGAAAAATGTTGGTTTGCAGCCTTACCCGATCGCTCGCATGGGTAGGCCAGCCCATTAGTGATGTACAGCAGCTTACTCACGTCCCTCTCGCTTTCACCTTTTCTTTCAACGTTGGTTTACTATGGTAGTATCTGCAGAAAACAAAAGGTTTACTATGGCAGCATTTGGATAGTGAAGAATTCAAAAAAATATTCAGTAATTTGAAAAATGCTTATGAATTTGAAAAAATGCAAAAATAATTGATACATATATTCCAAAAGATTAAATTTTATCAAAATTTTGAAAAGCTATGATTTTAAAAAATGTTAAACGAATGTACAAATTTTGTTAGCGTAGTTTAAAAAAGTGTTGATCGCATTAAACAACATTTCTGACAAAAAATGTTCGCGTGTTTAATAAAAATGTACATGACATTATAGAAAAATGTTAATCATGTATTTAAGAAGTGTTAAACATGTATAAACAATATTTATGATGTATACAATAAATTTACAACATGTATTAAAAAGTTAGAAATTAAAACATATATTGGAGAAAATATTAATCAGCTATTTAAATTTTTTAATCATGTATAATATTTTCCTGATATATATGAAAACTGTACAATGTGTATACAAATATATGTTGAAAAAATATTAATTATGTAGTTGAAAAATGTTAACCATGTATAATGTATAAGAACAATGTACAACGTACATGAGGAAAAGTAGACACCAAAACATATATCAAAAAAACATATTTAGTTATGTATTTGACAAATTTTAAACATGCGTAAATAAATTCTGTTGTATATGAAAAATGCGCATTGTGTGTGTAAAAAAGTAGACATCAAAAATATTTGAAAAAAAGCATGTTAATTATGTAATTTAAAAGATGTTAAACATGTATTGAAAAATGTTCCTGATGTATACAAAAAAAATGTACCATGTGTATTACAAAAATGGATCATCAAATGTATGAATGAAAAGTGTTCCTCTCCTCCCTGGCGGCTGGAACTCTAGTCGCCGCCAGGAGAGACCAATCTTCCAGCGCCGTCCTCCGGCGGCTCCTCTCCGCCGGCGACCTCAGTCGTCGGTGGTGAGGGGGGTCGCCGGATCCACGTGTGTGGATCGTTTTTACTCCTCCGTATTCTAGGTTTTTAGACTGTTCATCGTCTTGGCTTTGGCGATGACGATGAAGGCGCTGAATAAATATTCTTCGGATACTTCCCTGACGAGGCAATCTGTAGTATGGTCGGGGATGGATCTAAAAACCAGTTTGTTCAAGTAAGGATGGCGTGGCGGCGACAGCATCCTCGTGGTGGACCTGTGTCCTGAGCTCCGTCGTTGCGATGGCGTTTGCTCCAGTGTCGGCGTGGAGCTTGGGAGGTAGTCCAGGAGCGGATGCAGATTGTGGTCTGCATCAACGACATCTGGAAGACAGAACGTGTGCTGGGTTTGTGGTTCATGGATGGCAGGTTTGGTTTCCTCCTTCGGCACCTTAGTCGTGGTGGGATGCCAGATCTGGAGTTCGATAGCGTGTCGGAGATGTTGCCCTGGTCTGATTCGTTCAACGGCAAAGGCTTCACTCTTGGCGAGCCACCTTGAAGGTCCGCAAAGCTGCATATCAGTGATGGAGCCGCGTCGAGCTTGGTGAGGAGGTGATCCGTCATTATTTTCTTTGGTGGCTGCTGTGGTGGTGCCGAAGGCAGGTGATGGGCGTTGGTGTCAAGCTCAGAGATGTTTTGTCATGTCGGTCTTTACGTGACTTGTATTTTGATCTTTATGATATGAATGAGACACGTATTACCATGCAAAAAAATTGCACAAACAAAAATAGACATTTATTGAATAAAAAGGAAAAGGAAAAAGAAAAATAAAAAGGAAAAACCCCAAAGGAAACCATAGACAAACATAAAAAGCGAAGAAAACCAGAGAAAAAAAAGGAAAAAACAAATAAAGAAAGTAGAAGAAAACCTGTTGAGAAACGTATAAATGAAGAAAACCCATGAAAACCAAAAGAGGAAGAAAAGGGAAAAATGAAAATATAGAAAAACCATAGAAACCCGATAGAGAAACATAAAAAAGATAGAAAAGCGATGAACGAAAGAGGAAGAATAAGAAAAAAAACAAAGGAAAGCAAAGAAAACCGGTGCCACTGTCACGGACTGTTGTAGGGCAAGATAGACAGTCCTCCACTCTTCCATTGGAGAGCGCTGTGGTCCATCGTATGTGCTGGAGAAAACTGTGCCTAGATCGCTGGAGAGAAAGTCGCGGCGGGCAAAAACGATGGCCCTTCTGACATAGTATACATTTGATTTGGTGCAAGAACACCAACTGCAATGGTGATCAACACCAAGGGGAGAGATAGCAACCAGGGAGACGGTTGCCTCCCTTGCACTGGAATCAAGCTAGGGATTCGATCAAAATTGGACCATGACAAGAATAAAATTAATTAACAAACATTCGATGCCCTAACTAATGACCATGACAAGAATGATAGAGAAGGAGCAAATTTGTCTTTGCCTCTTGTCACTCTCTGACGTGATGATACATGGCAGATGACCAGATTCAGTAGACCTTTTAAGTATAGTTGAAGTCAAACCAATACACGACCATACATAGATAGATACATTAATACATAGGTGGATGGATCTAGGCATCATGCATGACCTGGCATACATATACCTACATAAAGAAGAAAAGGATGGATATGGTCCACTTGCATGCATGTAGTGCAGTGGGTTTGGTTGGTTGGGGATCCATGCCTCCTTGCCTGCTGCTAGCTAGCATCCTTGAGCTCACTGCAAAAACTACAAGATCAAGCATAATAGTTCCCAATTAATCCCTTAGGACCAAACTAAACATATATAGCAGAAGATTAAGGTTCATGATGCCTTCTTTCCCTGTAAATTAACCTTGGCACTGTGACACAAGAGCTTCTTCGACAATCACAGACCGGTAAAAATAACAGGAGTGATCGTGGTTTACACCTCCTAAGTTTAAGTTACGATCCCCGGCTTCACATTGGTCTAAAGTAACCCCTCCAACTCCGAAAGAGAATCATAGATTATGGAAATTTCTTCAGAAGTTTTCCCCTACTTTGTCCTTGCCAACAAAGAGTTTGAAATACCTCGACCTTTTTCGCGATGATTTGAAGCACTTCCTTTTCCCATTCCGTTCAAAAAACACTCAGTCAGCCCTGTTTTGACCGGTTTTAACAGTTTACAACCGGCCAACATGGAGTTTAGAGTTGTAACTTAGATCAAGTACAAGTTAGGGGGTAAATTGAACTTATCTATCAATCAAAACATATGTAAGCCACGCAATACATTCCTACCAAAGTTTGGTAAGTAAAAATGTAAAATATGATGGACATGGAGACCCACTACAAATAACCAATAATCAATTCTGCTTTTGCAGAGCGCCATGGTCGTCGCCCATCCCCATGAATGGTATGTAGATTGCTGGAGAGGAACATGGAATATGGACATGAATAGAGTTTCCTTCACTATTTGGCCCTCTTGCGAACATCGAGGTATCCATATGCACATCAAGACACTGATATGAACATATGCCACTGCAACAGGCTGCGTGAGTGTGTGTTCTTGGTAGTGAATTGTGCGTGTGTTTGTCCTCTTGTTAACAACAATATAATGCTACGGACTGGTTCAAGCCTTAAGCAAGAAAGAGTAGAGGGCAAAGGGCCATTAATCAAGGCAATCGAAAGCAAGCCCAGTGGCTTCAGAAATATAATGTATAACGAGGTATTATGCTCATACAGAGATTGACATTTAGTTTCAGAATCTAATCCTCGTAGGCCCATGTGTCATGATTCATACTCCTAACTGTACAAGGAAATATTGCTGACTTATTATTGTACTGCTAATACATGCTAAAATGCGAGGATTGATCTTACGGCATACCAAGACATAATCGACGTAGTAGGATCCTCCTATCTCATCAAAACAAAGGACGTGGCGGCAGACAGCAATAGAGCTCCCATTTTCATGCCCATTCCCATTGCTGCTGGCGCGTTTGATGAAGGACCTGCGGGTGCCTTCCCATTGTTCGTCTCAGGTTTCTCTGTCGGGCAAGTGTAGCTGCAGAGGCTGGGCCGGACAACCCGGTAGACACCTTTGCTTGCCAAGACGTAGATGTCCTTGTTGTTATCCTCTCCGAAGGAATATATGTAACCGAGCGACGGGAGAGGGCTCCCAGCGGCGCTGTCACAGGGGATGGGAGAGTTCTTGGAGCAGCTGAAGGAGATCAGACTGGAGGTGTAGTTCCCACTGCCCTCCGGGGTCTCCGTGCCAGTCCACATGGCTGATGCGTAAAGGTCAGCATACAGGTACCTGAAAGCACATCAGCAGATGCATCCAGTAAATACAACTTAAAAAATGTGCTCAACATCGTCGTAGTAGCTCCACACAATCTTCGAGTTCAAAATCAGTGCAAGATGCAAGATGCCTTTCGACGAAGCTTTGATCAATGCAGAGGCCGAGGGTGCTTCACCGAAGCAAATACCTTCCATACAAGCAGGGGTCGGTGGATCCTCGGTAGACATAACCACCCATGATCGACGCAGATCCAATGTTTTTATTGACGTCAGAATGGCTGTATCCCATAATAGGAGGAATGACATTTACGGACTTGAGTGATGTGTTTCCTCCAGGTGTCCACGGTGGATTGTACACCAATGGACCCTCATATATACGCCATCCATAGTTTCCGGCCTTGGAGATCAAATCAACCTCTTCGTATTGGTCCTACATTGTTGGGACAATATACAAAAAGAGTTAAATAACAACTAATTATTAAACACTGTACCAACCTACACCAGAGAAACAAAACAATAGCATGGAAAAATCGGAGGACGAGAATGAAAAGTTGAGTTCTATTAATATTATGCATATCAGACATAACGCTTACGAAGTTTTAACTATCGTGTGCTACATGCCTATCATGTCAAGTTCAGAAAGATAGTAAGATAGCTATCAAACTTGATCCCACTGAAGTGCACTACAGCCCCACTAGGATATCGGACCAATAAAGCCAATATAAACTTAGCACCTCGCAAGTTAGAACTGTTTTAAGATCCTGAAATGATACCTGACCAGTATCTGCACAGTAGAAGTAGGAAGGCCTGTCAAGATCAAAGCTGCATCTCCAAGGGTTTCTAACGCCCAATGCCCAAATTTCTGGTGCCAAGCCACTATCGTCGGAGAACGGGTTGTCTTTTGGAATGGAATAGTTACCCCATAAGCTTTGGTTAGTGACTTTACCGAGTCCTGAAGATACCAGTGCAAAATCTTAGAAAGTGTTAAGGGCCAAAATAACGAATTATGAATTGAGAGCATATACATAACGCTCTTATATTATGGGACGGAGGGAGTAACATACTACTTCGGCAAATATGGTTCCACTATGGAGGTTTTGAACTAGATTTGACTAGCCCATTCTTTAGACAGGGAAATAATGTGTCCAGTGGTTTCCTTACTAAATACAATTGAACTAAAAGCGATATGTCGTTAAAGAAGTCTCACTGAAGCAGTTAGTTAGAACCAAGAGCAAGAACCATGTTACTCTATAGTACCGACTTAAATTTACTTAAATGTTTCGTAACTGAACCTTTCAATACTAAAACAAATCAGAGCAGCATACAAAGATGCCGCATGAAAACTAAAGGAACTTAAGTGAAAGAGATAAAAATTGCAAATCTAACAAATGACAAAAGACGCCTTCTCGAAGAATTTACCCGGCGTACTGTCGATGTCAAGCCTCATAATTTTCCCCAGAAGCGACTTTTTGTTCTGCGCAAAATTAAAAGGATCTCCTTTCTGTCCACCGTCACCCATCATGAGATAGAGGTATCCATCCGTAGGCCCAAAAAGTATCTGACCTCCATGGTTATTTGTGTAAGGCAACCCCATAGTAAAAATCCTTTTGACTTCAGTTGGATCGGCAGATGTAACCTGAAGAAGAATGGCATGAATAGTGTGAATGGATGAGGTTCAAGGCATGAATGGAAGAGTGTACGTATCCGGACGAGCAAACCTCAGAAACATTTGACGACGAGCCTTTAGCAGAATATTCTGACACAACGACTTGATACTGGCATGGTTGGGCGCCATTATCGGTGCCAAGCTTCGAGGGATCACAGCCCACATCAGAATTGCAGGAACACCTACCAGAACAGCTGGGTGACTTTGTCCTGTCACAGTTGTAGGATGCGAAGAAACGCCCGTTGGTCGCAAAGTCTGGGTGAAACGCCATGCCCATGAGCCCGAACGTCGAGTCGAAATGCACCTGGTCAGTCAGGTCGACAAACAGGCCCGCCTCACTGAACTGCAGCGTGCCGCCGGAGCCCTGATCCGGGACGGTTGCCAGCACTATCTTCCCAGCTTGGGTGCCCAGGAAGACCCTGTTAGACCCATCAGGGTGAGGAACCATGTTGAGGTAGGCGTAGGACCCGTTGTCGATCCTCTCTAGGCATACCCCTTTCGGAGACGCCGAAGGCTGGGTAGCGTTGAATGACACTGTGCTCCCGCTGAAGCACACGGATCGGTTGCTGGGCGCGCCACCAAACGACGTGCAGAAGTCGCTCTCGGACTGCCAGGCATCGGTGAGCTTCGACGATGAGCTAGGCAGTCTCCCACCTCCTTGCAGGGGAGGCTGGAAAGGGGAGTTGTGTATCGTCGCGTCCTTGCAGGTGTCCCAGACTATCTTGCAGTAGTCCTGTACGGTTGATTCCTTGGACTGATGAGCAGAGGTCGCCGAGGAGGCAGAGCTGCACAGGAACGGGATCGTCCGGATCTTTGGCCCGGCATCGAACAGCTCAGCAGAATACGGATTGCATTTCTGGAAAAATCATGAAATGTAAGTTAGATTCAGTAGATCTGCTGCCAAGTTTATGGATTGCATTTCTTGAAAAAAAAAAAAGCATGACATATAGGTACAATTCAGTATATCAGCTGCCAGGTTCAGGAACCTGGTGGTAATCCAATTCTTGGTTTGTTAAATCTTAATATCTTTTCCAAGTAGAGCGGTCTCTGTTGATTCATTCAGTTAGTTATCTCTCACATGGGACGGAGGAACCCACATACATGGCAACATGTGAGGTGCAAGACAAAATCAGCATGCGAATTCGTGTGAACCAGGCGACTGAATTACCAACAGTTGTTGTCATGATGTGCATGCATACTTTGAGTAGTAGAGCCAGGAGACGGTATAACCAACACTATATAATAAAAATAACTGATGAAACGCCCAGCGAGGCAAAGCGTCGAGCACATGGCGGGCACTCACCGCGCAGAGGAGGGACTTGAGGACGGCGGCGCAGGCGGCGTCGGAGACGTTGGCGGCTTGGAGCTGGCCCCGCAGGGCCTTGTCGGCGGCGGCGTCGCAGCAGGTGGCGCCGGGGGCGTTGCCGCAGAAGGCGAGCGTCCCTGTCCCGTTGAGCGGCAGCGGCGCCCCTGATCGAAAGGAGCAAAACAAGAAAACATGTATAAGTAGCAGAGAGAAGCAGAGGCCGAGCAGCAAGCGACGGTGTGCTGGGTACTGGGCACTGACTGGCGTCGGTGCAGAGCGGGAAGGCGCGGCAGGCCGGGAGGAGGATAAGCAAGATCAGGCAGCAGCAGCAACGGAGGAGGACGGCGGCAGGAGGCATCTGAGCTGCGGAAGGGGGCCGGAAGCTGCTCGGCGGCCGGCTGCCAGTCGGCGTCGTCGGCATCTGAGCTGCGGAAGGGGGCCGGAAGCTGCTCGGCGGCTGTGGCTGGGATCAATCCATGTGCGATGAGACTAGTGTAGTACGTATACTACAAGTGTTTCCCTTTCTTATTGCAGGCAGCTGAGCTGAGGTAGCCTCGCTCGCTCTCCAGTGATCTTATTGCGAGAGTGATCTCCCTACCTCCACTGAGCTGAGCTGAGAGTGAGATCGATTCGAGCATGGGCGCCGCACATGTTTGACCAACCCACTGACTCTGCTGGTCGGATGAATTGCGGGTTGGGTCGGACACGATGGTCGTTGGCTGGCTGCTACTACTAGTGGGTGGTGGGTGGGGTAGGGTGGCTCGGCTCATTGATTGCCTCCCTAGTGTCTTTGTCAAAATTGTCAAACCCTCCCATAGCCAAGCCATGTCAGCATGGGCTTCACATAGTCATAGCCCTTGTCTGATAATTTAACTTTCTATCCCATCTCCTTCAATTCCTTTTTCTTTGATGATGGAAACTTAACCCCTAGTAATTAATTTCAGGTCAAAAATGATTTCTCGCGCTTCGGGTTGGCGGGAACTCAGCACCCCCATCCATCCCCTTAGTCCAACTCTCCGTAGGTCCGAGACCCACCTTTACGAGGATATGACGCCCCGGCATGCCGGTTCCACCCTATTGTTTGCCAAGGAGCCGAGTGGGTCACTCGAGCTAGGCACCACGTGGACGCTGAGAGCTTGTAACCCAAGAAACGGATCTTCCCAGCGACCATCCCGATCATCGGAGAGCACCATCCAAGGCAAGAGTAGGGTGTTACCTTCTATCAGAGGGCATGAACCTATGTAAACCGCATGATTCGTGTCTCACGATCCCGAGCAGTGCAGGTGCCTAAATTTGTGGGCCAGGATCGGGCGGTCAACTTGTCAAGTAGGTGCTCACGGAGTTCTATGTATTTAGTTAGGAGTCCGTTCCCACAGCAGTGTGGTCGTTGGAGAAGGTGGATGGAGACCTTACACGGTGGTTTGGCGGAAAGGGTGGCTATTTTGCCAGGAATTGAGGAGCCGAGAGATAGTTTAGGAGTGTGGCCTTTTTTGCGGACGCAGAGTTTCTGCTCCCGAACTCATGTAAAATCGAAAAACATTAAAAAAAATCATTTTTTTTGGGAGAACATTGACAAAAGTTCTAAGTGCTTGCAAAAAATTCGTCATGAAATCACATTCCTAAAAGGCGTGGCGAAAAAAACAAAATCGGTACTCTGAAAATGCTACTCCCTCCGTCCAAATAACCTTGTCACAAGCTTATCCCTCAAATGGATGTATCTAGCTCTAACTTGGTGCTAGATACATCCATTTAGGGACAAGCTTTTCACTAGTAGAAAACGCACCTAATGTGAGACACATTAGTCCCGGTTCGATTTTGACCCGGTACTAATGGTACCATTAGTACCGGTTCGAACAGCCATGCATTAATGCCGGTTCGTGTTGAACCTTTAGTACCGGTTCGTGCCACGAACCGGTACTAAAGGGGTGGTGGCAGGCTGGCGTCAGACCGGGGCCCCACGATCACCTTTAGTACCGATTCGTGGCACAAACCGGTACTAAAGGGCTAACCTTTAGTAGGGACTAAAGGGCTAACCTTTAGTAGGGACTAAAGGGGTCTGACCTATAGTCCCGGTTGGAGACACAAACCAGGACTATAGGGCAATTTTCAAACTCAACCCTCCCCCCCCCCCCCCCCCCCGTGTGTCGCCATTTTAGTTTTGATGCAAATTTTTAGAATCCTCAAATTCCAAAAGGAAGAAAAGATATGCTCAAATTTCAGTTTTTTTAAATTTTGGTTAAATCTGGTCAAACTATGGTCAAACTACTTATTCAAGAAGTACTAATGTTACTACATAATTATTCAAGAATATTAGTGTTACTAAATAATTATTTCAAGAATATTAGTGTTACTAAATAATTTTGGTTAAATCTGGTCAAACTATGGTCAAACTACTTATTCAAGAAGTACTAATGTTACTACATAATTATTCAAGAATATTAGTGTTACTAAATAATTATTTCAAGAATATTAGTGTTACTAAATAATTTTGGTTAAATTTGGTCAAACTATGGTCAAATTTTGGTCAAACTTATTCAAGAAATATTAATGTTACTAAATAATTACTGTTTTTTAGAATAATAGTTTTAAACTCAAACGGTGAAACGTGTGACCTAATGCTCAAGCTAAACTGCTTAGGGTTAATAGGATTGACAGCTTACATTTGTCAGGAAAACAACAAGTGCAGACTTGGAAAGTAGGGGGAATAGAACTCCTAAGTTAAGCGTGCTCAGGCTAGGGGAGTGAGAGGATGGGTGACCGGCCGGGAAGTTAGACGATTTGGAATGAGTGATCCACACTTGAGTAGTTAAGAGGGGTGATTGGAGACTAAATCATCAAAATTCAGATAATTGAATATAAAAAAATCAAATTTTTTTTCCAAAATTTTCAAAAAAAAAAATACCTTTAGTACACCAACCGGTACTGGTCCCCCATACCACGGCGCGAGCTCACGCCACGTGGTGGGCCTTTAGTGGCGGTTCGTGCCGAACCGGTACTAAAGGGGGGGTGTCTTTAGTCCCCACCCTTTAGTGCCTGTTGCAGAACCGGCACTAAAGGCCCTTACGAACCGGTTTTAAAGCTCCGTTTTCTACTAGTGTTTTCGGATGGAGGGAGTACTTTCAAAAGCATTTTGGAGCACTAAATTTTTTATTTTTGCCACGCCTTACAAGAATGTGATTCCATGACGAATTTTTGCAAGCACTTAGAACTTTTATCAATGTTTCTTCCAAAAAAATTATTTTTTTCTTAATTTTTTTAGATTTTCTTTTTTCTTTTACTGTTCACTGAGCTCATTTGAGCTCGGGAGGAGAAAGGCACTTTCGCTTTTTTGCCTGCTTTTGAGGACAAAGGGGCTAATTATTGGGATGTTCCAAAAAAAGTTCGTGATTATAGATGTTTAGAGCTAGGTTAGTCTAGTAGAACTACTAATATATTTTTGGCTTTAATTTTTAGTACTCCTTCCGATAAAAAAAAGTGCCGTGGCCACTTTTTTTTGCATCGAGGGAGTAGTAAAGAGGATTTTAATTAGAGGAAGAACTATAAATGCTCCAAGCTTGCATGAATTTGTAGCAAGCAGGCAAGAAGGCATGGACAATGGATCCCCATCCAACCCATCCCTTTCTTTTCTTATGTACGCCAGGTCATGGATGATGATACTCAGATCCATCGACCTGCGTATACGTCGTGTATACTATGTGTGTATGGCTGAGTATTGGTTTGACTTGCAAATACTTTACTAGAGGTCACGTCGACTGAATCTGGCCATCTACCATCTACACAAAGTGACAAAAGAACAAAGCCAAATGTGCTCCATCGGTCTCTTTCATGCTTGCCGTACCTGATAGCCGTCTGTCTACCAATAGCTTGATTCTAATCCAATATTAGTTTCATGCTAATAATCACTGCGCGCTGTTTCTTGCGATTTTTTTTTAGACAAACCCCGAGGGTCTTTAGTGTCACAATAGTTTTCTCTTTTTTTGTGGGTAAGTGTCACAATAGTTAAAGGAACAAAAGGAAGATTACTGGGTTGGCCTAACCAAGCCTGACGACCAACTCCTAAAAAAAGGGCATATGCTTCGCGAGGTTGTGAGCTTTGACATTCGAACGCATGAACAAAATTGCAAGTAATAAAATTCCTAGCACGTTCTGTGATTTCTTGGATAATGGCTCTGTAGCTATCATAACTTCCCTTGATGGACTCCACCACAACCCTGCAGTCGCAGGCCACATGAATGTGTTGAACATAAAGATCCCCAGCTAGAAACAAGGCTTCTCGAGTGGCCAGAGCTTCGAGTGTAGGAGGGTCAGAGATGGCACCAAATACAACTGCTGAAGCTCCCAAAAAAATTCCCTCATGATCTCTGCAAAACGGCCCTTAAGCTCCATATTTACTCCCGCGAGAGACCGCCGCATCCACATTAAATTTTATCATATTCACTGGCCGAGGTCCATGATTCAGCCTTTGCGTGGGAGGTTGCGCTGCAGTTGTTGACAGTGTATGTATTAGCTCCAGCTCAGATAGAAAGCTTGCGAAGTGGGTCGACATAGGGCTCTGAATCCTCATGGATCTCTTTCCTCCGAGTGCTCCAGATCAACCACAGGGTGAAACCATCCTAGTGAACTCTTCTCACTAAAGAGAGTCATGAAATTCAGTAAGGCAGGTGATACGTCTTCATCGTATCTATTTTTCCAAACTCTTTTGCACTTGTTTTGGACTCTAATTTGCATGATTTGAATGAAACTAACCCGTACTGACGTTGTTTTCAACAGAATTGTCATGGTGTTACTTTTTTTTGCAGAAATAAAAGTTCTCGAAATGACCTGAAACTTCACAGAGAATATTTTTGAAATAAATAAAAAATATTGGCGAAAGAATCAACCAGAGAGGACCCACCACATGTCTACAGGGGGGGCGCCCCCTGGCTTGTGGGTCCCACGAAGCTCCACCGACCTCAACTCCAACTCCATATATTCACGTTCGGGGAGAAAAAAATCTGAGAGAAGGATTCGTCGCGTTTTACGATACGGAGCCGCCACCACCTCCTGTTCTTCCTCGGGAGGGCAGATCTGGAGTCCGTTTTGGGCTCCGGAGAGGGGAAATCGTCGCCATTGTCATCATCGACCACCCCCCATCACCAATTTCATGATGCTCACCGCCGTGCGTGAGTAATCCCATCGTAGGCTTGCTGGACGGTGATGGGTTGGATGGCATTTACCATGTAATCGAGTTAGTTTTGTTAGGGTTTGATCCCTAGTATCCACTATGTTCTAAGATTGATATTGCTATGAATTTGCTATGCTTAATACTTGTCACTAGGGCCCGAGTGCCATAATTTTAGATCTGAACCTATTATATTTTCATGAATATATTTGTGTTCTTGATCCTATCTTGCAAGTTATAGTCACCTATTATGTGTTATGATCCGGCAACCCCGGAGTGACAATAGTCGGGACACTTCCCGACGATGGCCGTGGTTTGAGGAGTTCATGTATTCACTAAGTGCTAATGCTTTGGTCCGGTTCTCTATTAAAAGGAGGCCTTAATATCGCTTAGTTTCCATTAGGACCCCGCTGCCACGGGAGGGTAGGACAAAAGATGTCATGCAAGTTCTTTTCCATAAACACGTATGACTATATTCGGAATACATGCCTACATTATATTGGTGAATTGGATCTAGTTCTGTGTCACCCTATCTTAAAACGGTTGCATGATGAATGCTATCCGACATAATTATCCATCATTGATCTATTGCCTACGAACTTTTCACATATTGATCTTTGCTACTTTACTTTGCTGTTGCCACTGTTACAATTGCTGCAAAACTGCTAATGTTTCTTTTGCCACCGTTACCGTTACTTTCATACTACTTTGCTACTAAATATTTTGCTGCAGATATTAAGTCCTTCAGATGTGGTTGAATTGACAACTCAGCTGCTAATACTTGAGAATATTATTTGGCTCCCCTTGTGTCGAATCAATAAATTTGGGTTGAATACTCTATCATCGAAAACTGTTGCGATCTCCTATACTTGTGGGTTATCAGCAGGCCTCCAAGTATCCTCCATGCTGTAAAACAGACAAGTCCGTGTATCTGACTTGTTTCTATGATAAAAATGTTTGAAATGTAATAAATTTCGTCCTGTTTATATGAAAATCCGCCGTGTTTGCATGAGTTTCGCCGGGTTAGTTCAAACAATGATTGAAATGTATGCTGCTAGCGTTAGATGGCCGGCTCCCGCATCCGTGTCCGTGGACTGACCACCCTGTCCGCGAACGGATGCCGGAGCAAATTTGCAGGTTAGGGTTGGAGATGCCCCTTGGGAGCCAGCTTGTGCCCGACTATTGCTTCTTGCGATAAATGAAGTGCATATTTGCATCTACTTAGGGACCAACTCATGGCCCATTAGGTACACATAACATCTTAGGCCTCGGCCGAATTCGGGTCCAAATGCACAAATTTATGCAAAGAAGGATTCAAAATTACCTGGGAGCAACAAATCAAGGAGTACTCCTGGCGCAGGGGGGGGGGCTCCACAAGGGTCAATTTTGATGGGTTGTGAGTGCGCCACTTAGCGCGCTCTCAGCCGCCGCCACATGTCATGTGTAGGGCGCTCCCTCCCGATTTTCATTTTTATTTTCTGTATGCGTTTCCAGATTTTGGATGACCTTTTTTGTTTTTTTGTCAGTTTTGGGGGTTTTGCCCGGTTTTCTCTAGGTTTTCGACAAAAAAACATTTCAAAAAAAAATTGCGCGAAAAATTTGTTTACCTTTTGTTTTTCTTCCGTGAGAGACACATATTTACTTCTTGCGGAGGCACGGATTTGCTTCCACGTGCCTTTTGAAAAAGAAAAAAAAACATGTTTTTTTGCCACCGTGAGAGGCACACATTTACTTCTCTTGGAGGCAAATTTGCTTCCATGATAGGCACAACAACTGTGCCTCTCGGAAAGGGAAAAAAACACGCATTTTTTTCTTCTGCGAGAGGCACCGATTTACTTCTTATGGACGCATAGATTTGCTTCCGCGAGAGGCACAACTGTGCATCTTGGAAAAGAAAAAAACACGGTTTTTTCCCTTCTGCGAGAGGAACAGATTTACTTCTCATGGAGACACAAATTTACTTCCGCGAGAGGAACTCGGAAAAGGGAAAAAACACATTTTTTTCATGGGAGGCACATATTTGCTTTTAATGGAGGCACATATTTGCTTTTGAGAGTTGTGCCTCTTCGGAAAAGGGAAAAGAGGTGAAGAAAAAACCATGGTTCCGGTTCGGTTTTTTCATATGTTTTTTTGTGTAAAATAGTTTGTCGAAACCTATCAACATGGGATCTAATTCTGAAGATCTCAACTTGAGGAATCCAATGATAAAAATGGTTCAGGATTTGGATGCACGGTTAAAGAGATAAAACATTTTGAATAAACGAATCTACCAAATGTTGCAACAAGTGACACACATGCAATATGCCGCTTGTCACAACATGTGGAGGTGGGAGTGACCTTTTCAAAGAGTACTCCTTAGTGATTTCGAAATACTAAAAGTTTTAGTGTGTATTGTGTATAGGTCGGTCTCAACGAGTTACCAAGCCTGATTTCTAGGCCAGACTGAATGCCAACACTTTTGTTTTCTACCGGGCATACCCCATTTTTCATTAACTGCTCACATGACAATACGTTGTCTGAAATACAAACAACACCTAGAGGAGATAGGAAAAAGAGAGCGAGTTGGAGCAGCTGGTAGGAAACCCACTACGAGCAACCGATATTGAATCACTCGGTACATGCAAAGTTCTCAGATGGCAAAAGACAATAGCCAGCAACAACATGCATCCAACATATCCTCAGAACATAGACGATGAAACTACAACACATGAGCGCCACACCAAACATAAGCAACATCACTTCAGATGCTTGCATCAGAGCTTTTTTTTTTTAAAAAAGGAGGATGACCCCCGGCCTCTGCATCTGGGAGATGCTTGCATCAAAGCTTGACCTTGTTGGTTCATTATTTCAACAGTAATCTCAATGGTTGTCACGCGTAGCAGGAAAACCAGATGGAATTCACATAAGGCAATTTACCTAGGTTGGCCCCCTCATGATAAGGTAATACCCTACTCCTACTTTGATTGTATTAATGATCAGCATCGTATGAGAACTAGTATATGGTGTACAAATGCAGAGGCCGCTAGGATCACGCGGGTGTGAGATTAGATTAATATCTACTAAGCTAGCCCTAGCATTACCTTATTTAGGGGTCAAATGCTAGGGTTTACAGTACTCCAGGGTCTGGCAAGATCCTTCAAGACAACTCGCCTATTGCGAGTCCTTGGTCACGCTCACCTCTGCCTCCTCTCAACATGGGTCGTCGTGCAGTGGCGAAGGGACTAATCATTTTCCCTTGAAAAACACATTTTGTGCACTGGTTTCTTATTAGTTTCTACGGTTTAAAATGTGAAACAAGTTCTCGTCTGATTTTTGTGCGTTTATGCTTACCATATTTTCTGATTTTTATGTATTTTTTTTATTTTTTATATTCACATATTTCCTTTTTAGAAATTCCATGATTTTTTAAAATGGGTGAAAATGATTTTTTGTTACTTTATTTTATTTTATTTTCATTCTTATTTCTTTATTCATCATGTATAAGAAGTTCACAGTGTTTTAAAGTGGTAATATCACCAGTGGTGTTTAAACTTGCCATCAATGCTCACTTGACACAAGCATGTAAATTCGATGCTAATCTAATCCGCAGAAGTGTAATGCATTGCCGTGGCACTGTATTTTCATATATATATATATATATATATATATATATATATATATATATATATATATATATATATATATATATAAGTGGGCCCCACATGTCAATATAAAGGGAAAATCAATGTCAAAAATTGGAATCATTGTGATTCGAACTTGTGATGTGGGGCTAGCAAAGGCCTGCCTGAGACACTCCGCTATATACTTTTGCATGACCAGTAATGATAACTTTCTTAATGTCTTGTGTAGGAACACGTTCATGGCTTTTATGTTTTTTTAGCAAGGTTCATGGCTTTTAAGTGAGGTACAGTCAGTGCAGCCCATTTCGCACATGTTATTTTTTCAGAAATTTGTAAAGAAGTTTGTAAACGAATATTGCAGTAAACATATTTTGACTACTTACGTGTTATAAATACTATACGTACAAATAAAATACGTTATTTAAAATATATTTACTTGTTTACATGCGGATTATATTGAAAACATATAGTAAATACAAAACTGTTAATTATTTAGTAAATTTACAAAAAGATATACCTCGTGGATAGCTTTCACTCGTGGCATATATTCTTAATTTCTATATAACTTAAATATAGTCATATGTATGTATTTATAAAAACTTAAATATGAAATAATAATGAATGTTATTAAATTACTCAAAATTCTTAAACAGCAAATTTATGAATTATTAAAATGTGAATATAATTATACAAATATTTGTGTAATTTAAATAATGATTATAAATTGTAATTTGGCAAATATTTGTATTATTATAAATTATATTAAAAATTTATAATCAGAAATTCTATTTTATTTATATTATTTTTTTCAAAAATAAAACGTCTATACTTTTTAAGATTACATGATTTCTTTCCTAAATAAGTTGTTTTTTGTATGTATAATATTTATTACACATGAATGTTTGACCGTTATTTTTATTACTACCATTATAGTTACGTACTTTTTTCCCGCAAAAAAAAATAGTTACGTACTTTTTAGAAATACTAATTTTTTTGAGAAAGCTAACAAGTGCAACATGTGCCGCACAAACAGCAACTCATTTAAAACCACACGAGTGTGTTCGTTTATAATATAGAAAGTCATTGTCTTTAGTTGGCATGAGTGGCGTATTTGTATGGGTCTGCGTTAGCTAGCTTCTCTTTGTAAGTTCGAGCCCAGGAGGGAACCTTTTCTAATCATTTAATTTCCCTTTTTTCTTACATGTGGGGCCCATTGGTCATGTAGACGTACATTAATGCTAATCAAAATACGGTGTCACATCAACGCATTATACGTCTGCGGATTGGATTAGCACCGTATTTACAAGCTCGGGCCAAGTTCTATAACCAGTTTGGCGTATTTTTCAAGTTTAGGCACTAAAGTGAACATTGGTGGCAAGTTTAAGCACCACTGGTTCTATTACTTTTTTTAAAATATTCATCATTTAATTTTCAAAGATTCACTACGTGGTTCAAAATTTTCAAAATTATTCATCATGTATATTAAATTTCCATCCTTTAATGTATTTAAAAAAATGTTTACAGTGTATTAATAAATAATGACTGTATATAAAATGTTGTACCTCGTCTCTAGAAATTGTTCATTGTGTACTATAAATTGTTCACCATGTATCTAAAAAAATTTCACCGTGTATTTAAAAACTGTTCATATTTTATTTTTCAAAAATGTTCATGGCGTTGTGTATCTGAAAATTATTCACCGTGTATTAAAAATTGTTACTATGATATTTTAGTTAGCGTGTATAGTATCACCGATATGAGGCAACCAGAAAGCCAATTCTTCGGTTGGCTACAAACTGAGTTGAGCTAGCCAATTGTAGCTTTGTGGTTGCCTCGTGTCCAGAGAAACACCTGGAAGAGTTCCTAGAAATAAAGTTACCAGATACTTTAGTTTAGTGTGTGCGAGCCATAAGTCATTGGTCCTTGTGTTTATGGAAATAAAAAAACAAAAAAATTGAGTTGACGTTGTCGCAGGGGCTGAGAATATAACTGTAGTATGGGTATCCTCATCATCCATCACACATATTCATTATTACCAATAACAAGATCAACTTTAGCACCTAAATCAACATGAACCTCAGAGCTAGTAGTAGCAGAGCAGTTACCTTAGGCTCTCGTGATCTCCAGATTCTATTTCATCTTGTACTCTTTAGCTTTCTTCCTAATAGAGACAACATTGAGCCCTCCTGCTTTGGCCTAGGAGCCATGACAGGCCCGCATTGTTACCTCTTAAGATCATTTTTCTTCTTAGAAGCAGCAACATCTTCAAAGTTGGGGAAGCTATTCTTCTTGACATTGTCCAAGTCTTCCACTCCGGGCCTCAAGGGATTGTGTTCATCATCAACTTCCCCCTCTTCATAAATTGTTTTCCTCGGGGTGAAGAAGGACATCAGCATGGTAGCCACTGTTGGTAGACTTGGGCATAATGGATTGTAGATTTTCCTCCAAAGCAATGGAGGTTTCAAATATGTGTTCCACAGGGTTAGTGATAGCAGGAGAGCGACAAGTAATTAAATTACCAACATCACCATCAGAGGCGTAATCAAAGTGAACTAGAAGTTGTTCCCGAATGTGGATTGCCTCTATAGTTATCTGTAGCACAAAAAATAGATGATCGAAGAGTCTTAGAACCATTTCTGACAACCCTAGGGTTGTTAGTGCAGGCCTCCCTGCCATGGGTTTTATCAGTATCCATGGCATTGTTTGGATCAGATAGAAGATCATCGTCAACGGGGTCTTCATTGGGGTCCTCAAGGTCATCAGATCCCCAATCCCCACCACCGAAACCAGGCGGTACAAACTATAAAAGACTTGACAAAGAAAGTGATGTTGAGCCTTCTTGAAAGTTGACGAGTCTAATCATGCACAAGTTGATATATAGGCCAATAAGGCTTGACAAAGAAAATGATGTTGAGCCTTCTTGAAAGTTGACGAGTCTAATCATGCACAAGTTGATATATAGGCCAATAAGGCTCAGTTTGTGCCAATCGGAATGGTGACAACTGAATCATGTCTTAGTGTGATGTGATGGCATTGGGGACACCGCCCACAAGATTAGTAAAGTAACCACAGTTTGGAACATAGTAAGTTACTCGTTCGCAGGGTGCCAAAGCAGCAACAAGATAATGCCCTTAATTAGTTAGTTAGTACTCCCTCCGTTCCTAAATATAAGTCTTTGTAGAGATTCCCCTAGATGGACTACATACGAAGCAAAATGAATGAATCTAAACTTATAATGCATCTATATACATCCGTATGTGGTTCATAGTGGAATCTCTAAAAAGACTTATATTTAGGAACAGAGGGAGTAGATAATTGTCCGTGTGTGGAAATGGGGGTATAAATATTTTGGACGTTAGCCCGTGATTTACATGCGCATATTAATAAGGTTTGTATAAAAAATGATTTCATTTGATGAACATTTATTTAGAAGTCATTTATCGGCTTATCAAAGACAACATTATTTGGTAAATCAATAAGAAGTGAGCCTGTTGAGGCGGTCTTAATGGAAACCAATGATGAAAATCAAAGATGGGGGCAATTCAAAATAAAGAAAGAAAAGACATACATATATAATTTTAGACACAAGACGAACGCATGACTAAGCAGTAAGGATAAACAATTAGGCATCATTGGTCGGGCTCAACATTGGACCAATGACCTAAAATGTTACATACTAGATGATACCCCGCGCATTGCTGCAAGAATCGGTTGCAATACATTTCAATGATATTTGATGTGTGGAATAAAAATATTTAGATTAATAATACCTGAACCAAAATTTTAAATAGATACAACTTATCGTATTTGATTATATATAGTTGTAAAATATTTATTGAATATAAGTACAATAATAGAATAAAAAATATTTTTCCGGTTACCTGTGATGGTGGGTCTTTCCCGATGCATAGTTGCATGTTGAGGTTATCCCATCCATAATGATTTGGCGATGTGGCATTTTTACATGTTAAGATAAATAAGTTAATGAAGATCATTCTCTTAAGTACTATATAGGATTTGCTTATAGAGGGAGTATCAGCGAGTACACATGGGGCATCCACCGGTCGGAACAATAACACTAACTAGCTAGCCATCAAGCGCAGCAGCCAAAATCACTTTTCTACTCAATGCAAGCAGCCAAAATCGGTTAATCGAGCATGCATAACTTTGTTCCCTTGTGCCTCGCCTCGGTAATGGATCAGCAGCTCGGAACCTATCCCAGCCCACTCTCGCCCTCGCCTATATGTATACCTCACCTCCATGGGTCATCGTCTCCAGTTCTCCAACAAGATCAGTCCATCTATCAATGGCGATGGCCGGAGGCGGCGGAGGAGGTGTACTGGGCGAGTGGGGCTGGTGGCTGGGCCTCGTTTTCGGTGCCGGCCCGCTGCTCTGCCTCGCCGCCTGGCACGCCATGGACGCTTGGTACCGCGCTGCCTTCTTCCTCAAACACGGCAGCCAGCGCCGCCTCCCGCCGGGCCACATGGGCCTGCCCTTCCTCGGCGAGACGCTCTCCCTGATCTGGCACTTCAAGCTCGCGCGCCGTCCTGACGAGTTCATCGCCGCCAAGAGGCGAGCGCACGGTGGTGCCGGGGCCGGCCTCTACCGCACGCACCTCTTCGGCTCCCCCGCTGTCATCGCCTGTTCGCCGGCCGCCAACAAGTTCGTTCTTCAGTCCCCAGACAACTTCGGTGCGCGGTGGCCCGTGCCGGAGCTTGTGGGCATCACGTCTGTGGTGAACGTTGAGGGTGCCGCCCATGCCAGGCTCCGCGGGTTCATCACCGCAGCCATCAACCGGCCCAGCTCGCTTCGGACCATCGCCGCCGTCATGCAGCCCCGCATCATGGTGGCGCTGGCCTCTTGGGCCGACATGGGGACCATCGTCGCTGCCACCGAGATCAAGAATGTAAGGTTTATTAGTCCCATCGTATTTTTAGTCGATGTTTGACCACACATTTGACTAGTAAAATGTTAATGCATGTCGTAAAAATTATATTGTTTAATTCATAATTGTTTTTACTAATATTATTTTTGCTATGTACTCCCTCCGTAAACTAATATACGAGCGTTTAGATCACTATTTTAGTAATCTAAACGCGCTTTAGTGATCTAAACGCTCTTATATTAGTTTACAGAGGGAGTATAACTTATATTTTATAAGTTAAAATCATGGTAAATAATATGACCTAAAATACAAGAAGAGCTAATAAATCAGAATGAAGGTAGTAATCTATTTTTAATTAAGGTGAAGAGGGTAAGAAACTAATCCATTCATAATCGCTGAAGTTGTGAATGTGCTCCAGGCACACTCTCTATCTAGGCTCTGAGTTTGTGTTCAGACCCATGCATTTAACTTCCTTTCTTTTTGTTTCTCAAAACGAACAAAATATTTGAATATGAAACTTTGCAAGTTAGCGCCATGCGAGTACTATAATGTGCATAAATGTTTCTTGATGCCAGCTCACGGTGTGCTCACGTTTTCTTCTGTCTCTCGGCATTGATTTCTCTCTAAATTGGACAGGTGACATTCGCCAACATCTGCAAGATGTTCATTAGCATGGAGCCTTCTCCATTGACGGAGAAGATCGACAAGTTGTTCCGTGACTTGGTTGCTGGCCTTAGGTCATTCCCCTTGGATTTTCCAGGGACAACATTTCATAGTGCTCGCAAGGTATTATGTTATGTTTGCTCTTTCTACAAGCTGTTTTCAAAGTGTACTACTAAATTTAGCGGCTTGTGTAGTGTCGTCGGAAGCTAAACGCTATCTTTCGAGAGGAGCTGGAGGCGAGGAAGAAGGTGGGAAGGGAGTGTGATGATCTCATGGGTGGGCTGATGCACATGGAGGACGAGCAGGGGAGGAAGTTGAGGGACGAGGAGGTGGTGGACAACATCGTCTCCCTCGTCATCGCTGGATACGAGTCTACCGCCAGCGCCATCATGTGGGCTACCTACCACCTTGCCAAATCCCCGGTTGCCCTAGCCAAGCTCCGGGAGGAGAATATGGCGGTGAGCAAAAGCAAAGGGGCTTCATCAATGATCACCCATGACGACCTCCCGAATATGAAGTACACCGCGAAGGTAGTGGAGGAGACAATTCGGATGGCTAACATATCGCCGATGTTGCACCGCGTGGCGAACAGGGATGTGGATCACAATGGGTACACGATACCGGCGGGTTGGTCGGTGCTAGTGTGGGTGAGGTCGCTGCACACTGATCCCGGCAATTACGAGAACCCCCTCACCTTCAACCCCGACAGATGGGATGTAAGTTTCTAGTTAATCTTCTCATTGATCACCATTTTCATGCATGCAACTAAGTTTCATCAATCCTCAATGATATGAACCTGTAGGAGCCAGCAAAGCCAGGGACGTACCTTGTGTTCGGAGGCGGCTACAGGATCTGTGCTGGCAACATGCTCGCTAGGTTGCAGCTCACCATCATGCTTCATCATCTCTCCATTGGCTATGAGTGAGTTAAAATCCTACATAGCCACCGAGATATATGAGATCCTGTTTATTTGCTGAATTTTCTTGTGGCATTTTGATCATAGTTTGACATATGAGCATTTGTTTCAGATGGGAGTTGCTGAACCCTGATGCAGAGATTGATTACGTCCCAAACCCAAGGCCAGCGGATGGTGCAGTCATGTCCTTCCGTAAGCTTAGCACCTGATCAAGATGTGATCAATGACATTTCTCTCTCATCTAAAAATAAACCATTGTGGTGGTTGTGGTGCACACATTGTAGTTAACAAGATGATACCCCACACGTTGTGGTAATGTTTTGCAATATATTTCAATGAGACATGATTGTATGGAATATGAATATTTGGATGATAACATGATAACTAAAGCTGAAAATACTAGATATACAGATTTGGAACCTTGACAGTACTCTCTGACCATCCTTATATTCAAATAAATGAACTAAAGGTTCATAATTCATATCACTTTTGAAAATATAGCTCATTTGGTTGAAGGGCATTCCTAACCAATCCCCCATAACCGGTTAGTGGAGTATATTTAGCTTTTTACTCCACTAACCGGTACCTAGCCGATCCCAATCCGTCTTAACGGAGTATAAGTTTACTCCACTCCCTAAAAATTTCCCTATTTTTACTCCTTTTCTCCACCGAGTAAAATAACGTGGCTCTCCTCTGCTACCTCTGCCTCCCATCCTGTGCCGCATCTTCGCCCCCGCCGCCCTTCCTACCCCTCCCCCTCCCCACCGGCACCGGCCGGCCGCCGGTGAAGCCCTGTAGGCCTCTGCCGCTGTCTTCCACCACCTCCTCATCTAGCCGTCGGATTTGGCGTTTCCGGCCACCGGCGACTGCACCTTGCCATGGATTAGCCGGGAGGCGGCCCACACAGCCCCGGCAAAGCCTATGCGCCGCATGCAGGTGCCGTCTCTTCATCTAGCCACTCTAATTGCTCCTGTTGTCTGTCCGCCAGCAAGTACACGACGACCGTCGCCCGGGCTCCGCGCTCGCGCAGCGGCTCACCTGCTTGCAGCTGCCGGTCATACAGTGCGACGACTACACATGGCAAGTGGTGCGCCGAGTTTCTACCACACCGCAACATCCCAGATGGGTGTTCTTCAAATGCACAAACGATGGGGTATGTGCTTGTTTTGATTTGGTTTTTCTCCGGATTCGTTTCAATTTTGGTAGCTCATTGATGCTAATCTATGTGTGTAGGATGATGGATGCTCGTTTTGGTATTGGGAATAAGAATACATCGATCTATTGATAGCACGAAAATCAGTAGATGTTCGTGCACTCGTTGCTAGAATTGAGGCTAAACATGAGACAAGATGTGATATTAGAGAAAAATTAGAGGGGAAGCAATGTCTACTTCTTTAGAATCAAAGAAGAAGAATGAAGTATGCAAGATCGAGAATCCACGGATCAATAATAAAGGCATCGAGAAGATACTAATTAATCCAACTAGTGGGAGCAGTTATGAAGTTGGATATTTTTCTAAAATATCTAATTGTGGTTCTTGTTTTCTTTGGTCTTACTCTTCTAGCAAAGAAATGATGAATTATTATGTAATCCAATGTCGCTGAATGATATAAAGAAGCAAAGAAATGTGTTTCGGTGGCCGAAATTGAAATGCAAATGAAAAAAAATTACTCCGCTAAGTTTAGGGGATCGGCTAGGTCCGGCCAAAACTTAGTGGAGTATATATACTCCACTAAGCCTTTTACTCTGTTAACTTTTAGGGGATCAGTTAGAGTTGGCCTAAGAGGACCGGATGATACCCTAAAGGTTCCAAAATTGCATCTCTAGAAAATACATATGGTTATTCTGTTTGATTATTGTATAGTTGTAAAATACTTACTTGATATAAATAGCATAATAGAATGGCAATTAGCTATTGAGCTCATGGTCAGGTGATATACTTGCATGTCGAGAGAAATAGGTTAATAGGGACTGACTATTTACATATAGAAGATTAATTCTGTGATGCAGTATGAATGATCTATAAGAAGCACATCTATAGCCTATGTTTTCTTTAAAATTGTACTGCTGACACGGCATTTTCTTGTAAGAAAAGTTAGTTATGATGGGACATGGATTACCTCCTTTCAAGCTCAAATGCACCTGCATAAATAGTAAATTTTAAAAAATGAAAAAAATCACATCAAAAAAATGTTCTAACATCCGACAAAACTTCACCTTCAAAAGACATCCGTGGAGGCCTGTACCGATAAAAAATTGAGACTCAAAAAGGCACATTTTGGATCACTTATTTTTGGTTCTTCTTGCACACACCTCTATGGATTTCTTTTCGTGGCGAAATTTTGCATGATGTTAGAACACTTGTTGATGTTCATTGACAAAAAAAAACAGATTTTTTGATACATTTTAATATTTTTAGAAAGTTTACTGATTATGTGGGCGAATTTGTACTCAGGATGAGAGTAACACTTGTGGTTATGATGGCTCTCTGTAATGGACAATAAATAAACCATATAAATACAAGTCCATCTAAGTAGCAGTATCAATCACGAGAAATCGCATGTGGACATGCAGCCACGCGAGGTCGTTATCATCACCACTCCTTCCTTCGTGATTCGTGCTACTCCAATACATGGATGCCGTATAACATTTTCTAGCCAGCGTTCACGAACTGGTATAGTTCTCGTATTGCCTCTGCGCCCCCAGTAAATGGCCGACATGGCAGCCTCATGCATTGAATAGATGGGCGCGTTGATTAAAATTGACTAGATCATCGAAGGCGCGCGTTGCCGCGCCCGTCTATTTTGATGATAGAATGATAGTGACTTCTAACAAAGCCTATCATAAATGAGCGGATGCTACATGATCAACTACTCAACTTATGAAGTCCTTAGAATTCGGTTGTGCTTCTAGGCAAATAATGCTGCGAGATAGCATTTTCGCTCATATAACTGCTCACAACTTGCAAAGTCTGTGATAGCACATGGCAGAAAGATCTAACCATCAAAGCAGCAAATTTAACAAAATACGACATCTCTGGATTATCCATAGAAAGTGAGACCAACATGTAAATTTTGATAGTAAACTGATTGATTTCTGAGGCCTAAAATCCGTTTGGACCCATTCAATCGATTTCAAGCCTATATATGAAACTATAAAATGAACTGCATGAGTTGTACGGTAAAATCAATGTAAATGCAACCTATCCAGATTCAATATCAATTGACTCATGACTGTTAAGTAGTAGCAGCTATGTGTTGGTTGTGCACGCCATCTCTTATAGTTCTTGTACCATTTAGTGTACGGATGGTACATATATGTTAGAACAATTATTGACTGGTCAATTTATTTTGTTAATCAACATGTTGCACATATCAAGTTGTATAAGCTTCAGAGATAGCATCAAGTAAACTGCAAGATGTAGCTTAAAATAAGATGCAAAGAAATACTTACCTTTCCAAGATCAGATTGTTCGAATATCAAGATTTTTTTACAAAGAGAAGTAAACTTTTGGAACGTTCGAAAAAACACCAGCTTTCAAAATGCATATGAAGATGTGTGTTTTTTTGATCGGGGTGGTCCATAATTCTATACAGCCAGTAATGCATTCAAAGGAGCTTAGTATACTGGGGAAAAGTATTCCAAATAACAGAACCTGTAAAATGACAAACTTGTATGCACAAGTTAGCAGGTAATCTCATTGCTGTATAAGCTTTTTCTTAAACAGAGAAAAGCGTCGAAGGCGACAAATTCATCCAGCTCAAAAGCATTGTACACTGTACAATATAAAGAAAAACACCCTTGAGATTTAGAGAAGAGAGGAGAGAAATTACATGGCACGTTCTATACCTATGAGCTGAACCAAAACAGCTAAAAACGGGTTCAATGGAACGATTCAGAACCTAATGAGCTACATTATGAGCAATACCATTGATTTCCCTAGAGATGTGAAACACCTGCAGCTGCAATTCTTGGGTGGTCCTGTAGAAATGCGCAAGATGCTTTCTGACCGCCCAAGGAACAGTGTCAGCAGTGACATTCCTAGGTGCCGCCTCCTTGGCAAGGGTGAGATTATCTGTGAGAAAAGTTGGCTGCTAGACCTGGAGGAGCTGGGATATGTTGGCTGCAAGAAGAAGTGTTTGCGCTTCTGCCTGGAGTGGTGAAGAAGTGGCTGGGGTAGATGCTTGAATCTGTACCTGAATGTTTGCTTCTTCCTGCAAAAAACCGAGAAAAAACACCAATGCTCGTGGCTGTGTTGCCATTAGTTAAACCCAAGATTTTTGAGCTTTTGAAAGATACACCAGAGTAGATCTTAGCTCTTGAAAGAATAAGGTCAGTTCTAATGGTGTATCCCTGCTGCAACCTCACAATAGCCATTGCTGTGATACACAAGCATAAAAACCAGTTGGTACATCCAAATTCAGATACAAGAAAATCAAGACAATCTGTAGGCTTAATTCTGATAGGTCTGATATGGACATCTATATGAACTTAGAGCTGGCACATCAAAATGAATTTCTCTATATGGATGCTTACGGCAAAACAAAAACCATTCCCATACTTATTTGGAGAATATACGATGGGTGAATCTGCATAGATAAATTTAACTTACAGCATGATTAGATCAACAAATAAATAATTTTAGACCAGAATTAACAACCGTTATCCATTGAAGATGGGAAACTGAAGAATTCCCAAATGCGCCTAAACTGAAGAACTCCCCAAATTGAAATGCCAAATCAGTGCATACTCCTCACTAAGAGGCAATTCTATGGCCAGTGGCATCACGCAGTGGCCCTGATTGTATTAATTTCTTCTATCTTCTGAATTTAATACGGGCGAGACGATTTTCATTTGAATGTTGCTTTGGGTACTTAGGGAAAAAAATTATCCACAGAATTGGACTTTGCTCGTTTATTAGTACAGGCAGAAGATGTCAAGGCTTCGGCTCCCCCTACGACGGAATGGCTACATTTTTTTGCGCATTGTAATACTACTTTTCTAATTCACTTGTTCGATACAGCAGCATGATATGAATACCAGAGGAATATATTGTTTAAGCAATTTGTGCCGTAGTAGTAAAATTGATAGCAAAACACGAAAGAATAATGTGCGGAGTAATTACCTGTCCAAAAGCCATTTGAGAGATGATGAACAGCTGAGCACAAAAATGGACAGTAGGAATCTGCAGAATCTGCCCAAATCAATTGTGCATGAACATCACCTGCACATATTTTTGTTGGCAGAGGGTATGAATATCTTTTATGTGAGACGAAATGAGGACATTGTAATTGTTTGATGCAATTTAGAGGCAAAATACCTTAGCATGGTGCTGAAGAAGATGAAGATGCGGGAGTAGTGTGTGCATACAGTCAGGGAGGGCAGCATTATATAGTACCACTGGGCATAAGAAAGGTTTGCGAATTTACCAGCCATGAATGAATAATACGCCATGATTGCGAGCTTCAAGGAGAGGAGAGCAGTTCCAGCAGAGGAGGGCCATGATTGCGAGCTTCAAGGAGAGCAGAGCAGTTTCAAGAAGGGGAGGCGCCTGCCATTATCTCCCTCGCCCCCACATTTCTTGCCTTGATCCGGATCCTGCTCCTCCGATCGCTGGGATCGACCGGATGCATTCGATCCCATCCGGCCGCACTGGCTACTCCTCACGACGCCCCACCTTTCTTGCCTCGATCCGCATCCTCCTCCTCCGGTCGCTGGGATCGACCAGATGGATTCCATCCCATCCGCACCGGCTGCTCCTCACCTCCGGTCGCTGTTCCCCTCAGATTCGATCGGGAAGGGAGAGTGGAGTCGAAGCCGTCTTGATCGCGAGTGGATGGACCACACGCGGTCGCAGGCCTCTCTCCTTCGAATGGGCCGCCCGCTCGCCGAAGGCCCAATGCATCAGAGGCCTCCGTTTCGGTCCGGGGAGCAGCAGCCCACAGGACAGCTGGGCTAGTTAAAATAGACTGCGGGACAGATCACATTAGAAACGAGATCTGACGGCCAAGAACTCCCAGATCAATAAAACGGACAGCTGAAAACCCAAATCGCTGTGAGGACAGGGATTTGGTGCGGTTATACTCTCCTTAATTACACGGTAGTGCCATAGGCTAGCTGCACCAGGCAGGAACGAGCCGCGCGTTGATTACACCTCAGCCATAAAGGCTAGCTGCATGCGCGTTGATCCAGGAGACACAGCTCCATGGCAAGAGAGAGCTATTTGCACCAAGCTGCCAACCAAACTAATAATAGGTCATGAAGCATTGGCTGAACTAAACAAACATGTTGATAATCAACTGGTGGACATTGCAAGCTACTCCCTCCGTTTTTCTGTCTGCATATAACTTTTGTCTAAAGTAAAAGTATCTTTACTTTGACCAAAGTTATAGAAAAACGTGTCAACATTTGCAAGGCCAAAGGGATATCTTTAAATTAATTATGGAATGTAGTTTTATATTATGTATATTTGATATTGTAGATGTTGATATTTTTTAATACAAATTTGGTCAAAGTTGGTGAAGTTTGACTCGACGGAAATCTTATATGTGGAGTAAAAAGAAACGGAGGGAGTACTGTTTTGTACTAGGATCCCAACCAGCATAGGAAAGGTCTCGCCAAAGTAGTGAATATTAACGAACATCTAATCTTTCGCCGTCGCTGGAGCTTGATGCCATGGCCAGCCTTTTCTCGCAACGCCAGGTTGGACACGTGGGTATAGTGTATTCTTCTTCTTATGTGGGTATAGTGTATTAGGATTTAGGAGTAGATTGCAAGTGTTAAGTACATTTAAAGCATGCACTCTGTCCTTAATCACACCAGCTCTCTCCACCCAGCATTATTCAATTTGGAGTATTTTAGTTTCGTCACATGTTTCAGACTACTGATTTACAACTACAAGTCCTTGCATGTATCAATTTCTTACCCAAAAATAATCAGTTGAACATCATTCTTCATAGTTAATTCAAACCATGAAAGAAAAAATCAGTGCGCCACTAAATAAAAAAATCAGGCAAAAAATTACTGGAAAGTAAAAATATGTGTACACGGCCTATAGAGAATATTGAGGGCTCACCAATATGAGTGAATGGGTTTTTATTTCACTGCTTTGGTTGATTGCAACTCTGTTCTATCTATTAGTATTGTATTACTCGACAAATTAGGGCTAATCATCGTATGAAAGGTCTATTTAATCAATGCACCAGGTATTAGCTATGTACCAATAATTAAGGCTAATTACAGTATAGCATTCAGTTTGTCCTGGAACGATTATTATGAATAAAGCTTGTTGTGTCAGCATTTTATTTATTCATTTGCCTATTGAGCACTAGTAGAAAAAGGGTCAAATGTGAGACACATTAGTGACGGTTTGCATTTGAGCTGGCACTAATGTGTCCATTAGTGCCAGTTCAAACGGCTAGGCGGGAGGAGATCTTTAGTACCGGTTTGGGGCGAACCTTTAGTACCGGTTCATGCCACGAACCGGTACTAAAGAGGCTGGGGCCTGGCCAGCCCGTTTAGTACCGGTTCGTGGCATGAACCAGTAGTAAAGAGGTTGTGGCAGGCTGTTTTTAGTCCCACCTCGCTCCCATAGCAAGATTTTGTTGGGAATCGTAGCATAATTTAAAATTTTCCTACGCTCACCAAGATGCATCTATGGAGTCTACTAGCAACGAGGGGAAAGGAGTGGATCTACATACCCTTGTAGATCGCGAGCGGAAGCGTTCCAATGAACGTGGATGACGGAGTCGTACTCGCCGTGATCCAAATCACCGATGACCGAGTGCCGAACGGACGGCACCTCCGCGTTCAACACACGTACGGTGCAGCGACGTCTCCTCCTTCTTGATCCAGCAAGGGGGAAGGAGAGGTTGATGGAGATCCAGCAGCACGACGGCGTGGTGGTGGATGTAGCGGGTCTCGTGCAGGGCTTCGCCGAGCTTCTACGAGAGAGAGAGGTGTTGCAGGGGAGGAGGGAGGCGCCCAAGGCTGTTGTATGCTGCCCTCCCTCCCCCCCTTTATATAGGCCCCTAGGGGGGTGCGCCAGCCCCAAGAGATGGGATCTCAAGGGGGGGCGGCGGCCACAAGGGGGGGAAGGGGTTGCCTTGCCCCCCAAGGCAAGGGGGAACTCCCCCCTAGGGTTCCCAACCCTAGGCGCATGGGGGCAGGCCCAAGGGGGGCGCCCCAGCCCACTAGGGGCTGGTTCCCTTCCACTTTCAGCCCACGGGGCCCTCCGGGACAGGTGGCCCCACCCGGTGGTCCTGGTACAATACCGATAACCCCCGAAACTTTCCCGGTGGCCGAAACTGGACTTCCTATATATAATTCTTCACCTCCGGACCATTCCGGAACCTCTCGTGACGTCCGGGATCTCATCCGGGACTCCGAACAACTTTCGGGTTTCCGCATACATATATCTCTACAACCCTAGCGTCACCGGACCTTAAGTGTGTAGACCCTACGGGTTCGGGAGACATGCAGACATGACCGAGACGCCTCTCCGGTCAATAACCAACAGCGGGATCTGGATACCCATGTTGGCTCCCACATGTTCCACGATGATCTCATCGGATGAACCACGGTGTCGAGGATTCAATCAATCCGTATGCAATTCCCTTTGTCAAACGGTATGTTACTTGCCCGAGATTCGATCGTCGGTATCCCAATACCTTGTTCAATCTCGTTACCGGCAAGTCTCTTTACTCGTACCGCAATGCATGATCCCGTGACTAACGCCTTAGTCACATTGAGCTCATTATGATGATGCATTACCGAGTGGGCCCAGAGATACCTCTCCGTCACACGGAGTGACAAATCCCAGTCTCGATCCGTGCCAACCCAACAGGCACTTTCGGAGATACCCGTAGTGCACCTTTATAGTCACCCAGTTACGTTGTGACGTTTGGCACACCCAAAGCACTCCTACGGTATCCGGGAGTTGCACGATCTCATGGTCTAAGGAAAAGATACTTGACATTGGAAAAGCTCTAGCAAACGAAACTACACGATCTTTTATGCTATGCTTAGGATTGGGTCTTGTCCATCACATCATTCTCCTAATGATGTGATCCCGTTATCAATGACATCCAATGTCCATAGTCAGGAAACCATGACTATCTGTTGATCAATGAGCTAGTCAACTAGAGGCTTACTAGGGACACGTTGTGGTCTATGTGTTCACACATGTATTACGATTTCCGGACAATACAATTATAGCATGAACAATAGACGATTATCATGAACAAAGAAATATAATAATAACCATTTATTATTGCCTCTAGGGCATATTTCCAACAGTCTCCCACTTGCACTAGAGTCAATAATCTAGTTACATTGTGATGAATCGAACACCCATTGCGTCCTGGTGTCGATCATGTTTTGCCCTAGGGAGAGGTTTAGTCAACGGATCTGCTACATTCAGGTCCGTGTGCACTTTACAAATATCTATGTCTCCATTTTGAACACTTTCACGAATGGAGTTGAAGCGACGCTTGATATGTCTGGTCTTCCTGTGAAACCTGGGCTCCTTCGCAAGGGCAATAGCTCCAGTGTTGTCACAGAAGAGAGTCATTGGGCCCGACGCATTGGGAATCACCCCTAGGTCGGTAATGAACTCCTCCATCCAGAATGCTTCCTGTGCTGCCTCCGAGGCTGCCATGTATTCCGCTTCACATGTAGATCCCGCCACGACGCTTTGCTTGCAACTGCACCAGCTTACTGCTCCTCTATTCAAAATATACACGTATCCGGTCTGTGACTTCGAGTCATCCAGATCTGTGTCGAAGCTAGCGTCGACGTAACCCTTTACGACGAGCTCTTCGTCACCTCCATAAACGAGAAACATATCCTTAGTCCTCTTCAGGTACTTCAGGATATTCTTGACCGCTGTCCAGTGTTCCTTGCCGGGATTACTTTGGTACCTTCCTACCAAACTTACGGCAAGGTTTATATCAGGTCTGGTACACAGCATGGCATACATAATAGACCCTATGGCTGAGGCATAGGGGATGACACTCATCTGTTCTATATCTTCTGCCGTGGTCGGGCATTGAGCCGTGCTCAATTGCACACCTTGCAATACAGGCAAGAACCCCTTCTTGGACTGATCCATACTAAACTTCTTCAATATCTTGTCAAGGTATGTACTCTGTGAAAGACCAATGAGGCGTCTTTATCTATCTCTATAGATTTTGATGCCTAATATATAAGCAGCTTCTCCAAGGTCCTTCATTGAAAAACACTTATTCAAATAGGCCTTTATACTTTCCAAGAATTCTATATCATTTCCCATCAATAGTATGTCATCCACATATAATATGAGAAATGCTACAGAGCTCCCACTCACTTTCTTGTAAACACAGGCTTCTCCATAAGTCTGTGTAAACCCAAACGCTTTGATCATCTCATCAAAGCGAATGTTCCAACTCCGAGATGCTTGCACCAGCCCATAAATTGAGCGTTGGAGCTTGCATACTTTCTTAGCATTCTTAGGATCGACAAAACCTTCCGGCTGCATCATATACAACTCTTCCTTAAGGAAGCCATTAAGGAATGCCGTTTTGACGTCCATCTGCCATATCTCATAATCATAGTATGCGGCAATTGCTAACATGATTCGGACGGACTTCAGCTTCGCTACGGGTGAGAAAGTCTCATCGTAGTCAACCCCTTGAACTTGTCGATAACCCTTAGCGACAAGTCGAGCTTTGTAGATGGTCACATTACCATCTGCGTCCGTCTTCTTCTTAAAGATCCATTTGTTTTCTATGGCTCGCCGCTCATCGGGCAAGTCAGTCAAAGTCCATACTTTGTTTTCATACATGGATTCTATCTCGGATTTCATGGCTTCTAGCCATTTGTCGGAATCCGGGCCCGCCATCGCTTCTTCATAGTTCGAAGGTTCACCGTTGTCTAACAACATGATTTCTAGGACAGGGTTGCCGTACCACTCTGGTGCGGAACGTGTCCTTGTGGACCTACGAAGTTCAGCAACTTGATCTGAAGCTTCATGATCATCATCATTAACTTCCTCCCCAGTCGGTGTAGGTACTACAGGAACATTTTCCCGCGCTGTGCTACTTTCCGGTTCGGAAGGGGTGACTGTCACCTCATCAAGTTCCACTTTCCTCCTACTCAATTCTTTCGAGAGAAACTCCTTCTCCAGAAAGGACCCGTTCTTTGCAACGAAGATCTTGCCTTCGGATCTGAGGTAGAAGGTATACCCAATAGTTTCCTTAGGGTATCCTATGAAGACGCATTTTTCCGATTTGGGTTCGAGCTTTTCAGGTTGAAGTTTCTTGACATAAGCATCGCATCCCCAGACTTTTAGAAACGACAGCTTAGGTTTCTTCCCAAACCATAATTCATACGGTGTCGTCTCAACGGATTTAGACGGTGCCCTATTTAAAGTGAATGCGGCAGTCTCTAAAGCATAGCCCCAAAATGAGAGCGGTAAATCGGTAAGAGACATCATAGATCGCACCATATCCAATAGAGTGCGATTACGACGTTCAGACACACCATTTCTCTGAGGTGTTCCAGGCGGCGTGAGTTGTGAAACTATTCCACATTTCCTTAAGTGTGTACCAAATTCGTGACTTAAATATTCTCCACCACGATCTGATCGTAAGAATTTTATTTTTCTGTCACGTTGATTCTCAACCTCACTCTGAAATTCCTTGAACTTTTCAAAGGTTTCAGACTTGTGTTTCATTAGGTAGACATACCCATATCTACTTAAATCATCAGTGAGAGTGAGAACATAACGATATCCTCCACGAGCCTCAACACTCATTGGACCGCACACATCGGTATGTATGATTTCCAATAAGTTGGTTGCTCGCTCCATTGTTCCGGAGAACGAAGTCTTGGTCATCTTACCCATGAGACATGGTTCGCACGTGTCAAATGATTCGTAATCAAGAGACTCCAAAAGTCCATCTGCATGGAGCTTCTTCATGCGCTTGACACCAATGTGACCAAGGCGGCAGTGCCACAAGTATGTGGGACTATCGTTATCAACTTTACATCTTTTGGTATTCACACTATGAACATGTGTAACATCACGTTCGAGATTCATCAAAAATAAACCATTGACCAGCGGGGCATGACCATAAAACATATCTCTCAAATAAATAGAACGACCATTATTCTCAGATTTAAATGAGTAGCCATCTCGAATTAAACGAGATCCAGATACAATATTCATGCTCAAAGCTGGCACTAAATAACAATTATTGAGGTTTAAAACTAATCCCGTAGGGAGATGCAGAGGTAGCGTGCCGACAGCGATCACATCGACCTTGGAACCATTCCCGACGCGCATCGTCACCTCGTCCTTCGCCAGTCTCCGTTTATTCCGTAGTTCCTGTTTTGAGTTACAAATATGAGCAACCGCACCGGTATCAAATACCCAGGAGCTACTACGAGTACTGGTAAGGTACACATCAATTACTAGTATATCACATATACCTTGGGTGTTGCCGGCCTTCTTCTTGTCCGCTAAGTATTTGGGGCAGTTCCGCTTCCAGTGACCACTTCCCTTGCAATAAAAGCACTCAGTCTCGGGCTTGGGTCCATTCTTTGACTTCTTCCCGGTAACTGGCTTACCGGGCGCGGCAACTCCCTTGCCGTCCTTCTTGAAGTTCTTCTTACCCTTGCCCTTCTTGAACTTAGTGGTTTTATTCACCATCAACACTTGATGTTCTTTTCTGATCTCTACCTCAGCTGATTTCAGCATTGAATATACCTCGGGAATGGTCTTTTCCATCCCCTGCATATTGTAGTTCATCACAAAGCTCTTGTAGCTTGGTGGAAGCGACTGGAGGATTCTGTCAATGACCGCGTCATCCGGGAGATTAACTCCCAGCTGAGACAAGCGGTTGTGCAACCCAGACATTCTGAGTATGTGCTCACTAACAGAACTGTTCTCCTCCATTTTACAGCTGAAGAACTTGTCGGAGACATCATATCTCTCGACCCGGGCATGAGCTTGAAAAACCAGTTTCAGCTCCTCGAACATCTCATATGCTCCATGTTTCTCAAAACGCTTTTGGAGACCCGGTTCTAAGCTGTAAAGCATGCCGCACTGAACGAGGGAGTAATCATCAGCACGCTGCTGCCAAGCGTTCATAACGTCTTGGTTCTCAGGGATTGGTGCTTCACCTAGCGGTGCTTCTAGGACATAATCTTTCTTGGCTGCTATGAGGATGATCCTCAGGTTCCGGACCCAGTCCGTATAGTTGCTGCCATCATCTTTCAGCTTGGTTTTCTCTAGGAACGCGTTGAAATTGAGGACAACGTGGGCCATTTGATCTACAATACATAGTGTAAAGATTTAGACTAAGTTCATGATAATTAAGTTCATATAATCAAATTATTTAATGAACTCCCACTCAGATAGACATCCCTCTAGTCATCTAAGTGAAACATGATCCGAATTCGACTAGGCCGTGTCCAATCATCACGTGAGACGGACTAGTCAAGATCGGTGAACATCTCCATGTTGATCGTATCTTCTATACGACTCATGCTCGACCTTTTGGTCCTCCGTGTTCCGAGGCCATGTCTGTACATGCTAGGCTCGTCAAGTGAACCTAAGTGTATTGCGTGTGTTCCGAGGCCATGTCTGTACATGCTAGGCTCGTCAACACCCGTTGTATTCGAACGTTAGAATCTATCACACCCGATCATCACGTGGTGCTTCGAAACAACGAACCTTCGCAACGGTGCACAGTTAGGGTGAACACTTTCTTGAAATTATTATAAGGGATCATCCTACTTGCTACCGTCGTTCTAAGCAAATAAGTTGCAAAAACATGATAAACATCACATGCAATCAAATAGTGACATGATATGGCCAATATCATCATGCTCCTTTGATCTCCATCTTCGGGGCACCATGATCATCTTTGTCACCGGCATGACACCATGATCTCCATCATTGTGTCTTCATGAAGTCGTCACGCCAACGATTACTTCTACTTCTATGGCTAACTCTTTTAGCAATAAAGTAAAGTAATTTACATGGCGTTTATTTAATGACACGCAGGTCATACAAAATAATAAAGACAACTCCTATGGCTCCTGCCGGTTGTCATACTCATCGACATGCAAGTCGTGATTCTTATTACAAGAATATGATCAATCTCATACATCACATATATCATTCATCACATCTTCTGGCCATATCACATCACATAGCACTTGCTGCAAAAACAAGTTAGACGTCCTCTAATTGTTGTTGCAAGTTTTTACGTGGTTTGTAGGTTTCTAGCAAGAACGTTTTCTTACCTACGTATGACCACAGCGTGATTTGCCAATTTCTATTTATCCTTCATAAGGACCCTTTTCATCGAATCCGTTCCGACTAAAGTAGGAGAGACAGACACCCGCTAGCCACCTTATGCAACTTGTGCATGTCAGTCGGTGGAACCAGTCTCACGTAAGCGTACGTGTAAGGTCGGTCCGGGCCGCTTCATCCTACAATGCCGACGAAACAAGAAACGACTAGTAGCGGCAAGAAGAATTGGCAAACTCAACGCCCACAACTGCTTTGTGTTCTACTCGTGCATAGTAACTACGCATAGGCCTGGCTCATGATGCCACTGTTGGGAATCGTAGCATAATTTAAAATTTTCCTACGCTCACCAAGATGCATCTATGGAGTCTACTAGCAACGAGGGGAAAGGAGTGGATCTACATACCCTTGTAGATCGCGAGCGGAAGCGTTCCAATGAACGTGGATGACGGAGTCGTACTCGCCGTGATCCAAATCACCGATGACCGAGTGCCGAACGGACGCACCTCCGCGTTCAACACACGTACGGTGCAGCGACGTCTCCTCCTTCTTGATCCAGCAAGGGGGAAGGAGAGGTTGATGGAGATCCAGCAGCACGACGGCGTGGTGGTGGATGTAGCGGGTCTCGTGCAGGGCTTCGCCGAGCTTCTACGAGAGAGAGAGGTGTTGCAGGGGAGGAGGGAGGCGCCCAAGGCTGTTGTATGCTGCCCTCCCTCCCCCCTTTATATAGGCCCCTGGGGGGTGCGCCAGCCCCAAGAGATGGGATCTCAAGGGGGGGCGGCGGCCACAAGGGGGGGAAGGGGTTGCCTTGCCCCCCAAGGCAAGGGGGAACTCCCCCCTAGGGTTCCCAACCCTAGGCGCATGGGGGCAGGCCCAAGGGGGGCGCCCCAGCCCACTAGGGGCTGGTTCCCTTCCACTTTCAGCCCACGGGGCCCTCCGGGACAGGTGGCCCCACCCGGTGGACCCCCGGGACCCTTCCGGTGGTCCTGGTACAATACCGATAACCCCCGAAACTTTCCCGGTGGCCGAAACTGGACTTCCTATATATAATTCTTCACCTCCGGACCATTCCGGAACCTCTCGTGACGTCCGGGATCTTATCCGGGACTCCGAACAACTTTCGGGTTTCCGCATACATATATCTCTACAACCCTAGCGTCACCGGACCTTAAGTGTGTAGACCCTACGGGTTCGGGAGACATGCAGACATGACCGAGACGCCTCTCCGGTCAATAACCAACAGCGAGATCTGGATACCCATGTTGGCTCCCACATGTTCCACGATGATCTCATCGGATGAACCACGGTGTCGAGGATTCAATCAATCCGTATGCAATTCCCTTTGTCAAACGGTATGTTACTTGCCCGAGATTCGATCGTCGGTATCCCAATACCTTGTTCAATCTCGTTACCGGCAAGTCTCTTTACTCGTACCGCAATGCATGATCCCGTGACTAACGCCTTAGTCACATTGAGCTCATTATGATGATGCATTACCGAGTGGGCCCAGAGATACCTCTCCGTCACACGGAGTGACAAATCCCAGTCTCGATCCGTGCCAACCCAACAGGCACTTTCGGAGATACCCGTAGTGCACCTTTATAGTCACCCAGTTACGTTGTGACGTTTGGCACACCCAAAGCACTCCTACGGTATCCGGGAGTTGCACGATCTCATGGTCTAAGGAAAAGATACTTGACATTGGAAAAGCTCTAGCAAACGAAACTACACGATCTTTTATGCTATGCTTAGGATTGGGTCTTGTCCATCACATCATTCTCCTAATGATGTGATCCCGTTATCAATGACATCCAATGTCCATAGTCAGGAAACCATGACTATCTGTTGATCAACGAGCTAGTCAACTAGAGGCTTACTAGGGACACGTTGTGGTCTATGTGTTCACACATGTATTACGATTTCCGGACAATACAATTATAGCATGAACAATAGACGATTATCATGAACAAAGAAATATAATAATAACCATTTATTATTGCCTCTAGGTCATATTTCCAACAGATTTTTACCACCTTAAATATGTTACTTCTCAAACTATCACAAGCACTTGGTCTTCATTGAACTCTATGTGTAGAATTTGTGGTCGCAATATGAGTCTTCACCGGTTTCTAAACCGTTGAGGACTCATATTGACAATTCAGATTGTACACAAAAAGATCATTGATAATCAATGTATTTTTTATGATAATCAATGTTTTTTAAACTTTTTTGAACTCCAGCCTATTTTTGCGTTCAGTATGCAGCATTTAAAGCGACGTCATCAATTTCCAACATGTTCTGACATCATTTGCTGTTTTTCAGTCATTTACCGATTTGTTTAGAGAGCTAGTAGAAAAAGGGTCAAATGTGAAGCACATTAGTGCCGGTTTGATTTTGAGCCGGCACTAATGTGTCCATTAGTGCCGGTTCCAACGGCTAGGTGGGCGGAGATCATTAGTACCGGTTCGTGAGCAACCTTTAGTACCGGTTCGTGTCACGAACCGGTACTAATGAGGCTGCGTCAGGCTGTGGTCAGGCTGGGGCCCCACGGGCACCTTTAGTACCGGTTCATGCCATGAACCGGTACTATAGTTTCTTAGTAAGCTGTTTTTTAGTCCCACCTCGTGAAGAGAGTGGCACTAGGAGCGGTTTATAAGCCCTGAGTGCAGAGACGATGAAGGAGAGGCGCAATGCTCATCTGCACGTTCCTTAGCTTTAAGCCTTGAGGAATAGTGTAGACTGCACGGAGCTATGTGCAGTGCAGTTTGCACTATTCCGAAAGGCTTGAAGCTAATTAACGAGCATTGTGCCTCTTTTTTATGGGCACTTCATTTTTTAAAGTATTGAACTACGGTCACATGTATTTAGGAAAGATTGTAAGATTTTTACTATTAGTCCTCAGTGCATCTTTTGCATACATTATTTTTCAAGCTAAACTTTCATTGCTAAGTATATTAATTACTATACGATGTTCTTCAACAGGGACTCCCGATGACAGTTGTGCCTCAGTGGATCGAGACTAAAGGTCGCATGTCAATTGTTAGCTTACGGCCAAGATATCCTACAGTGCACATGAGTGCATTCAGGATTTCTGAAAGCGATGAATGCTTAATAGTGAAAGATTGGAGCAAAATTGTTAACGATCGCAGAGAAGTACTAGGGGGCAGTAATCAGAAGCGCAACCCACGATTAGGAGACAGGTTCATCTGCATGCTCCAATATGACGAATCAGGAGAGCTATACATGTTCTATGCTATTTTACCTGAGAGAGAGCAACAGGAGTGATTTAGCTAGTTATCATGCTCTTAGTACTTGTTGTCCTCTCATGCGTGTCCGTGTTCTTCGTCCTGAACTTAATCTCAAAGAGTGATTTGCTTTTGTGGTGTTATGAACGCTTATAATATCATGACCATGTTGAACTCGATGATATCTTTGCTAGCTAGTATATACTGTTGTTGGTGATGATATGATGCAAGAGTTTTTATATTAATATGATGATGATGATGATGAGTTATTATATCATTTATGAAAGAAACCGCGTATTAGTTTCAACTGGATGGATCCTAGCTAAGTGATCAAGTATATGCCATATCCATATTACTTAGATCACTAAGTGATCAAGTAATATGGATATGGCATATACTTGATCACTTAGCTAGGATCCACGTGCATCCGGTCGAAACTAATCTGCGGTACTTTCACCTAATGATTTAACAACTCATTATAATGTAAAACAATCACTAAATTAAATTGAAAACACAAAACTAAAGAAAAAATAAAAATTAAAACCAAAACACACCCAAACATTTAGTACCGGTTGGTACTAATGTCCTACACGCACCCGGGCCTGGCTCGTGCCACGTGGTGGCACGTTAGCGCCGGTTCGGTACTAAAGGGGGGGGGGGGCTTTAGTCTCCACTCTTTAGTGCCGGTTGCAGAACCGGCACTAAAGGCCCTTACGAACCGGCGCTAAAGCCCGGTTCTGCACTAGTGTGATGAGTGACATATAAATGGAGGCCTGGCCACCTAATCACAAGTGCCATAAAATAGTGGTGTGCACGCATTGATACAAGTCTGCAACGCAATGAACACACTGCATGCATTGATCGCATTGTTGAGCCAGGGACCATGAGACTTAGTATTCACATTTGTATTCACTGTCGTATAGCCCATGTTTGTTACGTATTGAAAATAATGCTATATTAAATACAGATCTCAAAGCACAAACATACGGATTGGATATGCTCCTCGCGTGGAACCATGTCTCAAAAATCCGCGTCCTATCAATCATTATTACTTCCTTTTCAGAAAAAAAATATAAAACATTATTCCTTAACAATATAAATGCAAAGTCCATATTAGCCAATAGGTATCGCCTGACGTGAGATAGAGATCACATCGGGGTTGCTATGAATGGGCCGGCTCAGGTAGGTTCTAGGTTAGTTCATCATTTTTCCTGTTCTCACTTTGATTCATTTTTTGCTTTTTCTTCTTATTTTCGTAAATATTGTAAATACATATTTTCCAGAGCAAAATAAATTTTAAAATGGTGAACTCAAAAAATGTTAACGCAATGTCAAAACATGTTAGTTTATTAAAAAAATATGTTTGCAGTGTACAATTTTTTTTCCTTATATTTAGAAAATACTCATGCATTAAAAAAAAAGGAACTGACATTATCACCATGTATTTTGAAAATGTTAAATGTGTATAAAAATTTCTTCTTGATTTACATAAAATGTACAAATGTGTATGAAAGAAGTCGATATCCAAAACATAAATTTGAAATTTTTTAATTGTTTATTAGAAAAAAAGTTAAACATGCCTAAAAATGTTCCTGATTTATATAAAAAAGTACAATATGTATACTAAAAATGTAGACACAAACATTTAGAAAATGTTAATCATGTTTGATATATTTTGAACATGTATAAAAAATTTCTACAATGTATAGGAAAAAGGTAAACTTCAAAATATAAAATTTTAAAAAATTGATTATGTATTTGAAAAAGTTTAAATATGCCTAAAAACATTTATTTCAAAAGAAAATGTTGATAATGTATTTTACAAATATTGAACGTGTATAAAAATGTTTCTACTTGACGTTGTCCTGAACTTGGTGCTAAGCACGTCGACTCCCCAATCATGGGCTGGACCGACGAACCCAGGCAACTGATAAGTGGGCCAAGTTTTCCATGCCCCCCGGCATACTCAAGATGGAATCCTCCGAAGACTTACGCATACTCTAGGACACATTTGAATCATCGGCATGTTTATTCCTTGATGTAACCGACCTACATGTAACCCTAGGTACCCCGGTGCCTATATAAGCCGAGGAGTTTTAGACCATAGGGCTAGACTCGTTCACATGCGATCTCAAGGTAGATCATCTTGTACTTTGTATCCGATCCACAATCAATACAAAGAAGCATGACGTAGGGTTTACCTCTTGATGAGGGCCTGAACCTGGGTAAAACACAGTGTCCCCTTTCGTCATGTTACCATCAAATTAAGATCACCAACTCGGGACCCCCTATCTGACGTCTGCTGGATTCAACTCTGACATTGGTGGGCCACACTTGTTCCGCTAAGTGGTAAAAGCGGCTTGATGGCATCATCGTTCGACGATCGGATCTGCATCGGTGTAGATTCTATGTCGGGGTGCTCAAATCTCGGTTCAACCGAAACACCAGACCTTGAAGCTCCAACACCCCTCGTTGGGATATCGACCACGACGACCTAAACTCGGTGGATACACCCTCTACCATGACATCCTATATTCTTAAGAAATTGATCCCCACTACTACCAGTTTTCTCTACATGCACACTGTCCACATCACCATGCATGACACATCAGCGGTACACTGTCGATGTCAGCATGCATGACACATCAACGCTCAATTCCAAACACCGGCCAGTTTTCTTTTTATATCGTAATCAAAACACTAATTACTCAATCCACCACGCGGCCCACCTGCAATTAGTACCAACGTTTCTGCGACCCTATGTATCCCCAATCAACTCCTCCACCGATTGATTTTCCATGAAGTATACGGCATAAAATCTCCATCATCTCATGTCAAAAAAAAATCCATCTCCCCAATTAACTCCCCCACCAACTGGCTCTCTTTATCTCCATCTTCTCCACCAAACAAATGTAACCTGAAGATGCGGACCTTCAGGCCATGCGCCACCGAGAGGATGGTCACCAACTCATCATAGGTACCTGACGGCATAGCCCTCCACAAACTCGAACCTAAAGAACCTGCACAAGATGCCCAGCACCATCTTCATCTCCAGGTACGCCAGGTCCTTGCCTAGGAAGAGCCGCAGCACTGTGGAACGCCATGAACTTGCTGCGGAACCTGTCGTTATCGTTGGTCCACCGCTCAGGCCGGAAGCTAGCGGTGTCGGGGGCCCAATTGTACTCGATCCGCCCCATGGAGTAGAGCATGTAATTTCTGAAAAAAATAGCGCGCTATAGCGTCGCTAATAGCATGCTATAGCGTATTAAGAATTGCCTCGTTAAATATATCGGTGTATAATGTCTCGCTAATAGCATGCTATAGCGCGATATAACACGCTAATAGCATATTTTGAGATCGCCACTATTTTACTCTAGCGCGCTATTTTTTCCATTGCATGTAATACACCGTCCGCCCGCATGCATCTTGGTGTCGTTCGGGAGTACCTTTCCTTTGATGGTCCCAATAACTAGCCCATGAGATGGTAACTAATCACTTACCTTAATACCTAATTATATCTGACAAATTTACCTCGCGGGGGATGTCGTTAATTTAGTTTTATGCATGTATGTTTCCGCTCATACAAGTTATAATGTTGGGCGAAATTTGGAGTTCCTTATGTATCTCCCAATATCAGGCCATCTTATTCATGTCAGCTACTTCCTGATTCCTCCATGGCTCCATTCATAACCCTACTCTACTATCTTACTAACCATCCCTCCATGGTTTGCTGATTGTTTTTGGACGCCGATAACTGCCACACGTGTGGTATATATGACATGCACCTATACATCGTGTATGGTGTGAGCAGGAGGCAGTCCACACGGGCTGTGTGTGGGCGGACATTAGAATTGTCCATACATGTGGGCGTGGCTACTTCGTGCCACACGCCTAACAAGTACTACTCATCTCCATCCCGTGCGTGTGGCACGAAGCAAAAATGCCCACACGTCCTGGCGCAGCTACGTTAGGTACCCCGCGGGATGACGATTTAGTTGCCATCCTGGTTGGCAGATGTAGTTATTCGGGATGGCAAGTATAGTTGTAAAAGCATGGCAACTATATCTGTTTTGGTTAACTATAGTTGCCATGTCTAATTTATGGTAGTTGCCGTGTGTAATCAAACCGGAGTTGCCGTGTGTGATTAACTACTTGCCACGTGTGGTCCAACCATAGTTGCCATGTATTGTTAATCACAGTTGCCATGTGTGTTTATCTGGTTGCCACATACGCGCAACTGCAGTTGCCGTGTAGCAAAGAATCACAGTTGCCATGTGTGTGTACCGAGTAGCCACGTTTGCGTAACTGCAGTTGCCATCCACAAGATAGGAGTGTCGTGTGGGCGAAAAGCAGTTCGCCCACACGCGCATGACCTAGGTGGTGGCTGTGTGGGCGAAAAGCAGTTCGCCCACACAGCGTAGCTGGCAAACAGCGTGGTACGGGCGTGTGGGCAAACTCTCCAACGCCCACACACCAGCCCCGTCCTACGTGGCACACCAAATCCACCTTTTCGTGTCAAGATTCGTGCAAAAGATAGTGAACGACGATACAGACGTGTGGGCGTTAGTGTTTTCGTTGTTATTTGCCAGGCACATAGATGAATGGGTGTTTGTACTATTTGCTATCCCAACGATGCACGGTAATTAGTTATTCTTCAGGACTGTTATCAATTGTGTTATCTAATTTCGTATTCATGCTGGTTTGTAGGGAAGTGCTTATTAAATGACTCCACACAAGCTTTGAAGCCCTGGAGTGAAACCAGGAGCGTAATTAGTTTTCTCCATTAAGCATTTGATATAGCTATCAGGTGGTGCTATTTCCACTGAACTTTCAAAATTTGATTTGTGGTACCCTTGCCAATTGTCTCAAGGCTTCCTTCTCTAAACTTATGTAGCACCTACTTGGCTATACTTCGTAGAACTTATGTACTAAGATGCAGAAGACTGATTTACAACAGGGAGCCATATACATAAGTATCTCAAAAATACAATTTTTACATGACCTTCCGTGTCGTCTTCATTTTAGAATATATTGTGTGTGTGTATATACATTGGTTTGTGTATAAATCATATGAGATTAATTATGTCATATATTTATTAAAGTATCAAATAACAAACAGTTTGCTATCTTTATAATTAGTTAATTACACTCCAAAACTGTGTCTATTTTATTTATTTTCATCTTAAGATCATACATCTACTACGCAACAAAGATATTCAATTTATGTATTATCATATGCATAGGACTAAGAATTTGCGCAGCAACGCGCGGGGCGTCATCTAGTTAGATCTGGACGAGAAACCACAAACGATCATCCACCAAGTGCCGGTTTCACGCTAGCTGTGGGGTGGAATTTACACTTCACCGGACCAAGCTTGGAGCTCGGATGAGATGTAACCTATTAATATGAATGAGATATAATATATTAACAAGGTGGAGATTATGATGATCATGGGAGACGAGCCGCAAAGGTAAGTTACCGAGGTCATCAATGACGAGCCAAATGCCTTTAAGAATCGGGCTCTGTAAGTAGCCTTCTCTTTTAAGTTAGGCCGTTCGTTTTGCTGATTTCATCATTCCTGGCCGTCAGATCTACTTGATGTAGAAGAAAAAAGCAAGGCCTCTGGTTAATTGGGCCGCTTGAGGCAGCCCATTTCCACTCCGATCTGTCTCTGGATCGCTGCAGTTGTCCCTTGTACGTAAAAAAAGAAAAAGCGGTCGATAGGATGCAGGGGACTCATGCTCTGGATTTCGTATATATTCTTCCTCCCACACTGTTCGCTCATCCTCTCTAGCTTCCGGTGCCGATTGGGCGTCATGCTCTGGTAGGGTTCCTTCTATCTCTTTTTGTTTCATGTATGATTCATTTTTGTGCGAAGCAAGTAGATTATCCTCTTATGCCAAAAACTGTGCGTACAGGTGATGTTCATATTAGCTGTGCTCCATTGATTTCATTTTGGAGCGTGGCATTGGAATTGTTTTTGCTTAGCAGTTGCGTGCGCCACAACGACATTGGTCGCCAGCATCAAGCTGCCAGGTAATTCCTCGCCTCTAGGCCGCCGTTGCTCCGGACAAGTTCTGCTGCCCAAGTGTGAGACATTCCTCAACGCCTCTCTGCTCCAATCGCTTATCAAATTTGAAGTTGCCCCGAGGCAAATTGGAAGATGCAAGGAAGTTCTGTGCTCTCAGGCATCCCTCAGTTTAGCACAAACACAATTTTTATATGTGTATCATTCACACCATTGTGTTATTAATTATTGTGTTGTCAATAGTGGGCCATAATATGGAGGACTAAGATGCAGGAGGCATCCTTGGAGAGTGGAGATGCATGAGGAAGCATTGATACAGTGAGAGATACGACCTAAACTAGGATCATGTAAGGCAGCAGAGATCAACACCAAATCCGATAATAAAATAGTATATGTTTATTTCTAATCAGGTTTTGGTTCTAAACTTCAGATTGGTTTTGGAAAAGGGTTCTTGCTGCTGCTGGTGCAAGATCAATGTTATGGTAAACCAACTAAGATTCGTGCTTTGCATAGGGGTTTAGTTGGTCAGAGAGCTATGAACTTTATAGCATCACTGTTTGCCTTCTACTGTAAATCTGCAAAAGAAGGAATATATACAAATATATTTATTTCATATAGACTTGATGGTTTCCAACTTGATGAAAGAACAATGGATGAGAAGGGTTTATTTACAACTTAATGTTTTCCATACAACTTCCTTGCATAGGCCAACACATGACATTCCAATGCCTTGCTCCAACGGCTTTAACCATCTTGATTTGCTAAATGGTGACTCGTGTTCTCTAGAGATTTCTAATAGTAGATTTAAGTGCATGATTGCCGATGGGGATTGATCCCTCATGAATTCAACAAATATGGATTCTTCCTTCTCCATATTTGTGCCTGCCACTTATGAGTATCATAAGCATTGCCAGGCCAGTGTATCATGTCTTGCGAAGCTGGACTTTCTGCTTTCCAGTTGGCCCGCTGATGTGCAAATTGAGTTTTTTTGCTCTCAAAAAGATTGTATAATAAGTTTTTGAGTCTGAAAATTTTTGGTCGTGAAGGTTGGGGAGAGTGTCAGTTATTGAAACAAGAAAGTCTGCTGCTAAATAGGTTATATTCGCTTTCTATAGCCAGCATATGAAAAAATGTACTAAAGAACTGAGCATTATTTCTTATGGATTGTCATACTGTTATTCATGATCTCCTATAGTATGATCAGATCAATATAAAGTGTGTGGCTTCCATTTTTTAACAGGCTCTCATATTGAACTGTTACAGTGTTTATATTGGTTAGTGTTGGCTCATATGAAACTATCGCCAAGTGTTTATATTGGTTAGTGTTAACACCTACCTGATGGTTAGGTGGATATTTGATGAAAGCAGGAACTTTAATGTACATAGACAACCTAGGACCGCAGAGGAACGTCTCACCTAAAAGTTGGACCGTTTTTCTTATTTTACAGGATTTTGTAAATTTTCTGAAAGATGCAAATTTCAACATCCAGTTGATGGGTCTGCACCTGATTCCATTTCAAAGTGGGAGCCTTCTCAGCAACCTGTGATGCTTACTCTTGCTGGCCTTCCAAGGAGAGAGGTAACATCCAGAAATAATCGTACTAGCCTGTTGATAATTCAGGATTATAAATGCGTTTGTGGTTCTTTGTTGCTAAAACATTCCCTTCCCATGTCGGGTTGGTGAATCAGCCGTTGTATTGTAGTAAGCCGTTGGCAGTAGTCCTTTCACCATAAGGATCTCTCAATTGCTGAAAACTAACTAAATATCACTATGAGCTTTTACGGTGAGGAATGATGAATATTACCATGCTGCTATGCATGGTAGGATGCCTCTCACTGCTGAATCATAATTTCATGAAATGTTGTTGTCAAATGCAAATACTGAGTGTGTTCTATAGTCCACTTTGCATACCTTTTGTCTTTGCTTTCTTGGATAGTTATTCATTAGTCGGTGTCATCGGTTATAACTTCACATCGTCAATGTTCAGCTTCTTTTTCAAACACCCGTGGAAGTTGCTGCAGGACACATCACGGGACGGACGCAAAGGCTGTCACAGGCAGAGTAGAGCGAGGTCGATGCAGCGGCCGGGCGTGGTCTAGAGAACCGGTGGCCGGTGGTGCGTGAGTTGGAGGCGAGGTGACGGCGTTGACTAGGACGCGTCGTAGATCCTCATCGTGCCTCCGGGAGAGGAGCTCGTCGAGGATCCCCTCTTCTCCATGGATCCACGACGGAGGGTGCTCGTGCCTTTCATATTCCATTCCAGTGCTGGAAACATACATCTTTCCATTTGATGGACTTCTGTTCTAATGTAATTCCAGGGTCATATGTGGAGGAGTGGATTTGAAAGGAAAGAATTCCAATTAGTTGCTTTTGAGGATGTTCCAGAGGCACTAAAGAACTGCCGGTCTCATCATATGACGGTATGTATCTATTTGGTCATCACGTATATTGTATAAACATAAAATGATGCACTCAATGCACTGCGCTCTTTCCTATTTTTGTTGTGTCTATTCCTATCAATCAACTAAGATAAATATCACAACTCAAAGTTTTAATCCTGAAGTTACATTGTCATGGTAGTAATGTTTGCCTAAAGGTGACTTAACAGAGCTAGATGTTTGCTAGAATACATTAAACGGCTGATTTATACCTGTTAATGTATGTGTCATCGCTTGTTCATACAAATGTAGTGTGCTAATGAATTCAGTCTATAAGGCAATAGCAGTACACACTAGTAGAAAACAGGGCTTTGGTCACAGGGCAGTATTCACATTAGTCCCGGTTCAGTCACGAACCGGGACTAATGTGAGCATTCGTCCCGGTTCGTGCGGCTAAGGCATTAGTCCCGGTTCACCTGGGCCCTTTAGTCCCGGTTGGTGCCACCAACCGGGACTAAAGGTTAGACCTTTAGTCCCGGTTGGTGCCACCAACCGGTACTAACGGGCTTTGAGGCATTAGTACCGGTTCATGGCACGAACCGGTACTAAAGGTCCCATTTTCAAACTCTACCCCCCTGGACCGCCTTTTCAGTTTTAAAAAAAACAAAAGAAAATGATGAAAATGTCAAAAAATAAAAAAAAATAAGTTTCCCATGTGATATGTGGTCTAGTTGTTGGGGAAATTTACAAATATGAATTTCGACTTTATTTGCAAAATCTCTCTGGAATTTGAAAAATGGGCATAACTTTTGCATACGAACTCGGATGAAAAAGTTTTTTATATGAAAAATCATCTACTCGAAAAGTTACATCCGAATTTAACCGGGGAACTCTGTTTAACATTTTCAAAATCCTCAAAAACCTAACAGAAAAAAAGTTACAGGGCTTTTAAGATCTAGAGTGGAAAAAATCGAAAAAATTTCAAACTTACTAGTGGTGCGCCACTAGTAACAGAAAAAATATAGTTTCAATTTTTTTTTGGAAAAAATGTGGTCAAATATGGTCAAACTATGGTCAAACAATGGTCAAACTAATTATTCTAGAATATTAGTGTTACTAAATAATTATTTCAGTTATTTTGAATTTTGGTCAAATCTGGTCAAACTGTGGTCAAACAATGGTCAAACTAATTATTCTAGAATATTAGTGTTACTAAATAATTTTTTCAGTTATTTTGAATTTTGGTCAAATCTGATCAAACTGTGGTCAAACAATGGTCAAACTAATTATTCAAGAAATATTAGTGTTACTAAATAATTATTATTTTTTAAAACAATAGTTTCAAACTCAAACAGTGAAATGTGTCACTTCATGCTCAAGCAAAATTCCTGAGGGTTAATAGGATTGACATCTTACTATTGTCAGGAAAACAACAAGTGCAGACTTGGAAACGAGGGAGAATAGAACCCGGAAGTTAAGCGTGCTCAGGCTGGGGGAGTGGGAGGATGGGTGACCGTTCGGGAAGTTAGATGATTTGGAATGATGAGGGGTGATTAGAGATTAAATTGAGCAGTGATGAGGGGTGATTAGAGATTAGAGGTTAAAATAATTCAGAAATTTGAAAATCGGGAAAAAAATTCAAAAAAAATTTAGAAAAAAAATTATTTAGTACCAATTGGTGTTACCAACCGGGACTAAAGGTGGACCTCCAAGCAGCAGCCACGTGGAGGGCCTTTAGTCCCGGTTCGTATAAGAACCGGGACTAAAGGGGGACCTTTAGTAACGACCCTTTAGTCCCTGTTCCAGAACCGGGACTAAAGGCCCTCTAGAACCGTAAAGGGAATATGATATTGGTCGCCAATGGCAACAATACCGCGCTTAGCTTCGGGAGTTTGATTTCTCGTTAAAAATCCATCATAATAATAGCCACTCTTCCAACACGTAGATAGACACTTGTTTTTTGCATGAGTCCTAAACAGACACTTGTTTGACAAGTGGATGCAGATCCATACTCTAACCCGTGCCGTGTAGTAGAATAGTTTATCATCCCGAAGATATGGGTTATTCTAATTAAAAGCATTAAACAGTTCCTCGCCAAATAAATCATTAAACGGTAGCCGAAAACAAGCGTGAGACTTTTTCAAAAAAAAAAGAAGCAGCGCAATACAGAAGACGGTCGCCTTTTAAAGGCTAGACATATAGATAGAGATAGATAGGTACACACGGTGAGCTGTTGCATCATCATCGTCTGTTGATCGCACGCAGTTCACCGGAGCTGGGGCCAAAAAGCCCCTCCCTCTGCTCGATCAGGACAAGCCAGAGGAGGAGAAACTGGAGCGTGGAGGCGCCGCTCCGGGGCCACACAACCACAACCCGTCACGCCCATGACTCCACGTACTCCCCAGGCCACGGGCTTCGCGCGTTGTCTGGCTGTAGCGCGAGCATTACCGCTCTATGCTTGGCTCCGCCATGAGCCAGGCCACGCGTCCGCCCTGGCATGACATGCGTCGTACTAGGCGGCGTCCACCTCCCTCTTATACACCTCGAAAGCACAAGGGGGGGGGGGGGAAGAGGAGCAAATTGTTTGTGTTGCGAGAGAGCATCTCCTTTCTTCCTCGTCATGTGAGGCAGCATGGAGTAGAGCGGAATAGCACAACACCGCACGGGACATCAATGGCGTCCACCTCCCTCCTCGACTGCGCAATCCTCGTAATCTTCCTCCTCCTCCTCCTCCTATGTGCTCGTTTCTCTCTCTCTCTCTCTCTCTCGCTTCCTGTCATGTGTCATGAGTGGCTGGCCTGAATTGTGCTTGGTTCTTGTCCCTCCCCATGGCAGGTTCTTCACTGACGAGCGCAGGAGCTTCCTCTATGAGCAAGTGAAGAAGGAGTCTATGCGAAGCTTCATTCGTCTGACTAGTGACCAAGTGACCAATACGCGTGGCGCCAATGGAGAACTACTCGAGGGACTTGCTGTGCGGCATCGGTTGGGGCGACGACGGTGAGCACAAGGTGCGGCTCTTGGATTCGCGGGCCGAGGTGGTGGATCTTAGCCTCGGGCTGTCGCTCGGGGGAGGGGGGCAGTTCAGGGCGGAGAGGAGCGGCGAGGGGCTCGCCAGGCCCTTGTCCGTCGCGTGCATCCAGGAGGTCTACGCCAACTATGTTGGATGCAGAGGCGGGGAACGGTGCCGACGTGCAGCCTTCGGCGACCCCGCAGCCGCAGCGCACTGGTTTCCTTCTGAACGGTGTCTTCGTTTCTGGGAGCACTTTCCTTGGGAGCACCGTTGCCACTGAGGTCCAGCCCTCGGCGGCCCCGCAAAGGAGTGGGAGTGGTTTTCTTTTGAACAACATCAAGGAAGAGGAGGAGCCCATGGCAACGCTTGGGCGAGCTTGTTCCCCTCCCAAGGTGATGTTTCCATAATGTTATATGTAATTCTGTATTTGTCTTTATAATAGCGTGATCAATTAATTTTATGCTCAGTAATGGTCTTTTTTTAGAACAGACACGTGCCAGCTCAAGCATGGCTCTCGTGCCCTGGGTGTGCATACATCTCATTGCTAAATATTTTGCTAGTTAGGTCAGGTTTAACGGATATGATTATTTTTATTTATCCGAGCATGAATAAAACAGTCATGGCCGTTACACCAGCTGACCTAACTAGCAAAATATTTACGAGTGAGATGTATGCACACCCAACACACGAGCGCCATGCATGCGTTGGCTCGTGTCTATTCTTAAAAAAAAGACCATTGTTGAGCATGAATTTAATTGATCGTCCTAAATAATAAGGACAAATACAGAATTACAGATAACATTATGGAAACATCACCTTGGGACGGGCACAATCTCGCCCTCAGCCTTTCCCTGGGCTCCTCCTCCTCCTTGATGTTGTTCAAAGGGAAACCACTCCCACTCCCTTGCGGGGTCACCGAGGGCTGGACCTCAACGCCAGCGGTGCTCCCAAGGAAAGTTCTCCCAAAAACGACGACGCCGTTGAGAGGGAAGCCACCGCCCTGTGGATGGGGGGTCACCGAGGGCTACACATCAACGTTGTTCACCGCCTCTGCATCCACCATAGTTGGCGCCACCTCTTGGATGCACGCAACCGACGAGGACCTTGCGAGCCCTCCGCCGCTCCTCCTCTCCACCCGAACTGCCCACCGATCGACAACCACATGCTAATGTCCACCACCTCGGCCCACGAATCCAAGAGCTGCGCCTTGTGCTCGCCGTCATCGCCCCCGCCGATGCCGCGCAGCAAGTCCCTCGAGTAGTTCTCCATCGGTGCCGCATATACTGGTCACTTGGTCACTAGTCAGAGGAAAATGAAGCTCTCGCACGGACTTGGTCGTCACTTGGTCAGAGAGGAAGCTCCCGCACTCGTCAGAGAAGAACCTGCCGCGGTGAGGGACAGGAACCAAGCACAATTCAGGCTAGTAACTCATGACACACGACAGGAAGAGAGAGAGAGAGAGAGAGAGAGAGAGAGAGAGAGAGAAACAAGCACATAGGAGGAGGAGGAGGTGGAAGATTACGAGGATTGCACAGACGAGGAGGGAGGTGGACTCCATTAATGTCTGGTGCGGTGTTGTGCTCTTCCACACTGCTCGACGTTGCCTCGCACGATGCTGAAGGAAGGAGACGCTCTCTCGCATTAAAAAAAATTGCTCCTCGGGGCCCCCCTTGTGCTTTCGAGGCATATAAGAGGGAGGTGGACGCCGCCCAGTACGACGCACGTCATGCCAGAGCGTGTCTCGCGGTGGAGCCAAACCGGAGTGGTAACGCTCGCGCTAGAGCCAGACGGAGGGAACGTGGGGCTACAGACGCGAGCGGCTGCGGCTGCGGCTGCGGCTGCATGGCCCCGGAGCGGCGCCTCCGTGCTTTAGTTTCGCCTCTGGCTTGTCTTGACTGAGCAGAGGGAGGGGCTTTTTGGCCCCATCTCCGGTGAACTGTGTGCGACCAACAGTCGATAATGATGCAACAACTCGCCGTGTGTACCCATCTATCTGTATCTATTTGTCTAGCCGCTTAAAAGCCGACCGTTTTATGTCTCACGCTTGCTTTTTTTTTTCTTTTTGCGAAAAAGTGTCACGCTTGTTTTCAGCCACTGTTTAATGCTTTTAATTCGAAGAACAACACGTATCTTGTGGATGATAAACTATTCCACTACATGGCAGGGGCTAGAGTTTGGATCTGCATCCACTTGTCAAACAAGTGTCGTAGTCAAAAATAATAATCAAGTGTCTGACTACGTGTTGAAGTGGCTAGGATTATGATCGATTATTTTTTGCGAGAAATCAAACTCCAGAAGAACAGGGCATCTCCAAGGCGACTCGTAAATTTCCTCCCGCACCCGTCCGCGGACATGGATGCGGGAGGCCGCCATCCAACCCTAGATGCATACATTTCAAACCCTTTTTCAACAAACTTGATGAAATTCATGCTAATCCATCTGGATTTCATATAAACATGACGGAGTTCATACAAACCGGACGAAAACGATTACATTTTGGACATACTTTCAACTAAAAAGGAACATACTAGTTTACGTCCGGCGGCGGCGGATATCCATTCCGACGATATGATACCCTTGACTAGTCTACTGTCGGCCGCGGCGGTCTCCAACGTCGTCCCCATGACTAGCTGCGGTGAGCCCCGGATGTATACGCTTCAGCGCAAAGAACAACTCGCTTCCCCACCGCTCATCAGAGTAGAACCGCCACCTGATACTTTAGCCGGATCGGAATGGTTCCCTACGCTGCACGAACCAAAGTTGGTTCTTGGGTAAAGGGACAACGCTAGCCGTCGAGAGGGCAAGACATCGGTTCTGTACACCGGCGGTGCCTCAGCGGTGGCCTTGATGGGACCCAAGCGGCCGTGTCCTCCCGTGTTTTACTTCTCCACGCTGATGGCGGAAGGCGCGGATGTGCAGGCCGCCACCTCGTCGACATTTGCACTGCCGGCTTCTTTCTCTGCTTGCATGGCGCGGCTACGCATGTGTCAACGGTGGATGGCGCGGTCGCAAGCACTGACGTGGTACGATGCGGTGTCATCGACGATGCTCATGCCACAATGCTCCCCATCGTGTCGGCCTGTACGTAGCAACTCGCCACTCCTCCGCGAGCTAGCTTGGAGCAGCGAGTTGCTGAACCACGCACCGGCTTGGGGCGGAAACTTGCTCCGTGAGGCTAGGTGAGGGAGATGGAGTAGCGAGCTTCCTCGCTAGTATGCGACGGGCTCGGCGGGCTACATAGCTGGAGAATTACTCTTCCTGCCCATCGGATGCCATCTTAAGAGTGGAGAAAATGGTGGAAGGAGAGATGGGGACCGGCGGAGTGGTGCGATTCTTGCATGGCGTTTGACCTCGTTTAAATAGAGGGAGGACGGGGGGACCTTGCCCGACGTTGCGTTTAATGCGGGCACGCTCATGAACAGACGTGTGGTCAGAGTATGTTTCTCGGCTTCCGCGCGGGTTTAATGAAGGAGTTTGAATGCGGCGACGAGGCGTGTTCAGCCCGGCGTGCAGCGGGCGGCACCCTCGGACGGGGCGCCGCTTCAATGGCAGAGGCGGTAAGAGGTCGCATCCACCCTGAACCACCTTCAACGTGGAGCGGCGCGCTCTACAGCGGCATGAATGAGGGCAACTGGCGACGGGTGGGAAGCGCCCTGGGAGGGGGGAGGGGTTTTGGTGGGCTATGGCGGTCAGAAACGAGCGTGACAGCATTCCGGACTCCGGCAAACCTTCCCCATGTTTGTCTCTGGTTTGCGGGAGAAAACACGTCCGGACCGTGCCGCGGACCGATACAGGACCGCGTTGGATTTCTTCCGCGTCTGGACTGATGCGAAAGTGCGGTATTGTTACCATCGGCAACCGATATTACAAATATTGTATTCCTTTACCGCATAATCGATACTGTTGATGTTGATTGCATATGGTGCCCATGCAAGTGGCAAAGAATCTTCCCCTGTTCAAAATATATTTGATCCATAATGGGACTAGACAGAATGTGATAAGTGTCACCGACTTATACAAATAATAGTCTAATGTTGATTATCTTCAAATAATGTGGTACTTTGACTTAAGAAAATAATAGTCTAGCACTAATTATTTTGAGATAACTGGCCAGCTTTAAATACTTCTAGTTAGAATCACATATACCTTCAAACTGAAATTTTATTCTACCCGTAAATTGTAGATTTTGTGTGAGACTATATGTGTCTATCTACATGTTAGGGAAGGAACTATGGTGAAAATCTCACCCAACTGCATCAACTTAAGTTTTAAGAAAGACTCTAAAAATAAAATATTCACCATGTGATCTGTCCCCCCACACCCACGCACACAGAAAGTAGAAGAGAAAAAGTCATATCGCGACTTCATCGTCGCCATCACCAAGCACCGGCCGACCCCGTGAGTCCATTACTTTCAACTTTCTGTACCGCCTAATGAGCATTGATGTTGAGCGTATATACCGTGAGCATGAAAATGACGGAGTATGTTCACCGTTTTACAAAAAAGTACAATGTGTGTGTGTGTGTGTGTGTGTGTGTGTGTGTGTGTGTGTGTGTGAGAGAGAGAGAGAGAGAGAGAGAGAGAGAGAGAGAGAGAGAAGGGGGAGTTGGCCCAAAATTCTAATTTCTGAATGTTTTTTTTTCATAAATGAATGTTGGGTTATCTGTATGAGCGCAACTGGTATGTGGGTCCTCTCCCGTGATTGGTGGTATAGTGAACTAAAATGGGTAATTAGTGGCATGAATTTGGTTAAATTGGACAAAAATGTGAAAAATCTTCTGAATGAGGTATTTTCTGTCACAATTGTGAAACTAGGGGGTGAAAAGTGAAATCAGCTCAATTTATTTATTTTGAATGCTGAATATTTGTTTTTGTGAAAATGAATGTTGAGCATAAATGAAACGATTAATACAAGGATAGTTCATTGCATGACCACACTCACCAATTATAATGTTCACATTTATTTATGTGTGACTCTTTGATCTCCTTTTACCTCGACACTCTTGCCTCTTGTGGCACTGCTCTAGTCATGTGGCACGCGCTACACCAACGTCCCCTTCCCTTTGCAGCATTCACGCATGGACCACCCCGCACTGATCACCTAGGACCACGCTCGCGGCATCAGCCACCACGCCGCCCCGTCGTCGTAGCACCATCTGCAACATCGCCACACTCATCGCATCATCGCCTTGCAGTAGCAGCTCCACTCGTCCCCTTCGCAGCAACAACTCAACAACTTCCCTTGCAGCATCGATTTGCCTTGTCGCCGGCGGCCATCATAACTGCAACTCATCTGCTCCCTCGCAGCACCAGTAATGGTCGTCGCAACACCGCCTTACCACATCCCGATGACCGTCGATGGATCTCCAATGAACGCCATCTTGCATGACCATCATAGATAACCTCCACTGGCTTTGTAGCAAAGTTCTCAAGGTGATGATTGAGAACATAATAATTTGGTGCGTATTTTCTCTTGATTATAGTTATCATCTACGTCATTGCATATACTCCATAATTTCAATAGTTGCTAATTTGAGCAAACAAAAGGTTCAGCTACCTTAAGCATAGTTCACACTTACTAAATCAAGCAAGTTCACCTCACACTTACTAACTAAAAAGATCTAGTAGACCTAAACATAGCTCTAAAAAAAGACGGTCGTTCTAAACAAAGATTACTAGTATGCATAATTAAGCATAACCACCGCTGCATCGCCCTATGCCTTGCCGTCGCCTGATGAGATATTAACAACTTCTCCGGTCGGCGGGTCCTCCATGCTGAGCCCATTCTCATCGCCAAGCACTACGTTTGTTGTAATGCTTGAAGTAGTGGCGACACCAGAGTTCGTGTTGGTACTCCTGCTCCAAATCCTCGATGACCCACTACAGGTCCTTCTCGTGAGGAGCCACCCCACACATCGTCCTGACGCTCGGTCTCGAGGGAGATGACAAAGGCGTCCACAATCTATGTCTCCACGATCTCCATCTTGCGCTTGTCGATCTGTGCGGCCGGAGAGACTTCTCCCTCGATTCCATCTGTGAGCGCCGTCGTTCGGCTCCACCGATGTGCATTGTATACCAGAAGACGTTGGTCCTTGGGATTGTATGTAGGACATATCTGGTTCGTTGAGCCAGGGTGCCACACATTGCACACTGGTGGGTGGTGGGCATGGATCGCAGCAGTGGTGGTCAGGATGAACATGCCAATGAAGGAGGGGACGGTGGCGATGGCAATAATGGCGGCGATGGCGGTGTAGCGGCCGAGCTAGGTGGTAGGTATCACTGACGTAGGGGCCAAAGACGGTGGCGAGATTGCCCGAGCTAGAGAAGATGTTGAGGAGGGTGGTGATGCTGGCACTCGGCATGTGGTACACCGTCCTCAGGTACACAACACATGTTCGACAGTGTTTCGATCGTCCCTAGCTTCTCGAACGTCTCGTTCCCTGTGACAACAAGTCCATATTCGCTTTGTTTTACTAGTTCAACACTAAATCTAAAGAAATGGATGGTATTCATATTTTGTGAAATTCAGTTGCCCCTTGCCAAATCGTTTCTATTGCCCATCTCGTTGAAAATTAGACATATCAGCGCCTGTAGCTCAGTGGATAGAGCGTCCGTTTCCTAAGCGGAAGGCCGTAGGTTCGACCCCTACCAACAAAACACATCTGCTGCCTGTACATACATTACATAGACAGAAAATAGCAGCAGCGAGTCCTCCATGGGCCCCTTTTGTGAAGGAGCCGCCCAGAAAAATGCAGCTAGCTGTAGCTGGATGCACATTATGGAGGGAGCCGGCATTTTTGGGTGTCGATTAATGAATCGACTGAATTCTAGTTCTTACCCGTTGGTTTAACTTTTTCACATAAATTATCCCCATTTGCATCAGAAAACCCATTCTTTTTTTTTTGCGGGTGATCCAGAGTACCCATTAAGGAAGGTTTTTCGAGTTTTTACCCCATTTAATGAAAAGTTTCTTCAGTTCTTTCCCCATTTAGCGATATATCATATGATTCTTAGCCGCTAGATACATGCGGCATGCCACGTCATAATTTTCCGTGTCTTGTCTATAGCCAAACACAATTTTCTGTTCTATAATGGTCGTCGGGTGTACACACCGCTTCGACTTTATGTGCTTTTTTCTTCATCACGCAACTCTTTGTTTATTGGTTCCACCTCATTCTTCATCATATTTGTTGTGAGATGTTGGATCGACAGTTTTTGTAACAAACTATTGGGGGAGGGGGTTACAGTAGACACTCTGCCTCTCTCATAAAAATGAGGACGATGTCTCTACACATACACTGCACATGGTTGAAACAAAACCAACCATGCATAATATTTTTGCAAAGGTGTGATTCACTTAATAAACAAAATAAAATAAAAATAATACACAACAGAGTCTAGGCCACGCCAAGTGTCCAAAATCACAAGTCACAGAAAAATTCAAGCAAGCGCACATGCTTAATTAGGTCCAATGGTCTCTCTCTCTCTACACACACATGTGCTCCTAGCAATTCTAAAATAATGGGAGGCTCCCCCATATATGTTGGTCCCATCCTCACACTCCTAGCTAGCGGCTAGCGGTATGGTAATAAAATTGACGATGCCCCCACACTAGGGGTATCCAGGACGCCGAAAGTCGGCCCGGGGCCCCCCTGGGCCATTGCATGGCCTAGGCCCACAACCTGGCCTCGGGACCCTCTAAAAGGAAGGCGCCAACTATACTTGATGTTCAAGACTAGTAGGTCGGATGTGAGGAGGACTCTTCGACCACCTTAGAACTGACTAGTACTCTGTAACCCTACGACCTCGGTATCCTTTATAAGTCAAGGTTGGGCTAGTCGATAGAGACATTATTCGTCATCCCTTGATGTACCTATGATCCGTGAGATCATCCTTGTACTCTGTGCACCCCATCCAACCAATACAACACGAGTGTGAGTAGGGTTTGACCTCCGTAGCGAGGGCCTTAACCTAGCTAAATTTGTCTCATGTTTTCCCTCTAGGCTTTCTAGCAAGGCTCAGCGCCCTACCGAGGGGTATACTGGATTTCACACCGACAGTGGTGCGCTAGGCACGGGTCATGCTTGCCAAAACCTAGATTCAGATGGGATCTAACTTCAACCATGCCATCTTCGCTCACCTTCAGATCTTTGCCTTCGGAGCGATGAATTTCATCCCCAACTCGGCGGGGAAGATCTAAGCCATTGACACCTATAATCCAGACCAGATTCTCTTCATCGGGGATTTGGAATTCATTGCCGATTGCGGCGAGCTCTGCCTCTACAGCCTGACGCCCTGCGGAGGACATGAGCTGATCTTCGTCAACCCACCCACCGCCCACTTCATTCCCAATGTGGAATCTCTTTACGACGTCCTTGAGGAGGTGAGGTGGAGGAAGAGGAGAGCAACAATAGTTCTCAGTGGCCATCCCGGCCGGCCCACTCCTGGCCTTAACAGGCAACTGCTTGCTACATGGTTGATAATCTCAACGGTGACAGGGATAATGCCAATGTCGAGAACGAGTCGCTACCGCCATAGGCAAGGATGATCTAGCCCTGCTCGCCACACCCATGATAGGCACTGACGAAACTTTTAAGAAATTCGAAGCAAACCAAAAACAAAAGATGCAATGCCTACACTTGTGCCAGGAGCGGAAGCGTGAATGCCTTCTCCGAGAGCAGGCCTAGGTTTTGGCTCCCATGGATCCGATCCGAAACCACAATGAGCGCCATGTACCGACTGAAAAAAGACATGCCTTTGGATGCACTAAGAACTCATCACAATTATGTGCTCACCTTTTATTTGTAAATTCATTGCTTAATTAATAACTCATAGCAAACGTTACTTACTGAACATAACATAACTCAACAAAGTACATGCTTGTTCCCAGCAATAGTGACATATCAGTGAACAATCAGCCCTCCATCCATCAATCCCTCCAAAGGCCGGAAAATCATGGACCACAGCCAAACCTTTCCCAGCAAAAATTCTCTCGCGCCACCTACCGTACAAAATCCTCTCTCGCTTCACCAAACAATATGGGGAAATGGGCGGAACTGAAATTTTACCAAGGATCATGTTCAGTATTCTCCCTAGTGTCCAAAAGACGACGCTCCGTAAATTAGTTCTGTACCGAGTGTCCAGAGAATGACTTGTTAACAACACACATGGATTTACTACTCAGGATCTCACAATTAGATTACAGAAGGATACATGTAGAGGGTTCATGGAGAGAGAGAGAGAGAGAGAGAGAGAGTTCATACAAAGAAGGTAGATGATGTCAGGGAAAGAGCTTTCTAACGGTTCCGCCACCTTGCATGGTCCCTAATGAGCCAATGGGAGAAGGACAATAGTTCAAAATAAAAGAATGAGCGTACGAAAACACATAGAGCTTCTCAATACATGAGGGGCATTCCACTCATTTCTTGGGTTCTGCATGGCTCATATTTTTGAAGCCAGGCGCAACCACGTGCTGATCCGGTTGACTGAGAGTAGGACAATGTTCAAAAAATGTTAAATGTGTATAGAAAAAATGTTTCCCATGAATACAAATCATGTATACAAACAATATACAATGTGTATGAAAAAATGTTGATCACATCAAAAATCTTAATCAAGCATTTAAAAAATGTTAATCAAGAATTTGAAAAACGTTATGTGTGTATAGTAAAAAATGGTTTCCATGTATACGCATAATGTATACAAAACATATACAATGTGTATGAGAAAATGTTGATCATGTATTTAAAAAATGTTAAACATGCATAAAAACTATTCCTGATGTATATGAAAAATGTACAACATACATTAAATAAATTAACATAAAAACATATATATTTTTAAAATTTTAATTCTGTATTTAAAAACTGTTCACCATGTATTTGTAAACTGTTGACCATGTATTCATAAAACTGTTCAAAAAATTTATTTGAAGGGAAAAATGTACATCATGTTTTAAAAAATGTTCAACGTGTGTCAACAAAAACATTTCACATGTACACTAAAAATATATTTTGCATAGCGAGAAAAGTAGTCATGTGTTGAATAAAAAATAATTGATGAAAACCGACAAAGAAACAAAGAAGAAAATAAGAGAATAAAAAAGGAAAATAAAAACAGAAGAAAATCAATGCAAAAAAGAGAGGAAATGGTGAAAACCGACAATGAAACAAAGAGAGAAAAAACAAAAAAGAAGCAAAGAAAACAAACCCAAAACCAATGCCATCATGAAAACGATGAAAACTGAGAAAGAAAAAAATAAAGAAAACCAATGAAAACGAGCAAGAAACAAACAAAACCAAAGAAAAAATAAAGACAAAAGAAAGGAAAAAAAGCTAGCAAAAACCAAGAAATATACAATGAAATACAGAGAAAATAGAAACAAAAAATAATAAACTTTGAGAGAGAAACAAAGAAAACCAGTGAGAAGAAATGGAAAAGAATTTAAAAACCCTAAAAATCGATGAAGAAAATAAGGAAAATCATCAGAAAGAAAACAACAGAAAATAACCGATATAACCAGATAGTCGGGCGACGACCCAACGGTATAACAACTACATGCGGAAAAAAAAACCAACACGACTATGACGATTGAACGAACACAGCAAGCAACTAGTGAGGCAAAGTGGACAAGCTACCCATACAAAGTTGCCATGCAAGGCTTTATAAAATGAAACACAAATTTGCCTTTTTTATACATAGTCGATTTTTAGTCATGAGCCACGAGTTTGTGTGTTTTGATAAAAAAAAAGGGGGAAAGGAAAATAGAACTAGATGGTGTTGTATGCAGAAATAGCAAAGTTCTTGCATTTATATTTGCAAAGGATTTTATTATTATTTTTATCACACATATAACAAGTTATTTTACCAACTCGGTACATTAATCATGTAGACCTTTGATCATTGGGCTGTGTGGGCTTGCAGAGCTATGCATTTTTTTTCATCACATTCTAGGGCAACAGCCCAACACACCTCATTGTCTCGCTTCACGCGCGAGAGCCAGGGAACCCTTGCCAGGCATGAGATGGGCCGGCCTAGGCGCGCGAGAGGACACAACCTCATTTTTTTGCAAGTTTTTTATGTTTGTTTGTTTTTTTCTTTTTTTACTTTTGTTTATACTTCCCAATATTGTAAATAAATATATTACCAAAATCACTTTACCTAAAACATTTGAAAAAATGTTATCCAAGCATTTGAAAATGTTAAATGTGTATAGAGAAAATCTTTCTCATGTATACAAAACAAATATAATGTGTATGAAAAGAGTTGTTTATACCTCCATATATTCTAAAGTTATATATTACAAAAACACTTTTACATAAAACATTCGGAAAATGCTAATCAAGCATCCGAAAAATGTTAAATGTGTATAGAAAAAATGTTTCTCATGTATATGGAAAATGTATACAAAAAATATACAACGTGTATGAAAAAGTTGACCATGTATTTAAAAATATAATCAAGTTGTGAAAAATATTAATGAAGCATTTGAAAAATACTCTCATGTATATGAATAATGTATACTCAAAATAAACAATATGTATGAAATTTTTTCATCATATATTTCAAAACTATTAATCAAGCATTCGAAAAATGTTAAATGTGTATAGGAAACATGTTTCTGATGAATACGAATAATACATACAAACAATATACAATGTGTAGAAAATGTTGATCATGTATTTCAAAAACTTTAATCAAGCATTTGAAAAATGTAAATCAAGCATTTCAATTTGTTTACTCAAGTACTTCAAAAATGTAAATCAAGAATTCGAAAAATGTTAAGTGTGTATAGTAAAAAATGTTTTCCATGTATACGAATAATGTATACAAAAAAAATATAATCTGTATGAAAGAAATGTTGATCATGTATTTAAAAAATATTAAGCGACATTAAATAACTATTCCTGATGTATACGAAAAAAATATTGACCATCATCCAGCTACAGCTTCAGCACTGTGCGTACTACTGCAAACAATCATTGCACGGCTGGCCCTGCTTCTTCTTCATCTACGTAGAGGCGGCCGGGCTGCGAGGTGCTCCTACGTAGCAGCCATGGCGGCGGCGAAGCCCGGTAGTAGCCATAGCGACATCGACATGGCGGAGCTGGACCGGGTGCTGCACGCGGTGGGCTTCCAGATCGAGACCGTCTCCCCCGCGCTGCTCGCCGGCAGGCTCCCCGTCACCGAGTGCTGCTGCCAGCCACTCAAGGTGCTGCTATGGAAGATGTGGGTGGTGAAGCTATATATGGAAGACGGACCCGTCGCCGGAGATGAAGAAGGGGCCGCAGATCGCCGAGGCGAAGGTGACGCTGCTCTGCAACCTGCCCGTGCCGGACAACCTACACCACGCCGGCGACGCCCTCAAGAAGTACGCCGCCGATGGCGCTGCACCAACCACCACCGCCACCAGCAAACTGTGAAACTAATCACATGTGTACGGTATGTCGAGTAATCAAACCAAACTCTATCAGTTAGTGCGTGCTGTGTTGATCCGTTCGTTGGTCGATTGCAAAAATTAATGTTCTGTTCTTGAGTGGCTTTAGTTAGTTTGTCCATCCATTTACACACATTGATGCTCTTTTGATTGATTGATCAAGCAGTTGGATCAGTTGGGGGGGTTCTCCAAATCAGCACGATCAAAAGCGTGGCCAAGAAAAATCAATGATAATCAAACACAGAATGTGCTCTCACTGTCTGTCGTGCAGTTGCTCACTCCTGTAGCATTAACTTCAAGATATTTGCTTCTTCTTTTTTACTGGAATTAAAATATAGTTTTTTTTAGAAAAGGAGGATGTACCCCCGGCCTCTGCATCTGGACGATGCATGCAGCCATATTATTAATTATTCACAAAGACCATACAAGATGATACATCAATAAGCCAGAAGCCACCATCTTGGCAATGTTGTTGCTACTCCTATCCCCTTGATGAAGGCGTGCCGAATGTCCGGGCCTAATACCAAACATACATCGCACCAAAGCCTAACATCTAAAGCCGGGTGTCCCATCCAAGCCACTACCTGGATTGAGTCCCACACCGGTCTGGCACACTCCGAGTGAGCAACGCACGCTGCAAGGACCGTCACCTCCATCTTCCCGCGGTCCATCCTCAGAGCAGAACTGATGCACCGACCTTGCTAGGCCTCTCTGCCATCAACGCCACCATGACGCCAGACAGCTTCCTCCTCCTGCGCGAGTCCATCTCCAATACGCGCCCATCGCCGAACCTCCGCGGCGCCATGCCGCCAGGATCCGCGTCGGCCTTGCGGTAGATGTAGCACCACTCCTCCAGTAGTCCCCTCCAACCAGCACTTGCTCCAAAACGATGTCCCCAGAAGGGAGAACGACATCAAAGGCGCCGTCATCGTCCGATCCGGGAGGCCCAGATCTAGAGTTTCACCCGGAGCATCCCGAGCATGATGACGCAAACTGCAACGACGATGCCTCAACAAGAAAACGACATCGGAGACGCCGCCATCGTCCGCCATGACCGAAGTCGGCGCGATTTTCATCGGCAGTCGCGCCACCAGGCCGTGCACCGCCAGCATCGCTGGTCCCTTGAACCTGAGCAAACTCCAAAAATGATGCCCTCAAGAGGGACTACGACGCTAAAGCACTGCCATCGCTCGATCGCAATGAGATCTAGGGTTTCCCCCGGTGTTGCCCGCGGTGTCAAGGACCCAGACAAGGGCGTCTCCGCCCAGTTGCCGGCGTGGCGCACCCGCCATCGCGCCGTCCGCAACCCGGCGACCATGGCCGGTAGCTAGCCACCGGGCCTCACGAACACGTCCAACCACCGAGGGAGCCGCGCCGCCGCACCCTGTTCCGCCGCTGCACGCACGTACCAGGAGCACCGGGCCGACGGCATCCGCCCGCAACCAGCGCCGCCCCCTCCACCTCAGAGCTCGGCGACGTGCGCCGGGGCAGCGCCGCGCCGTCGGCTACCACCCGATCCCCCAGTTCGAGAGGTGGCGATGCCCTAGGAGCCGCGGCCCGCCACCGCCAGATCCGAGCGGGCTTTGCCCGGGGATGCGTTAGGCGGCGGCGGATGGGTGAACGCTGGGAGGAGGCCTTGCGCCGGGGGCTGAGACGCCCCGCCCGAGTCGCCCTGGAGGAGGACGATGCGAGGGGTGAGATGCGATCTGAGAGGGATTAAAATATAGTGGTTATACTACTCATGAGTAAGTGATCTAATCCAATAATGCATGTCATACTACTCGTGAGTAAGCGATCAAATCCAAAAGTACCGGTGAAACTACTCGTGAGTAGGGAGTTAACCACAAGCGAGTATGTTGCGCGACTGTCAATGCGGAATGGACAAGCTAACCAAACAAGAACGTCATATATGACTTTAGCAAAATGCATTTGCCTAGGGCTCTCATCACATATCTTGGCGCCGCTGTGGTGACAGGCTACCCATGTGTCATACTACTCATGAGTAAGCGATCGGATCATCACAACGAAGGTAAGCAATCGAATCCAAACATACTGGTGAAACTACTCGTGAGTAAAGAGTTAACCACATGCGAGTATCTTGGCGTGACTATCAATGCAAAATGGACATTCGAAACAAACAAGGATGTCATATATGGGTTTGTGAAAATGCATCTGTCTAGTGCTCCCGTCATATATCTTGCCACGATTATCGAGTCGGAGTGGACAACCTACCCACGTTGTAGTACTCGTGAGTAAAGTGATCAAATCTGAACATACCAGTTATACAACTCGTGAGTAAAGAGTTAACCACAAACGAGTATATTGATGCGACTACTGAGGAAAAGTGGACAAACTAGCCAAATAAAATTGCCATGTATGGCTTTATAATTTAAAAAACACATTTGCCTATTTTTATAAACAACCGATTATTTAGCCATGAGCCGCAAGTTTGTGTGTTTTGAGAAAAAAAGGGGAAAGGAGAAGCATGCGCTACTATCGAACTAGATGGTGTTCTATGTACAAATAGCAAAGTTCTCACATTTATATTTTCATAGGATTTTATTACCTATTTTTTCACACATATAATGGGTTTTGTACCAACTCAGCACATTAAGCTATGTAGACCTTAGATCATTGGGCTATGTGGGTTTACAAAGCTATGCGCTTTTTTTACCGCATCCCAGGCGAAGCCCCACATTACTGGGCACCTCTATGTCTCGCTTCACGCGAGACGGAGGGAAGCCTCGCCCGAAGGGAGGCACGAGATGGGCCGCCCTAAGGCGCATGAGAGGACACAACCACGTTTTTTTGTTTTATTTTTCACATTATTTTTGTCTTTTGCTTATAGTTCCAAATATTCTAAATAAATATATTAGCAAAAACATTTAACATAAAACGTTTAAAAAATGTTATCCAAGCATTTGAAAATGTTAAATGTGTATAGAGAAAATATTTCTCATGTATACAAAAATTATAGTGTGTATGACAAAAGTTGATCATGTATTTTTTTTAAATCTAGCATTTGAAAAATGTAAACAAGTACTTAAGAATATTAATCAAGCATCTGAAAAATATTAAATGTCTATAGAAACATGCTGGCAATTTATTCAAATAATGTTAAACAAGTAGGCAGGCAGGACTCGTTAACCTATTTCTGCCCCAAATAACACGTAGGTCGCCACTACTACTTAGCTACCAAATGCACACCCTTGAAAAGGCGCATGTATGCTATCCAGTTCAGTACAACCTCCCCTCCCCCCACCCCTCCAGTTTTGGGACTGTTCTAAAACGTTCTTTGTTGGATTTTTTCTTTTCTTTGTCGGTTTTACCGGTTTTCTTTTTCCTTTCGGTTTGATTTTCATTTTCATTTTTTATTTTTTTATTTTTGATTTTACAAACATTTTTTTGAGTTCAGGGACATTTTATAATTAATGCATGTTTTCTAAATTTGAAAATATGATTAGATACATGATTATAGTTTTAAAATTTTGAATATTTTAAAATTTTGGATTATTTATTAAATTTTAAAACATTTGGTAAAATTCATGAACAATTTTTAAAATTTCCTAAGGTAGCTGATACGTCTCCAACGTATCTATAATTTTTGATTGTTCCATGCTATTATATTATCTGTTTTGGATGTTTTATATGCAATAATATGTTATTTTATAATATTTTTGGAACTAACCTATTAACCTAGAGCCCAGTGGTGGTTCCTGTTTTTTCCGTGTTCTTGACCTTTTTCAAGTAAGAATATCAAACGGAGTTCAAACGGAATAAAACTTTACGATGATTTTTTATGGAACAAAAGAGACACCCGGTGCTTTGGAGGAAGGCCAGAAGAGCCACGAGGGCACCACAAGCCTAGGGGGGCGCCCCTGGCTTGTGACTCCCTCGTGGGCACCCCTGACTTGTTCTCAACGCCAAAAATTCCTATATAAATACCCATGACTCCAGAAAGAAACCGAGATAGGGAGTTCCGCCGTCGCAAGCCTCTGTAGCCACGAAAAACCAATCGGGAGCCCGTTCCGGCACCCTGCCGGAGGGGGAACCCATCACCGGTGCCCATCTTCATCATCCCGACGGTCTCCATGACGAGGATGGAGTAGTTCACCCTCGGGGCTGAAGGTATGTACCAATATCTATGTGTTTGATCTCTCTCTCTCTCTCTCTCTCTCTCTCTCTCTCTCTCTCTCGTGTTCTTGATTTGGCATGATCTTGATGTATCGCGAGCTTTGCTATTATAGTTGGATCCTATGATGTTTCTCCCCCTCTACCTTCTTGGAATGAATTGAGTTTTCCCTTTGAATTTATCTTATCGAATTGAGTCTTTAAGGATTTGAGAACACTTGATGTATGTCTTGCATATGGATATCTGTGGTGACAATGGGATGTTCATGTGATTCACTTGATGAAGGAAATATGCCCTAGAGGCAATAATAAAGTTATTATTTATTTCCTTATTTCATGATAAATGTTTATTATTCATGATATAATTGTATTAACCAGAAACATAATACATGTGTGAATACATATGCAAAACAGAGTGTCACTAGTATGCCTCTACTTGACTAGCTCGTTGATCAAAGATGGTTAAGTTTCCTAGCCATAGACATGAGTTGTCATTTGATAAACAGGATCACATCATTAGGAGAATGATGTGATTGACTTGACCCATTCCGTTAGCTTAGCACTTGATCGTTTTAGTTTACTGCTGTTGCTTTCTTCATGACTTATACATGTTCCTATAACTATGAGATTATGCAACTCCCGATTACCGGAGGAACACTTTGTGTGCTACCAAACGTCACAACGTAACTGGGTGATTATAAAGGTGCTCTACAGGTGTCTCCGATGGTACTTGTTGAGTTTGCATAGATCGAGATTAGGATTTGTCACTCCGATTGTTGGAGAGGTATCTCTGGGCCCTCTCGGTAATGCACATCACTATAAGCCTTGCAAGCAATGTGACTAATGAGTTAGTTGCGGGATGATGCATTACGGAACGAGTAAAGAGACTTGCCGGTAACGAGATTGAGCTAGGTATTGAGATACCGACGATCAAATCTCGGGCAAGTAACATACCGATGACAAAGGGAACAACGTATGTTGTTATGCGGTTTGACCGATAAAGATCTTCATAGAATATGTAGGAACCAATATGAGCATCCAGGTTTCGCTATTGGTTATTGACCGGAGACGTGTCTCGGTCATGTCTACATAGTTCTCGAACCCGTAGGGTCCGCACGCTTAACGTTCGGTGATGATCGGTATTATGAGTTTATGTGTTTTGATGTACCGAAGATAGTTTGGAGTCCCGGATGTGATCACGGACATGACGAAAAGTCTCGAAATGGTCAAGACATAAAGATTGATATATTGGACGGCTATATTCGGACACCGGAAGTGTTCCGAGTAGTTTCAGAGAAAACCGGAGTGCTGGAGGGTTACCGGAACCCCCCGGGAGAACTAATGGGCCACATGGGCCATAGTGGAGAGAGAGAGGGCCGGCCAGGGCAGGCCGCGCGCCCCCTCCCCCTCTGGTCCGAATTGGACTAGGGAAGGGGGGGGGCGGCGCTCCCCTTTCCTTCTCCCTCTCCTCCTTCCTTTCCCCCTCCTACACTACAAAAAAAAGACACATCCGTGACATTTTGGGCCGAACGAATTTTTTTTCTGTCATACTTATGACACTTCTATGACGATAATTGTGACAAAACCCGGTATCATCATAGATGTGGTGGGGTCCTACTTCTATGACAAAAAAATCATGACAGAAAATGGGCTTTTCGTCCTGGGCGGGCCGGAGACGCAGCTGGATGACATTCTTTGGGCCGTCCATGATGGAAAAAACCATGGTAGAAGCGAGGGCGAGGAAAATATCGGGGTGTTCCCGGTTAGGGTGGGTGGTCGGGGCCGAGCGATGCGCGTTTCTCTCATACACACACGCGCGTGGGTGCGAGGCGTTGGGCACTAACTGAACCCGAGCGAGGCGTTGGGCTCTAACTGAACCTGAGCGATTGCACTGCAGGCTACGCGTTACTGAACCCGAGCGATCGATCGATGGCTGTTAACTGAACCTGATCGAGCGATTCCTTCGCTACTGCCGCTAACTGAAGCCGTTCGATGCTGCCTCTGGATGAACAGTGAGCGTTGCTGGGGGGGGGGGTTTGGATGAACAGTTTCCGGTGGGGGTGGATGAACAGGACCCCGTGGTGTTGCCTCTGTATGAACAGGACCCTGATCGATCAAGCCGGTTGGGGCTGGATGAACAGGACCCCGTGGAGGGCAGGATGAACAGGACCATCCTGTGGAGGGCAGGATGAACAGTAGACGGTGGAGGGCTGGATGAACAGTAGCCCGTGGAGAGGGCTGGTTGAACAGTAGTCGATAGAGTAGCGCGCGGTGGAGGCTGGATGAACAGGAGCCCGTGGATGAATAGTCACAGGTGGAGGCTGGAGGAGGTCGACGGTGGATGAACAGTAGCCCGTGGAGGCTGGAGGGGGTCGACGGTGGAGATGAACAGTATCCCGTGGAGTTTCGTTTTGCGGTACGCCACACCCCTCCCGATGAACAGGACCCCCGTTTTGACCGTAGCGCTCCAACACAAGTCCGTTTCCTCCGTTTTGCGGTACGCCACACCCCTCCCGATCAACAGGACCCCCGTTTCGACCGTAGGAGGTCCGTTTCCTCCGTTTTGCGGTACGCCAGACCCCTCCTGATGAACAGGATCCTGTTTCGATCGTGGCCGGTCGAACACAAGGCCGTTTCCTCCGTTCTGCGGTACGCCAGGCCTTGTTTCCATCGGCTGTTCCGTCCAAGCCGGTTGGCTCCCACGCGTTCCGTTGCCTCTCAATGAACACGACGCATTCCGTTGCCTCCCCATGAACACGACGATGACGCAGTTTCTCCGTTCCGACCCAGCCATGTACACGAGCCCTGGCCGTACGTATGCGCGAGTAGGCGTTAGAGACCCTGCCCGTATGTACGTACGTGGCCGTATTTTCTTTCTTGCACACTGGCCGCTGTACGTACATGTACATGCTACGTGCGCGCCTCTACTACGACACGTGCGCGCCTCTACATCGACCAGTATGTACGTACACGTTCGCGACCAGAATGACAACGCTACTTACGCTTCGACCAGGTGGGTCCCGACTGTCAGGCACTTCCTTGCGTGCGAAGATGTAGCTGGTGGGTCCCAGCAGTCAGGGGGGCGAATCGTTTTTTTGCCCGGACGCACTTCCTTGCGTGCGAAGATGCAGCTGGTGGGTCCCAGCTATCAGGGGAAATGTTTTTTTCGCGAAACACGGTGGCCCGTCCGTTGGGTCCCCGCTGTCAGGTGGAGGAATAAATGTTTTACGCGTAATAAGGAGGCACTTCCTTGCTGCGGCCGTGGACCCAACTGTCAGCCTCTCCACGTACAGTCCATGTCCGATGGAAGCCGTTCCTTGACCACGTTGACCACGCCGCGCTGAGAGCACCAGGGCGGTGGACGACGGCGAGGCCTAGGAAGGGGACAACGCGGAGCCGGTGAAGACGCGTCAGTGGAAGCCCGCGCGGAGAGGAGTACGAGGGTTCACTGGTTTGGCTGCAGTGTGAGGCTGCCGTCGCTGCAGGGCCTGGCCAGCGGTGGGAATAGTAGGGGGCGGTGAGGCCTCCGCAGCAGCACAGCCGGCCACGGGAGGCAGGAGCATGTGGCACGACCGGCGCTGCTTTGGGCGGCTGGAGCAAGAAGACCAGAGGTTGAAGAAGCACCACGGCCGTTGGATGGGCATTGTACGGTCACTGGAGCTAGAATCGTTCATATTGACTAAGTTGACAAAGCCCTCCGTCCCCGTCAACTTAGTAGGCCCACAAGTCAGCCACCCACCAAGGTGGGTCCCAACTAGCAGGGGAGTATTCATTTTTTTGTGCGTAATAAGGAGGAGGCACTTTCGGTGGGTCCGAGCTGACAGCGGGGGGAACATTTTTTTCGCGAAATACGGTGACCCGTCCGGTGGGTCCCAGCAGTCAGGGGGAAAACGTTTTTTTCGCAAAATACGGTGGCCCGTCCGGTGGGTCCCTGCTGTTAGGTGGAGGAATCGTTATTTTCCGCATAATAAGGAGACACTTCCTTGCTGCGGCTGTGGACCCAGCTGTCAGCCTCTCCACGTACAGTACACTTCCGATGAAGTCGTTCCTTGACCACGTTGACCACGCCGCGTTCCGTTGCATGCATGCGTCCATGGGCGTGGTGCGTCCCCACTGTTAGCCTCTCACGTACAGTCATCTTCCGATGACTCTCAGTTGTTGACCACGTTGACCACACCGTGCCAAGCGCACCCAAGGCCGGTGGACGACAGCGAGGCCCTAGACTGGAACGACCCGTAGATGGGGAAGACGGGGCAGTGGAGTCGCAGATGGAGAGGAGTGGGAAACTTGACTGGTTCGGGTGCGCGGCAGCACAGCCGCGGTGCCGCCCACGGGAGACAGGAGCAAGAACATAGGTTGAAGAAGGAGCACGGCTGTTCGATTAACATCCAACGGTCCAGCTGCTAGAATCATTTGTTGATTAAGTTGACAAAGCCCTGCGTACACATCCGCTTAGTAGGCCCACAAGTCAGCCACCAAATCTGACGGGTCCCAGCTGTCAACGGGAGGAATAATTTTTTTCGCATAACAAGGAGGCACTTCCTTCCGTGCGAAGATATAGCCGGTGGGTCCCAGCTGTCAGGTGGAGGAAACATTTTTTTCAGCTTAATAAGGAGGAACTTTCCTTGCGTGCGACCATGGACCTTGTGGGTCCCAGCCGTCAGGCTCTCCACGTACAGTCCTCTTCCGATGACTCTCATTTTTTGACCACGCCGCACCGAGCGCAGCGAGGTGGTGGACAATGGTGAGGCCCCGGACGGGAACGACTCGGAGATGGGAAGACGCGGCAGTGGAGTCGCAGATTGAGTGGAGGAGATGGGTTATAACTGGTTCTGGTGTGGTGTGGGGCTGCAGTCGGTGGAGAATAACAGGAGGTGTGGAGGGGTGGAGGGATAGCCTGGCCGGCGGTGGGGTAGCGCTTCGCAGCGATGCGTGCTAAGCAGAGCCGCTAGCTGCCGGAGGCCGGACCAGGCGGTCCCGGCGACGTTGGAGGAAGAAGACGAGAGATTGAAGGTGCATGCCGGCCAAGTTGACAACGCCCTGCGTAGGCTTCGACCTATTGGCCCACATGTGAGCCTGCAAAAATGTGGCATATATTTAACCCATGTTTTCTAGAATGTCCAGTCCATTTGCTGGGCTGGGTGAACAAATAATTTCGCGTCAATGCGGCCCATTTATATTATCTAAGAAATCCCAGCCCATTTGCACTTCCCTCAAATACACGAATTAGCCGGGCTCGTAATATATATAATGTTATGTTAGAAGGAGCAATTAATATCAAAAATAAACCGGAGAGGCACATTTTTTATATACATAATTAACAAATTAGCTAGTTATTTCTCAAAATAAAAATGAGCGTGTTACTATTACATTGGTCCTTAAAATCTTCGCAAGCTTTTGTACGCAATCACCAGGATTTTCCTTGCCTGTGAGTCAAAAACAACCAGGATTTTACTTGCCAACTTCTGTTAAACATTTACTTTTATAAGTTAATAACACGTGGGATGTTTTTATAATGTATATATAAGTCTCTATAAAATATACGATAATAGTAATAATATAAATATATATAATGTGGTTAAAAAAATACATTGGGCTGCCGATCTTTAAGAAAAAGCCCATAGGCCGGTATGGACCTCAAAAAATAAGTTGAAACCACTGTCACCGTATGTCGTGGGCTACGCATGTTAAAATACAAAACCTAGGCCTAGCTGATACTTGTTCGCCCTCTGGAAAAAAATGATACCAGATCCCCGAGTGAACTGGATTACAGAGGGGGCCGGCGGCATGAGTAAAGAAGCACATTAGGAGCGATTTTTTTTCTTCAGTGGATGGCTCTCGATGGCTTTTTTTACTTGCCTCTGCACCATACAACTTGTATTTTTAGCCTCCCAGTCGATGGTGGACCAGCAACCCATTTGCTGGGTGGGCCAACCTACATAAACCAGCACTCGATTTTTCATCAAGCCCTAAAAATAATGCAGTACTATGTTTGTTTTGAGGCCGAAAACATTACGGCAGGGGTTGAGTGGGGGAGGGGGCAAGACAGAGCAAAAAGATTAAAAAGAGCTGATGCGCCGTTGCTACCTTAACAAAGCAGGTGCAATTCTTCTCGGGAAGAAGGTGTGCCGTTGACACCCACACGTCACATACCCCACAGTAGGCATACTAACAAGTTCACACACAAGCACAACAGAAAAGGTAAACATTCGTATCAAACTCAGGTTCACAGGACACGTTCATATTCATAGCCAACATTCACTATCAACAACTCAAAAGATTCATATACACAAGTTCAGCATGTCTATGGATCCAAATGATTGATAGATCACACAACAATATTCATAGATAATTCACAAAAAGATTCAGATATACACATGTTCAGTATGTTTATGCATCCAAATGATTGAGATCACAACCAATATGATCCATGGACGAACTTTAATTACCTAGGGTACAGACTGGTAAATGGTGTTCAGTCGGAGGTACTTCTTGCTAAAATTAATGCTTGTATGAGTAAACTTTCGAGTACATAAGAGGCAGCACAGACAATCTGAACTTTGCTTGTAGGTTTATCCTCAAATAGTGGCCTCATGCCGAGGGAGGTTTGAGCAACTTGGCCACTACTTTCATCCAACTAGTTTACTGGCTCATCTTGGTCCTATAGCTCGCCAAAATTCTACATTGCAGACTGGTAAATGGTGTTCAATTGGAGGTACTTCTTGCTAAAATTAATGCTTGTACGAGTAAACTTTCGAGTACATAAGAGGCAACACAGACAATCTGAACTTTGCTTGTAGGTTTATCCTCAAATAGTGGCCTCGTGCCGAGGGAGGTTTGAGCAACTTGGCCACTACTTTCATCCAACTAGTTTACTGGCTCATCTTGGTCCTGTATCTCGCCAAAATTCTACATTGCAGACGAGAAAGGAGGCGGTTAAGAAAATGAACCACCCAAATTTTTTGTGCAGTTCAACTGAAATGGAGCATCCCTAGCGTGCAGACTGATTAAGTGCCAGATGAATATACGCGTCAACCAACTTGTCTGGAATCTTTAGACTCCATGCCATACAGTTCGCTACCATATGTGCCGATAACCAAAAGGCACAAGTTGGGACCAAAGACTGGACTGCGTTTTTCTGGGCTATGTGCCAAGCAATATTTTTGGCGTTCACTCTCCTAATACTTGGAGTTTGACAATTGGTTGACGCCGGTTGATACTCGAATGAATATAGGCACTTCTTCTTGTCAACATCGATGCTTGTCTGAGTGAACTTTGGAGTACATAGCAGCAGCATAAATACATGTCCATCTGATCTTTTTGTGCAGTTCTACTGAAATCACCCGATGTAATGATTTTCCTGCGAGTTCAAGCTCCAAGTTACTCCTTTATGAAATCGGCAAACAATAGCACAATACCAAATTACCAATACATATGACAAGCACAATAATCAGGATACAGACCAGTACCAACCTGTGTGAGGTAGCATATCAATTACTATTTCCTTTGACTGGAAGCCGAGATAAGCCAAGCGACTGACAGCAAAGGAAGAATGCAAGCCGAGATTAGCGACTAATGATACGTCTCCAATGTATCTATAATTTTTGATTGTTCCATGCTATTATATTATCTGTTTTGGATGTTTATGGGCTTTATTAAACACTTTTATATTATTTTTGGGACTAACCTATTGACCCAGAGCCCAGTGCCAGTTCCTGTTTTTTCCCTTGTTTCAGTGTTTCGAAGAAAAGGAATATCAAACGGACTCGAAACGAAATGAAACCTTCTGGAGAAGTTATTTTTGGAAAGAAAGCAACCCGGGAGACTTGGAGTCCACGTTAAGAAAGCAACGAGGAAGGCACGAGGCAGGGGGCGCGCCCTCCACCCTCGTGGGCCCCTCGTGGCTCCCCTGACGTATTTCTTCCTCCTATATATATCCATATACCCTAAAACCTTCGGGGAACATAATAGATCGGGAGTTCCGCCGCCGCAAGCCTCTGTAGCCGCCAAAAACCAATCGGGACCCTGTTCCGGCACCCTGCCGGAGGGGGGATCCCTCACCGGTGGCCATCTTCATCATCCCGGCGCTCTCCATGACTAGGAGGGAGTAGTTCACCCTCGGGGCTGAGGGTATGTACTAGTAGCTATGTGTTTGATCTCTCTCTCTCTCTCTCGTGTTCTTGATTTGGCACGATCTTGATGTATCGCGAGCTTTGCTATTATAGTTGGATCTTATGATGTTTCTCCCCCTCTACTCTCTTGTAATGGATTGAGTTTTCCCAGAACACTTGATGTATGTCTTGCCGTGCTTATCTGTGGTAACAATGGGATATCACGTGATCCACTTGATGTATGTTTTGGTGATCAACTTGCGGGTTCAGTGACCTTGTGAACTTATGCATAGGGGTTGGCACACGTTTTCGTCTTGACTCTCCGGTAGAAACTTTGGGGCACTCTTTGAGGTTCTGTGTGTTGGTTGAATTGATGAATCTGAGATTGTGTGATGCATATCGTATTATCATACCCACGGATACTTGAAGTGACATTGGAGTATCTAGGTGACATTAGGGTTTTGGTTGATGTGTGTCTTAAGGTGTTATTTTACTACGAACTCTAGGGCTGTTTGTGACACTTATAGGAATAGCCCAATGGATTGATCGAAAAGAATAACTTTGAGGTGGTTTCGTACCCTACCATAATCTCTTTGTTTGTTCTCTGCTATTAGTGACTTTGGAGTGACTCTTTGTTGCATGTTGAGGGATAGTTATTTGATCCAATTATGTTATTATTGTTGAGAGAACTTGCGCTAATGAAAGTATGAACCCTAGGCCTTGTTTCCTAGCATTGCAATACCGTTTACGCTCACTTTTATCATTAGTTACCTTGCTATTTTTATATTTTTAGATTACAAAAACCTATATCTACCATCCATATTGCACTTGTATCACCATCTCTTCGCCAAAGTAGTGCACCTATACAATTTACCATTGTATTGGGTGTGTTGGGGGACACAAGAGACTCTTTGTTATTTGGTTGCAGGGTTGTTTGAGAGAGACCATCTTCATCCTACACCTTCCACGGATTGATAAACCCTAGGTCATCCACTTGAGGGAAATTTGCTACTGTCCTACAAACCTCTGCACTTGGAGGCCCAACAACGTCTACAAGGAGAAGGTTGCGTAGTAGACATCAAGCTCTTTTCTGGCGCCGTTGCCGGTGAGGCTAGGTAAGCGGCACTCACACCCCGTCAACTAAGCTCTTTTCTGGCGCCGTTGCTGGGGAGGTGAGTGCTTGAAGGTATATCTTTAGATCTTGCAATCGAATCTTTTTGTTTCTTGTTTTATCACTAGTTTAGTCTATGAAAGAAAACTACAAAAAAATGGAATTGAGTTTGCCTCATATGCTTTATCTTTTTAATATCTTTCGTGAGCATGATGGAAAGGAAAATTGTGCCAAGGTGCTAGAAGAGGAAGTCTATAATTTTTTTGGCACTAAATCTTTGAATGATGAGCATGATTGCAATGTTTTTAGTATGAACTCTTTGAATATCCATGGTACTAATGATGATTGCACTAGTCATGATGAAATTGTTTCCTATAAGCATGTCGATTTCTGTGGAGTGCATAGAGTTTGCAAATACATACCAAAAAGGGAAGATAGATTTTGTAAGAGGCACAAGTACTTAGAAACTAAATGGTTGCAAGAGAGGCTAAATATTAGTGCTGAAAATTTAAAATATCTTAGCCATACTTGTGAACTTTGCAATGAACATGGTCATTTAAATATCAAATGCAAATTGTTTCATGATCGAATCGTGTCCAAAAATTGTGATGACTTGATTTCCCTTGCACATCATAATGAACTTAGTCTGCTTTTGGGTTATGAAGAATTGAAACGTCAAACTAAGTTTATTCCAGAATATAACCTCGAGAAATTCCTCGATATTGATCTAGAAGAAATTTATATGTATTGTGCGGTGAATTGCATTGAAAATCCTTATATTGCCAATTACATAAAGAAAAGAAAACAAATAGAAGATGAAGAGAATACTAATGAAAGGGAAGAGACTTCCCAATATCCTCCTATTATTTCTTATGACGAACCAGGTAACGAGGAGGAGCTTTCTATTCAACCAATCTCATTAATAAGGAGCTCCAAAAAGAGGATTGAACCCACACATGATGTGAAGAAGAAAAAGAAAAGACGGAGAAGCAAAGGTAGAAAGGTATCTCCCCCAAATGATGTTGCTCCTATTACTCATCGTGATGATGATAATTGCTATACTATTGGTGCTATCTATACTATTAATGATGAGAGTGATTATGCTTATGATATGAAAAGGCCCAAGCTTGGGGATGCTATGTTTGATGAAGATGATGTTTTTGAGAATATATTTGCTGCAATTAATGTTTGTCCCAAGCTTGGGGATGCTACGTTTAATGAAGATGATAGTTTTAGTCTCCCAAGTTTTGATATGCAAATTTTATAATGATGATAGCATGCCTCCTACTTATGATGATTATATTGATGAAAGTGGGTTTGGAAGAGTGCCAACTTTAGGAAGTAGTGATCCCAATATTTTGGAGGATGTTGAATCTTATTGTGATAATTATGAAAGTGGATTTGGAGAGGTCATGACTTGATTTAGTGATGAATCCACTATTTCGGAAGAGGTTTCAGTTGATTATGATGAGAACAAAGTTGCTACTTATGATGATTATTGTGATGAAACTTATGCTATAAAGAGTAGTGATGATTATATTTATAAAACTTGTCATGATTATGATTACCCTTTTTCTGAACATTACTCATTTAATGTGGAAACAATTTATAGTATTCGAGTCTCTTATGATACTCTCACTATTCCGAATCAGAAGAATTTTGCTTATGTGGAGAGTAGTAAATTTTCTATGCAAGTAGATCATGAAAAGAATGCTTTAGGTGCTAGTTTTATTGTTGAATTCATTCATGATGCTACTGAAAGTGATTATGAGGGAGGAATGTATGCTTGTAGGAATTGCAATAATATCAAGTTTCCTCTCTATGTGCTTAAAATCTTGAAGTTATGCTTGTTTTACCTTCCTATGCTAGTTGATTATTGTTCCCATAAGTTGTTTGCTCACAAAATCCCTATGCATAGGAAGTGGGTTAGACTTAACTATGCTAGTCATATTCTTCATGATGCTCTCTTTGTGTTTCAATTCCTATCTTTTATGTGATCATCATTGAAATCATCATGCCTAGCTAGGGGCATTAAACTTTAGCGCTTGTTGGGAGGCAACCCAATTTTATTTTAGTCTCTTGCTTTTTGGTTCTGTTTAGTAATAAATCTTTGATCTAGCCTCTGGTTAGATGTATTTTTATGTTTTAATTAGTGTTTGTGCCAAGTTAAACCTATAGGATCTTCTTGGATGATAGTTATTTGATCTTGCTGAAAATTCCAGAAACTTTCTGTTCACGAAAACAATTGTTCAAAATCACCAGAACGTGATAAAATACTGATTCCAATTGCAGCAGATCAATAATCAAATTATCTAGGCCTTCCTATTTTCGTAGAATTTTTTGAGTTCCAGAAGTGTGCGTTAGTTACAGATTACTACAGACTGTTCTGTTTTTGACAGATTCTGTTTTTCGTGTGTTGTTTGCTTATTTTGATGAATCTATGGCTAGTAAAATAGTTTATAAACCATAGAGAAGTTGGAATACAGTAGATTTAACACCAATAAAAATAAATAATGAGTTCATTACAGTACCTTGAAGTGGTGTTTTGTTTTCTTTCGGTAACGGAGCTTACGAGTTTTCTGTTAAGTTTTGTGTTGTGAAGTTTTCAAGTTTTGGGTAAAGATTCTATGGACTATGGAATAAGGAGTGGCAAGAGCCTAAGCTTGGGGATGCCCAAGGCACCCCAAGGTAATATTCAAGGATAACCAAGATCCTAAGCTTGGGGATGCCCCGGATGGCATCCCCTCTTTCGTCTTCGTTCATCGGTAACTTTACTTGGAGCTATATTTTTATTCACAACATAATATGTGTTTTGCTTGGAGTGTCATTTTATTTTATTTTGCTTGCTGTTTGAATAAAGTATCAAGATCTGAAATTCTTAAATGTTAGAGAGTCTTCACATAGTTGTATAATCATTCTACTACTCATTGATCTTCACTTATATCTTTCGGAGTAGTTTGTCATTTGCTCTAGTGCTTCACTTATATCCTTTTAGAGCACGGTGGTGGTTTTATTTTGAAGAAATATATGAACTCTCATGCTTCACTTATATTATTTTGAGAGTCTTTAGAACAGCATGGTAGTTTGCTTTGGTATGATGGGCATCCAAGATGGGTATAATAAAAACTTTCATATAAGTGCATTGAATACTAAGAGAAGTTTGATACTTGATGATTGTTTTGAGATATGGAGATAGTGATATTAAAGTTGTGCTAGTTGAGTAGTTGTGAATTTGAGAAATACTTGTGTTGAAGTTTGCAAGTCCCGTAGCATGCACGAATGGTAAACGTTGTGTAACAAATTTGAAACATGAGGTGTTATTTGATTGTCTTCCTTATGAGTGGCGGTCAGGGACGAGCGATGGTCTTTTCCTACCAATCTATCCCCCTAGGAGCATGCGCATAATGCTTGGTTTTTGATGACTTGTAGATTTTTGCAATAAGTATGTGAGTTCTTTATGACTAATGTTGAGTCCATGGATTATACGCACTCTCACCCTTCCATCATTGCTAGCCTCTTCGGTACCGTGCATTGCCCTTTCTCACCTTGAGAGTTGGTGCAAACTTCACCGGTGCATCCAAACCCCGTGATATGATACGCTCTATCACACATAAACCTCCTTATATCTTCCTCAAAACAGCCACCATACCTACCTATTATGGCATTTCCATAGCCATTCCGAGATATATTGCCATGCAACTTTCCACCGTTCCGTTTATCATGACACGTTCATCATTGTCATATTGCTTTGCATGATCATGTAGTTGACATAGTATTTGTGGCAAAGCCACCATTCATAATTCTTTCATACATGTCACTCTTGGTTCATTGCATATCCCGGTACACCGCCGGAGGCATTCATATAGAGTCATACTTTGTTCTAGTATCGAGTTGTAATCATTGTGTTGTAAATAAATAGAAGTGTGATGATCATCATTTTCTAGAGCATTGTCCCAAGTGAGGAATAAAAAAAAGGAGAGAAAGGCCATAAAAAAGAGAAGGCCCAAAAGAAGAGAGAAAAAGAGAGAAGGGACAATGTTACTATCCTTTTACCACACTTGTGCTTCAAAGTAGCACCATAATCTTCATGATAGAGAGTCTCTTGTTTTGTCACTTTCATATACTAGTGGGAATTTTTCATTATAGAACTTGGCTTGTATATTCCAACAATGGGCCTCCTCAAGTGCCCTAGGTCTTCGTGAGCAAGCAAGTTGGATGCACACCCACTTAGTTTCTTTTGTTGAGCTTTCATATATTTATAGCTCTAGTGCATCCGTTGCATGGCAATCCCAACTCCTTGCATTAACATCAATCGATGGGCATCTCCATAGCTCATTGATTAGCCTCGTTGATGTGAGACTTTCTCCTTTTTTGTCTTCTCCACATAACCCCCATCATCATATTCTATTCCACCCATAGTGCTATATCCGTGGCTCACGCTCCTGTATTGCGTGAAGGTTGAAAAAGTTTGAGATTAGTAAAGTATGAAACAATTGCTTGGCTTGTCATCGGGGTTGTGCATGATGAGAGCATTCTTGTGTGACGAAAATGGAGCATGACTAAACTATATGATTTTGTAGGGATGAACTTTCTTTGGCCATGTTATTTTGAGAGGACATAATTGCTTAGTTAGTATGCTTGAAGTATTATTATTTTTATGTCAATATTAAACTTTTGTCTCGAATCATATGGATCTGAATATTCTTGCCACAATAAAGAGAATTACATGGATAAATATGTTAGGTAGCATTCCACATGAAAAATTCTGTTTTTATCATTTACCTACTCGAGGACGAGCATGAATTAAGCTTGGGGATGCTGATACGTCTCCAACGTATCTATAATTTTTTATTGTTCCATGCTATTATATTATCTGTTTTGGATGTTTATGGGCTTATTAAACACTTTTATATTATTTTTGGGACTAACCTATTGACCCAGAGCCCAGTGCCACTTCCTGTTTTTTCCCTTGTTTCAGTGTTTCGAAGAAAAGGAATATCAAACGGAGTCGAAACGGAATGAAACCTTCTGGAGAAGTTATTTTTGGAAAGAAAGCAACCCGGGAGACTTGGAGTCCACGTCAAGAAAGCAACGAGGAAGGCACGAGGCAGGGAGGCACGCCCACCCCCCTGGGCGCGCCCTCCACCCTCGTGGCTCCCCTGACGTATTTCTTCCTCCTATATATATCCATATACCCTAAAACCTTTGGGGAATAGAATAGATCAGGAGTTCCGCCGCCGCAAGCCTTTGTAGCCACCAAAAACCAATCGGGACCCTGTTCCGGCACCCTGCCGGAGGGGGGATCCCTCACCGATGGCCATCTTCATCATCCTGGCGCTCTCCATGACGAGGAGGGAGTAGTTCACCCTCGGGGCTGAGGGTATGTACCAGTAGCTATGTGTTTGATCTCTCTCTCGTGTTCTTGATTTGGCACGATCTTGATGTATCGTGAGCTTTGCTATTATAGTTGGATCTTATGATGTTTCTCCCCCTCTACTCTCTTGTAATGGATTGAGTTTTCCCTTTGAAGTTATCTTATCGGATTGAGTCTTTAAGGATTTGAGAACACTTGATGTATCTCTTGCCGTGTTTATCTGTGGTGACAATTGGATATCACGTGATGCGCTTGATGTATGTTTTGGTGATCAACTTGCGGGTTCAGTGACCTTGTGAACTTATGCATAGGGGTTGGCACACGTTTTCGTCTTGACTCTCTGGTAGAAACTTTGGGGCACTCTTTGAGGTTCTATGTGTTGGTTGAATAGATGAATCTGAGATTGTGTGATGCATATCGTATAATCATACCCACGGATACTTGAGGTGACATTGGAGTATCTAGGTGACATTAGGGTTTTGGTTGATGTGTGTCTTAAGGTGTTATTTTACTACGAACTCTAGGGCTGTTTGTGACACTTATATGAATAGCCCAATGGATTGATCGGAAAGAATAACTTTGAGGTGGTTTCATACCCTACCATAATCTCTTCGTTTGTTCTCCGCTATTAGTGACTTTGGAGTGACTCTTTGTTGCATGTTGAGGGATAGTTATTTGATCCAATTATGTTATTATTGTTGAGAGAACTTGAACTAGTGAAAGTATGAACCCTAGGCCTTGTTTCCTAGCATTGCAATACCGTTTACGCTCACTTCTATCATTAGTTACCTTGCTGTTTTTATATTTTCAGATTACAAAAACCTATATCTACCATCCATATTGCACTTGTATCACCATCTCTTCGCCAAACTAGTGCACCTATACAATTTACCATTGTATTGGGTGTGTTGGGGACACAAGAGACTCTTTGTTATTTGGTTGCAGGGTTGTTTGAGAGAGACCATCTTCATCCTACACCTCCCATGGATATATAAACCTTAGGTCATCCACTTGAGGGAAATTTGCTACTGTCCTACAAACCTCTGCACTTGGAGGCCCAATAACGTCTACAAGGAGAAGGTTGCGTAGTAGACATCAACTAACAGGAAAGGAAGGAAGCTGTCGAGGCAATGAAGCACCCAGAGTTTTTGTGCAGTTCCACCAAAATCGAGCATCCCTGTTGGCACATATATTGAGAGAGTGAGATTACTGTAATAGTGGGACTAGTTGTTGAAACATACACTAACAAATAGAAGCACCCTCATTATCTTAATGGGTAAAGTTAGCATTCCCTCCCTGCTCCACCACATGATTCACCTCCATAGACAAACATACACACGTACAAGATTCAGCATAGGGTGCTACTAAAGATTTGTTTAACTCTGACAGGAAATTTAGGCAGCAATAAATTAGTGGTACTTAAGTACTCCTAATTAATTAAGTGAGACAACAGAAGTGGAAGGGCTCCCTGGAGGATCGTCTCACATGTAAGGTAGTCGTTGCCGGAGCCCTTGAATGACCTCGACTGAGGCCTCTGGCTTCAGCAAGATTGCCTTGGCACTGTTTACTCTTCTTCTTCTTCTTCTTCTTCTTCCTCTTCATGCTCTGTTTCTCATTCTCCTCACCAGTTGGTGAAACCAAGTACATGATTGGCCTTCTATTTCATAATTGGTTTTGTCAGTGAGGGAGTACAAGTGTACTAGTAAAAAATAGCATTATTTTCTCATGGCAGTCGCAAAATAGAGATGAACACATGCATTAAATATCATTCTTACCTAAAGGAAGGTTATGGTGCCAATATGGATGATGAGGATTGGAACACAGATCTCCCTTTGTGCAGTTCCACCGAAATGAACCAACTGTTCCATTCTGACATTCCAGTTAAACAACACAAAAGTCACTTATTTTAAGAAGAGTTTTGTGCAGTGCACCAAAAGGTCACAACAGCAACCAGGTGAAATGGATATCCCTGTTTGCACAAAAAGCTACAGAGGAAACAGTCAGAGTCTCAAACAATTACAGGCAAAAACATTTGGCTAAACTTGTCATGCTTATAACAGTGGCATGGCTTCATTTTTACCAGGGGCATCAGATTAAGAACAGCTAAATATTTGGTATAAGGGCATGGGATAGTGGGTGCACCAGCAGTCCAGCACCATGTACCTAAACAGGGGCATAAAGTGGTGATTCATAGTTTGTTGCCCCGAGAAACAAACATCCAAGAAACATATTTGGGTTGGTCCCATTTTTGTTCACTCTAGCCACCTACTCCTATGTGTGGATAGCAAATCTAGTCCTGGTCATACCACTGTGTACAGCGTTACCCCTATATTTCCCTTTTCGACCATGAGACCGGTTGGATGACCAGTCTGTACTACTTTCACCCCCTTTCCTTCCTGTTTGTACCATCTCCGATGTACTACATACTACTAAATTCCCCCACCCCACTTTATTTCTAGTTTGAACCAAGTACAAGATTCGACTCCATGAAGTAGCTTTACCTCTAACAATAGAAGAAAAAAAAATAGGTGACGTTGGACCATCCGATCGAGAGGGGCTGAGAGGTAGAAAATGATGCACATGGAGCGACGTAGCGAGCTGGGGAAGTAGAGCTAAGGAGGTTTCGAAGGAAGATATACCTGAAGGTCGTCGGGATGTGGATAGGTGGGCGGCGGGAGGCCGGATCCGCCCACACTAGGGCAATGACGAAGGGATCGGAGGACCTCCCGCGCCGGCGCTCGGCCAGAGATAACGGTGCGGACGGCAGTGGGTCTCCTCCCTCGCTGTCGACGACGGCCTAAACGCTGCCCCTCCTCCCCTTCACCGGCGGAGGGGGGATACGTCTGGATCTGTAACCAGTAGTGAGGATAGAAAGACAATGTTTTTTGAAGGGATAAAGACAGTGTTACCACCCCTATCTTTTTTAGATCTGGAGAGGATGAGAGTGTGTGAATAGAGCAACCCTAGCAAGCAAGCGCGGAGGCTCCGGCCTATATATACGTAGTGGGGTAGTTTTCCTTTTTCACTCCATCAAAACAATCGTTTAAAATTGTGTACTACGTTCCAGGTCGCCATTTTTTAGTTGTTGATTGTATTTTGAGATAGCTACCCGCTTGTTCCAAGTGGTGTTACGGTGTGCCAGGTCACACTTTGTATCGTTCAAGTCTGGTACAAGTCCCTCCATTAAATGAACAACCACCCCCTCGTAAAAATTGTGAACAAGCCCACGGCTAAAATTATCAGAAACGTGGGTTGCCCCAACATGCATTATTATTTATATTTTCTACTCCCTCATTCCTAAATATAAGCCTTTTTTATTAGCCACACCTAAGACAAGAATTTTTTTATTAGCACTGAACCCCACGTGTCATAGACACAAAGAGTGGGGCAAGATTCCCTTAGGCAAGCCAAAGTGTGTCTAACAATTTGAGCAACTCAAGTTAGGCAAGTGTGGCAAGTGTGGGAAAAATAATGTGGCAACATAAGACAAACATAGTCACAATCCAAACAGCCCCGTAACTTTTTGTGACATGCATGAAAATTTGGCTAGTTAAATTTATAGTCAAAATTTGGCAAGGTGCATCAAATCAACACATGCAAGTATCAAAAGGGAAGTCACGGCATGCATGCATGCGTTGTACTCCCTCCGTTTCCAAATATAAGTCTTTCTAGAGATTGCAACAAGTGACTACATACGAAGCAAAATATGTCTACATACATCCGTATGTAGTAGTCCATTTGAAATGTGTAAAAAGACTTATATCGAGTGCAGCGCTTTGATGTGTCGCGTCAACTCGTACAAGACCGAGAAGTTTGATTACTACAACGCCCTCTCCCACGCGGACTGAGCTCCGGTGCCTTAACTGCACCTGCCTTTGGCTGCATGACAGGTGGGCCAACCACCTATTGGGCCCACCTGTCATAGACGCAAAGGCAGGAGCAGTAAGTCAATGAAGCTGCGTCCCTCCCTCGCGCATGAGCATGGTGGCTGGCAGGACTAGTAGGAGCTTTCGCTACACGCTTCTTGATGGCGGCGAACTTGCGGATGGAGTTGACCATCATGTCGTCCATGCGAGAGGCGAAGCCGGCGTCGGCGAGGGCTACGACGCCGGCGGTCGCCAGCACTGTCTGGAAACGCTGGGCGGTGCGGGGCCGCAGGCCGGCCTCTTGGATGATTTGGCACAGCCGACTGCCGCTCGCGACCATCGCCTCCATAGGTGCTTCTGGCTTCTGGTCACTTGGTCTTGGATTGGAGTGAGCAGTGTTGTGCAGTGATTGAGAAAGAACATTTATTGTCAATCTAACCCTGCCATCGATACACCTCTTTGGTTTAGAGTTAGTTCAGGGTTAGAATCTTACTCTAACCTCTAACTGAGTTAGTAGAGTTCTCCTCGTCTCGGTTCATCGCCATCATACTTTCCCCATTTCTGTGTTTTCAGTATCCTGCGAATCAAAGAGGCCCTTAGACTGGTTTAGGTCCGGTAGTTTTTTTATAAACGTGTTATGTCCAAAATTTAATGAACGTGCTCCGGTTTCTACGAAAATAATCCAGTTTCATGCAGTAATTCATTTATTTATTTATTCTTCCACGGGGGGTTTGCATGTAATTCGTGAGGTCTGAAATGTAAAGTACCCCGGCATATGCTCCGAGTCGTGCATGCACTACGACCCAGATGCTCTATGTCCCACATGTCGGCGAAAGGGAGCACGTGGAAATAGCCTAGGAGTACATATAGGAGGATAAATGCGTGAAAAAACATGTACAGTGAAGTGTAGCTGCGGTTCGAAAAGGAGACCTAAAGTGATGACAGGTATAGGTCGCACGCACCCAACTAGTGGTAATACTAGACATACGACTGCTTTTTCCCTAAAAAAAGAGGTACGAGTGCTCAGTACTCCTATTCTATCAACGCGAGTCCCATCTGACAACAGCGTCTGTGCTACAGCTAGCTCTTCTCCCTCATTTCTCTCTTCTAATTCTAAACTCAGCCGACGCCCGGTGGGCGGGGTGGGGATTTGCCGATGGTCGGTTTGCTCAACTGCGGCCCCACCTCACAGTGAAAACGTTACTACTGAAATAAAAATGCCATATACTCCTATACTAATAAAACATTAAGACCACGAGGCGATGCAGTGCTGGTTACAGGAGGCAAGAAGAAGAGATGCATCCATCAACGACGTCCACCTCCTCGACTCAGGGCGCCGGCCCACCGAACGATGGCTAAGTAGCAGCAGCTTTCGTGGCCAGGTCGACGTGATTCTGAACAATGGCGTCCAAAGATTCCAGCCGCTGGAAGAAGGCCAACGTCTTTCTGTCCTTGCTGGCCTTGTAGTGGCCTATGTAGACGATTTCCTCGTAGACGTGGATGTGCAGGTCGACGGTTTCTTGCATGGCGAGGTGCAGCGCGACGAGCGCGGCCTCGTCGTGCACATTCTTCATCGCGACCTCCGGCAACTGCAGGGCCACCAGGGCTTGAAAGAGTTCGTCACCATGGAGGCCGATGAGGGTGGCAGGCAATGAGGAGCCTGGGCACGCGGGCTGGAGCAGTACGGCAAGGTCCTCCGCGCGCTTCTTGACGGCAGCGAAATTGTGGATGGAGTTGACCATCATGTCGTCCATGCGAGAGGCGAAGCCGACATCGGCGAGGGCTATGATGCCGGCGGTCGCCAGCACCGTCTGGAAACGCTGCGCGGTGCAGGGCCGCAGGCCGGCGCCTTGGATGGTTTGGCACAGCCGACTGCCGCTCGCGTCCATCGCCTCCATAGGTGCTTCTGGCTTCTGGTCACTTGGTCTTGGATTGGAGTGAGCAGTGTTGCGCAGAGACTAAGGAGTAGATGGATTGGAGTGGTGGGGCGCCTTTATATGAGAATCCAAACTCTGTTGCATTCACATCGTGCTGGCTCGATTCTGCTTCTCCAATTAATTCCCTCTACATGTAGAGTAATTTGAGGATGCATCATTGACCGTTCAACGTCTCGGGAACCGCTACCCTCTCCCTCCTTGGCATTCAAGCACCTATGGAGGCGACTACCGCTCGGGTCTATCGCTCGTAAATTTCAAGATGATAGTACTAGTATACTCAATATTGTGCACCGCGACCAAGGCCGAGAGGAAAACGAGAGAACTATGTATTTATTTATGGTGTAGATTCACTCATTTTGCTCCATATGTACTCCATCTCGGTGTAGTCTAGTCACTTGTTGAAATCTCTAGAAAGGCAAATACTCCTTTCTGGTTTACAGGGCTATACTAGCAAGTACTCCCTCTGTCCAAAAATACTTGTCATCAAAATGGATGAAAAAGATGTATCTAGAACTAATATACATCTAGATACACCCCTTTTTATTCATTTTGATGACAAGTATTTCCGAACGGAGGGAGTACCACAATAGTGGGCTCACATAGCAATGTTGTCTCATGCAAGAGCCTGGCTATATGCGTGCTCCAAGGTTCGCAACTGCCACATTCGGGTTGCACTTGGCTCTTCGCCTCTTCGAGAAGACGAACAATGATGTTACTACTACTGCTTCTACAGTATCGAATCCACTGCTGCATGTCCGTCCACCGCCAGCGGGAGGAATAGCTTGTTGTAGTACTATAAGCAAAAGCGTGTCCTCGTCTGCGAGCCACCGCGCGCATGGGCGAGGGAGAAGGCGTGTAGTAGTAAAATCAAGCTTCTCCTCGTTGTACGAGTTGACGCGACACATCATAGCACTGGCCCCACATGGTCGCCTCTAAACTTGGCTGAAAGACCTGAAGTGTACAATACTCCATTTGCTGCAACCTCTAACATTTACCCCACCACAAATTAAAATATATATTCCTGTCTTGACCAGATGAGCGTGCAAACTAGAATCACCAGGACGATAGGTAGGGCCAGAAGATTATTTTAATAAAAAAAATATAGCATGGAGCCGATCCCAACGATTTTAAGCTTACAGGCACGGTATACGCTATCCTAGACTACTCTACACATGAAACTGCCACACGAGCGTCCGGGCTGTGCTTGGCTCTTCGCCTCTTCGTGAAGTCGAACAAAATGATGGAGTACTACTGTAGTGGAGGAGTACTACAGTATTCTTCTGGCCATCTGACACCGATTGAACTGCTGCATGTCCACCACGTACGGGAGGGACAGCGTGTAGCGAACGAAAGCTTCTCCTAGTCCTGCCAGCCACCATGCTCATGGGCGAGGGAGGGACGCAGCTTCATTGACTTACTGCTCCTGCCTTTGCGTCCATGACAGGTGGGCCCAACAGGTCGGTGGCCCACCTATCATGCAGCCAAAGGCAGGTGCGGTTAAGGCGAGAGGGCGTTGTAGTAATCAAACTTCTCGGTCTTGTATGAGCTGACGCGACACATCAAAGCACTACACTCGATATATTTCAATAAATTGCGTTTACCGATGCATTAATTACAACGCATGCATGCATGCCGTGACTCTCCTTTTGATACTTGCATGTGTTGATTTAATGCACCTTGAAGTAGTATGAATATGTGACGGTAAAGCTTTGTAATGCCCTGGCCCTAATAAGGCGAGAGATGGTTGTGCACGAGGAGGGCGAGATCGTGCAGACGGAACAGGAACCGACGTTGGAGCTCTCCATATCAACCATTTTATATTGCGTACGTGTCATTGAAGAGTGAAATGATGGTTGCTTCTTCCGACTAACTTACTGTGTGATTTGACTGCTCCTTTAGTGGCCCCTACACGTACTCCCCCTACGTGTATGCAACAGTCACACGTACACATGGACGCAAAAACGCGCGCGATGCCCTAATGCATGCATGTCCGAGCACACGACAGAACACACACGGTCACGCTCAAGTGCTCAACCACACGTGCATGCACACACATACTCAGCCAGGGTGAGCTAGTGACCGTATAAACACCGGAAAATGTATATATTGAGCGCAATGAGCGTATTATGAAGTCCACTGACCGTATTTTTACAAATATATAGTGACAGGCGGTGTATTTATCTCGTTTGAAATTAAGCCATATTAACCGGAGAGAGGAGGCAGTATGGACTAGCATTACTTTGTTGTGTCCCGTCAACTTGCCGAACGAGGAGAAGCTTGCAGGACGGGAGGGCTTGCGCGCGGTGGCTCGCAGGACAAGGAGAAACTTTTGACTAATGCAAGCTGTCCTTCGCTCACGACGTGCAACAGTTAATTCGGTGTCAGATTGCCAGAAGCATACACTATACTAGTACTATTATTGTTGCACTTCCCGAAGAGGCGAACAGCCAAGCGCAAAGTTTACTAGTACTAGTACTACTACTATAGTCTATAGAGGTATGTACTACTATACTAGTACTAGGAACCGGATGGAGGAGCGTCTGCACTCTTATTATATTTTTAAAATGTGATAAAGCAATCTTCAACACATTTGGTTCTCTTTGAGGGTTCTCGCATGTGATAATGGAAGTTGATTGCATGGAACACTCGCCACAATTCTCGCTTAATTCTGGCTCATATCCTGTTACAAATAGGAGCGCTCGGTAATATTTCCTCTTTTTTTGTTATTCAGCATGTAAACAGGTCAGCAAACCTTGCGGCGCATCTTTGTGTGAACCGTGCTTGCTGCACTTTGAATGTGGCCGAGAGCTGGCTTGATGAAACACCTTGCTTCCTACTTCTTTTTTTGTGGGGTACCTCGCTTCCTAGTGACCAGTGTCTTGGCTGATCGTCCTAAGAATGCTTATATATGAATAAAGCTCTCTCATTTACCCGCAAAAAAGATTAAGCCATATTAACCGGAAAGGAGGGAGTATGGACTAGCACTACTTGTTGGTGTGTCCCGTCAACTCGCAGAACGAGGAGAAGCTTGCAGGACAAGGTGAAGCTCGTTTACGCCTTTTGACTAATGCAACGTACCCTCGCCCAGGCGGTGGGCATGCATCAGTTCATTCGGTGTCAGATTGCCAGAGGCATACACTATAGTACCGAACATGCGGAGTACCATCATTGTTCGACTTCACGAAGAGGCGAAGAGCCAAGCACAAGGTTTAGTAGTACGAGTAGTACTACTACTAGAACCGCATGGTGGAGCATCTGTACTCTTATTTTTATTAATCTCTGATAAAGTACACATTTATTCTGGAGAAGGGTGGAAAACGGCAGCCCAACATGTAATGATGATATCGATCAAACATGCTCGAATATATCTTGGCCATTTTGCCGTCAATTGAGATCGGTTTGCTCACACTCTGGTCCCACATGTCAGTGATATGCCAAGAGGAGGTGCGTTGACCGACTGGCCATACGCGTACTTGGTTTTGCACCTTCATACTACTCCTCCCTCCGTCACAGTTTACAGGGCGCGCTTCATCATGATGCATTTCTCTCAATGCATTTCCACCACCAGAGAGACTTTAGACGCGTTTGGTTTAATGCTCAATTAATTAGGGCGTGGTAACCGCAATTTTCTCTCGATGTAGTACTATGGAGTGGAGTAAGTGCATGCATGTGTGTACCCGGGGTGGAAGCACTGCATGCATGTGTGTACGCATTATTTCCTCTATTAATAGACGCCGTGCTATAACTACCAATGCTATTTTCAGGCCGATCGCTAGTCGCCTTGGTCCCAGAGAGTTTGTCTTTTTCTGAAGCGTGCTCTATAAACAGTGACGGATGGAGTAGTATGAGCGGATTCAAAGAAGAGCGTATTAATGGTTGCTTCTTCCGAGCAACTTACAGTGGGAAAGGTGGGGCTTATGATTTGACTGCTCATTACTCACTATTAATGCGGCGCAACGACTGGTCTGAGTCTCCCATGCGGCTGTGCACTACCCCCTCGGTTCTTAAATATACTCCGGAGTATTTGTCTTTCTAGAGATTTCAATGAGTGACTACTCAAATATTTGTCTTTTTAGAGATTCAAATGGACTACTACATATGGATGTATATAGACATATTTTAGTAGATTCACTCATTTTGCTCTGTATGTAGTCACTAGTTGAAATCTCTAGAAAGACAAATATTTAGGAACGGAGGGAGTACACATACGAAGCAAAATGAGTGAATCTACACTCTAAAATATGCCCATTTGAAATTTGTAAAAAGACAAATATTGTTGATGACAGTTGCGACGACAAAAAAGAAGCATATTCCTTGTCCTAAGGGAAGATAACAACACGGTTGTGTTTGTCTAAAACGGTATGAGGACGAGATTGCAATATGGAAAGTACGCCGGATGAGCTACGTTTTGTGCAAAGAACTATGGAAGATCCACATGCAGCGACGTGGGAAGACGGGCAGTGGAGCAAGGCCGGAGGGGATACCTGGAGGTCGTCGGGATGTAACAAGGTGAGCTGCGGCGGGCGGAATCTGCCCATACCGCGGCAGCGAGCAGGTGGCGTAGGCCCTACCGCGCCGGAGCTTGGTCGGAGAGAACGACGTGTACCGCAGATCAGGACGTGCTGCCTCGGCGCCGTCGAACGGAGAAACGATGCACGTCCTCCCTTTCCACCGGCGGACGGGATGTGGTCGGATCAGTGACCAACGGTGAGAGAGAGAGAGAGAGAGGCCACCGCAGCCTTGTGTGAGATACTATGAAGAGAGACAAACCAGGCAGGGAGGCTCCATTGTATATAGTGGAGCGGACTACCTTTTTCTCCATAAAAATCATTTTATATTCTGTGTACGTGCCATTGAGCGATATAACTTTATTTAAAAATAACGCGCCAACGCATCAAGTCGAACTTTGTTTCGTGCATGCGTGGTACACGACCTCCGTAGGTAAACAACCACTACACACGTTCAAATTAGCACGTGGGCTGCCATTTCGTACAGAAATGAGTGTGTACCCGCGCAGGTGTGGCTGGGCACGAAGCGTGAGTACATACACGGTGCACCTATTCTCTTCTTGTATACGTACACCACCTACGTGGGGTTGTGTGAGAGAGATACAAACGTAGAGAGATATAGTGTGTGGGTTCATGAGAGTTTTTTTTGGGGGGGGGGTCAATCAAAAAATGTAACATATGCAATGTGTGTGAAATAGAGTCCTGGATATATCATATATATAGAGGGGGTGATCCACGAGAAGAGAGTGGAGGTATCATCGACTTGAGGTGTCCATAGAATCGAAGAGAGGGATGGTGTGTGTGTGTGTGTGCGTGCGCGGTCGATAAAGAGTGCCATCGAATTTGTGTGTGCCCACGTCAAAGATATAGAGTGCCTGGCCTACTAGAATGAGAGAGGGGACAGGTGCAGTTTGTCTCTGTGGCATGGATACCTACCTACAGTGCTCGACTATCGGTGTGTGGTGGTGGTGGGGGGGAGGAAGGCCTAATTAACTATAGAGGTACAATGGCTGGTATATGTGTGGAGGAGGAGAGAGGCCTACCTCGTGTATTAAGGGAGATCGATCTACCTCATGTATTAAGGGAGATCGATCGGCATCCATGCATATGTGTAGGAGAGGAATAAGGTTGGGAGAGAGACAAAGCTAGAGTGTTGGAGGGGGTGGTAGTGGAGTTGCTTCTAACAAATGGTGGGATAGTCTTGCTAGACAACCGAAGGGCACGCCTGCAATATCAATAAGAGAGGGGATGGCTGCCTGTCTGTGCACGTGCGTGTGAGAGACGGGTCAGGAGGCATGCACGAATGATGAGGGGCGACGATATGGCTGTGGTAAGCAGACATAACTACATAGGAAGATCAATCGTCCTTTGTCAGAGAAAGGAGAGACATAACTTGTGAGGTACATCGATCGATGGGGGGGCAATAGTTAAAGTCGACCTAGGTATATGTTGGGAGATCGATCGGTATACATGCATGTGTGTGTTAGAAGCAAATGAGGCACGGGGAGAAGGATAGAGAGAGAGGGGTGCATCTAGGAGGTGGTCCGAGAGTCATACTATATCGAGGGGGAAGGAGTGTGCGAGTACGAGATCGATGAAAAGAGGTGGTGGGAGTGAGTTATGGACGGTGATAAGAGAAGAGGGGAAGCTTGTGTTTGTGCTAGGCACACCTGGCTAGAGAGGCATATCGATCGATGTGTGCCGTAAAGAAGGAGCTGGGGGGGCCTACACACACCGTGGGTGAACGACCTAAAGTGAAAAGACAAATTTGCATGATGGAGCTAGAGAATGCTGTGGGAGGGTGAGAGGGATGCGGGCGTCTGCATGCATGAGAGAAAGTTAGCGCTAGCTAGCTACAAAGATAAGAGGATTGTGTGGGTGTAAAAGACGAATAGAGATCATACTTCATTATAAAAAGCGAATTCAGATATTTGAAGAATTTATCATAATGTTTTAAACCGGCGCATGTGTGAATATATATAACGGTGATACACATGGTGTGGTTATGAACATGTTATACTACATATAATATATTTTATCTCTACTCTTATAAAAAACGGAGTTGTTGATGATGGTGCCATCCTGAAATATAGGCCGTCCGATTTATATCTGACGGATAGGAAGGAAACTATGGCAATTTTGAAAAAAGATACCCACACCCCTCTCCATATTTCCAAATTAGGCCTCCCCTTGATCATGTTGATGTTTTGTGGAACGCATGGGCATCTTTCTAGTACTACATATAACATATAGAACATTGATCATAATTTGGGCTAATGTGTGGCTTTTGCAGCTCAGGTCTAAATACTTGTCATAATGTAGGGGGCGGGCCACTATAATACGTGTGATAAACACGCTGTACACGTATGGAACATGGTTTAGATTATGAATATATAGTTAGTACATCAAATGTACTATTATTTGGAATCAACATCAAGTGTATTCAAAAAATAGAATTCGAGTTCATGTAGTACACATAGTTCATATCTATCTCTATAGTAATCATGTGGTGTGTTATTATGGTAATACACGAATGATGGTGGAAGTTGGCAACAATCATGATTGTAGATTGTTATTGAAATAGAGAAACGAATTCAAATTCAGCTCGAATTGCAGCGGTAGTATAGACATTTGGAATGCACTAAAATGTTGGTATGAGTAGGTTACATGCATTATACAGCAAGCGAAAAAATTTAATTGGACATAACATGGATTCATACTACCGAATAGCATTTAATTGCACTAAATTGTTGGTATGAGTAGCTTTAAATAGCATTTTTATAGTAAAACGGGGCAAGACTCTCTCTTTGTGTGGTGTGAATAGTTTTATTTTTTTTGTTTTCTTTTTGGTTGAGGGAAGTGCGCATTGATTTGGTACGTACAAGTACAATATTACACGTTAGGCTTGTCCCTAAAATTCAACCCGCGCCTTGTTATATCCCGAAAATTCAGATATCGTGCTCCCAAAACTGGCGCCTTCACAACCCGCGCCTTGCTATCCCGAAATTACAATGCGCGCGAAAACTCCCTCCAGCTGCCAAATCCCGACACGTGAAATCCCCCTTCTAACCCTGAGCCGAAAGGGCCGCTAGTTCAAATCGGTGGGGGGTACTTTTGTAACACACCCTACATTTTGGACAAGCGCGTCCCTAAGTCATGGTTCACCCCTTCCCATCGCCTCCTTTTTGCATTTGAAATCCCAGGCCGCCATAACTTCTCCGTTCCAGCCGTGAAACCCCACCCTCCTCCGTCGGCCACCTCACCACTGCCCAGCCGGAGCCTCTTCCCCGACGACGTCGTCCATCGCAACAGCTCGACGTCCCTCGTCCACCTCCCCGGATGAGGATCCGTCGTCCATCTCGTCGTCCCGCTGGTTCAGCCGCCCCGTCCTCCACCTCCAAGGAGCTGCTCTGACGATCGCCTCGTCTATCACGGCTGCTCCATCCCCACAGCGCCGCCTTAACCTGCTCCACCGGAACCGCAGCATCCTCACCGACTCCTCGGACGAAGCCGAGGCCTACTCGGCGCCACCAAAGAGGTTGTACACTCATCGCATGGCACCTTCTCCTTAGCTCGACCTCCCGGCACCGACGGTGCTCCATCCTGCACCCCCATGGAGTGGCTACCTTGAAGCCGGCGCCGCGGGCGACATCTACATGGCGGCTCTCCCCCAGTGCGAGGCCCCTTCGGCGGCGGCGTCCATACCAGCTGGATCTGCTACTACTGCTCCGGCTCTCGCTCGATCGCTCGCTCGCCCAGCTGCTACTGCTCTGGCTCTCGCTCGCTCGCTCGCGCTGCTGCTGCTGCTCTCCCCCTCGCTCATGCTGTTGCTCTGCTCCGATTTAGCTACACTTTAGTCGACTGAATCGACTTTTGGGTCAGTCGATTTTCAGGAGGTGGGGGGCTCGCCGGAGTTAAGGAAGAACCACCCGCAGCGGGGACGGGGGCTTGCCGGAGAGGTACCCCACTATCTATCTTAGGGTTCAGGGTGGGGGCGGGGGCCTATAGGGTTGGCCGGGGCGGCGGCGGACCGGCGGTGGGGAGTTTATTTCGGGGAGGCGAGGCGGCGCTGGGGCCGGCGGTTCGGCCGGTGGTGGCTGGCGGCTCAGGGGGTGCAGGTTGAAGATGAACTGCAGGTCCTCCCTAAACTACATGTCAAGTGCCACTCTGCTACCACTGCGTTCAGTTTCGATAGTAACATTCAGATTCCACAGTAAATTTCAGTTTCGACAGTTAAGTTCAGAGTCAACAGTTTTTACCTCATCTGTTATAGTCAGGTGGTTTTTGGTGATGTAAATTTTACATCTATTTTACATCATCTATTGGAGATGCTATTAGAATCCCACTTGAGATTGACGATGTTTGTCTTGTGCTGCTTCAGCCTTGACGACTTACGACTCACCAGGGCTGCTCCAACAACAGAACGATCCATCACAACAGAGCAGTGCCCTCGATGCCGTCTACAGATTCCTCAGATCTTCCTCCACACCTCCGACAGCCACCTCTGCCTCAACTGCTTCAGCGACCAACCCAATGATGCTGAGGTCGACACAGCTACGGCAAAGAGGTTGTACACTTGTTGCATCACTTATTACTATACATTCATGTCGATCCATTAGGGCTATTTTGGTTTGACGGAAAAACATAGCAATGGGGAATTTTCCAATGGCACTCTACTATTCAATTATTCATGCATTTTGTTGAAAGGAATGAAGCAAAACATCCACCTGGACCTACTTTTCAAAATCCTATGCATGAAAACAAGACCAAGTGCATTAGTGGCAGAATAACATTCTAACTGTACACGCTTTCATATGGTTTCACTTTATTTTGGCCATGTTTCTTTGCATTCCTCTGCTCTTCCAATTCCTGTAAACCAAACACCCAAGTTGACAGAAATCCTGTGTTTACAAATGCTCTATTTACCATGTGCATTCCAATCCTATTCCGGTGTTTTTCCTATCCCTGCGTTTTTAGAATCATGCAAGCCAAATGAGCCCTTACAGAATTACTTCATTTACAGGTAGGTGTCGAAGGGAACTTTGTGTGGTTTGTCCTGCTCCTGCCGCGACGTCGTCCACCTCACCTGAGGTGCTCCATCGACAGAAACATCCACCAAACCAGACATCACGACTCCTGACCGTCTTTCGCCGCCTCAGATCTCCTTCCATGCCGCCGGCACCCACCGCAATGGCATCACCATCATCGACTCAACAGATGAACCTGAGGAGTACACGGGTCCACAAGAGAGGTCGCACTCTTTTGATTCTGCTTATGTTATGCATTGCTTAAAGTTACCTGCTACTTTATCTTCCTGTTCACCTCTTGGACTCCAAGTCAGGTCCAAATTAATGTTCAAACTTGAGTTCTAAATTAGTTGTGGGGCACATATCGAGGAAGCAATGAATAGTATCTCTGTCTAATATCTGGTTCACCTAGGGTATGCCTTTGTTGTTCATCTTGGGTGGGAAACAAATAGTAAAGCAATCATCATCTGTCTTTTTATTAAATTAAAGCAATCATCAGCCTGCTATCATTATTTTTGGATCCATCCACTGGTTGTTACCATCACTATAAATTTCTGCATGCTCTCCTTACATAATCTCACCATATATTTTTCGTATGCATGTCAGATATTGTACACAGTCATGCTGAACATGTAGAGAAAAAGAGAAGAGTTTTGCACGGAAATACAATGTCATGCAGACATCGCTCCATGGTGGGTTCAATGGCAAACCCTCCCCACCCCTCTCCAGATTGTAATCCAGAGGAAGCTATCTGTTCTGAGGCGGATTCAGACGCCGCTAACCACTCCTATTTACCCCCAAGGTGTTTGCTCTACCTTGGCATGATGATGTTAGTCATATCATGCATATGTTGCCTTGCAGTGCCTACTTTTGACATCATATATGTCATCTGCTTAGTTTAGACATATTCTATCGCCACCTGTTTAGTTTTTATATCATATATGGGAATTATGCATTCTCAAGTCTTTTAGCCAGCCATAATATATGTGAAATGTGCAATGCCATCCCGCTAACCAGGCATCATATCTTTGAATGATATCTTGCCCATCCTTTTCTTCATTACATTTCCATTTGTCGACAATGTTTGTACATTAAACTACTCTTCCTGTGAATCAGCCATTTGGGTGGGAGATTGAAAAATCCGGAGTGAAAACAAGGCCTTCAGAGCAGACAGTGCTACCTGTCGAAGCAGATCTCTTGTTGGGTCCCGATAGTTCCTCAGAGATGGATTCAGAGACAGATGACCAGTCCTATTCCCCCACCGAGGTGTATGCTCTAACTTGGCATGGCGTTTTAGTTATTCATCATATCTTTGAATTATGTTATGCTATGCTATCCAGTTTATATAGACATCATATATGTGAAATTATGTCATGCTATCCGTTTTAGTTAAACAATATACATGTCAACTATTTCATGTCCTCTTTTTTCCACAATATCTATTGCATCTATCTCTCATACAATGTCTGTACATTCAACTATGTTTCCTGTTTATCAGCCATTTGAATTGGAGCGGGTGATGCCAACATCTAGCGGACTAAAAACACGGTCTTCAAATAAAACAGTGCTACCTCTTGGTGGAGATAGCACCGCATTTGTACATGCACGAGAACCAGCCCTACCACACATAAACCAAACTCTCGCAGATTGTGCCCCTACTGCGATGGACAGAGAACCAGCTTCACCCAATCTAACCCCAACCCCAGCAGATAGTAACCCAGTTCCTATTGACACAGCACCATCTCCACCACAGAGCTCCCAAACAAGAGCAGTTAGTAAGGCAGCTCTAGTGCCCAAAGGGCCAGTACTACCACGGCGAACCCCAACTCCACCAGTTAGTACGCCTACTCCTGTGGAGGAAGCATAACTAGGTAGTCGTACTTTAGCATCTATCACATTTGATGTTGTTAAATCGTATGTGCGTATCTTCCCATCTTGGAAATATTATACTGAAGATGAAGGAAAATGCCAGTTGCAGGTGTTTGTCCAGGAGTTATGTGTAAGTAATGTTATTCATGGCAATTACTTTGCTTTTTCCCATACATCCTACCTCCATGATGGTTATAATACAACAAATTTTCCCATTTTTCTCTATAGAGAAGGATCGATCTGGAAACTCAGGATGAGGTAACCTGTGCTAATACCTCTGCTATCTTCATAAATGCTTGGTGGCAGTATCGGAATTACCTGAAGAAAACGTACTTCACCGGCAAAGAAACTCATCAAATTCCCTTACGTTCTCCTGAGACACATTTACTGGACGATGACTGGGAACGCCTTGTTCTGTACTGGTCCCAAACCAAGAATGTGGTAAGGTCTATGAGCTCATTTTCTATTTTTAAGTACTATATTCTTGCGTCTTACTGTACTCTGTTCATGTAGAACAAGTGCCTAAACCTGAAGAACAACTGTTCTAATTTAAGATTCCATTGCTATTATAGTTCCAAAAAGCGCTAGACGTTAATTGTGCATTTTGCCACCGCCTTGCGCTTTACTGACCAAAGCGCATGCTTATGCGCAGTTATGCACAGATTAAGCGTAGTTATGCGCAATGTGTTTCGCCAACGCCTAGAGCCTAGGCGCGCTTAAGCGCTCGCTTAGGCGCGCCTTTTTAACTATGATTGCTATCGTGCATACTGCTTTGCTCTTGTATCACTGTATTTACTCATACAAACTTATTTTTAAATTGAAGGATCCAATCGAAACTCCAATGGCACAGCAGGTATGTTCACGCATGTTTCTTTAACAGGCTTGCTCTTATCAATAGCTCTGTTGATTTCAATTTAAATTGTGTATACAGTTGACTTCTCATATCATGCACATTACTAGCATCACAACAAAGCAAATAGTGTTGTTGTACATGTAGACCCGTGGTACCCATCTGAAATCTTGTTGTGCCGTGTAGTTTCCCACGCTTTGTATTCTTTCACTGCTGCTTTGTCTTGAACTGATATGATTTGAACCGTGTCTCTATTTTGATTTGGTAAGACAATGCAGTGACCATAGGACATAGATATATGTTTGTTTGATGCTTTTATTATGTATTAGTACTTGGCAATAGAAGACTTGGTAGTTTAATCTTGTCCACCTTACTAATGAACTGGTTCACCGAAATGAGTTTCATATACTAGTACATGCTAAACTGTTATGTGTCTGCTTGTTTCTTCTTTTAGAATGCTGACAGAATATTGGGGAAGAGTGCCTTATTAAGCAATGGTAAAGGTAGTAATGCAGATAAGGTTCTGGATAGTGACACATCCTTGTTGGTCTCCAACAAAGCTGATAAAACAGCTAAGGAAGACTATCTCGAGGACAGTGAGACAACCCCAAAGTCCTATCTTGGTTTAGTGTTGGAGTTACTCGCCACTACCGCTTGCACAAGCTATTCAAACTCACTGTCTAAATCAGTTCGGTTTCTTGAGTCTCAACTACAAGCTGAAAGACATCGATCAGCTGTGCTGCGACAAGAAGCGGAAGGACTGCGGAAGTCCCTGGAGCATTCAGATGCATACTTTCTGGTGCAACAGCAAGCGTTGGAGGATTTTAGCGCCAAACAGGACAAAGCTAATAAGCTTGCTAAGCTTATTGCCAGCATGGTGGATACCATGTTTCCTGAGCTCTTCTGAAGTTGTTTCAGCTATGCTCTTGTTTTGCTGCCGCATTTATTTGCACTGGTGGCCAATTTTGACGGCCAGTGTATGTAATATGCTGCTTTGTTCCCTATATTTTCACTGGTGGCGAACTTTGATGCCTAGTGGATGTAATATGTGTAAGAGCAGTATATAGGCTAGCGTTAATTGCTTGCTTATTTATTTCCTTATTGTCTTGTTTAGTTGTTTGCTTGTAGTCACTGCAGTTCTTTTTCTGTGTTTTTCTAGTGGCCACAATATCCTATCTTTGGAAACTAGGCCAGACTAATCATGGCAACACACGGACTGTTGTAACCATGGGCCTCCTGCGGGCCGTATGATCCATGGGCCTTCTACGGGCCGTAGGATCCATTGGCCTTCTATACGGACCGTAGGATTCATGGGCCTTCTACGGGCCGTATGATTCATGGGCCTTTTATAGGCCGTAGGATCCATGGGCCTTCCACGGGGCGTATCATCATTTCGCCAATTATGGGTCGTACTATTCGTGGACAATAACGGGCCGTTAATAGGCCATATTTGATAACTCTATGAAAATGGCCCAACGGGTTTTTTTGACATGAAAACGGCCCAACGTATTATCGGGCCACAAACGGGCCGACTGTAACCACGGGCTGAATTTGGCCCACAAGCAGAAAATGACAGTAACGGGCCATAAGTAAACGAATGTGGAAATGAGCCCAAGAATAAATGGGCCCCGAGAAGGCCGAAAGATAACATGGGCTGGAAACTGCCCAACGGAATAATGGGCCGTTAATGGGTATAAAGTGATACACTGTTCATTACGGCCCAGTTTCACCATGTGCCGTTAATGGGTATAAAGTGATACACTGTTCATTACGGGCCAGTTTTACGACGGGCCGTTAGTGGGCCAAGAGTAATAAGGGCCTCATATGGGCCGAAAGACGTCATGGGCCATACATGGGCCGGAAGTTAAAATAGGCTGGAATTATATTGGACGGCCTAGATGACGCTATTGGGCCTAATTCGGATAGGCCGTAAACGGGCCCTGGGTTAGCGGGCTGTAAATGGGCTATATGCGAACAGGCCGTTCACAGGCTTGCCGTGGGCCGGCCCGCCACCTTTTGACCAAGTCAAACGGGCAGGCCTTTTCACAGGAATGGGCCTCTGTTGGGCCGTGCCACGTGTCGACGTATCATAGGCGCTTTGGGTCCAATGAGTGGTTGACATCTGTCCCAACGGTGATTCCTCCAGCCAATGATGATTTTACACGTGGAAAATCCCCATTGGTCGAGGCTGTTAACGGGTTATCGGATCCAAAACCGGACCCGATAGCTTAACGGCGTTCCGTTACGGTGGATGCCACGTGTCGGTCACCCTTGAAGAAAGCACTTCTGTCACGCGCGATTTATCGTCATGGAAGTGGACACTGCCGTGATGATAATTTTGGTAATGTCATGAACACTTCTACGACAGCACAGGTATGACTATCTTGATTCTGTCATAAATTTGTCATGGATGTACATGCATGACAGAAAACGTGACCTACTGTGACAAACACGTATCATCACGGAAGTGTATTTTTTTGTAGTGCTAGTAGGAGTAGGAAAAGGGAGTCCTACTCCTACTAGGAGGAGGACTCCTCCTCTCCTGGCGCGCCCCAAGGGCCAGCCGGCTTCCCCCCTTGCTCCTTTATATACAAGGCAGGGGGCACCCTAGAACACACAAGTTGATTGTTCCAAGCCGTGTGCGGTGCCTCCTCCACCATAATCCACCTCGTTCATATCGTAGCGGTGCTTAGGCGAAGCCCTGTGTTGGTAACTTCATCATCACCGTCATCACGCCGTCGTGCTGACGAAGCTCTCCCTCGAAGCTCTACTGGATCGTGAGTTCGTGGGACGCCGCCGAGATGAACATGTGCGGTCCGCGGAGGTGCCGTACCTTCGGTGCTAAGATCGGTCGATCGTGAAGACGTACGACTACATCAACCGCGTTGTCATAACGCTTCCGCTTACGGTCTACGAGGGTACGTAGACAACACTCTCCCCTCTCGTTGCTATGCATCACCATGATCTTGCGTGTGCGTAGGTTTTTTTTTGAAATTACTACGTTCCCCAACACTTGATGTATGTTTTGGTGGTCAACTTGCGGGTTCCGTGACCTTGGGGACTTATGAATAGGTGTTGGCACATGTTTTCGTCTTGACTCTCCGGTAGCAACTTTGGGGCACTCTTTGATGTTCTTTGTGTTGGTTTGAATAGATGAATCTGAGATTGTGTGATGCATATCGTATAATCAAACCCGTGGGTACTCGTTGTGACATTGGGGTGCCTAGGTGACATTAGGGTTTGGTTGATGTGTATCTTAAGGTGTTATTTTGGTACGAACTCTAGGGTTGTTTGTGACACTTATAGGAATTTACATATAATTCAATTATGTTATCAATAGAATGAGTAACTTTGAGGTGGTTTCGTACCCTACAATAATCTCTTCGTTTGTTCTCCGCTATTAGTGACTTTGGAGTGACTCTTTGTTGCACGTTGAGGGATTTACATATGATTCAACTATGTTATCATTGTTGAGAGAACTTGCACTAGTGAAAGTATGAACCTAGGCCTTGTTTCTAAGCATTGCAATACAGTTTGTGCTCACTTTTATCATTAGTTACCTTGCTGTTTTTATATTTTCAGATTACAAAAACCTATATCTACTATCCATACTACACTTGTATCACCATCTCTTCACCGAACTAGTGCACCTATACAATTTACCATTGTATTTGGTGTGTTGGGGACACAAGAGTTATTTTGTTGCAGGGTTGTTTGAGAGAGACCATCTTCATCCTACGCCTCCCACGGATTGATAAACTTTAGGTCATCCACTTGAGGGAAAATTGCTACTTTCCTACAAACCTCTGCACTTGGAGGCCCAACAACATCTATAAGAAGAAGGTTGTGTTGGGGATATTATCACTGGGCGTCAACCGGCCAGGAGAAGCCGGGTTAACCCCATAAGTAGTTCATCTGTTTCTAAAGTCCATGAAGACAGACGGTGACGCTTTTACGAAAGCCCAGGGCCCAAAGCCGGTTTAAGGCCTGTAGACATAAACCGGCGTTGATATGTAAACTTGTGTTGTAAGATAGAAGTAGCAGAGACCGAGCCGGACACGATTATGAGCCGGCCTCGGGATTCTGTAAACCGACGGGCGTCAACCCATGTATATAAGGGGACGACCCGGCGGCGGTTCAAGAACAACAGACAACAACTCGAGACTCAGGCAAAGCATATTCGCTCCCTGGTCATCGAAACCCCATCAATTCCATCACAACTAGACGTAGGCTTTTACCTTCATCGTAAGGGGCCGAACTAGTATAAAACTTTCTTGCGTCCCTTGTCCGCTTTAACCCCTTTAAGCTAACCCGTAGCGATGGCTCCACGACTAAGTCCTTTCTCTAGGACATCTGCCGTGACAAAACCACGTCAGTTGGCGCCCACCGTGGGGCTATCGCACGATGGTTTCAAGTTCTTGGAGGGCAACTTCGAAGGACTTAAGGGTTACGCTGTGGGCCGGATGACCAAGAGTCGTCGCGGCAAGCTCTACATCGACGATGCAGGCTGGGGCCCCGAGGCCGGCTCAATCGAGTACGGGTACCGGGTCCCCTTTGGTGGCATACACGTTTTCATTGGCAAGATCGGCGAACCGGGCCCTGAGCCGGACATCTGCACCGACCTCGTCGAAACGGCTCAGCGTGCGAGATCTGCCCGGGTCAAGCCTATCATGAAGCGTGCCTTCGTGGGAGTTATCCATGGAGGGGAAACTGAGGATAGATCGGAATTTGGTGGTGAGACCGTCGTTTATTCCGGCGACGAGTCATCGACCGGAGAGACCGAGTCGTTATATCAGTTACAAGATGGCCGGATTGGGAGCTGTTCCGATGGCGACAGTCATCCGGACCCCTTTGATCTGCCAAACCGGGTTGCGATCTTCATGGCCGGCACGCAACCGGCGCTCCACTCTTCGACCGCAGCGGCGATGATTTCCGGATCGGCAGCGGCGGCAGCGGCTGGGGCAGGAGGCCCAGTGCGACCGCCAGCTCAGGTTCTATCTGATTTGTTTGACGCGTTGGCAACGCTGATGGCGGAGGTTAACCCGGCAGATTAGGATGCACACAATGGGGAAATTGCGAAAGTGAAAGATCAGATCACCCAGGCCAAAGCAGACTTAGCAACTGAGGATACCAGGATAGCCGCAGAGCGGGCCGCTTTGGATGCACAAGCTTACCAGATTATGCTGGATCAGAGTGCGTCGAACGAAGTCCTGAAGAGGAGGCACCGATCTCGCCTGCCGCCGGTTTATGACGCTAGAAATCTCTTTAACACCCCAGGAGCAGGGACCAGTAATCCGCCGGTGGTAAACCGGGCGGAGGCACCTGGAGCAGGGGCGCCGGTTCAGCCACGTTTGGCGGATCCGCCTCGTCAGAACAACATTGTAACACCGCATGTCCCCACGCCGCCGGGTCATTACTCTAACCCGATGGACAACATTGTCGCTGCCGCTTCACGGCTGGCGGCCATCCCGATCGAAGGCGATTCTCCAGCGGCGGTCGAGACGCGTCGGGTTAAGGACCTTCTTCAGACAGCCTTGGTTCAACAGGAGGCTTATTCATATAGTCGCGATCGGATTCATTCCACTCCCCGTCCAAGCCGGAGTTACAGCAAGCGTATGGATGAACCGGCAGTGTCAAGCAATGCGCGGAACCGTGATCCGCCCCATGGCAATAACCCGGCGGGTGGTGCTGGTGATGCTCAGGAGGTGGTGGACCGGGCTCGGGCACGCAGAGAGGCCGAGTTAGCGGCGCAGCATGAAGCCCGTCAGCTTACTCCGGTTCATCCAACCACATCGGTGGAACCACGAGTTACCTCTAGTTCTTTGGGAGTGCCATGTCTTGTCCCAGCGTTGCGCAATGTGCGCCTGCCCAAGGATTTTAAGGGCCCGCGCAAGGTGCCGAATTACACCACCGATTTATCCCCTGAAACATGGGTCGAAAGCTATGAGATGGCCATGGAGATGCTGGATGTGGATGATGCAGCATGTGCGAAATACTTCACCATGATGCTAGAAGGGACAGCCCGCACTTGGTTAAAGAGCTTACCGGCTAATTCTAGCAGGTCATGGGCCGAGTTGAGAGCCCGGTTTATTCACAATTTCAAGGATACATGCAAGAAGCCCATGTCAATTGTGGACTTAGCTGCCTGTGTCCAGGAGGAAGGAGAGTCAACAACCCATTGGGTGCGCCGGGTTTCGGAGATTTTGCATTCATCGGACCGCATCAACGCTGACACCGTAGTTTTAGCATTGGAAGGCAATTGCCGGTTTGAACCCCTGAAGTTGAAGTTGGGACGGCACAAACGTCATAGTAATGACATGGGAACCCTCATGGCTGCACTGATGAAGTATGCCGACTCTGATAGTACCAAGGATCCCGAGTCTGACGATGATAAGACAGGGAAGGGAAAGAAGAGCGGCAACGCCAAGGGGTAGCACCACAACCCGACGGGTCATGGAAACGGCGGCAAGCGTAAGGCGGACCACGGTTTAGACTTTGTGGCTAACACTAATACACATGACAAGGGCCAGCGGCGTAAGGGTGAACCGCCCCAGCGCGGTGGAAGGCCAAGTCCTAATCCGGACCGTTTGTCTTATCTGTTGAACCAGCCCTGTCCAAAGCATGGGACGAAGGAGGACCCGTCCACGCACCTCTGGAAAGATTGTTACATCATGCAAGAGTTCAAAAATTCTGATTCTTTTTGGTATGATCATGGACCAGGAGGCGGTTCGGGCCCCGGCTCTCATGGGTCGGGTTATGGCGGAGGAAATTCCGGTTCAGGCTTCCACGATAATCAGGGTGGACATAACAATCAAAGTAATCAGGGTAACCAAGGTGGCTACAATCATCAGGGCAATCAGCAGCAGTCGGGTTACCAGAGCAACCCGAAGCAGTTGAATAGCGGACAGTATCATGTCTTCACCACTAGCTTGGACAAGCGCGATCAGAAGCTTCATAAAAGGGCAGTGAATGCCGTTGAACCGGCGATGCCCCGTTATTTGCGTTGGTCCGAGTAGCCGATTGTGTGGAGTAGAGAAGATCATCCACCCCGGGTTGACAATCCGGGTCATCTGGCTCTGGTGGTGGCACCTCAGGTGGGAGGTTATAAGTTCACTAAGGTACTCATGGATGGAGGGAGTAGTATCAATATCCTTTATTATGAAACTTTCCATCGCATGGGGTTAACAGATAAAAATCTTAAACCGTCCAATACGGTGTTCCATGGTGTGGTGCCTGGTAAGTCGGCATATCCTGTTGGTAAGATAGCTCTGGAGGTGGCTTTTGGAGATGAGCATGACTTGAGATCAGAAACCTTGACCTTTGAAGTGGTGAAAATCAGCAGCCCGTATCATGCCCTATTTGGACGGCCAGCTTATGCTAAGTTTATGTCACGGCCTTGTTATGTCTATCTACAGCTCAAGATGCCGGGTCACAAGGGAACTATAACCGTGCATGGGAGCCGCAAGATTGCTCTAGAGTGTGAAGAAGGTGATGCGGCTTATGCTGAGTCGGTTTGTGCAACAGAAGAGTTGAAGTTTTACAAGGGCAATGTTGATCCGGCAGATATGACTTCGTTGAAGAAACCAACTACAGAGCATGATCCGGCCCTAAAGTTTAAATTGGCTGATGAGACTAAGCTTGTTGACTTCGTGCCTGGCGATTCGTCCAAGCAGTTTAGCACCAGCGCTAACTTGGATCCGAAATAGGAAAGCGCGCTCATCGAGTTCATCCCTGAGAATCGGGACATCTTTGCATGGAAGCCTTCTGACATGCTAGGTGTACCGAGAGAACTCGCTGAGCACACTCTCAATGTTGATCCCAAGTATAAACCGGTCAAGCAGTTTCTCCGCCGGTTTAATGAAGAAAGGCGCAAAGCTATTGGAGAAGAAGTAGCCAGGCTCTTGGCGGCTGGATTTATCGTTGAAGTATTCCATCCTGAGTGGTTGGCTAATCCGGTGCTGGTCCTCAAGAAGAATGGCACTTGGCGTATGTGTGTGGATTACACAGACCTCAACAAAGCTTGTCCAGCAGATCCTTTTGCCCTTCCCCATATTGATCAAATTATTGATGCTACGGCGGGTTGCGAGCGTTTAAGCTTTTTGGATGCATATTCTGGATATCATCAGATCAAAATGGCACTTAAGGACCAGGAGAAGATAGCCTTCATAACTCCCTTTGGAGCCTTCTGCTATGTGTCCATGTCCTTTGGGCTCAAGAGTGCCCAGGCGACTTATCAACGGTGTGTGCAGAATTGTCTGCATAAACAGATCGGCCGCAATGTTCACGCCTATGTGGATGATATTGTGGTAAAATCAAGGAAGAAGGAGACATTGATTGATGACTTGAAGGAAACCTTTGATAACCTGCGGGTTTATAAAATGATGCTTAATCCGGCCAAGTGTGTCTTTGGTGTACCTGCAGGCAAGCTCTTGGGATTTTTGGTGTCTAACAGGGGCATTGAAGGTAATCCAGAAAAGATCAAAGCCATCACCTCCCTGGCTAAACCGAAGTGTATCAATGATGTTCAACGCCTGGCAGGCCGGATTGCCGCGTTGAGCCGGTTTGTCAGTCGCCTTATCGAGAAGGCCATCCCTTTATATCAGATGCTGAAGAAAATGGATAACTTCGTCTGGAGTGACGCCGCTAATGAAGCATTTGAGGACTTAAAGCGGCAGCTGGCTAATCCGCCAATTCTCGCTGCTCCAGTGGACAAAGAACCATTGTTGCTATATGTGGCAGCTAATGCTCGGGCTGTTAGTGTGGCTATCATGGTGGAGCGCAAGGAGGCAGGAAAGGAATATCCGGTTCAGCGGCCGGTTTACTATATCAGTGAGGTACTTGTTGAGTCCAAGCAGAGGTACCCGCATTGGGAAAAAATGGTGTATGGGGTTTTCATGGCAAGCCGAAAGCTTAAGCAGTATTTCCAAGGTTATCCCATCACGGTGGTCAGCTCTGCTCCTTTGGGGGATATAATCCAGAACAGGGAAGCAACTGGTCGGATTGCTAAGTGGGCTATCGAGCTCGGGCCTCATGGGTTGAAATACATACCCCGAACGGCGATCAAATCTCAGGCACTTGTGGATTTCATCAATGATTGGACAGAATTACAAGTGCCAGAGGAGAAGCCGGATCACACTTATTGGACTATTCATTTTGATGGGTCCAGGCAATTGGAGGGCTCGGGGGCCGGAGTCGTATTAACTTCCCCACGAGGTGATAAGTTTTGTTATGTTCTCCGTTTAATGTTCCCTTGCACTAACAATGCAGCTTAATATGAGGCTTTACTCCATGGTCTTCGGATGGCTAAGGAGATGAACCTAAGCCGAGTTAAGTGCTTCGGTGACTCGGATCTGGTGGCTCAACAAGTGTCCGGCACTTGGGATTCCAAGGACCCACTAATGGCAGCATATCGTCGTGAGGTGGATATTGTTGCAGGTCACTTTAAAGGTTATCAGGTGGATCATGTGGACCGGCGGAAGAATGAAGCGGCGGACGCTTTAAGCCGCCTGGGCTCCCAACGTAAACCGGTTCCACCTAATGTCTTCCTGGATATTTTGCATAATTCGTCCGTCAAGCTCCCTGGTGAAGAGGATTTGGCTATTCCTGATCCGGAGGCTCAGTTGGTGGCGGCTATTCATGTTATCCCGGATTGGACGGTTCCATATCTGGCGTATATAAACCGGGGCGAGTTACCAGAGGATGAAACTTTGGCCAGGCAGATAACCCGGCAGTCCAAGTCCATGACTATTATCAATGGAGAGTTACATCATTTCAGTGTGACAGGGGCGTTTCAACGCTGTGTGTCTCCTGAGGAAGGCCATGAAATTTTGTGTGAGATCCACGAAGGAGATTGTGGTCACCACGCCGGTTCAAAATCTTTGGTGGCCAAGGCGTTTCGTCACGGTTTCTATTGGTTGCCAGCTCATGCTGATGCCGAGGACTTGGTCAAAAGATGTGATGGCTGTCAGAAATTCTCAAGGCGCGCTCATGTACCAGCTCAAGAATTGAGGATGATTCCAATCACCTGGCCGTTTGCAACTTGGGGGCTGGATATGATTGGGCCTTTCAAGAGGTCCAAGGACAAGAAGACCCACCTTTTGGTGGCGGTTGATAAGTTTACGAAGTGGGTGGAGGCAGAGCCAGTTAGTAAGTGTGACGCAGCCACGGCGGTTCAATTCATCAAAATGGTGATCTTCCGGTTTGGCTTTCCACACAGCATTATAACAGACAATGGTACCAATCTGTCAAAGGGTGCCATGAAGGAGTTCTGTCAACGTGAGCACATCCGGCTTGACGTGTCATCAGTGGCTCACCCCCAGTCCAATGGTCAAGCGGAGAGGGCCAATCAAGAGATCTTGAGAGGTATCAAACCCCGGCTTATGGTTCCTTTGCAACGGACGCCGGGTTGTTGGGTTGAGGAGTTACCTTCTGTGTTGTGGAGCATCAATACCACACCCAATAGGTCGACAGGGTACACACCATTCTTCATGGTTTATGGAGCGGAAGCAGTTCTTCCTAGTGACATCCGTCATGACTCGCCTCATGTAGTGGCATATGTTGAAGCTGACAACGAGAAGGCACGGCAGGAAGCTCTTGACCTGTTAGATGAGGAACGTGACATGGCGGCAGCCCGTTCGGCGATTTATCAGCAAGATCTGCGTCGCTATCATAGCCACCGGGTTAGAACCAGAACCTTTCAAGAAGGTGATTTGGTGCTTCGGCTCATCCAGGATCAGACGGATATGCACAAGCTATCCCCCCCTTGGGAATGACCCTTTGTGGTCAGCAAGAATCTACACAATGGGTCGTACTACCTAATCGATGTTCGAGAGCGCAAAGACTCACGTAAATCGAAGGAGGAGACCAACCGGCCGTGGAATATTGCTCATCTTCGGCCTTACTATACTTGAGCTATAGGCTCTGCTTATGTACATATTATGCCATTGTATATATTATGATCAATATAATAAACCGGAACCTCAGCTAAAGCGGGGTATCTGTTGTTTTTCTTACATCATGTGTGGTTACATGGAGCTTACAAAGTGGCGTCCGGTTTAGCCCTTGATTTAGCTTCTCAAAGCTTCATATTAGATCACTTGGGGGCTTGGTCGTATCCGAACGATAGCTACACCTCTTGATCGGCGCAATGCCACAGCATCACTTGGGGGCTTGGTCGTATCCGAACCATAGCTACACCTCTTGATCGGCGCAATGCCACAACATCACTTGGGGGCTTGGTCGTATCCGAAGCATAGCTACACCTCTTGATCGGCGCAATGCCACAGCATCACTTGAGGGCTTGGTCGTACCCGAACCATAGCTACACCTCTTGATCGGTGCAATGCCACAGCATCACTTGGGGGCTTGGTCGTATCCGAACCACAGTCACACCTCTTGATCGGCTCAAAGCCACATCAATCCGGGACCAAAGAGAGTGTTGTAAAACAACAGCTCAAACATAGGCACCCACTGAGCACAGCTCACAATGTTGTGTGGAGATTTTTTGCTGTCGAATTTAGGGCCTGGCAGCCCGTGAAAAGCCTCGACTACAACGGTTTTATTTGCCTTTTGCCAAGTTTCTCTTTCTTTTGATAAGATTGGTGATGTTTTCAAACCGGTGTTTATCAACCCGGTTAGGCTGTCAACTACAAGTTGTCAGTACATGATCAAGTTATAATCCGGAGACTATCAGCCCGGTCTGGTTTTGACTCAAAGTCACTAGTATGGAATAAACCGGTGTTTATCACAACCCGGAGCGGTTTTATTGTAAACCGGCATCGTATAACAGGAGTTACTTTTACTCTGGATTAGGGTTATTACCCTCATTACAAAGTTGGTCAGCCAACACTATGCCTAAAGGTCACAAGTATCATATATTTCCATATTTGGTTGTCTTCTACAACTTTGGTTTTAAACCTTGGTCATGTATATATTTGGGTATCATGACCCGCCCGGTGGTAAACCGCCAGGGCGCTTTAAGCTTCTTATCTGCAGGAACAACTTGAATAAATAGCTATGGATTATAAACATTGTATCTTAAGCATGGTGGATTAACACGCATCAGTCGCAGATAAATATGCACAAAGGCATAACAGACCAAGTGTTTTAACTAGCCTATTACAAGGCATTTTAGTGCCCAAAGGGATAATTGTTTCTCAGTAAGCATTGCAGCAAGTGGAAGACTAAACCGGCCCCCGGATTATGATTGCTTATCAGCTTGACCTGACGGCTGCGCATCATCTTGCACCGGTTCATCTTCTTCGTCTCTACCCAGCGGCTGGAAGTCAAGAGTTGTCTAGTCGATCCCAGTTAAAGCTTGGAACACAGCTTCGTCGCTTATAAGGGTTGACGGTTCAATATCAGGGGCATAAGTGTGCTTACGGATTGGAGGGATCAGATTTTGCGCTTCTGGAATTGGCGCCGCAACCCGTCTGTTCTTATCATCATAACTTGCCTAATAGTATGAGAGATCAACTTCTTCAGCCAATTGACAAGCCAGTGGACGTACTTCCCGGTTTATGGCGCGAAGATCCTCCTGGCCAAATTCTGATCCGTCTTCTTTTAAGCTTGGAGAGCCTTTAGCCACGTCCACCGGATCAAGATCAGGCACCCACGCCTTTGCCCGGGTTAGAACGGTCAGAGCTCCGGCCCTTGCCCCAGCTTTCTTTAGTTCTTCAACCTGGGCAGGCAGCATGGATAGCCTTTCTAAGGTGTCCTTGATCAATGTTGGAGGAGGTTTATTGTGTGAAGCGGTACAGATGATCCGCTGCGCGCCGGTATACAGCTGCTCTATCAGAGTATAGGCCGCTTTCAACTTCTTCTGTACATCAGATCCCAGATGGCTAATGCGAGTTCCTGCATCATTATAAATGTCAGTAAACCAGCCACACATGGGAAGATATGTTGAAAGTATAAAGCAAGGATGCTTACCAAACACAGCAGCGGTCATAGCATGTACTTGCCGCTTTACACCAGTCAGCTCGTCTACCACTGGTTTGAGAGCTACTTCTGCGTCTTTAGCTCTTTTTCGCAAAGCGGATTTCTCTGTCTTCCAATCCGCCCGCTCCTTGGCGAAGCTCTCCTTTAGCTTTTCCATAGCGGCTAAGGCGCTCGTCAGCTCATCTTTTGCTTTGGAAGTTTCGACCTGTTGGGACTTGATGTTCTCTTGCAGATCAGCGGTTTGACTTTCCTTCTTGCTCAGTCCAGCCTATAAAGAGACAGATACATAATGAGTTAACAGTACATTTGAAGTACCAAGCACATAACAAGTTATGCCCTTGATACTTGGGGGCTAATGCATATTTGCTCCTTATCAGAAATTTCTACAAGTCCCAAGCACAATACAAGTATTAATCTTGGCACTTGGGGGCTAATGTGTGTTTGCTGAAAAAACTGTTGGTATGGGAATTCTTCTACAGTCCCGGTTCATCTTTATAAAGTTAAACCAGCCCTTGGGGGCTATACCGGTGAAAGAGCAGTATGGCAAATTTTAAGGAACCGGTTCATCTTAAAAAGGTAATCCAGTCCCTGGAGGCTAAATATGCAAAGTTAAGTTATGACAAAAGTCCCGGTTTAGATTGATATCATAAACCGTTACTTGGGGGCTACTAGGAGTTGATAAACTTCAATTGGACAAAAGAGAAAAATAGTAGTTACCTCATATCGCCCCTTCATCAAGTTTACCAAACTAGCTTCATAGTCACGGCTGGTATACAGACGGTTCAAGAAGCCAGAGTGAATGTCTTGAGCATTGAGATGGGCGTAGCTTGATAAATCGGCATTCTATTTGCCTTTTCCGATAGTAGAGAGCTCATCCTTGGCAGTATGTTTTGACAAAGCGACAGGATTGCCAGGAGTGGTGTGGCCAGTGCCAGTAATCATAATGTCATCATCTTTGTCATCAGCAGCCTTCACTGGAGTTGGCGGTTTGTCAGTATCCTTAACTGGACTGACCGGTTTATCATCAGTTCGGACAGGGCTGGTTGGCCGGTCTGCATGGCTTGTAGCGTCAACTTGCACTTGTTCGTCAAGGAAGTCATGGTCTTGAGGCGGCGGATCATTAAGCATGGCGTCAGCGTCGGTTTCTTCCGGATCTGGAGTTGTTTCCGGTTTAGCAGCTACATTATCATCAGCCGGTTTGCTTAACCGAGCCTTCTTGCTGGGTCTTGGCTTGGCGCTGAGAAAAGATAGACATAAGGATCAGTACAGTATGTAAAGATAACACATCAAGAATAAAGACACGTGCATAGCTCACCCAGGAACTGTTTTGAGGGGTGGAAGCTGTGTGGCCGATGACTCGCCAGAGGATGAGTGAGAAGTACCCTGATAATTTGAATCAGACGGGTTAAGAGGCTGGCGGAAACAACCTGCTTTTGGGCATGAAGTATCAATGGGATAAGAGACCTCTGATCGGTGTTTCTGAACCGGACTGTTCGGTAAACCGGCGGAGGTAACTACCTGGCCGCTGTGCCGGTTTGTACGGCGAGCCTCGTGCTGCTGCATCTTCAAAAGAAAGTTTGGGTCCAAGTAAGCAAGAGGGTGAGAAAATTTTACTTTCCGGTTTGCTTGACGGATTTTTGATGTTGGCAGAGGATCTGAATCGGAGGAAAGAATGGTTACCTCTACGTCCTCAGCATGATTGCCTTCAGCGTCGTCCTGATAATAATCATTGTCAATGAGATGTACGAAAAATGAACCAAGAGAGTCAAGTTCTACCTCTGGTTCTGGATTACCCACATCGTCATCAGCTGGTGGATCGGAGGATGCAGTGGTCCTTCTCTTGGCAGGTTTTTTAACAACCTTGGTCTCTGGACGAACTGGCTTGACCGGTTTGTCTTGCGGCTTTGCCGGTTTGTCTTGTGATGGTTTCTTGTTCCAAAACGGATCATCACCCTGTCAGAAATAATCACACTTTCAGAAAATATTTGGACAGAAGCAACTTCAGATAAAAAATTATATGATTCTTACGGCTGGTTGCGTAGTAGACATCAGTAGCCGGCTTTTAATGGAAAATTGACTCAAAACCGATTGGCACAACATCCTCTAGATGCAAAACGGACCAAAAGTAAGTGAAACTGGCAACTGGGCCGGCTCACAACACCCATGCCAGGTGCACGCTTGGTGGCTGACGAGGAAATGCGAGGTGCTCCTAGAGGACATGATGGGGCACGATGACATACGACCCAATTAAAGGCCTATGCCCGTGCAGATTAGAGACCATGGGACGACTAGTGAAAGGCGACTTTCCAATTGAAGTCAGGCCTCCAGTCGGGCAAGTTTCCTCTAGTCCCTGGTCATCCTGGTTTGAGAGAGGACTAGCAAAAATACCCGTGCGTTGCAATGGGAGAAACAAATCCTTGCATGCCCATTTGCCTCCGAACATGAAACTGGTAGGACAGAGTATTTGGCAATGTGGTCACAAAAAAGAGTAGACTTGTGGATAGATAGGAGGAGGCAGTGGTGGTGGTAAGATCGAATGATGTGTATTAGAATAATGCGGTACAACATCCTCATTACCTTGCTCCTCCTCTCCCATTCTTCTTCCTCTTGCGGCCTTTCTCCTCCTCTTCCTCTTGGGGCCATCCAAAGGTCCTAGACCCTCCCACCTTCTCCTCCACCTCCACCTCCACCACTTGCATCTCCGCCGCATCTGATCCTGCTATCGAGCCTTCGTCTTCACATCTACTTGTTGCTTCGGATCCTCCTCGACTTACAATAGCTGCCCCGACATCCCTGCCACCCAAGACCCCTTGGTCCTTCACATCCCGTAATCCATCATTATCGCCCCAAAGTTTGGATCAATAAAAATATTAACAATCATAATGAATTACTAACATGAGAGCAATGGCCTACCTCAGTGTGTCAGTGCCGAAGCAACATTTATGTATGGTCAACTGTGTCGTATGATAGAGGACCTGATGACAATCCGGGTGAGCCAGAAGAAATAGCTCTTTTTAGGGCTAAGAAGAAATAGGTATGCAGCTGGCAACAGATCGATCCCTCCGTTGGACTCCTTAAATAAACCAGGCGAGTCGGGGGAAACGCTTACTCACTGAACCATAGATCGAAGATTGATTTCTCCGCTTGACAGGTAGCGTATCCCTTTCTGTGAGTAGTATAATAATTTGGTAATGTTTAAATCATACGTATATGAAACCTGTATTGGTGCAAAGGGGTTTAGTTTCTTAGTTTATTTTTTATATTTTTGAAAATCTGTTCATAGGCCCAATTGATTACTGAGGTACAAACGAAGAGACCCGTTTGGTGGGATCCTATTTGATGCCCGCGTGCGTCCAGGAGCTCCGGCATCGCTAAAGCGAAGTAAGCGACAACGCCACAAGCCAGCCCACTTCAAGGAGAAACCAATCTTGGAACCTTCTAGAAGGTTCCTTGTACCGGTTTTCTCTAGCTTTTCACAATTTCTTGGAAAATTTGTTCACCATACAATAAATTCACTTTTCTAAAAACTGTTCAGGAATCAAAATTTGATCACAATTTTCTGTTCATGTTTTCAAAATTGTTCATGTTTTTGAATATTGTCCACATTTTCAAAAAACACATTTTATAAAATTCTTCATTTTTACAATTTCATTAACTTTTTAAAAAAGGTTCATCTTTTAAAAAATCATGTTTTCAATTTTCATCACTTAAAAAAACAATGCTAGCCAGTAGGATGGATAAGAGCTAGTTAGGATCTCCAGTCGGTTCGACATAGACCAACGGCTAGTCAGCTATCGAAGGGGTCGCCCACGATCTCCACTACACATTAAACACATGTGTTAGTACCAATGAAAGTATGGTTATTGGCCCAATAAAAGTTATGGGTAGAAATAGTCAGTCGTTAATGAGCCATTATTACCAGTCAATCGTGGAACCCCTCACATGTGTATGTAGGATCGCGACACCTTGATCAACATGACAGCTATATGACCAATCGAAGAGCACGCCGGTCGCGAAAATGCGTTGTAAAGGACAAGCATCTCATAGGACTTAGAGTATCTCTAGCAGACCCCTTGAAGTCGCGGCCCTTAAACCATAGATAAGGACTGAGAAAAACACGGTTTAAAGGTCAAAATCGGCTGTGCTGAACAGAGCCCCCGATATTCTCTTTTACCGCTCACGCTTGCGGCTCTGTTTCGTGCGCTGCCAATTTTGGTACTCAAACCGTAAAACCACACAAAGAAAATGACCGCATTTTTAACAAATAAAACACAAATTTCGAGAATTGAAAAAACTTTTGGCGACATTTGAACAGAGTTTTTGAAGGAAATATGTCCTAGAGGCAATAATAAAGTTGTTATTTATATTTCCTTATATCATGATAAATATCTAGTATTCATGCTAGAATTGTATTAACTGGAAACTTGATACATGTGTGGATACATAGACAAAACAGTGTCCCTAGTAACCCTCTACTAGACTAGCTCGTTAATCAAAGATGGTTAAGTTTCCTAACCATAGACATGTGTTGTCATTTGATGAACGGGTTCACATCATTAGGAGAATGATGTGATGGACAAGACCCATCCGTTAGCTTAGCATAATGACCGTTAAGTTTTATTGCTATTGCTTTCTTCATGACTTATACATGTTCCTTTGACTATGAGATTATGCAACTCCCGAATACCGGAGGAATACCTTGTGTGCTATCAAACGTCGCAACTCAAAAGGGTGATTATAAAGATGCTATACAGGTAATCCAAAGGTGCTTTGTTGGGTTGGCATAGATCAAGATTAGGATTTGTCACTCCGAGTATCGGAGAGGTATCTCTGGGCCCTCTTGGTAATGCACATCAGAATAAGCCTTGCAAACAATGTGACTAATGAGTTAGTTACGGGATTATGCATTACGGAACGAGTAAAGAGACTTGCCGGTAAATAAATTTAACTAGGTATGAAGATACCGACAATCGAATCTCGGGCAAGTAACATACCGATGACAAAGGGAATAACGTATGTTGTCATTACGGTTTGACCGATAGAGATCTTCGTAGAATATGTAGGAACCAATATGAGAATCCAGGTTCTGCTATTGGTTATTGACAGGAGAGGTGTCTCGGTCATGTCTACATAGTTCTCGAACCCGTAGGGTCCGCACGCTTAACGTTCAATTACCATTTGTATTATGAGTTATGTGTTTTTGTGACCGAAGTTTGTTTGGAGTCCCGGATGAGATCACGGACATGACGAGGAGTCTCGAAATAGTCGAGAGGTAAAGATTGATATATTGGACGATGGTATTCGGACATCGGAATAGTTCCGGAATGTTTCAGGTATTTTTCGGAGTACCGGGAGGTTACCGGAACCCCCGGGGAAGTAATGGGCCTTCATGGGCCATAGGGGAGAGAGAGGGGAGCCCGCAAGCGGTGGCGCCCCCCAAGGGAGTCCGAATTGGACAAGGGGGAGGGGGCGCGGCCCCCTTTCCTTCTCGCTCTCGCTCTCCCTCCCCTTCCCTTTTCCCCCTTTGAAAGAAAGGAAAAGGGGGGCCGACTAGGATTGGGAGTCCTAGTCGGTTCCCCCCCAATGGCACGCCCCTTGTGGCCGGCCTCCTCCCCTCCTTTATATACGGGGGCAGGGGGGCACCGCAAAGCACAACAGTTGTTTCTTAGCCGTGTGTGGTGCCCCCCTCCACAGTTTACTCCTCCGGTCATATTGTCGTAGTGCTTAGGCAAAGCCCTACGCGGATCATATTACCATCACCGTCACCACGCCGTCATGCTGACGAAACTCTCCCTCGACACTTTGCTGGATCAAGAGTTCAAGGGACGTCATCGAGCTGAACGTGTGCAGAGCTCGGAGGTGCCGTACTTTCGGTGCTTGATCGGTTGGATCGCGAAGACGTTCGACTACATCAACCGCGTTAAGCTAATGCTTCCGCTTTCGGTCTACGAGGGTACATGGACACACTCTCCCCTCTCGTTGCTATGCATCTCCTAGATAGATCTTGCGTGATCATAGGAATTTTTGTGAAATTACATGCTAAAGTACCCCAACAGTGGAATCGGAGTCAGGTCTATGCGTAGATGATATGCACGAGTAGAACACAAAGAGTTGTGGGCGATGATAGTCATACTACTTACCACCAACGTCTTATTTTGATCGGCGGTATTGTTGGATGAAGTGGCCTGGACCAACCATACATGACCGCGTTCATGAGACTGGTTCCACCGACAAACATGCATCTTGTTTTGCATAAAGGTGGGTGGCGAGTGTCTGTTTCTCCAACTTTAGTTGAATCGAGTTTGACTACGGCCGGTCCATGTTGAGGGTTAAAACAGCAAACTTGACGAAACATCTTTGTGGTTTTGATGCATAGGTAAGAACGGTTCTTACTAGAAGCCCGTAGCAGCCACGTAAAACTTGTTTTTGCAGGGCATGTTGTGATGTGATATGGTCAAAACGTGATGTGATATACATTGTTGTATGCGATGATCATGTTTTGTAAAAAGTTATCAGCAACTGGCAGGAGCCTTATGGTTGTCGCTTTATTGTACGAGATGCACACGCCATGTAATTGCTTTACTTTATCACTATGCGTTAGCGATAGTTCTAGAAGTAATAGTTGGCGAGACGACCACGATGCTACGATGGAGATCAAGGTGTCAAGCCGGTGACGATGGAGATCATGACGGTGCTTTGGAGATGGAGATCAAAGGCACAAGTTGATGATGGCCATATCAAGTCACATATTATGATTGCATGTGATGTTTATCTTTTATTATCTTATTTTTCTTAGTACAGCGGTAGCATTATAAGATAATCCCTTACTAAAATTTCAAGGTATAAGTGTTCTACCTGAGTATACACCGTTGCGACAGTTCGTCATGCCGAGACACCACGTGATGACCGGGTGTGATAAGCTCTACGTTCACATACAACGGGTGCAAGATAATACACGGGTTAAACTTGACGAGCCTAGCATGTACACACATGGCCTCGGAACACTAGAGACCAAAAGGTCGAGCGGTAATCATATAGTAGATATGATCAACATAGAGATGTTCACCATTGAAAACTACTCCATCTCACGTGATGATCGGACATGGTTTAGTTGATTTGGATCACATGATCATTTAGATGACTCAAGGGATGTCTATCTAAGTGGGAGTTCTTAAGTAATATGATTAATTGAACTTAATTTATCATGAACTTAGTCCTGATAGTATTTGCATATCTATGTTGTAGATCAATAGCTTGCGATGTAGCTCCCCGTTTATTTTTTATATGTTCCTAGAGAAAAATAAGTTGAAAGATGATAGTAGCAATGATGCGGACTGGGTCCGTGATCTGTGGATTATCCTTGTTGCTGCATAGAAGAATTATGTCCTTAATGCACCACTATGTGATGGACCTATTACAGGAGCAGATGCAGACGTTATGAATGTTTGGCAAGCTCGGTATGATGACTACTTGATAGTTTAGTGCGCCATGCTTTACGGCTTAGAACCGGGACTTCAAAAACGTTTTGAACGCCATGGATCATATACGATGTTCCAAGAGCTGAAATTGGTATTTCAGACTCATGCCTGAGTCAAGAGGTATGAGACCTCTGACAAGTACTTTGCCTACAAGATGGAGGAGAATAGCTCAACCAGTGAGCATGTGCTCAGAATTTCTGAGTACTACAATCTCTTGAATCAAGTGGGAGTTAATCTTCCAGATAAGATAGTGATTGACAGAGTTCTCTAGTCACTATCACCAAGTTACTGGAACTTCGTGATGAACTATAATATGCAAGGGGTGACGAAAACGATTCCCGAGCTCTTCCGATGCTAAAATCGGTGAAGGTAGAAATCAAGAAAGAGCATCAAGTGTTGATGGTTAACAAGACCACTAGTTTCAAGAAAAGGGGCAATGGAAAAGAAAGGGAACTTCAAGAAAGAATGGCAAGCAAGTTGCCACTCCCGTGAAGAAACCCAAAGCTAGACCTAAGCCTGAAACTGAGTGCTTCTACTGCAAATCGAATGGTCACTGGAAGAGGAACTACCCCAAATACTTGGCGGATAAGAAGGATGGCAAAGTGAACAAAGGTATATTTGATATACATGTTATTGATGTGTACTTTACTAGTGTTGATAATAACCCCAGGGTATTTGATACCCGTTCAGTTGCTAAGACTAGTAACTCGAAACAGGAATTGCAAATGAATAGAGACTAGTTAAGAGCGAGGTGACGATGTGTGTTGGAAGTGATTCCAAGGTTGATAAGATCACCATCGCACACTCCCTCTACCTTCGAGATTAGTGTTGGACCAAAATTTGGTGTTTGCGTTGAGCATGAATATGATTGGATCATTTTTTGTTGCGATATGGTTATTCATTTAAGTTAGAGAATAATTGTTGTTCTGTTTACATGAATAAAACCTTCTATGGTCATACACCCAATGTAAATGGTTTAATGAATCTCGATCGTAGTGATACACACATTCGTAATATGGATGCCAAAAGATGCGAAGTTGATAATGATAGCGCAACATATTTGTGGCACTGCCGTTTAGGTCATATTGGTGTAAAGCGCATGAAGAAACTCCATGCAGATGGACTTTTGGAATCACTTGATTATGAATCATTTGATGCTTGCGAACCATGCCTCATGGGCAAGATGACTAAAACTCCGTTCTCCGGAACAATGGAGCGATCCACGGAGTTATTGGAAATAATACATACCGATGTATGCGGTCCGATGGGTGTAGAGGCTCGCGGCGGGTATCGTTATCTTCTAACCTTCATAGATGATTTGAGCAGATATGTATATATCTACTTAATGAAACACAAATCTGAAACATTTGAAAAGTTCAAAGAATTTTGGAGTGAAGTGGAGAATCATCGTAACAAGAAAATAAAGTTTCTACGATCTGATCGCGAAGGCGAATATTTGAGTTATGAGTTTGGCCTTCATTTAAAACAATGTGGAATAGTTTCACAACTCACGCCACCTGGAACACCACAGCATAATGGTGTGTCCGAACGTCGTAACCGTACTTTATTAGATATGGTGCGATCTATGATGTCTCTTACCGATTTACCACTATCATTTTGGGGTTATGCATTAGAGACAGCTGCATTCACTTTATATAGCGCACCGTCTAAATACGTTGAGATGACACCGTATGAACTGTGTTTGGCAAGAAACCTAAGCTGTCGTTTCTTAAAGTTTGGGGTTGCGATGCTTATGTGAAAAAGCTTCAGCCTAATAAGCTCGAACCCAAATCAGAGAAGTGCGTCTTCAGAGGATACCGAAAAGAGACTATTGGGTACACCTTCTATCACAGATCCGAAGGCAAGATATTTGTTGCTAAGAATGGATCCTTTCTAGAGAAGGAGTTTCTCTCGAAAGAAGTGAGTGGGAGGAAAGTAGAACTTGATGAGGTAATTGTAACTTCTCTTGACATGGAAAGTAGTTCATCACAGAAATCAGTTCCAGTGATGCCTACACCAATTAGTGAGGAAGCTAATGATAATGATCATGAAACTTCAGATCAAGTTACTACCGAACCTCGTAGGTCAACCAGAGCACGTTCCAAACAAGAGTGGTACGGTAATCCAGTTATGGAAGTCATGTTACTAGACCATGACGAACCTACGAACTATGAGGAAGCGATGATGAGCCCAGATTCCACAAAATGGCTTGAGGCCATGAAATCGGAGATGGGATCCACGTATGAGAACAAAGTATGGACTTTGGTGGACTTGCCCGATGATCGGCAAGCCATAGAGAATTAATGGATCTTAAAGAAGAAGACTGAAGCTGATGCTAATGTTACTGTCTACAAAGCTCGACTTGTCGCGAAAGGTTATCGACAAGTTCAAGGAGTTGACTACGATGAGACCTTCTCACCCGTAGCGATGCTTAAGTCTGTCCGAATCATGTTAGCAATTGCCGCATTTTATGATTATGAAATCTGGCCAATGGATGTCAAAACTGCATTCCTTAATGGATTTCTTAAATAAGAGTTGTATATGATGCAACCAGAAGGTTTTGTCGATCCTAAAGGTGCTGACAAAGTGTGCAAGCTCCAGCGATCCATTTATGGACTGGTGCAAGCCTCTCGGAGTTGGAATATACACTTTGATGAGGTGATCAAAGCATATGGTTTTATACAGACTTTTGGAGAAGCCTGTATTTACAAGAAAGTGAGTGGGAGCACTACAACCTTTCTCATAAATATATGTGAATGACATATTGTTGATCGGAAATGATGTAGAATTTTCTGGAAAGCATAAAGGAGTGTTTGAAAGGAGTTTTTCAAAGAAAGACCTCGGTGAAGCTACTTACATATTGGGCATCAAGATCTATAAAGATAGATCAAGACACTTGATAAAGACTTTCGATGAGTACATACCTTGATAAGATTTTAAAGGAGTTCAAAATGGATCAGTCAAAGAAGGAGTTCTTGCCTGAGTTGTAAGGTATGAAGTTGAGTAAGACTCAAAACCCGACCACGGCAGAAGATAGAGAGAGAATGAAAGTCATTCCCTACGCCTCAGCCATAGGTTCTATAAAGTATGCCATGCTGTATACGAGACCTATGGTGTACCTTGCCATGAGTTTGGCAAAGGGGTACAATAGTGATCTAGGAGTAGATCACTCGACAGCGGTCAAAATTATCCTTAGAGGACTAAGGAAATATTTCTTGGTTATGGAGGTGATAAAGAGTTCATCGTAAAGAGTTACGTCGATGCAAGCTTTAACACCGATCTGGATGACTCTGAGTCTCAATTTGGATACATATTGAAAGTGGGAGCAATTAGCTAGAGTAGCTCCATGTAGAGCATTGTAGACATAGAAATTTGCAAAATACATACGGATCTGAATGTGGCAGACCCGTTGACTATACTTCTCTCACAAGCAAAACATGATCACACCTTAGTACTCTTTGGGTGTTAATCACATGGCGATGTGAACTAGATTATTGACTCTAGTAAACCCTTTGGGTGTTGGTCACATGGCGATGTGAACTATGGGTGTTAATCACATGGTGATGTGAACTATTGGTGTTAAATCACATGGCGATGTGAACTAGATTATTGACTCTAGTGCAAGTGGGAGACTGAAGGAAATATGCCCTAGAGGCAATAATAAAGTTGTTATTTATATTTCCTTATATCATGATAAATATCTATTATTCATGCTAGAATTGTATTAACTAGAAACTTGATACATGTGTGGTACATAGACAAAACAGTGTCCCTAGTAAGCCTCTACTAGATTAGCTCGTTAATCAAAGATGGTTAGGTTTCCTAACCATAGACATGTGTTGTCATTTGGTGAACATGATCACATCATTAGGAGAATGATGTGATGGACAAGACCCATCCGTTAGCTTAGCATAATGATCGTTAAGTTTTATTGCTATTGCTTTCTTCATGACTTATACATGTTCCTTTGATTACGAGATTATGCAACTCCCGAATACCGGAGGAATATCTTGTGTGCTATCAAACGTCACAACATAAAGGGTGATTATAAAGATGCTCTACAGGTATCTCCGAAGGTGTTTTGTTGGGTTGGCATAGATCAAGATTAGGATATGTCACTCCGAGTATCGGAGAGGTATCTCTGGGCCCTCTCGGTAATGCACATCAGAATAAGCCTTGCAAGCAATGTGACTAATGTGTTAGTTACGAGATGATGCATTACGGAACGAGTAAAGAGACATGCTGGTAACGATATTGAACTAGGTATGAAGATACTGACGATGGAATCTTGGGCAAGTAACATACCGATGACAAAGGGAATAACAAATGTTGTCATTATGGTTTGACCGATAAAGATCTTCGTAGAATATGTAGGAACCGATATGAGCATCTAGGTTCCGCTATTGGTTATTGACCGGAGAGGTGTCTCGGTCTACATAGTTCTCGAACCCATAGGGTCCGCACGCTTAACGTTCGATGACGATTTGTATTATGAGTTATGTGTTTTGGTGACCAAAGTTTGTTCGGAGTCCTGGATGAGATCACGGACATGATGAGGAGTCTTGAAGTAGTCGAGAGGTAAAGATTGATATATTGGACGATGGTATTCGGACATCGGAATAGTTCCGGAATGTTCCGGGTATTTTTCGGAGTACCGGGAGGTTACCGGAACCCCGCGGGGAACTAATGGGCCTTCATGGGCCATTGGGGAGAGAGAGGGGAGCCTGCAAGGGGTGGCGCGCGCGCCCCAAGGGAGTCCGAATTGGACAAGGGGGAGGGGCGCGGCCCCCTTTCCTTCTCCCTCTCCCTCTCCCTCTCCTTCCCTTTTCCCCCTCCGAAAGAAAGGAAAAGGGGGGCCGACTAGGATTGGGAGTCCTAGTCGGCTCCCCCCCCTATGGCGCGCGCCTTGTCGCCGGCCTCCTCCCCTCCTCCTTTATATACGGGGGAAGGGGGCACCCCAAAGCACAATAGTTGTTTCTTAGCCGTGTGCGGTGCCCCCCTCCATAGTTTACTCCTCCGGTCATATTGTCGTAGTGCTTAGGCGAAGCCTTGCGCGGATCATATCACCATCACCACACTGTCATGCTGACGAAACTCTCCCTCGACACTTTGCTGGATCAAGAGTTCAAGGGACGTCATCGAGCTGAACGTGTGGAGAACTTGGAGGTGGCGTACTTTCGGTGCTTGATCGGTTGGATCGCGAAGACGTTCGACTACATCAACCGCGTTAAGCTAACACTTCCCCTTTCGGTATACGAGGGTACGTGGACACACTCCCCTCTCGTTGCTATGCATCTCCTAGATAGATCTTGCGTGGTCGTAGGAATATTTTTGAAATTGCATGCTACGTGCCCCAACAGTTTTCGCGGCACAACCCAAAAGACACCGCATCCATCATCACTCATCCATCATCATCATCACAAGATGAAATCTTCACCATCACCACCACCACCATTGCCACCACCACTTACGAAACTACCTTGCTCACCGAACCTTGGCACCGCATGGCCTCTTCCAGCTAGCCTCCTCCTCTCCAAGATTTACAACCTTGCTATGTCATGCCATTCTTTGGTGAGCTCATCCATGTCATTTCGATTCATCATCATCTTGTTATCCTCTTGAAGGAGTCGCCATGGCTTTGTTCTCCTCGGTGATGGCTCTTCTGTCCTCAACGGCGGCCTTGCGCATGGTCTCCTCCTTGAGTAGTTGTCACTTCTCTTGCTTCTCTTGAGCCTTGTTCTCGGTCAACTCCTTCTTTGCCTCCAATGTCTTGATCACCAATGCCTCATTGGACTTGACCATGTGATCTATCTTGTCCCGCAAGCTTGATGCCTCCGCTTCCCTCTTGATCTTGTCCTTGGCCTTCTTGTTTTCATCGGGCTTGTTCTTGTTTCTTGGGCCATCATCATCTTCATCATCATCATCCATCTTGGTGAGTGCACCTCTCCTCGGTGGGGATTTTTTCTCAATCAACTTACACTTCTCACTTTCTTTCAGAAATTTCCAACAATGCTCTAGTTGAAATGGCTTGCCATCAGAAGCTTCCATGTCCTTGTACCTTTCTTGTGCAATCTTGTCATACAAAATGAAAACAGTGTCAAATTATGCAACCACTTTGATGGTTACAAATGATTTGCACAACTTTGGACGCAAAAGAAAACTCACATAATCGGATTCAATGGTACCACTTGGAGGTGCATTGCAGACTTGCTCCAAGCAAGTAGCCTAACGGTTACAAATCGGCTTGATCACGCCCCAACGACCTTGGTGTGACCGAAAGGTGAATGGCTTCCTATTGGGATACTTTGCCATCATACGACTGATTCTCTGTCCTTTGCCAATACCGCTTTGCGGTTTGGTCAGTGTCGGTGCACGCATCAAGAGACACCGATTCCCAAGCCCTGACCAAGATTTCTTCCAAATGCGTGTAGTTCTTCGATCTTGCACCCACTTTTTCTTGCGCTTGGTCGAGCGCCCCCTCCTCAACCTCCTCCACCTCATCTTCTTCCTTGCCGTGTGAGGGAGTCCTGGACTAAGGGGTCCTCGTGCGTTCGGTCTATTCGATATGGGCCGGACTAATGGGCTGTCAAGATACAAGGAAGAAGACCACTTCTCGTGTCCGGTTGGGACTCCCGTATACGTGGACGGCAAGTTTAGGTGTCCGGGCATATTATTTCCTTTTTGTGTAACCGACTTTGTACAACCGTAGGCCCCTCCGGTATCTATATAAACCAGAGGGTTTAGACCGAAGGCAGGATCATAACATTGACAGGCTAGCCAAGTTAGGGTTTAGCCACTACGACCTCGAGGTAGATCAACTCTTGTAACCCCTATACTCATCGAATATAATCAAGCAGGAGTAGGGTTTTACCTCCATTAAGAGGGCCCGAACCTGGGTAAATACTGTGTCCCTTTGATTATCGTTATCATCAATCCGCAGACATACAGCTTGGGCCCCCCTACCCGAGATCAGCCGGTTTTGACACCAACACCATGACCGTGCACGTCACAATCCATCTCATTGTAATCGTAATCACCGATTGGTGCTTGATCAATGTCCACAGTGTTGTCGTCCAACAAGCGAACAAACTCGGCAATCGCATCATGCAAATAGGCACTACAATTTCGCTCAACAAGTCACGAACAAGCACATTGGCTAAAAGTGAAACAACTAGATGAAATCGAAGTATCATGCCTTGCGCCCATTTCGTCGAACACCTCGGGGCGGAGGAAGCAACGTAGGCGGCGGGCATCCCGGGGTAGCTCTTGCCAGTCCCATTTCGTCGAACAACTGCACTCTTCGGCCAAAATTACTATTTTGCCCTTTTCCCCTAACTTTAGCACAATCTCAAACTTCTCAGATTTTTTAGCACAATTTGACCCTTTTACCAAAACCAAAATGGCAGAAAAACTTCATCGAACATGGAAGAAGAAAAAAGAAACAAGAAAAAAGAAAAAAAAAGTAGAAGGAAGAAAAGAACAAGAAAGATGTACATACACATACGAGGTTGTGTGGCAGAGTGGTCACTACAGTGTACCTTGAGGAGTGAGTTCGCCAGTCCGATTCACGCTCACGCTTGCTGTACTAGAGAGTCACAGTCGTGCATCCTTCGGAAAGTGAAAAAAGGTGCTTCTGGTATGGTTTTTTCTTTCTTTTTTTCGTAAAAAGAAGTTAGTCAAAACCTATCAATATGAGGTCTAGTTTTAAAAATCTCGACGCAAGAAATACAATGATGATAACTGTTCAAGATTTGGACGCACGATTTTAAAAATACTCACTCTGTTCCATAATATAAGAGCGTTGGGACGAAGTGAGTAAAACATTTTGAATAAACGGATTGACGAAAAGAGTGAAAACTTAGAGCATCTCCACTAGGACCCCAAAGACGCCCCCCAATCATCTTTTATAGCACCGGTGATAGAAAATGGTCCCAGCCACGCCCCCCAAGACGTTGATTTGCGTCGGATTTGGGCAAAAATAACCCTGCAACTCCTAGGCCAAACCCAGCCCATTGGGGGGCTCTTGGGGGCGTCTGGCGCTATTTTTTCATGCTCAAACCCCACCGGTCAGCATCTCTCCTCTCTCTCCTCCTTTTTCTGCTAGGCCCACCCACGTGTGCATGCCGAAAAGAATCTCTCCCCTCTCTCTCTCTCTGCGCATGGAGAGCTCCTGCTGCGCTCGCCGCCACGCCTCCTCGCCTCCGTCTCGTTGCTGCCCGCCGAGCCCTCGGCCTGGCCGCCGCACACCCTCCCCATGCCTCCTCAATGCCCGTGCTCGCCGCGCGCCCTTGCCCGAACCTCCTTGCCGCCCGAAGGTCCTCGCCCTCTCCCAGCGGCACCATGCTTCGTCGCTCCGGCCACGCCCTGCTTCCTCCCCGCCTCCTTGATGCCCGGCCGGCCGCGCGCGCCCTGCTTCCTCCTCGCCGCCCGGCCAGAGCAGCGCGAGCTGCGGTAGTGGCCTCGACCTTGGCTTTGCTCGGCCCACTCCTCATCCTCGCCGGCCTGCTCTGCGCGCTGGTCTGCATCCTCGGCCTCAGCCTCGTGGCGCGATACGCGGTGCACGTGCTCGTCCTCAGCCTTGGCCTCGTGGCGCAGACGCCCCGCCCGTCGACAACAGGGGCGTCAAGAAGGAGGTGCTGCGCACGCTGCCCACCGTTAGGTACGTCGCCGACGGCGGCGAGGCGTCTGAGGCGGACGAGTGCGCCATCTCCCTTTTCAAGTTCGAGGACGGCCAGAACATGCGGGTGCTGCCGCAGTGCAGCCACGCGTTCCACGCAGCTTGCATCGACGCCTGGCTGCGCTTGTACTCCTCGTGCCCGTCGTGTCGGCGGGTGCTTGCCGCCGACCTTCCGCGCGGCGAGTGGAGCGGACGCTGCGGCGCGCGGCCCGGCGGCATCGACACGCTGTGCCATTGAGCCAATCTCGGTGCCGCTGTGCCGCTGACGTCACTGTAGCCCTCCCCCGAGCCTCCTTGCCGCGCGTACTAGTGGGGGACGGCTGGAAAAATCCTTCTCCCCAGTGCAAAAATTTCGTCGGGGCAACCCCAGGAGGCCGATAAAACGTGTCCTGGGGGCACCACGGCTGGAGATGCTCTTACATGTTATGACAAGTGGCGCATATGCAATGTGCCGCTTGTCGCGACCTAAGAAGATAAGAATGATCTTTGTAAAAAGTGTTTTTTAATTAATGATTTCGGTCAAGCAGGAATGGCCGCGCGCTTCCGCAACTTTGGGCGCCCAAGTCGCCAAACAGGGACACCCTATCTTATCATCCAAAGTGGAAAAGTCATCCATAGGTGTCAGCGGCCCGACAACAGGCAGCCGCACTGTAGCTGTTCTGGCACGCGAAGAGGGCGCTGAAGGTTCAAAGACAGGAGATGGGCCCGGGACGAGCCGGCCCATGAGGCAAAGAAGGTCTCCGGCGCGTTTTCTCGATCCTGCTTGGGCCCGTTAACTGTGTTAACGGTCACCTCCTTTAAATAGCTAGTAGACTCCAATGTAATAGGTAGGAAGGAACTGGACGGCGTCTTCGGCCGATGCTTGTACCTTTTGTAGTTGTGTGGGTGGTTGGGCGGATCGGCTACGCAAACTCCTTTCTCTTTCTAGATTTGAAATGAAACCCTAGTTCGATTTCTACGAGATCCATTGAGTTGCTCACAGTTGGTATCAGATACAGTGGTCCTGGAGCTTCCTCGGCACCAGCACGGCACGCGGTGGCGGGATCGGCAACGAGCGGCGGCCATGGAGCGGCTGTCAGAGGAAGGGAGAGGCGTGTACGAGCTTCTCCGAGCCGATTTCGTGGCCGATCTGAGCCAGCGTCTCAAGGATCAAGGTGAACTCCTCCTTGAGGCCATGAGCAAATTGATCGATTCCAATACTTCGGCTCTGGATGGTCTAATTTCAGCAAGGATTGATGGGGTCCGAGCGGAGCTGAACATGGAGATCGAGCAGATCCGTGCTGAGCAGTCGAAGGAGCCACCGCCACGGAGGGAAGGCTTGCCGGTGGCGGGTGTGCACTCTTCCGGGCGTGGGGAAAATTTCTCTGATGGAGGTAACATCGAATCTGATCTTCGTGGAAAAGGTCTGCCGTACGTTCCAACCCCGTTTCGTGGTGTTCGGGGTTCTCAATTGTTGCCTCGGGCTAGCAGTTCGCGGGATCCAGTTTCAGTAGATATGCGGGAGGCCTTTTCGTTGGGTGTTCGTTCTGAATTGCCTCGGTTTGATGGAGCAAATCCGCGTCTATGGCAAAATCATTGTGAGGATCAGTTCAGGCTTTGGGGTACTCCAGCCCATCGATGGATTTCTCTCGCTTCAGCCCAGTTTGAAGGAGTTGTAGCCCGTTGGTTGGAATCAATGTAGCAAAGGCAGCCAAATGCAACTTGGACTGAATTTCTTAGCAGTTTACAGAGCCGTTTCGGCCGGAATCAACACCAGACTTTGCTCAGGCAATTGTTTCGTATTGCTCAAACAGGAACAGTGGTTGATTATGTTGATCATTTTGCTGATTTGTATGATCAACTATCTGCTTATGAAGATGCTCCCAACTCGCTGCATTACACCACTCGTTTCCTCGATGGTCTGAAACCAGGAGTTCGAGTTGCTGTATTGCTGCAGAAACCTAAAGACCTTGATGCTGCTTATGACTTGGCTCTGCTACATGAGGAATTGGGTGAGGGCCTCACTCCCCTTAATTCTTCCTCCCTAATCAAATCTGATGCCCTACCCTTGCCCCTTCCTCCTAAAGGACATCTGACTGAAGATTGCAAGGTCTCTGAACCTGTCAAAACAGTTCACACTGAAGATAAGTGGTCAGCTCTCCGATCTTATAGGCGAGCTAAGGGCTTGTGTTTTTTATGTGGAGAGAAGTGGGCCAAGGATCATGTGTGTAAATCTACTATGCAACTACATTTCATGCAGGAACTCATAGATCATGTGCAAACATTGGAAGTTGGTTCTCCTATGTATGATAATGACAGTTTATCTGTCCATGCTATGCGCCTGTCAGCTGCTGCAGTGGGCAAAGATTCTATGCTCGTACCTTACAGCTTGAAGTTCAGTTGCAAGGACTTTCTCTAGTATTTCTAGTTGACTCTGGCAGTACTCACTCCTTTGTGGACAACAAGTTTATTGATCAGTTGCAAGGAGTTTAGTCCACTCCTATAGTTTCAGTGACTATTGCTCGGGGTGATACTCTGTCTTGTTCTCAGTGTCTGAAACAGTGCCCCTAGACTTGCTGTGGTACTGCTTTTGTATCTGATTTCAGGTTTCTACCATTGGCCTCCTATGATGGGATTTTGGGGTTGGATTGGCTGGCTCTCCACAGTCCTATGCAAGTGGATTGGATACAAAAGTGGCTCTCATTTCATCAGAAAGGTACTGTGGTTACATTACAGGGTCTGTTGCCAACTGAATTTGCTGTCACCATGGTCTCTGTCAGTGCTATTATTTGTCCTGGAGAAGGGGATGTTGCTCCTGATATGCAAGTGATACTAGATGAATTTGCATCTATATTTGAAGCTCCCACTGGCCTACCTCCCAGAAGAGCTCATGATCATCATATCCCCCTTATTCCAGGAGCTAGACCTGTCTTTGTCAGACCATATAGAATTGCTCCTCAACTCAAAGATGAGCTTCAGAAATAGATTCATGAACTGCTTTCCTTGGGCATGATCAGATTCGGTAAAAGTCCATTTTCTTCTCCTGTGTTGTTAGTTAAAAAGAAGGAAGAAGGGACCTGGAGGTTAGTTGTGGATTTCAGACACTTGAATGCTATTACAATAAAGGAAAGTATCCTATCCCAGTTATTGATGAACTTTTAGATGAATTAGCTGGGGCTTGTTGGTTTTCTAAGCTAGATCTGAAAGCTGGCTATCATCAAATCAGGCTTGCACCAGGAGAGGAATACAAAAGTGCTTTTCGGACACACAATGGCCATTATGAATTCACTATCATGGCCTTTGGGCTGAGTGAGGCCACTGGTACTTTTCAAGGATCTATGAATTTTGATTTGTCTCCTGTTCTAAGGAAATGTGCCTTGGTTTTCTTCGATGATATCCTGGTTTTTAGTAAAACTTATAGAGAACATTTGAAGCATGTCAGACAAGTGTTGGAGATTTTACAAAAAGAGCAGTGGAAAGTGAAGCTGTCCAAATGTGCTTTTGCTCAACAGGAAATTTCTTATTTAGGCCATGTGATTAGCTCCAAGGGAGTGGCTACTGATCCCAGTAAGATTGTGGCTGTGCAAAATTGGCCTACTCCTGTTAATGTTAAGGAGGTCAGAGGGTTCCTTGGTCTGAGTGGTTACTACAGGAAATTCATTAAGCTCTATGGCATTATTGCTAAGCCCCTTACAGAACTATTGAAGAAGGGTGTGCCATTTGTGTGGAGTCCTATAACTGAAGAAGCATTTTCTGTGTTGAAACAAGCACTAGTATCTGCTCCAGTGTTGGCCTTGCCTGATTTCTCCAAACCTTTCACTATAGAGACTGATGCATGTGAATATGGAGTTGGGGCTGTTTTAATGGAACAAGGTCATCCTCTAGCATTTGTGAGCAAAGCATTGGGCCCTAGAAATAGAGGGCAGTCTGTTTATGAGAAGGAATACTTGGCTATTTTACTGGCAGTTGATCTATGGAGATCTTATCTGCAGGTCCAGCAGTTTACTATCAAAACTGACCAGAAAAGTTTCGCACACCTACAGGATCAGAGACTACACACTCCTTGGCAACAAAAGTGTTTTACTAAACTCCTGGGTTTGAATTACCAAATTCAATATAAGCAAGGCTCTACTAATTCTGCTGCTAATGCTTTATCAAGGAGACCACCTGATCCTTCTCAAATGTTTCTTATTTCTGGAGCTCAACCTTCTTGGTTGTCTGACATTGCTGGCAGTTATGTTGGTGATACCAAAGCTCAGGCCGTCTTGCAGCAGTTAGCAGTAGCCCCTAGGTCTAAACCTAATTTTACTCTCATTAATGATCTTCTGAGGTACAAGTCCTGCATCTGGTTAGGTCAAGACCCTACTTTACATCTCAGGATATTTTCTGCTTTTCATGCCAGTCCTCTGGGGGGGTCACTCTGGTTTCCTTGTAACATATAAACGAATTCGTTCTCTATTCAAGTGGTGTGGTATGAAGCAGTTTATTAAAACACAAGTGCGGTCTTGTTTGATTTGCCAGGAAGCAAAACCAGAGAGGGTGAATTACCCTAGCCTTCTATCTCCTCTGCCTGTTCCTAACAAAGCTTGAGATACTGTGACCATGGACTTTATTTCTGGTCTTCCTCCTTCCTCACATTATGACTGTATCTTGGTTGTTCTAGACAAGTTCTCTAAATATGGTCATTTCATTCCTCTCAAGCATCCCTTTATTGCTCATAAAGTAGCAGAGGTTTTCATAGATAATGTTTACAAGCTGCATGGAATGCCTAGGCTTATTGTATCTGATCGAGATCCTATATATACCAGCAACTTTTGGAGATTGCTCATGTCAAAAACTGGTGCAGAATTGAACATGAGTTCAGCATATCAGCCTGAGACCGATGGGCAAACAGGACGCGTTAACCAGCAAGTGGAATGTTATCTGAGGTGTTTCATAAGTGCACATCCTAATCAGTGGAGCAAGTGGATTTCCCTCTGTGAGTTTTGGTATAATAGTAATTGGCATTCTGCTCTTGATAAGTCTCCTTTTGAAGTAATCTATGGGCATGCTCCTCGCTATTTTGGAATTTCTGAATCTGATACTCTTGCCCCAGTCGATTTGCAACAGTGGCTGGACTCTCGAAAGCTGGTCATGGATTCTGTCAGGCAACACTTAGTGTGCGTACAACACCGCATGAAACAGTAGGCTGACAAACATCGCACTTAACGTGTCTTTGCTGAAGGAGAGATGGTCTTTCTCAAACTGCAACCATATGTTCAGTCGTCGATGGTGGCCCGGGCGAATCACAAACTATCCTTCAAGTATTTTGGGCCGTTCCCTATCATTGAGAAGATTGGTGAGGTGGCTTACAGGCTCCAGTTGCTAGAGGGGAGTAAGATACATCCAGTTTTCCGCGTGTCCCAGCTGAAGAAATTTGTTCCCCCGCCGGTACCAATACAAACTCGTCTTCCTTCAGCTACGACCTCTCTGCAACTCCCAGTTCAGATACTTCAGCAGCGAGTTCGTCAGGTTGGCCATATACTCGTGGCCCAGGGATTGATCTTGTGGAGTGGTTGTTCTGCGAGTGAAGCAACGTGGGAGGATTTGGCCTCTCAAGCAGCAATTTCCGAGGCCTACGGCTTGGGGACAAGGCGCTTCTCAAGGAGGGGGGATGTCAGCGGCCCGACAACAGGCAGAAGCATTGTAGCTGTTCCGGCACGCGAAGAGGGCGCTGAAGGTTCAAAGACAGGAGATGGGCCCGGGACGAGCCGGCCCATGAGGCAAAGAAGGGCTCCGGCGTGTTTCGTCGATCCAGCTTGGGCCCGTTAACTGTGTTAACGGTCACCTCCTTTAAATAGCCAGTAGACTCCAATGTAATAGGTAGGAAGGAACTGGACGGCGGATTTGGCCGATGCTTGTACCTTTTGTAGCTGTGTGGGTGGTTGGGCGGATTGGCTACGCAAACTCCTTTCTCTCTCTTGATTTTAAATGAAACCCTAGTTCGATTTCCACCAGATCCAGTGAGTTGCTCACAGCAGGCAAGTATCGGGTTTCTGCCTAATCCTTCGATTCTATTGAATCAGCGATCGCTTTCGACATCGCGGCAAGAAGGCAATTAGCAGGTGACAGGCATCAGCCAACGCGAAGCTGCACAGAATTGCTGGTGCCGGCTAACACCACCGTTGCCGCGCCGTCCGCAAAACACCGAACATGCCCGACGCCCCTAGTGCTCCTTTTTTCTAATTTTGAAACAAACTGCAATAGGTACATCACTTAAATAGTTTTTGAAATCTGCAGTCAAATTTATTCGGCAATATAGTTAATAGCTTTCCTAGATCTTGAAGCCCAGCCGTCGCCCCTGCCAAGCCGTCGCCGTCGCCGCCCCCGAGCTCGCGCGCTGTCGCTCCTCCCCGAGCCCTCGCCGAGGCGCCCTCCTCCCCGTCGCCGCGAGCGTGCCCCCCCCCCCGAGCCCACCGTCCTCGTCGCCCCAGTGAACCCCCTTCCAATGGTCGCCGGCACCTCTCTGCCACTGCGCTGCCGCCGCCCCTACTCTATGCTAGCCGCCGCCGCCGCTGTTCATACAATTTTTTTGCACATATATAGCATTTTTTGTCATGTACTCCCTCCGTCCGGGAATACTTGTCGAAGAAATGGATACAAATGGATGTATCTAGAACTAAAATACATCTAGATACATCCATTCCTCGGACAAGTATTTCCGGAGGGAGGGAGTATGTATGTATGGATGGATGTATATAGACACTGTTCATATGATGATTTTTTTTCATAGCATTTTTTGGTCCATATGATGATTATTTATTTGTTCATAGCATTTTTTGGATGTATGTGTATGTATGTATGGATGGATGTATATATATATATAAATGTTCATATGATGATTTTTTTGTTCATAGAATATTTTTTTTTGTTCATATATTCAAAATGAGTTAAAAGACTCCGATAACTTCGACATGAGGGGGGACGTCGATTAACCCCCTCTCGCCCGACCAAGTCTCGAGTCCACCCAAACTCCTAGAAGAGAATTTTTTTAGGATTTTGTTAAATGAAAATGTGAAGCAAGTCTTTTTTTTGAAATGAAAATGTGAAACTGACTCTCTCGGGAAAATGAGGGGGGTGGAGTCCGCAAGTATGTCCCCTAACTCTCTCAGGAAAATGAGGGGGGAGGAGTCCACAGGTATCTCCTAAATCTCTCAGGAAAATGAGGGGGAGGAGTCCGCAAGTATGTCCCCTAACTCTCTCGGGAAAATGAGGGGGGAGGAGTCCGCAAGTATCCCCTAACTCTCTCAAGAAAATGAGGGGGGAGGAGTCCGCAAGTATGTCCCCTAACTCTCTCGGGAAAGTGAGGGGGAGGAGTCCGCAAGTATCCCCTAACTCTCTCAGGAAAATGAGGGGGCAGGAATCCACAAGTATCCTCGACGACCATGAGGGGGGAGTAGTCCTCGACGATCGTCTGAAACTGACTGTTATAAAACTTCTCAACTTTGCATGATGTTTGCCACTAATTTATTGCTCATATGCATATGATTCCTTGTTGTGATATTAATTAAGTCCATGTTTGCCTATAATCCATCTCTCATGTTTGTATATTGCCATCACTACAGGAATCAGGCACTTTGCCGTCTGCCATGGCGGACGGCAAAGGCATACATGGCGGACGGCAAAGTTTTTTGTCGTCAGCCAGCTGACGGCAACAGGTCCGACTGAATAGGCTACGGCAAAGGCTTCTTTGCCGTCAGCCGGCTAACGGCAAAGGTCTTGGACGGCACACGTGACAACATCTGGCCGTTAGGGGGCTAACGGTGAGCTTTGCCGTCAGCTGGCGGACGGCAAAGACCATTGCACCTTTGCCGTCAACCAGCGGTCGGCAAAGTAACCAAATAGGACAGCCCCCAGGCTGTACAGGGAGCTGCCACGTGGCATCTTTGCCGTCCGCTGGCGGACGGCAAAGATCCTATATAGCCCCTGTTTTTTGTGTTTTTTCTTAAATTCATTCAATTTGAACACACAAGTTTCAACGCACAAATTTCACAAAAGACATATCTAACACACAAGTTTCATCATATATACATACATAACCAACACATAGTTACATCCATACATATTACAAAAGTTTCACATTGTTCATCCAACACCGTTATCCATCCATCCATATAACAAGTTCCGTCCATGCAAGTTCATCGATACAATATAAAAGCAGAAAGGGAAAAGAAGCACTCCATCCATGTGGAAGCTTCCGTGAATTAAATCAGATCTACAAAATGGGAAACAAGAAAGTTAGAAGAAGAAGAAAATGAAGAAGAAGAAAATGAAGAAGAAGAAGAAGAAGACTGGAATAAGAAGTAAGCATACTTAGGTAAAATGGAGCTAACCTAGCTAATTATGCCATCTTTGAGTGAACTAAGCATATTATGCCATCTTGGTCATTTTGGAGCTAACCTAGGTAAACTTGGTCATTTTGGAGCTAACCTAGGTAAACTAGGTCATTTTGGAGCTAACCTAGGTAAACTTGGTCATTTTGGAGCTAACCTAGGTAAACTAGGTCATTTTGGAGCTAACCTAGCTAAAATGGGTCATATTAGAGCGAACCTAGGTAAACTTGGTCATTTTGGAGCTAACCTAGCTAAAATGGATCATATTGGAGCTAACCTAGGTAAACTTGGTCATTTTGGAGCTAACCTAGGTAAAATGGATCATATTGGAGCTAACCTAGGTTAAATGGGTCATTTTAGAGCTAACTTAACTAATTATGCCATTTTTGAGTTAACTAAGCATAATTATGCCATTTTTTACACAAGTAAGCCAAGTGTATGTCATTATTGAGCAAACCTAGGAAACTAAGCATATTAGAGATAACTTAGCATATTAGAGCTAACTTATGTCATTTCAGAGGAAACAAAGCTAAGTATATATAGATCATTCTGGAGATCTGACATACCTGACATAGTTCACTCCTCATTCTTCTTCTCCTTCTCCTTCCTCGTCCTGATGCGCCAAGAGCGGCGAGGTGGTGGAGGCAGTGGGATGTAGTCTTCTACCACAATTGGCATGGTCATGTCGCCCGGCTGTGGGATCGCCGGCGCCACCACCATCGCGAGGTCATTGTCAGGCACCACCACCATCGCGAGGCCATCTTCAGGCAGCACCATCACTATGTCATCCTCGGCCACCACCATCTCTTGCCCATCGTCAGCCACCACCATCGCTACGTCATCCTCAGCCACCACCATCGCTACATCATCCTCAGCCACCACCATCTGTTGCCCATCGTCATCCTGCACCTCCTCATCCCCACTCTGCTCCTCTTATTCCCCACTCCATTCCGGATCATCCTCGCTGCTGCTTTTGCTGCAGCCAGAGTCGCTGCTGCTTTGGCTGTAGCCAGAGTCGCTGCTGCTGCTCCCATTGCCTCACCAAATGCAACAATGACCGTAAACAATCGATGTGAGACAAAGCAAAGTCTAGAGGAAGAAGAGGCAAAACGTACTGGCATCATCGTCGTCCTGGTAGCGCATGCGACACATAGTCGTGTTGAACACCTTCACGGTGAGCATGGCGTCGCCGTCGTACCTGAAAAGAAGGAAGTACCCGTGCCGCAGGTCGTAGGCACGGTAGAACTTCTCCCAGCCACGACACAGGTACATGTGGCCGTACCTGATCACCAACTCCATGTCCCAAAGCGTGCGAAGCCCGCTGCCGGCCTGTCGCAACTTCACATTCTTTGGCCGATGGCCGTCCAGCATCGTCATAAAAGTGTCAGGCAGCCTCCGCAGTTTGGGACAAGGAGTGATGTAGCAAACAACAGAGTTGTCATAATGAGATGGGTGAAGGGGAGATCTCTCCTTTTATATACCTGCCTCTTGGAGGAAGTCCCAAGTATGATACTGAAGAACTCAAAAGCATCCAACTCGTACTCCGGTGTGGCAGAGCGGAGCCTGCGGTGACGGCCTCCCCCCATCTCTAATAAGCAGCAGAAGAGACCAATTAGTATCTAGCTAGAAGCATATCTATAAACATAGAGCCAAGTTTCTAGACATGAAAGAAGACTGAGAAAAAAAGCAATGCACTTGTGCTCAACAACATCAACAACACTTAATTAATTTGGTAGGTTAGTTGGCAATGGCAATTGGCACCCTTCAAACTAGGAATTTCTTTAGACGTGAAAGAAAACTAAAAATGTTGAAAAAAAGAGCATACTAATCTAAAAATAGGGAAAAATACACTTCTTCTTCCTCCTCTCTTTATCTTCTTCTTCTTATTTTTTTCATCTTTCTTCTTTCTTCTTAACCAAAACTAAACCTAAAGTTCCTTGTGGTGTGATCACATTGGAATACTTGTGGCAACAATCATAGCTGCACCATATTTTAGGTGGCCATAGGTGCCACACACCAAGCAAACAAACATACCTCAAATCAAAAACTAAGGGTAGTGCCCTATAATCAATTTACTTTGTATGCAAATCAGAACAAGTACCACATCACATTACCATAGGATCCTATTACAGAAAAGGTATGTAAATGCAAGCTGGGGTAAGACATTATAACCATACTGCAATCTTATACTTGCTCAACTATGATCACAGGAGACGCAACTAACATACGAGTTTGAGGCACACACACCTCAACAATGATGTTGTCACTTCCCAGGACTATGACCGTCGCAGTCACTCCGATCAACACGGCCTCCTGTTTAGATTGAGATTATGCTTTCACGCCTATGCTAGTGAGAAAGACACGCTAGACTTTCCTTTGGCTTGCTGAATGTATAGTTTGCCTTTCCGCAAAAAAGAAAAGAAAAAGACGGGTATAGTTTGCCTCTTATGACAGATTCCATAAGCAATATGCATGCCTTGTTGTTTTCTCAAATTAAACTAATTCGAGTGTTGTTGATTACTTCAATAGGTTCATGCTTAATTAGTTCAATATTTTAAAAATGCTTTATTATGTGTTGTTCTTGTAGGGGGCAGAATTATCATATTATAGGGAACTTATCTAGTTATATTAATATCGCCGAGATGCTATCTCCTGAAAAAAGTAACACTGCATACTCAGGTGTGATCAGCAGCTGGATTATACACCATGCTTCACATCAGTGCACCAGCACCGCATTTCAGTAGTAGACTACGCATCTTGAGCTATTGGTGTGTATCAGCAAGCTATCAGGTTCTATTCGCACAGACGCTAAGAACTTCCAAGTCTGGATGAGCTATCATAATCAATTCTTGCACTGCAATATAAGGCTCTCTGCTCTAAACCTAAACTAAAGTAAACCTAAACTAAACTTAAAATACAGAAACAAAAACAGAAAAAAAATACAAGAGGTCTCACCGGGTGGAGGAGGGGGCGCCGGAGGGGTGGGGCGGCCGCGGTGGTGGAGGAGAGGGCGCCAGGGCGGCCGGGTGGAGGAGGGGGCGCCAGAGCGGCGGGGCGGCCGCGGTGGTGGAGCAGAGGGGCGCCGGGGCCGCCGGGGTGGAGGAGGGGGTGTCGCGGCGACGTGGGTGGCGTGGGGCTGCGACGGCTCGGGCACGGGGCGGCGCGGCGCGACGACGGGGATGGCGCGGGGTGGGGAAGGGGGTCACCGGGGCTGCTGGGGTGGCGCGTCGACGGGGGTGGCGTGGGGCGGCAGCGGCACGGGGGCGAGGGGGCGCGGGGCGGCGATGGATCGGGCGTGGGCGGAGAGAGAGGGGACAGAGAGATGGGGCGCGGGCGGGCGTCGATGGATTTTAGTTAGGGCACGGTTCTTTGTCGTCCGCGAGCAGACGGCAAAGATCCTAGCTAATGGACGTTAGCTGGCCACTTTCTTTGCCGTCTGCTAGCGGACGGCAAAGAAAGTGTCCGTTAGGTGATTCTCAGTAGTGGGCCACCCTCATTCTTTGCCGTCCGCTAGCGGACGACAACGATTCTATGCCGGCTGCTGGCGGACGGCAAAGAGTTGGCTGACGACAAATAGCGTTTTTGCCACCAGCCCTTTCTTTGTCGTCCGCTTTGTGGAAGCGGACGGCAAAGAGGCTCTTTGTCGTCAGCTGGCAGACGGCAAAGAGGAGGCACACGGCAAAATGCCAGATTCCAGTAGTGCATGTTGTAATATTCGCAGAAACTATGGAAAGAGACTTAGAACAAAAACAGTTGTTGGGGGATATAATCCTCGCCGGAGGTGATCCCTTGTCGTTTCTCAATGACACCGATGGTCAGGAAGGAGAGGATGACGGCTCCGGTAATTCCATAATGGAGGAGGAAGGAGATCATGATGGCTCCGGCGACCGAACGGCGGAGGAAGGAGATCATGATGACGGCCCGGGTGACCGAACGAAGGAGGGAGACTTAACTATTGCAAAGTCCGGCGAGGTACATATACATATATTAATTAAGCCTCTGCTGACTTGATGCATTAATAGTTTTGTATGTACATATATTAACACTTCTTTCTTCTTCTAATTAGCCCTCCGGATCGAGCCAAACTTCCGTAAAGAGACGAGGCCCAAAGAAAAGGTTGCGCCAGGATGAAAGGTTCATGATCGAAGTAGTCGCTCCAGATGGCCAACCGATTGAACCCAAGCGGACAAAGAACACATTTGTACATCACTGCAGAGTTGTTGTTAGGGACAGCGTCCCGATCAGCATCCAGCAATGGAATAAGAATAAGGACCCTGAAGTTTCTTATGTCCAGAATAGATAGAAAGATGATCTTTGGACCTCGTTGATGACAAATTTCAGCCTACCGCCAGAGGCTGATCTGAATAACCCGGTTATAGAGCGAAAGGTCAAGGCGTTTGCTCTTAAGAAGACGGCAGAACTATTCATGATCTGGAAGAAAGAGTTGAACACAAAGTTTGTCGAGAAAGAGACTCTAGAATTCATCGGTCGATATGAGAAGATAAGAGATCACTGGCCCGCATTTGTGGCCTGGAAGAAATTGGACAAGGGCAAGCAAAGGTCAGTGACAAATAAGCTGAATGCTGGAAAGAAGCTGTATCACCATGTTGCGGGGTCAGGTGGCTACAGCAAAACCCGGCCTACGTGGGACAAAGCTGAGCAAGACCTGCTTGCTAAAGGAGTCCAACCAACAACATTGCACTGGCCAGATCGGGCAAGGACTTGGTTCTTCGGGGTTGGGGGAACTTTGGACCCAGACACAAGAAAGTGTGTTTGGATGAAAGCTCAACTTGCAATGCCCGTCATGAAGCTTGAGGAAGCAATCAAGGTAGCGCGGGAAGGGAGGATTCATCCCGACAGAGAGAATGATAAGCTGACACTTGCCCTTGGGAATCCTGAACACCCTGGACGAACACGAGGCACATCAGGCTCCCTTCCGTGGGTGTATGGGCTTGCCGACATCGGTGGTTATAGAAGCCGAGAGAGAAAGAAGAAAGTGGAAGCAGGCGAACTGGAGAAGATCAATGCAAGATTAGCGAAACTAGAGGACGAACTTCAGAGCCAGTGAGCTACTGGCCAACCATCTCAGCGGCACAAAGATCCTTCGTTCGACGACCCTGCCCCCGAAGCTACCCCACCATCTCAGCGGAGAAGCAGCGTGGCTTCCACGGAGCTCCTTGAGCCTGATATCATGGCTACTCGCTACCCCGTGGATAGTATCACGGAGGCTGAACATTGTGTTCTAATGACGAAATGACAGAACGTGTAGTTGAAGGCGGCGCTCGGCTTTGTTGTACCTCCTCAAGCCGAGGGAACTTTTCATTGCCGTCCGATTCCACATGGCTATGCTATTGTGACGGTGGATGAAATAATGGAGGGATTTGAGGAGCTAGAGCTTGACTACCCTACAGGTGAAGGGGAGAATCATCTAGAAAATGCTTTAAGGAGTACTTGTGTATGGAGAAAGGAGTACATCAAGCTTCCAAACATTATACCTCAGCATACTCAGCCTCCTCCGGCGCGTCAGGGCACTCCTCCTCCTCCTCCAGCGAGTCAGGGCACTCCGCCTCCGCCTCCGCCTCCTCTGGCGCGTCAGGGCACTCCGCCTCCTCCGGCGTGTTAGTGGACTCCGCCTCGTCAGCAATGGCAGAAGAGAGCCGTCGCCGCTCTGACGGCTAGCAGTACAAGAGGTGGTGGGAAGAAATTCAAATATGGTCCAAGCCTCAAGGCTCCTCCAAAGTTACCATATGATAGGACTGACGAGGAAAACAAGGACATCAGTGATGCCGAAGTGCGGGCCCATTTTGAATGGAAAGTTCCACCTCCAAAGGAAAAAGTAGATCCAGTAAAGGCCAAATGCACTCTGGATGCCCTTAAGCGAACCTCTGCCTCTGCCGCTATCAAACTATGACCGCATTATTGCAAAGCCACATGACCAAGCTATGAGTCGGTCGAGAAGTAGCAGTGTTGGTGCAAGAAGTGGGAATACAATCCCCCAGCTCGGCGAATAGGAAAAGCAATAGTGCCCCCCGCTCAAGGTGTTTACCGATACCCCGGGGGTAGCGGCCGTTGCTCCTGGTTTCAATTCCAGTGATTACCTAGGCGATGATATACACTTCAAAATCGCTGAGGTAGAAAACTTTAAATACGAGCACGGGAAGTGTCTCGTCAGAAGTGATTATCTGGAACTGAATCTATCAATGATGATGTGAAGATTGCATAAATGGTACTTGGAGGCCTACAAGGATGGGACGGGCAGTATCTTGGTGGGAATTAAGGATGATCATGACTTCATTGGAATGGACTCGATCTATGTTGAATTTGACGAATTCTTTCAATTATACAATCTAAAAGCCCTCGACAAAATTATCATCGGTTTTTATTATCTGTAACTATTATTTCTGTAATAGAGTCTCTAGCGACCAGCTCGTTCATTGCATGTATATAATTATATCCTCACTATATTATGCAGATTCAAGATCATCGAATTCAAAAGGGAACAAATCTATGACATTGGGTTCATTAACCCAAATGTCATAAATGAATACATGGTACAGAAGAAAGCCAGGGAGACTGAGGAAATCTTGCTAAGGTCATTTCCTCGACACCAAAACAAAAGGGAAATACTCTTTTCGTACAACTTCAAGTGAGTGTTACTGTCTTCTGCATATTATGTTTCGCTTACTCGAGGTTAAGTGTAATTGACGAGTTATGCGCGCACAGGTTCCACTTGATTCTGCTAACCATTACGCCAGACGAGGGAGCAGTAAGTGTCTTGGACTCGAAACATAAAGAGGGTACGGAGTATGCGGACATGATCGAAATGCTCCAGAGGTAAATTCAATCATTATCGCACTATATCGGCAACTTTCATTCATTTCCTGATATCAAGTAATCATTTTCTTTGCTGGGCAGGGTTTGGAAAAAGTTCATCAAGCAGGTTCAGGGTGAATGGAGACTGGAGCTGTGATTTACACAACCCAGAGTAAGTAGTACCAGCTAGCTAGTTCCGTGCATTTCTCTAGTTTCAATACTATTATCATGGTTGATTATCATTTTGATTGAACTATATTATCGTAAAGTGCATGTGGCAGCAACCCGGAAATGATTTCTGTGGATACTACGTCTGCGAGTTCATTCACCAAAATACCACTGAGAGGGGCTTCACTAGACCACAATTTGAAGTACGTAAACAATATTCACAATTTTATTTTATCACCATCAATTGTGTTGATTTCATTCTTTTATATATATATATTGACCCCCCTTCTTTAAATTAGACCTGGCAGAAGTGGGACGTACTCCTAGCAAAGGATCGCCTACGTGCAATTCAAGAGGAATTGGCAGGATTATTTGTTGACCACATCATTCCTAATGACGAAGAATGCATCGGGAAATGCAATTTTTTTAATAGATATATGCATCAACGTGTACTATATGGAATAGCATCAAATAGATATACAAAAACTTGGTGTTCGACCAACAAACACGGAGAAAGAGAGGTCACTTCTCCTCTATATATTGATCATGCATGACGATGCACTACTGCAGAACCGGGCTTTAGCGCCGGTTTGTAAGGCCCTTTAGTGCTGGTTCTACAACCGGCACTAAAGAGTGGAGACTAAAGGCCCCCCCTTTACTACCGGTTCGGCACGAGCCGGCGCTAAAGTGCCACCACGTGGCACGAGCCAGGCACGGGTGCTGGTAGACCATTAGTACCGGTTGGTAACACCAACCGGTACTAAATGTTTGGGGGGGTTGGTTTTATTTCTTATTTTTCCATTAATTTTGTGTTTTCCATTTAATTCTTTTTTGTTTGTTGGTATTTTACAATACTACATATTGTACACGTTATGCATATATATAAATAGATTTTCTCGTAGAACCGCATATATATAATAAATATATATCATCGAATGTCTCACAACCACCACCATTAATTATTCACACATACACATGTATATGTATATACAATTTCTCCTACATGTTGCCTTGGTGCCTTCGGAGCACGATGACAAGTGGTTCATGGGGGCGGTAGCGGGTAATAGTATTCTCCTTTGGGATCTATGACCTGGTCGAGCAAAAATCCCGCTATTTCCTCTTGAAGTGCTCGTATGCGCTCCGTTGGTAGGAACTTCTCCCGCACATCATGGAACTGTTAAGGAGATCAATATCGATAATTATGTAGAAATTGTGAATAGTGTTTTGTGAAACGTACCCATTGCTGTCTATCAGATCTGCTCCTTTCGGACGCCATCATGCGAATGTTCTCGCAAACGTAGTATGCACACAGATCAGTCCCCGACGCCTGCTTCAGGGCCTTTACGAGAATGGAATTGAATCAGATAATGATTAATCAAGCATGATATAATTAATTAATGGTATTGAAACAAGAATTAAAGAGATGGTAGCTAGCTAGCTATAGTACTACTTAATTTCTTACCTTGGGTCGATACCAAAATAGCCTTTTTGCCCATTTGCCTGGAGTCACCTTGATGAACTTTGCCCAAGCCCTGCCCGCCGGCAAAGAAAATTAATAAAGGGGTTATTAAATAGTTCATATCAGGAAAATGACGAACTAAATAGGCCGAGATATAGTTAATAATGATTGAAATTACCTGTTGACTATCCCAAACAAGATGGTGTAGTCACTTTCTTTTTTAAGTAGTGAATCCAGTACTTCAACTTTCCTTTGTCAACTTTAATGTCTAACAAGATCCAGTGGAAAATGCATGCGCACACGTTTGCATGTCTTAATTAAGCGGGCATGTGCATAACACTAATCAACTACCCTAAACCATATACACTTAATTATTAACATCTAGCTAGCTAGTAAGCAAAAACAGAATTTGTAGTACAAGACAGTGTGACTCACAGGAAGTTGTAAGGAAGTAGTATATCTTCATTGGTATTGAGGCGCTTGAAGAACTCTAGCATGCTTTCCTCTAAACTTGCTCGACAACTTGGAATGTTCCATGTGTACTCATTAATGGTATTTGGGTCAACGAACCCAATGCCATAGCGTCCAGATTTTTTCATTTCATACATCTTCATCCTGCATAATACCACAGAAAAGAATATAGTCAGGATAATTACAGGTAATGATTGATCAAAATGATCACTACAGCTAGCTTGAGACTTAAATTACAGAAAGAAATCACTTACAGACAATAGCAACTGACGATAGATTTGTCGAGTGCGTCTTGATTGTATAACTGAAATAGTTCTGAATACTCAACGGACACAGCTTTCTCATGGAAGTAATCCTCCTTCTTGACATTCACCATGAGGGACTCTCGATTGGAAATCTTGGTAATGTTCATGTACCATTGATGCAATTCATACATTCTCGTTGGGAGGTTCTTGACCTCGTCTGGCTCGACCAAAGGTTGGCCTCGGACATATTTCCGTTTTATTTCCTCCTCTCTAAGCGGAGACATGGGCTCGATATCGAGGAGTTGTCCAACAGTGATCTTGAGCATTTCAGCCTGCATTATATGATCCTCGGTTATTACCACATTGCCCAGCTGGGGAACGTAAACGGTTTGCCCACAATAATATTGGGCGCGCGTACTCTCATGTGTTGTTGGCACAACAAGCGGGGGGATCGATTGCGCCGCCTGTTCTCCCAGCTGGGGAACGGTTTTCCCGCATTTTTTGACAGCTGCTTGTTGGCTCGAGCTCGAGCTCGCTTCTTTCTGTAGTCGTGCTCGATGTGCCTTCCTGATTTGGCGCTCATAGTCTGAGTCAACAGGCTTGGGAGCTGGTGGTCTAGCCATACGAATGAAGTGGTCAATCTTTTACTCAGGCACTTTCTCCCTCGGTGGCGGTGCCGGTTTCGGTCCAAAATGGGCGTCCACTTGGGCCTTCACTATGGCATCGTTTTTCTCCTCGGTCATGTCGTAAGGCCTCTGAGGAAGAGGAGCGAGGCTTGGACCATATTTATATCGCTTGTCTCCGCCTGTACTTCATGTACTACCTCGACTCGTACCGCTACGCACCATAGCTGCGGCGTGTCTCTTCTGTGATTGCTGAGGCGGCGGAGACGGCTGACGTGGCTGAGTTGGAGCAGGAGGAGTGGCCTGACGTTGTGCCGGACTTGAAGCAGGAGGTGTGGCCTGACACGGTGTCGGACTTGAAACAGGAGGAGTGGCCTGACGCTGTGCCAGACTTGAAGCAGGAGTCTGCTCACGCGTTCGTGGAGTTGGAGGAGCGGGAGTCTGCTGACATGGTGGCGGACTTCGAGGAGGAGTCGGCTCACGCGTTCGTGGACTTGGAGGAGCGGTAGTCTGCTGACTCAGTGGCGGACTTCGAGGAGGAGTCGGCAGACGCTGTGTCGGTGGATTTCGAAAGACGATGCAATCCTTTCTCCATAGGATGATACGATGTATGGCCTCTCCCAGTGTGTGCTCATCATCACCTCCAGGAATGTCAAGCTGTAGCCCCGAATATGGGTCCACCACCTCATCAACCAAGACACGAGCATAGCCCGCTGGAATCGGGTTGCAATGGAAGGTTGCTTCGGGGGTAATTGTAAAAGCAACGGCGTCCGTCACCTTCATGGATATGTTCTTCATTTTGAAGTGTAGCTCACAGTTAGTGTTCTCTATGATGTCATCCACAGGGTATGTATCCAGCAGTGCGTCGCCCGGGCCGGAACCAATGCTGCTTCTCGGCATGGATGGGACAGTGCTATCCAATGTTGGACGATCATCCCCTTGCTGCTGCCGCTGCTGAGACCCCCTTTCCTGGCTAAGTGAGTCGATCTACTGCTGCTAGTGCTGGAATTTGAGTGACAAGTCCGCGTGCCTTGCTTCTAGGCCTTGAAGGCGTTCTGCGTCCTGCTTCCTCTGCTCCTCCTCCAGCTTCCTCTTCTTCTCCTCCTCCATCTTCCTTCTTGCACGGGTCATGTAGTCGTCGTTCCATTCCGAAAATCCCTCTTACCAGGGAATAACGCCCTTGCCTCGTGTTCTTCCCGGGTGTTCAGGATTTCCCAGGGCGCGCGTAAGCTCGTCGTTCTCTCTGTTGGGCGTGAACACCCCCTTTCGAGCATCTTCTATTGCGTCAAGTAACTTTTGTTCGGCTTCTTTTAGACTTGCCTTCTTCGAAACTAGGCCTGTCTTCGCGTCCAACGCCCCCCCATGCGCATAGAAGCAAGTTCTGCACCTGGGGGGCCAGCTCCTAGTAACCGGAGTGACCCCTGCATCCTCCATCTCTTGCTCAGACTTATCCCACTTAGGCATTGCCACCGCGTAGCCACCTGGCCCCAGCCTATGGAAGTGCGTCTTTTTTGCGGCATTGGCCTTGTTTTTTCTCGACCGTTCCTTAGATAATTCTGATTCCTTGAATTTCACGAAAGCGGGCCAGTGTTCTCTTTGCTTCTCCAGTGTTCCCTTGAATTCTGGAGTCTTCCTTTCTGCAGCGAGGTAGTTGGCCCATACAGTTTTCTTGTGGGTGTTGAATGCAATTGCCATCTTCTTAAGAGCAGCGTCCTTGACTTTCTGCACATCTGCATTAGTGAAATAATTTGGTAGGGTGAAGTGTTCCATCAGAGATTCCCAAAGATTTTGTTTTGCTCTGTCGTCGACCCAAGTAACATCTGGGCGTTTAGTTTTTGGCTCATTCCATTCTTGAATGGAGATCGGGAGTTGGTCCTTCACAAGAACTCCGCACTAATGAGTCCAGTTGTTCACAATGTTCTTAGGCGTGAGGGGTTCGCCATTAGCTTTGATGGAGTCGATGTTGTACTTTACACCCTCCTTCAACTTTTTGCCCGGGCCTCGCTTTGTCCTGCTGTCTGTAGAAGCAGATTTGCTCGATCCGGAGGGCTGAAAGAAGAAAGATCGATTCGTTAATATATCTTCAAATCAAAAAAACATGTGATGATCACCAGATGCCTGCTTATATAAATATACCTCGCAGGTAGTCTTTGTTATTTCAAGATCAACATTGTCTGTGTCATCATAAACATTGTCTGCGTCATCATAATCATAATCATAGTTCATGACTTCATCAGCTCGGTCGTCGAGATCGAATATCTTATCATCACCCTCCCCGGTATTGTTCAGATATTGGGAGCCGTCATCTGTTTCATTCAGATCATCTAGCCTGCGAGGGCTGCGTATGATCTCGAACAATTCCTCTTCTCTCTCTCTGCCGGTATTGTCCGCCATATAGCTTTTACTTAACTAATACAGAAGAAATATAAAACAATTTAGTATTCAAATTACAATGCATGGATGCAGTCAATAAGGAAAAACTGAATCATATAGTACATAATATGCATCGTCTCGAATGATATATAATCTCGAGTACATCGTCTCGAATAATATATCTAATCTCGAATACATCGTCTCGAATATTATATATCGAATACATCACTGGCTAGGTAGCTAATAAAGATCGAATACTATAGAAGAATCTAGGCCACTCGCGGTTCCTGGGGCGCGAGCGATGGACACCCAAAGAGAAGGAACCATCCCAGGATCATATCTCTGGTCATCTGCCCAAAGAACCTGCCAGGTATTGGAGAACCTGACGTCCATAGCAGCCATGTAGCGATGGACGTGCTCGTCCTCCTCCCTGACACAGCGACGCACCACCTCCGGCGGGGCCGGATCCCTCTGCACCGAATGTGGCCCACGCGAACGCCACCAAAGGAGATCAGGGTCAACGACGGGACCCGAAGCCGGGTTCCTGACCAAGCGGTGCACCCCTCCAGGTAGCACCTCCCAGTGCCAGCCCGGCGGAGCCCAGTCCCGGACATGGGTCAGCCGGACGTCGTCGCGAACGGGTCGACGGCGAGGATGCGGGCCGGGCATCGTCGAGAACAAATACTATATGCCCGCAAAAAGTAACATTTTTTAAATGATTGGATTGTGATAACTAAAATTCTATATGCAAATTCTAACAATTTGACATTAATCTAATTCATCTAGCTAAAACTAATTCTAAAATTTCTAACATTTCTATATATATAACTAACATTTCTATAACATTTCTAATATTTCTATAACTAAAAAACAGAAAAATTGCTAACATTTCTATAAATATTTCTATAACTAACAAACAGAAAAATTTATAACATTTCTATATAACTAACATTTCTAATATTTCTATAACTAAAAAACAGAAAAATTTCTAACATTTCTATAGATATTTCTATAACTAAAAAACAGAAAAATTTCTATAACTAAAATTTATAACTAAAAAACAATGTGTGTGTGTGTGGACACAGCGGCCGGGGTAGGAGCTCACCGGCGAGGCGCGGCGACGGGGGGCAGCGACGGGGATGGGGACGGGGCGGCGACGACGGGGACGGGGAAGGGCCGGGCGGGAACGACGCGACGACGGGGCGGGGCGCGCTGACGGGGACGACGGCAACGGCGACGGCGACGGACGGCGACGGGGACGGCGACGGGGGCGGCGGCGAGGGGCGGCGGCGACGGGGCAGAGGAGAAAGAAGCAGATGGAGAGATGAGAAACTGAAATTTTTTTGAAGTGTTTTCTTATATAGAACAGCCCTTTAGTACCGGTTGGAGCCACCAACCGGTACTAAAGGTCTGTTTTGGCCAGGCCAAGCGGCAGGAAGCGCCCCCCTTTAGTACCGGGTGGTGGCACCAACCGGTACTAAAGACCCCCCTTTAGTACCGGTTGGAGCCACGACCCGGTACTAAAGGGGGTGCACTGCCAGGCGAGGGGCGCAGAAGTTTAGTCCCACCTCGCTAGTTGAGGAGCGCCAAGAACAGTTTATAAGCCCCAGCGCGGGCACTGCATTGAGCTCCTCTCAAAAGCAGGCCTTCTGAGCCTACCTCTCCTACTCTGCCTGTGGGCCTACTGGGCTTGCGGGCCTGCATCCTGGCCCAACTACAGGTTGGGTTTCTAGTCGTATGTAGGCCGCTCTGGCCCAGTAGGTGGGCTTTTTTATTTTCTTTTTTTTTGCTTTATTTATTTTTGGTTTATTTATTTTTGAGTTGTTTTTTTCTGTATTTAGAGTTTCTTTGTGAATATTTTTGCTTTAGGTACAAAAAATTACAAACTTTCTGTTAGTGCCGGTAGTTTTCAAATTTGAATAGTTTAAATTTTGAATTATTTGAAATTTGTGTGAATCACTAGTTTGTGAATAACTTAACTTTGAAAATAGATTTTTCAGTGATTCTTTTTTCTTATGTTTAATATTAGTGTGTTTTATCATTATATTCAATTTGGTAATGCTTAGGTTATTTAAAAAATGAAATGCCTTTGTAACAGATGAGTTTTCGTCCAAAACCTTGATACCTCGAAAGAGATTGTCCATTTTGTACACGAAGTGCATCCAGTTTTTGCGGTAACCCTCTCTACTTTTTTGCACATGCTATGTGGGTGAAATTATGATACCATGCCAACTTTCAACCTTTTCTGAGTTCATTTGAAATGCTTTTCAATTTCAGGGTCATTTAGCTAAAAAAATCAGTAAATGCATGAAAGAATTTGTTTGCACATAAAATTTCTTCGCGTTTCAAATGCCAAAACACATAACTACCCTAACTATTGCAGAGATTCCCTCCTGGGTGTGAAACACAGAAGAAAGTGATGATAGTGAAACCGATCACATCCCAGATCTTTGGGTGTGAAACTTTTTCTTCGCGTGTGTCCCTTTGCACCGTAGCCATGGAAAATCTTCATCATTTAACTGGATGCTCGGGTCAATATTCACTGTGAATGGAGCAATTTCATCAAACTTTTCATAATCTTCTGACATGTCTGTCTTGTCATCCACTCCCACGATGTTTCTCTTCCCAGAAAGAACTATGTGGCGCTTTGGCTCATCGTATGATGCATTAGCTTCCTTATCTTTTCTTCTTCTCGGCTTGGTAGACATGTCCTTCACATAGAAAACCTGTGCCACATCATTGGCTAGGACGAATGGTTCGTCTGCATACGCAAGATTGTTGAGATCCACTGTTGTCATTTCGTACTGCGGGTCTTCCGTTACCCTGCCTCATGTCATATTGACCCATTTGCACCGAAACAAAGGGACCTTCAAACCACGTCCATAGTCAAGTTCCCATATGTCCTCTATGTAACCATAATATGTTTCCTTTCCCGTCTTGGTTGTTGCGTCAAAGCGGACACCACTATTTTGGTTGGTGCTCTTCTTATCTTGGGCGATCGTGTAAAATGTATTACCATTTATCTCATACCCTTTGAAAGTCATTATATTAGAAGATGCTAACTGGGACAGCGAGTACATGTCATCTTCAATAGAGGCGTCATGCATGGTACGTGTCTGCAGCCAGCTGGCGAAACTCCTGGTTTGTTCACGTGTAATCCAGTCATCAGACCACTCCGGGTGTTTGGAGCGTAGAAAATTCTTGTGTTCGTCCATATACGGAGCCACCAAGGCGGAATTCTGTAGAACTGTGTAGTGTGCTTCAGTGATTGAATGTCCGTCCATACATATTAGTTGATTCCCTCCTAGCGTGCCTTTTCCCCCCAGTCTGCCCTTATGCCGTGATTCAGGAACACCAATCGGCTTAAGGTTAGGAATAAAGTCAATACAAAACTCAATGACCTCCTCATTGTGATGGCCCTTGGAGATGCTTCCTTCTGGCCTAGCACGCTTATGAACATATTTCTTTAAGACTCCCATGAACCTCTCAAAGGGGAACATATTGTGTAGAAATACAGGACCCAAAACGTTAATCTCTTCGCATAGGTGAACTAGGACGTGCGTCATGATGTTGAAGAAGGATGGTGGGAACACCAACTCGAAACTGACAAGACATTGCACCAAATCATTCTCTAACCTTGGTATGATTTCTGGATCGATTACCTTCTGAGAGATTGCATTGAGGAATGCACATAGCTTCACAATGGCTAATCGAACGTTATCCGGTAGAAGCCCCCTCAATGCAAACGGAAGCAGTTGCGTCATAATCACGTGGCAGTCATGAGACTTTAGGTTCTGGAACTTTTTCTCTGCCATGTTTATTATTCCCTTTATATTCGATGAGAAGCCAGACGGTACCTTAATACTGAGCAGGCATTCAAAGAAGATTTCCTTCTCTTCTTTGCTAAGAGCGTAGCTGGCATGACCCTGATGTATGCCGTCTTTTCCGTGCATACCTTGCTGGTCCTCCCGTGCCTCAGGTGTATCTTTTGTCTTCCCATACACGCCCAAGAATCCAAGTAGGGTCACGCAAAGATTCTTCGTCACGTGCATCACGTCGATTGCGGAGCGGACCTCTAGGTCTTTCCAATAGGGCAGGTCCCAAAATATAGATTTCTTCTTCCACATGGGTGCGCGTCCGTCAGCGTCATTCGGAACAGGTTGTCTGCCAGTACCCTTTCCAAAGACTACCTTCAAATCCTTGACCATATCATGTACATCAGCACCAGTACGGTGGCGAGGCTTCGTCCGGTGATCCGCCTCACCTTTGAAATGCTTGCCTTTCTTTCTTACGGGATGCCTGCTCGGAAGAAATCGACGATGTCCCAGGTACACATTCTTCCTACAATTGTCCAAATATATACTATCGGTATCATCCAAACAGTGCGTGCATGCGCCGTATGTTGGGGATCGTTGCAGAAATTAAAAAATTTCTACGCATCACCAAGATCAATCTATGGAGTTTACTAGCAACGAGAGGGGAGTGCATCTTCATACCTTTGAAGATCGCGATGCGGAAGCGTTGCAAGAACGCGGTTGGAGGAGTCGTACACGTAGCGATTCAGATCGCGGCAGAATCCGATCCAAGCACCGAACAACGGTGCCTCCGCGTTCAACACACGTGTAGCCCGGTGACGTCTCCCGCGCCTTGATCCAGCAAGGAGGAGGGAGAGGTTGAGGAAGAAGGCTCCAACAGCAGCACGACGGCGTGGTGGTGGTGGAGTGGCAGTTCTCCGGCAGGGCTTCGCCAAACTCACGCAGAGGAGGAGAGGTGTTGGGGAGGGGAGGGGCTGCGCCTTGGATGTGGTGCGGCTGCCCTCCCACCCCCTCTATTTATAGGGGCAAGGGAGAGGGGGGCCGGCCCCTCCAGATGGATCTAGAGGGGGGTAGCAGCCAAGGGGGGAGGCTTGCCCCCCAAGCCAAGGGGGGCGCCCCCTCCAGGGTTTCCCCCAACCCTAGGCGCATGGGCCCTAGGGGGGTTTGGCGCCCAGCCCACCTAGGGGCTGGTTCCCCTCTATATTCAGCCCATAGGGACCTCCGGGGCAGGTGGACCCTCCCGGTGGACCCCCGGAACCCTTTCAGTGGTCCCGGTACAATACCGATATACCCCCCGAACACATCCGACGACTGAATAAGGACTTCCCATATATAAATCTTCGTCTCCGAACCATTCCGGAACTCCTCGTGACGTCCGGGATCTCATCCGGGAGTCCGAACAACATTCGGTAATCACATAGAAACCTTCCTTATAACCCTAGCGTCATCGAACCTTAAGTGTGTAGACCCTACGAGTTCGGGAATCATGCAGACATGACCGAGACACCTCTCTAGCCAATAACCAACAGCGGGATCTGGATACCCATGTTGGCTCCCACACGTTCCACGATGATCTCATCGGATGAACCACGATGTCGGCGATTCAAGCAATCCCGTATACAATTCCCTTTGTCAATCGGTACGTTACTTGCCCGAGATTCGATCGTCGGTATCCCAATACCTCGTTCAATCTCGTTATCGGCAAGTCACTTTACTCGTTCCGTAATGCATGATCCCGTGACCAACTACTTGGTCACATTGAGCTCATTATGATGATGCATTACCGAGTGGGCCCAGAGATACCTCTTCGTCATACGGAGTGACAAATCCCAGTCTCGATCCGTGCCAACCCAATAGACACTTTAGGAGATACCTGTAGTGCACCTTTATAGCCAACCAGTTACGTTGTGACGTTTGGTACACCCAAAGTATTCCTACGGCATCCGGGAGTTGCACGATTTCATGGTCTAAGCAAATGATACTTGACATTAGAAAAGCTTTAGCAAACGAACTACACGATCTAGTGCTATGCTTAGGATTGGGTCTTGTCCATCACATCATTCTCCTAATGATGTGATCCCGTTATCAATGACATCCAATGTCCATGGTCAGGAAACCGTAACCATCTATTGATCAACGAGCTAGTCAACTAGAGGCTCACTAGGGACATGTTGTGGTCTATGTATTCACACATGTATTACGATTTCTGGATAACACAATTACAGCATGAACAATAGACAATTATCATGAACAAGGAAAAATAATAATAACCATTTTATTATTGCCTCTAGGGCATATTTCCAACAGTCTCCCACTTGCACTAGAGTCAATAATCTAGTTACATTGTGATGAATCGAACACCCATAGAGTTCTGGTGTTGATCATGTTTTGCTCGCGGAAGAGGTTTAGTCAACGGATCTGCGACATTCAGGTCCGTATGCACTTTACAAATATCTATGTCTCCATCTTGAACATTTTCACGAATGGAGTTGAAGCGACGCTTGATATGCCTGGTCTTCTTGTGAAACCTGGGCTCCTTGGCCAGGGCAATAGCTCCAGTGTTGTCACAGAAGAGAGTCATCGGGCCCGACGCATTGGGAATAACTCCTAGGTCGGTAATGAACTCCTTCATCCAGATTGCTTCATGCGCTGCCTCCGAGGCTGCCATGTACTCCGCTTCACATGTAGATCCCGCCACGATGCTTTGCTTGCAACTGCACCAGCTGACTGCCCCACCATTCAAAATATACACGTATCCGGTTTGTGACTTAGAGTCATCTAGATCTGTGTCGAAGCTAGCATCGACGTAACCCTTTACGACGAGCTCTTCGTCACCTCCATAAACGAGAAACATATCCTTAGTCCTTTTCAGGTACTTCAGGATATTCTTGACCGCTGTCCAGTGTTCCATGCCGGGATCACTTTGGTACCTTCCTACCAAACTTACGGCAAGGTTTACATCAGGTCTGGTACACAGCATGGCATACATAATAGACCCTATGGCCGAGGCATAGGGGATGACACTCATCTTTTCTCTATCTTCTGCCGTGGTCGCGCATTGAGCCGTGCTCAATCTCACACCTTGCAATACAGGCAAGAACCCCTTCTTGGACTGATCCATATTGAACTTCTTCAATATCTTGTCAAGGTACGTGCTTTGTGAAAGACCAATGAGGCGTCTCGATCTATCTCTATAGATCTTGATGCCTAATATATAAGCAGCTTCTCCAAGGTCCTTCATTGAAAAACACTTATTCAAGTAGGCCTTTATGCTTTCCAAGAAATCTATATCATTTCCCATCAATAGTATGTCATCCACATATAATATGAGAAACGCTACAGAGCTCCCACTCACTTTCTTGCAAACACAGGCTTCTCCATAAGTCTGCGTAAATCCAAACGCTTTGATCATCTCATCAAAGCGAATGTTCCAACTCCGAGATGCTTGCACCAGCCCATAGATTGAGCGTTGGAGCTTGCACACCTTGTCAGCATTCTTAGGATCGACAAAACCTTCTGGCTGCATCATATACAATTCTTCCTTAAGGAAACCATTAAGGAATGCCATTTTGACATCCATTTTCCATATCTCATAATCTTAGAACGCGGCAATTGCTAACATGATTCGGACGGACTTCAGCTTCGCTACGGGTGAGAAAGTCTCATCGTAGTCAACCCCTTGAACTTGTCGATAACCCTTAGGGACAAGTCGAGCCTTATAGATGGTCACATTACCATCCGCGTCTATCTTCTTCTTAAAGATCCATTTATTTTCTATGGCTCACCGATCATCGGGCAAGTCAGTTAAAGTCCATACTTCGTTTTCATACATGGATCCTATCTCGGATTTCATGGCTTCAAGCCATTTGTCGGAATCTGGGCCCGCCATCGCTTCTTCATAGTTCGAAGGTTCACCGTTGTCTAACAACATGATTTCCAGGCAGGGTTGCCGTACCACTCTGGTGCGGAACGTGTCCTTGTGGACCTATGAAGTTCAGTAGTAACTTGATCCGAAGTTCCTTGATCATCATCATTAACTTCCTCTCCAGTTGGTGCAGGCACCGCAGAAACATTTTCCTGCACAGCGCTACTCTCCGATTCGAGAAGAGTCATCTCATCAAGTTCCACTTTCCTCCCACTTACTTCTTTCGAGAGAAACTCTTTCTCCAGGAAGGACCTGTTCTTGGCAACGAAGATCTTGCCTTCGGATCTGAGGTAGAAGGTATACCCAATGGTTTCCTTCGGGTATCCTATGAAGAAGCATTTTTCCGACTTGGGTTCGAGCTTTTCAGGTTGAAGCTCCTTGACATAAGCATCGCATCCCCAAACTTTTAGAAACGACAGCTTAGGTTTCTTCCCAAACCATAATTCATACGGTGTCGTCTCAATGGATTTTGATGGAGCCCTATTTAAAGTGAATGCGGCAGTCTCTAAAGCATATCCCCAAAATGATAGCGGTAGGTCGGTAAGAGACATCATAGATCGCACCATGTCCAACAGAGTGCGATTACGACGTTCGGATACACCATTACGCTGAGGTGTTCCAGGCGGCATGAGTTGTGAAACAATTCCACATTTCCTTAAGTGTGCGCCAAATTCGTGACTCAAATATTCTCCCCCACGATCTGATCGTAAGAACTTTATTTTCCTGTCACGTTGATTCTCAACCTCACTCTGAAATTCCTTGAACTTTTCAAAGGTCTCAGACTTGTGTTTCATCAAGTAGACATACCCATATCTACTTAAGTCATCAGTGAGGGTGAGAACATAACGATAGCCACCGCGAGCCTCAACGCTCATTGGACCGCACACATCAGTATGTATGATTTCCAATAAGTTGGTTGCTCGCTCCATTGTTCTGGAGAACGGAGTCTTGGTCATTTTGCCCATGAGGCATGGTTCGCACGTGTCAAATGATTCATAATCAAGAGACTCCAAAAGTCCATCTGCATGGAGTTTCTTCATGCGTTTGACACCAATGTGACCAAGGCGGCAGTGCCACAAGTATGTGGGACTATCATTATCAACCTTACATTTCTTGGCATTCACACTATGAATATGTGTAACATCACGTTCGAGATTCATTAAGAATAAACCATTGACCAGCGGGGCATGACCATAAAACATATCTCTCATACAAATAGAACAACCATTATTCTCGGATTTAAATGAGTAGCCATCTCGCATTCAACGAGATCCAGATACAATGTTCATGCTCAAAGCTGGCACTAAATAACAATTATTGAGGTTTAAAACTAATCCCGTAGGTAAATGTAGAGGTAGCGTGCCGACGGCGATCACATCGACCTTGGAACCATTCCCGACGCGCATCATCACCTCGTCCTTCGCCAGTCTCCGCTTATTCCACAGCTCCTGTTTTGAGTTACAAATATGAGCAACCGCACCGGTATCAAATACCCAGGAGCTACTATGAGTACTGGTAAGGTACACATCAATAACATGTATATCACATATACCTTTGGTGTTGCCGGCCTTCTTGTCCGCTAAGTACTTGGGGCAGTTCCGCTTCCAGTGACCGTTTCCCTTGCAATAAAAGCACTCAGTCTCAGGCTTGGGTCCAGTCTTTGTCTTCTTCCCGGCAGCTTGCTTACCGGGCGCGGCAACTCCCTTGCCGTCTTTCTTGAAGCTCTTTTTACCCTTGCCTTTCTTGAACTTAGTGGTTTTGTTCACCATCAACACTTGATGTTCCTTTTTGATCTCCACCTCCGCTGATTTCAGCATCGAATATACCTCAGGAATGGTCTTTTCCATCCATTGCATATTGAAATTCATCACAAAGCTCTTGTAGCTAGGTGGGAGCGACTGAAGCATTCTGTCAACGACCGAGTCATCCGGGAGATTAACTCCCAGCTGAGACAAGCGGTTGTGCAACCCAGACATTTTGAGTATGTGTTCGCTGACGGAACTATTCTCCTCCATCTTACAACTGTAGAACTTGTCGGAGACTTCATATCTCTCAACCCGGGCATGAGCTTGGAAAACCATTTTCAGCTCTTGGAACATCTCATATGCTCCGTGCTGCTCAAAACGCTTTTGGAGCCCCGGTTCTAAGCTGTAAAGCATGCTGCACTGAACCAGGGAGTAATCATCAACACGTGTTTGCCAGGCGTTCATAACGTCTTGGTTTGCTGGGACGGGTGCTTCACCTAGCGGTGCTTCCAGGACATATGCTTTCTTGGCAGCTATGAGGATGATCCTCAAGTTCCGGACCCAGTCCGTATAGTTGCTACCATCGTCTTTCAGCTTGGTTTTCTCTAGGAACGCGTTGAAGTTGAGGTTGACATTAGCGTGGGCCATTTGATCTACAAGACATATTGTAAAGGTTTTAGACTAAGTTCATGATAATTAAGTTCATCTAATCAAATTATTAATGAACTCCCACTCAGACAGACATCCCTCTAGTCATCTAAGTGATACATGATCCGAGTCAACTAGGCCGTGTCCGATCATCACGTGAGACGGACTAGTCATCATCGGTGAACATCTTCATGTTGATCGTATCTGCTATACGACTCATGCTCGACCTTTCGATCTCTTGTGTTCCGAGGCCATGTCTGTACATGCTAGGCTCATCAAGTCAACCTAAGTGTATTGTGTGTGTAAATCTGGCTTACACCCGTTGTATGCAAACGTTTGAACCTATCACACCCGATCATCACGTGGTGCTTCGGAACAACGAACCTTCGCAACGGTGCATAGTTAGGGGGAACACTTTCTTGAAATTTTAGCGAGGGATCATCTTATTTATGCTACCGTCGTTCTAAGCAGATAAGATGTAAAACATGATAAACATCACATGCAATCAAATAGTGACATGGTATGGCCAATATCATTTTTGCTCCTTTTGATCTCCATCTTCGGGGCGACATGATCATCATCATCACCGGCATGACACCATGATCTCCATCATCATGATCTCCATCATCGTGTCTTCATGAAGTTGTCTCGCCAACTATTACTTCTACTACTATGGCTAACGGTTAGCAATAAAGTAAAGTAATTACATGACGTTCTAGTTGACACGCAGGTCATAAATAAATTAAGACAACTCCTATGACTCCTGCCGGTTGTCATACTCATCGACATGCAAGTCGTGATTCCTATTACAAGAACATGATCAATCTCATACATCACATATATCATTCATCACATCCTTCTGGTCATATCACATCACATGACACTTTCTGCAAAAACAAGTTAGACGTCCTCTAATTGTTGTTGCAAAATTTTTTACGTGGCTGCTATAGGTTTCTAGCAAGAACGTTTCTTACCTACGCCAAAACCACAACGTGATATGCCAATTTCTATTTACCCTTCATAAGGACCCTTTTCATCGAGTCCGATCTGACTAAAGTGGGAGAGACAGACACCCGCTAGCCACCTTATGCAACTAGTGCATGTCAGTCGGCGGAACCTGTCTCACGTTCATGTCAGTTCGAGATTCATTAAGAATTGTCCCTTCCTTATAACCCTAGCGTCATCGAACCTTAAGTGTGTAGACCCTACGGGTTCGGGAATCATGCAGACATGACCGAGACACCTCTCTAGCCAATAACCAACAGCGGGATCTGGATACCCATGTTGGCTCCCACACGTTCCACGATGATCTCATCGGATGAACCACGATGTCGAGGATTCAAGCAATCCCGTATACAATTCCCTTCGTCAATCGGTACGTTACTTGCCCGAGATTCGATCGTCGGTATCCCAATACCTCGTTCAATCTCGTTACCGGCAAGTCACTTTACTCGTTCCGTAATGCATGATCCCGGGACCAACTACTTGGTCACATTGCGCTCATTATGATGATGCATTACCGAGTGGGCCCAGAGATACCTCTCCGTCATACGGAGTGACAAATCCCAGTCTCGATCCATGCCAACCCAACAGACACTTTCGGAGATACCTGTAGTGCACCTTTATAGCCACCCAGTTACGTTGTGACGTTTAGTACACCCAAAGTATTCCTACGGCATCCGGGAGTTGCACGATCTCATGGTCTAAGGATATGATACTTGACATTAGAAAAGCTTTAGCAAACAAGCTACACGATCTAGTGCTATCCTTAGGATTGGGTCTTGTCCATCACATCATTCTCCTAATGATGTGATCCCGTTATCAATGACATCCAATGTCCATGGTCAGGAAACCGTAACCATCTATTGATCAACGAGCTAGTCAACTAGAGGCTCACTAGGGACATGTTGTGGTCTATGTATTCACACATGTATTATGATTTCCGGATAAGACAATTATAGCATGAACAATAGACAATTATCATGAACAAGGAAATATAATAATAACCATTTTATTATTGCCTCTAGGGCATATTTCCAACACCGTATCCCTTGTTTGTCTGTCCTGAAAGGTTACTGAGAGCAGGCCAATCATTGATGGTCACGAACAGCAACGCCTTTAGGTCAAATTCTTCCCCCATGTGCTCATCCCACGCACGTACAACTGTTCCATTCCACAGCTGTAAAAGTTCTTCAACTAATGGCCTTAGGTACACATCAATGTCGTTGCCGGGTTGCTTAGGGCCTTGGATGAGCACTGGCATCATAATGAACTTCCGCTTCATGCACAACCAAGGAGGAAGGTTATACAAACATAGAGTCACAGGCCAGGTGCTATGGTTGCTGCTCTGCTCCCCAAAAGGATTAATGCCATCTGCGCTTAGACCAAACCATACGTTCCTTGCGTCATCTGCAAACTCCTTCCTGTACTTTCTCTTGATTTTTCTCCACTTCGACCCGTCAGCGGGTACTCTCAACTTTCTGTCTATCTTACGGTCTTCTCTGTGCCATCGCATCGCCTTGGCATGCTCTTTGTTTTGGAACAAACGTTTCAACCGTGGTATTATAGGAGCATACCACATCACCTTGGCAGGAATCTTCTTCCTGGGGCACTCGCCCTCGACATCACCAGGGTCATCGCAGCAGATCTTATAGCGCAATGCACCGCATACCGGGCAAGCGTTCAAATCCTCTTACTCACCGCGGTAGAGGATGCAGTCATTAGGGCATGCATGTATCTTCTGCACCTCTAACCATAGAGGGTAGACAGCCTTCTTTGCTTCGTACGTACTCTCGGGCAATTCGTTGTCCTTTGGAAGCATATTCTTTATCATTACCAGCAACTTTCCAAATCCCCTGTCAGATACACCATTCTCTGCCTTCCATTGCAGCAATTCCAGTGTGATGCCCAACTTTTTCTTGTCAGCTGCGCAATTCGGGTACAACAATTTCTTGTGATCCTCTAACATGCGCTGCAACTTCTTCTTCTCCAAATCACTTGCGCAGTTTCTCTTTGCATCGGCAATGGCCCGACCTAGATCATCAGCGGGCTTATCTGATGCCTCTTCTTCAGCTTCTTCCCGCATTGCCGGCTCAGCTTCTTCCCCCATTGTTGTATCATCGTATTCAGGGAACCCATGGCCAGGATAGCTGTCGTCGTCCTCTTCTTCTTCATTGTCTTCCATCATAACCCCTCTTTCTCCGTGCTTGGTCCAAACATTATAGTGGGGCATGAAACCGGACTTAAACAGGTGGACGTGAATGGTTCTTGACGTAGAGTAAGTGTGATCATTCTTACAGACAACACATGGACAAGGCATAAAACCACCCGCCCGCTTGTTTGCCTCAGCCGCAAGCAGAAAAGTTTGCATGCCATTAATGAACTCGGGAGAGCATCGGTCATCGTACATCCATTGTCGGCTCATCTTGATTACACAACACCGAAAAGACCAAATTAATACAAGTTCATACATAAAGTTCATACAACACTTAAATGCAACAAACAAATAACTCTCTAACTAAAGCATTTAAATGCAACAACAAATGCGATCAAGATCGCAACTAAGGTAACAATTGATCCAACAGCATAATGGTACCAAGCCTCACTATCAATGGCATATTTTCTAATCTTCAAGCGCATTTTCTCCATCTTGATCTTGTGATCATCGACGACATCGGCAACATGCAACTCCAATTCCATCTTCTCCCCCTCAATTCTTTTCAATTTTTCTTTCAAATACTCGTTTTCTCTTTCAACCAAATTTAACCTCTCGACAATAGGGTTGGTTGGAATTTCCGGTTCACAAACCTCCTAGATAAAAATATCTATGTCAACTTGATGGGCATAATAATTTGTCATAAACACGAAATGCAACAACTAGTTTTAAAAGAGAATATACCACATCCGAATCATAACAAGGATGAGGGCCGACGGGACGGATATCAAAACCATGGCACTATGTATAACAAACAACGTACGGGTAAGATAATTATATGAGTAACTATATATCCAAATCACACAAACATCAATTTGGTAATGTAAAACATTCATGAACAAGAGGCTCACCACAAGGTGGTGCCGGCGACGGGACGGTGCGGGCGATCGACGGTGGTTACGACGGAGATTTAGAAGGCACTAAGTAAACCACACCTACATCTGCAAACTAAGTGTTATTTTTGACCTCAAATTGCATATAAATCAAATACTAGCACATATATTTCCTCCCAAATTACTAAACTCATAAATTAATCACTATACAAAGCATTGCAAGAGCTAATCTAGCAATGAGAGATGAAAGGACAAAGTTGCTAACCTTTGTGATCATTTGAATGGATGGGGGCCTTCAAATCTTGACAAATTTTGGGCAAAATGTGTGATGAGCTCGAGAGGAAGAGGTGAAGAACAGAGAGGAGAGGGGAAAGGGGAAGAACAGAGCGAGCTCGGGTGGACGAAGGGTTTATGTACGACGACCTTTAGCACCGGTTCGTGCCACGAACCGGTACTAAAGGTGCTGGAGGGGCCCCGGACTGACAACATCCTGCCACTACTCACTTTAGTACCGGTCCATGGCACGAACCGGTGCTAAAGGTTATCCATGAACCGGTACTAATGAGAGCGGCCGGCTAGCCGTTGGAACCGGCACTAATGCACACATTAGTGCCGGCTCAAAATCAAACCGGCACTAATGTGCTTGACATTTGACCCTTTTTCTACTAGTGATGTTCTGTAATTAATGGTTCCTTCATTGCTTACTACCTAGCGTCGAGTTCTCCCTATATGTAGTAGCTAGCGCCGAGTTCTCTCTGTATGTAGTAGCTACCGTCGACCAAGCACAGAGAAAGAGAGGTCACTTCTCTCTAATATGTAGTAGCTATAGCTAACGCAATATGACACCCCTAAACCCTCCAAAACCCCTAAACCCCCCGTTTTAAAAAAAACAGCGCCTGGGAGCTGCTGACGCGTGGCTGCCTTTTGGTCCCGGTTGGTGTTACCAACTGGGACTAAAGTTCCTCCTCCCTGGGCGTCCCACAGCGGCCACGCAGAGCCCCTTTGGGCCCGGTTTGTAAGCCAACCGGGACTAAAGGTTTTGGGCATTAGTCCCGATAGATTTGTCTCGGTTCCAGAACTAGGACTAAAGGCCCTCTGGAACCGGGACCGATGGGCCGTTTTCTACTAGTGAACCCACCAAGGGGTACAAATATTTTGACTTGCTTACTCATTTCTGCCTCAAACCTCATTTGTTTTGCAGGTAGATATGTTTGATGTCTAACTTTATACCCACCAAGAGGCTGACAACCACGCTCGCTCGTGGCAACCTGCCTTTTCTTTTTCTATCCCCACAAATGACATAATCTTACAGCCAAGACCCTATCATTTTGCACTCAACAACCTAAAGTTTTTGTTGCCTTACAAATAATGAAAAAAATCGACAAGTAGTGAGAATTTCGGCAAGAAAGTTTGTCAATATAACACGTCTGATGGATTAAGAAATGCTTCCACAACGAGACTACATGACTGAAAAGCACGTGGTCACGCCAAGCATCCAAAGTCCGTGGCCAAAGACACGCTATACACTTGTGGTGTACACGTAGCACTTTATCTAAGTGAAGCATGAGGTGCCTCCTTATATGTTGGTGTAATCCTCCATACAGTAGCGATGTGGGACTAAAAATCATTCCCCCTTCCACCTTTTGGCTGGCTAGCTGCTTGTGTCTGGTTGTGCAACCCATTTTTTCTTTCATCTGGTTTGTAGACATGGAACCAGCCTAGCCCAAAATATCCAAAACTCTACAGCCAATGCCGCTTGTGTGTTGTTTGTAGTGGGTGATGGATTGTAACACCCCGCATGTAACTTTCCATAATTGTAACTCCGACTCTTGCCATTTTCGGCTATGTGTTATGATATCCCCTCCGTGGTCGGGTTTTGTCTTTCATTTTGCATTTTGTTCATGTCATGCATTTCATATCATGTCATCATGTGCATTGCGGTTGCATACGTGTTCGTCTCATGCATCCGAGCATTTTCCCCGTTGTCCGTTTTGCAATCCGGCGCTCCTATCTCCCCCGGCGCATCCCTCTTGTTTTCTTTCGTTAGCGGGTGTCAAACTTTCTCGGAATGGACCGAGGCTTGTCAAATGGCCCTAGTATACCACCCGGAGAGCACCGGTCAAGTTTCGTTCCATTCGGAGGTCGTTTGGTACTCCAACGGTTAACCGGGCATCCGTCATGTCCATTTGAGTGTCCAGCAAAACCCCCCCCCCCTCTAAACCATCCCAAAACCCACCAAACTCTCTTCCATGCTCTAGGTCGTTCGATCACGATCGTGTGGGCGAAAACCGCACCTCATTTGGAGCCTCCTAGCTCCCTCTACCTATTTATATGCGAGACCCCCCTAATTTTTTCGCGCAGTCCAAACCCTAGTTCGTTTCCCCTCGCGCCGCCGGACGTGTCCGCCTCCGGCCGGACGCGTCCACTCCGCCGCCGCCGCCACGTGTCGCGCTGTCGTACGCCGTCGCCGCCGAGGCCCGCCGGCCCACCCGCGGCCCTCCCGGCCCGCGCCGTCGCCCGCGGCCGAGCCGCGCCCGCCGCCAAGCGCCCGTGCTCTGCCGCCTTCTCCTCGCCGCGCCGCCGCCGTGGCCCCGTCGCCGCCGGCCGGCCCCGCCGACCTCGCCGGTGCCCGTGCACGCCGGCGCCACCGCCACCTCTCCTTCACCTCTCCGGCCACTCCTCCTCCTCACCGCGGCCTCCCGCCGGCGAGCGCCATCGGGCCCTCGAGCTCGAGCCGGCCTCTCCATCGATCGGATCTGGTGAAGCCCCCGTTGACTTTCTCCTCGAGCCCCCCCCCCCCCCCCCCCCCGAAATATTTCCAAGTGTTGGATTTTTACAGCAATATGTCTCTGTTCGTGATGCCGTAACTCCTTGCATGTAGCTCCGATTCGCGCGTGTAATATGTCAAATTGTTTGTCTCGTGATGCTCTACATTTTGTTCAATAGCACCATGTTCATTAGAGGTCATCTTGATGCCCAAATCTCTGGTGGAAGACGGCTAGTTGCTGTTATCTGCTGGTTCTTATCAGAACTTGGAGATTTGTCATTTTTGTATCATTTAATCTGTGCATCTTATGGGCATGAGCTCTACATGTGTTTTATTGTATGCCATGCCATCTTTCCAAGGGTGTATGCCATGTATTTTTGTGATTTATGTGGTGACTAGCACAAGCATGCAAAGTAGGCTCCATAATGTTTCTGATTTCAGGGACTTCGTGATTTCTCTAAGTCTTTGTCCGCTATTATTTTGTTGCCATGTAAACTTGATGCTACAGAGAGATCCATGCATATTTTGGAGATGTTCAGTAAGGATGTTTTGTAGTTATAGTTGTAATTGATCCATTCCTGCAATTGTTTGCAATTATGGAGTGCCATAGCATGACTCAATCTTGCTCTACTTTTGCTATAAAATATTTCTGGCAGATTCTTAACATGATATGCAATTTTGCCCAGCTTATTGTAGTTGATCCATACATGCTATGCTTGTGTTATTGCCATGGTTAGCTTCATAAACATGCCATCTTGCTGTAGGTATGCTATTTTTGTCATGCATTGCTCTGTACTGAGTGCATCAAGCTCACAAAGATGCCCTCATATTATTGTTTCTGCCATGCTCTGTTTTCTGCTAAGTCAGAAACCTGATAGCGAAACTTGCTATGTTTACATGCTTCCCATCATATCTTCTGATCCTTTTTGGCTTATGGTCAGTAAGGGACTTTTGTCATATGCATTTGGTAGAACACTTCCATGCCTTGTTTTGCTATGTTAAGTTCCTGTAGCATGTTAATTTCGTGCTCTGAACATTGCTACCTGATGCTGTTTACTGCCATGTCCAGTTTTTCACTAAGTCTGTGATCCTGTAGTCTTTTGCACTTTTGCCATGCTTGTTTGAGCTTGATATGTTGTGAACTAGCCGTAGCTCAGTGTTCATCTTTTGTCAAGAATCTCCTGTAGTTTACTTCCATGTGCTTTGTTGCTATGTTGGAGTGCGGCAGCATTGTTGTTTGTTGCATTTTAAGTGCTATCTTGCTGTTTATCGCAGATTAGTGTCATTCTTGTTTTGCTTGCCATTTGCAAACCGTGCATCCTTTCCGGTGATCTTTATATCGATTTCGACCGAAATCATCTCATCTTTCCAGAGGCATGCTTGGTTTGCCAAGTTACTGCCTTGTTCATCTTTTTCCTTCCGGAGCACGCATATGCATCGCACATCATATCTTGCATATCATACATGTTTTGCATCATGTTGCTTGTGCATTCCTCGCGATTGATTGTGGTTCCGTTTGGTTGTGTTCTTGTCTTGGGTAGAGCCGGGAGACGAATTCGTGAACGAGGAACCTATTGAGTACGCTTACGAGGATCAAGCTTTCGACAACTCTGAGAACCTTGCAGGCAAGATGACCACCCCTCGAAATCACTTCTATCTTTGCTTTGCTAGTTGTTCGCTCTATTGCCATGCTCCGCTACCTATCACATGCTATATCATGTCTCCCATTTTTCCATGTCAGCCTCTAACCATCCTTTCCTAGCAAACCATTGTTTGGCTAAGTTACCGCTTTTGCTAAGCCCTTCTTATAGCGTTGCTAGTTGCAGGTGAAGTTGAAGTTTGTTCCATGTCGGAACATGGATATGTTGGGATATCACAATATCTCTTATTTAATTAATGCATCTATATATTTTGGTAAAGGGTGGAAGGCTCGGCCTTATGCCTGGTGTTTTGTTCCACTCTTGCCGCCCTAGTTACTGATATACCGGGATTATGTTCCTTGAGTTTGCATTCCTTACGCGGTCGGGTGATTTATGGGACCCCCTTGACAGTTCGCCTTGAATAAAACTCCTCCAGCAAGGCCCAACCTTGGTTTTACCATTTGCCACCTAAGCCTTTTCCCCCGGGTTTTCGCGAGCCCGAGGGTCATCTTTATTTTAAACCCCCGGACCAGTGCTCCTCCGAGTGCTGGCCCAACCCGAGCGATGTCCGGCGCCCCCTGGGCAACCAGGGTCTATGCCAACCCGACGTCTGGCTCATCCGGTGTGCCCTGAGAACGAGATATGTGCAGCTCCTATCGGGATTTGTCGGCACATTCGGGCGGCTTTGCTGGTCTTGTTTTACCATTGTCGAAATGTCTTGTAAACCGGGATTCCGAGACTGATCGGGTCTTTCTGGGAGAAGGTTTATTCTTCGTTGACCGTGAGAGCTTATGATGGGCTAAGTTGGGACACCCCTGCAGGGTATTATCTTTCGAAAGCCGTGTCCGCGGTTATGAGGCAGATGGGAATTTGTTAATGTCCGGTTGTAGATAACTTGTCACTTAACCCAATTAAAATACATCAACTGCGTGAGTAGCCGTCATGGTCTCTTCTCGGCGGAGTCCGGGAAGTGAACACGGTCTGTGTTATGTATGTCGTAAGTAGGAGTTCAGGATCACTTCTTGGTCAATGCTAGATGACGACCGTTCCATTGCTTCTCTTCTCGCTCTCATTTGCGCAAGTTAGCCACCATATATGCTTATTGCCGCTGCAGCTCCACCTCATTGCACCATCCTTTCCTACAAGCCTAAATAGTCTTGATCTCGCGGGTGTGAGATTGCTGAGTCCCCGTGACTCACAGATTCTACCAAAATAGTTGCAGGTGCCGACGATGCCAGTGCAGATGATGGGGTCGATCTCAAGTGGGAGTTCGACGAGGAACGTGGTCGTTACTATGTGTCTTTTCCTGATGATCAGTACTGGAGCCCAGTTGGGACGATCGGGGATCTAGCATTTGGGGTTATCTTATTTTCATCTGGTTTTTTGACCGTAGTCGGTCTATATGATTGAATTTTGGATGATGTATGTTTAATATTCATGTATTGTGTGGAGTGGCGATTGTAAGCCAACTCTTTATCCCATTCTTGTTCATTACATGGGATTGTGTGAAGATGACCCTTCTTGCGACAAAACCACTATGCGGTTATGCCTCTAAGTCGTGCCTCGACACGTGGGAGATATAGCCGCATCGTGGGCGTTACATGGATGGAACTAATTACCAAACAATTTTTGCTTTTTTAGCTTTGTATTTGAAATTAAGCGTTGTTCCATTAATTATAATCAGTTAAGAAAAAAGATTTCGCCCCCCTTTATATATAAAGCAACATGCCCAAACCGATACAAAGTGATGGGTGAAACCCCTTACAAAGCAGATCAAAGATAAAGCAAGATTACAGGAGTGCCCACACTCCATCATGGCTCACCCAAGACTACTGACTACAAGAAAGACCGCGCCTCCATGAGAAACTACCATACGTCGATGCAACACACACCAAGTTGTTGCCAGAGAGGACCCCTTTCCCTCTCGCTCCAGGCCGTGAAGCGCCGATCCTACCTGCAGAGAACAAGGACCGAGAGTGATGCCCTCGACGTCGTGTGTAAAACATAGGGAGTTATCAAGACCACTCCAAGCCAGAGCCGAAGGAGCTTCGATGTAGGATCCAAGCTCGCCACCGATGTCGAAGAAACGCAACCGAAGGGCACCTAAGCTCCATGACGACGCCCACAAGAGGGTGTGATGCAACACGCCACCTCTGTCAATACCGCAGATACTATCAAGGGTTTCCACCCAGAGCCTTGACGCGGGAAGAGAGACCACAATGACGCCTCCAAGAGGGACACGACGCCCACAAGCATCGCCGCTGTTGGCGCCGGAGGTTCTTGTGAGACGACCAGTAATGATTTATGTAAAGAACAGTTAGAGAAATAATTGTTTGTCGTTAAGTACCAGAAAGAGAGACAATCTGAAGGAATGAAACAGTCAAAGAAAGGTTGGAGCATGCTAATGGATGATACGGAATTATTCAGGAAGCTACTACGTGTATGTGTGGAAGTGCACTTGCTGTGCGCCTGTCCGAACATACCCCCTTCATTTATTCAGAGTTGTAATTTTTTCTAAAGTCTGCTATTGGAGGATCTCCGAATGTAAATTACAGAAAAGCGCTTATATGATATAAAATTTACTGGGTGCTACTAAGAATTTTGGGAACTTGTTTTAGAGGGTAATCAACAAAACTTGTTACCTGAAATTCAGAATTACCATCTGCCACCTTGGAGAATTAATGTACGTATTTGAGGCGAATCAATATAGTGGCTTTCCAAATAATGCTTGCTGTATTGAGAAAATAGGAGTTTGATCAATCATTTGCAATAGAAGTATTAAAAAGAAATCTGTTCACAGTGGATCCCAGGAAAGAAAGAATCCAACAAATCAGTGTATATTATCTGCACTTAAACTTGTTTCAAACTCTTTAATCTAGTACGTATTGGTAGAACAAATCCATAAGCACGCATTGAAAAAAGCATAAGAGCACATGAGGCAGAGGAGAGGAGGACGAGTGAAAGAAGGAGCAATTCTACGTGACATGCATGCCGCATGCACCAGAATGCCCTTAATTCGTTGCCTCTCTGAATCGATGCAGCCTCGCTTGTTTCCAATTATTTAATTGCATGTAGAAACCACAGACTAATTCTCGTGTAATCTGGGATGAAGTCTGTTTTAAACCTTGAATTCAAATGGCTCGTCTGAATTAAACCCTAACCTCCCAATCCCTGAAATCAGCACCCTGTACTATTTGATCCCGGTGATTCCCAACCCTAGACCCGTACAGACTAGCTTGGCAGGTTGGGAAAATAACAACCCCGGCCGGGATAATCTCCTACTGTCACTGACTATATAGCCCCACATGTCATATTTACATTTTTCTATTTCTCTTTGTCTCTCTTTCCCGAGAACTACCGTGGCCGTTTAGCACAGGCGCCGCCGATCGTTTGGGTCGGCTGCATCGACGGCGTCCTCGGTCCCCTACTCCTCCACGCTTAGCGGTGGTACATGTCCTTTTGTCTTTGTTGAATTTGTGACTCACGAGTGCATGTACATCTGCCTCACAGTATCATGTGGCCTGCACGCCTCAGTACAACTTCCTGTTCGGTGAGCACGGACAAGGACGGAGACACGAATGAGCACGCGTCCTGAAGCGACCGTGGTGCACGCGCCTGTCGCCTATCTCTGAGACTCGTGCATGAAGAATGGGTGGGGCGGCACGGGCATTCGAAGACCGACGCGGTGACCGCGGCGGCGAGCTCCCAAGCGTTGGCCTGGATGAGGAGACGGTGCCCATCGAGCAAGGAGTGCCTCACGCTGTAGCCGGCCAACAGGCAATGCTCGAGCTTGCGGAATACGTCGACGTGGCGCCCAAGTGCGTCGAGGTGCTTGCGGACGGTCTCTTTGCAGATGGCGCAAAGGCATGTGAGGCAGGCGCGACAGTTTACCACGTCGTTCATCTCTTCTTAGTCTCGTCGGAGTATCAGTGTTTCTAGGTTCGCCAGCATCTTCGCCAGCGCCATGAACATGTACTGCATTTGCATTGCACGTAGACGGTACATGTGTCATGTGTGATGCATGCATGCAGCATGCTTGTATCGTTATTTACAGGGTGAGCGCATCGATTATGTGCGTATGGAGAGTAGCGCCTTGATGTTGAGGTCTGTGACACCGTCCTTCCCAGCGCCGGCATGGTCATGCCACGGCAGGCGATCAGCCGGTCTATGAGGTCCGGCGCCTCCCCACCTGAGCCTCCTCTCACCGTGTGCTGATTTCGAGCGAGATGAGAGGGTTGGGGATGGAAGATGGATTTGACAAGTGGGCCAATGTAGTCAGTGAGAGTAGCCGTTGGTCCCTGCCGGGATAACCATTTTCCTGGTCTGCCAAACAGATGTAGAGTCGAGATTGAATGGGATCGAAGAGTACAGGGTGTCGATTTTAGGGATTAAAAGGTTAGGGTTTGATTTGGACCAGCCGTATAAATTCAAGGTTCAAAATGGACTCCACTCTGTAATCTAATAAGAGACAGAGTGGATGTGTACTAGTACTACTTTGTGCTCAAATACACTAGCACGTACACACACTAATGCACAGCGTACACACACACACACACGAGGCAGAGAGAGCTTTGAAGCTGAATTGGAATGGAATGATTACAACCGGAGGGCTCAGCTCCTGCAACGAACCGACTAGAGTATACTACGTGTGAGCTGACGTCAAGTGCTAAGTAGACGTCATGGCTTACGTAGTAGTAGTATATGCTTAGTTACTAAGGCACGTACTAGTAACTGCTAGAGCTGCATGCATGCAGGCTGAAGGTCAATGGATAGATTAACTGCGATGCGAGTCAAACCCTCAGTTTTTCCTTGATCATAATATATCTGTCGCATCCATTTTGTTATGTCTTTTCCTAAAGGTCAATGGATGGCTTGTTAACTATATCCATTGACCTTATTATCTATCCCTATCTCGCAAAAAAAAGTCATCATCTATCCCTTTAGCCTCAGTGGTGAGGGACCACCTGCTGGTACACGCGCAGTCAAGATGTCTTATGAAAGAAGTTATATTTCTCTTTGACTCTATATATATGATACGTCGATCGTCTCTTATCCTTTGACATTGTATACCATTTCACAGGCCTCGTCGGGTGTGGAATTCAGGAATGGACAAACAGTCCGTCGCAGCTGGTTTTGTGGTGATGCTTGTGCTCTTAGGAAGCAGTATGAGTGCAGGTATGTTCTAGCTAGCTATTCTTTTTCTGAAGTAGGTTTCTTGTGAAATAGGTTATTTTTGAGGAATAACCTACCAAAACATGTAGTACTACCTCCGTTCGGGTTTATTGGGCCTTTTCGTATTTTATGCCAGACTTTGACCATCTGTAGACTACTAAAATATAAAGTATATGCTATAAAAAATTATACTGTTGAATTTGTATTTGAAAGAGCTTTCCAATGATATAACTTTTGTGACATATACTTTACATTTTGTTAGTTAAATTTTTAGATCAAACTTTAGCCCAAAATAAGAGGGGGCCTAATAATTAAACCCGGGCGGAGGGAGTATATTTCAAGATTGTAATACGAGAAGTTTTCTTAAATACGATGTTGACCCCCATTTTTTATATGTCCTTGAGGCATATTATGTGTTATCAATTATGCAATAGTGTAACATGGTATATTGTTACAATTGACGTCTCGCTATTCTTATAACATGGTATATCTAACCCTTAATTTATTTGGGATGCACAGAGATCTGTGAGAAAACAGGCCTTAGATTGGTCATATGCACCAAGTCTAACTGCCAGCGGTTCTGTCATCTGGAGGCAGAGGCAACTCACAGAAAACTCGAGCAGTATTGGTGCGGTGGGACGGTCTTCAACGCTTGCTACTGCAAAGTTTGCACCATCCTATAGAACTTGAATAGATGTTTACTATGCCAAGTGCACTTGAAGCTTTGATTTAATAATTGGGCACTCTGTATCCTCGAGTCACAAAGTTATGTTCGGAAGTGATAATTACATGTCTAGTCTCGGCGAAAACTGCTTAAAAGCGAAATTCATAGAGTTATTACTCCTTTTGATCCATATTACTTGTCGCTCAAGTGCTAGACACATCCGTTTGAGCAACAAGTAATATGGTTGGCAGCTCCGATGACGATTTCCCTGATGACACGGTGTTGATGTGGGGCCTTGGTTTTCCTATATCGTACTCGTGTTGACGGCCGGCTGCAGATGTCATTTTGTGGTCGGCCGTGCGTGGTTGCTGGCGGCGTTTTTCTTCCTCATATGTGTCCTGCTTGGCAGGTCGTCAATCTTCCCAACAGGGCCGGGCCCTAAAAATGGAGAGATCCCCACAGGTACGTAGTTCCTAGGAAGAGTTCACAAGAGCAGCGAAAGTAGATTGGATGAGTTCTCGTTTTTAGGCGATTCGATTTCTCGTGCTTGCTAATCTACTCGTGTGACTCCGGATACTTGCCGAATTTTCTTTTAGCTACAGAGCCATATCATCTATAGAAAGGTATGCAACTTTTTGTTTTTTTATTGCGATGAAAAGGTATGCAACTAACGGTGATGAAAAAAGGAAACCATACGGTTAAATCGATATCTCTACTTTCAAAGTGGGGAATTGGTAGTGTCGCCTCGTGTTCCACCAACGCTACATTACGCCCGCGAGCATCTTACAGGCGACCTTCCTCTCAAGCACAGCCAATATGGACCGGCACATTTGATGCATGCATTAACTCAATCAAGTCATCACTTTCTCAAAACAACGTCAAACATTAACTCATTCAAATCAAATCTTAAGAAAATCTTGACTAAATTCAAATATTTCTTTCCTTCCACTACTCATACCCAAATCAAATCATATCATATCAACCTATTATTATGTGCTTGGCATACTATCAGAATCGGCGCAGGCCTATACACGAGTTCGTAGTATCACCTCCATTCCGGTTAAATCTTCCACACCGATTCTTTTTATCTTATAGTTTAGTTAAAGTGGTTTTTAGCCGACTAATCTACTTAATCCTTCTTTTATCTGCCAAATTTAGTAACGTTGTTAAGAAAAGGAATCGATCATGGTGATCTCTAATATCTACTATTAAAAAAAGATGTGTATGTAGTCATTCGCATGCAGCTAGTAATGTGAAAATAATATGAAAACCGAGTACCGAATAAATTTGGAAATCAAGAAATTACTGCACCAACAATGAATTATTTGTGCAATTAATTAGGTCCATTTAAATTGAGATTTTTCTGTGCCGGATACATCTAAAAATCGAGTAATTAATGCACTGAATTAATCACATGGCGATTCGAGCGCCAAATCGATTTGAAAATAAGACCATTAATAAAATTAATTAGCAAGACAAGTTAATTACTTGTGCAATTAATTAGGTCCATTTAAATAGGGATTTTTCTTCTTCGAATCAGTTTGAAAGTCAAGTCATTACTGCGATTAATTAAGTAGAAAGTCAATTTAATTAGACCTGCAGATATTTGTAGGATTTTCTTAATTAGGCAGACAATTAATTAACTAGAGGGGCAGTTAATCATGTTGAGTCAATTTGAAGACGCTCGCAGGCGATGACGTCCAGCAAGCTTCCGCTGACTTGTGCAACTGCCAACAGGCTCTCGGCGACAGCTTGCTAATATGGACAACAGCCACCATGCGCTCGTGACATGGACAGCCAAATGTTCGCCACGATGAATGACGGCCATGTTGTGCAGGACGTCCACACGTTGACGGTTGCAGAAACGATTGGGAGCGGAGTCGGCGGTTTCGCCCTTGAGGACGACCAAGCGCTGAAGGTCGAGGGCTCTGATCGCTCCTTTGAGGACATTCGGTAACACGCCGCCATTATTTAAATATATTTTTTATCCCGTAGGAACACACGGGTATTTAGCTCCTAATCATAGGAATGATCTATTGATTAGTTTGTAAGAGAACAAGCACTTCAAAGAATTCAACAATAGTTGTCGCAGAGGAATAAACGAACCTTAATCTAGAGATCCCATCATCTTAGCTAGATTCAATCCAAATCTGACTGCAATCCCCCCCCCCCCCCCCGCGTCCCCTCCCTGGCGGCTCGGGGGCAACCCTAGCCGCGCCATACCTTCCGCCGCCGCCACCCCTCCCCCGTCGCGCCGCCGCCAGAGGCCCAGCCGGCGAAGCGCGTGCTGGTACCTGTGAAGGCGGCGGCGAGGCTTTTCCTTAGCTCGGTGGCCTCCTGCCGCCGGCCAGTCCCCCCGCGCGATTCGGCCACCGGCGGCGGCTGCTGCTCGCGCCAGCACGGATCCGGCCGCCCCACTCCTCCCCTCCCTCCCCTCCGGTCAGCCGGCTGCTGCCCGTGCTCGGCACCGGCGATGCTCTCCGTGCTCGGCACCGGCGATGCTCTCCGTCCCCTCCTGCTCTCCGCAAGATCTGGCCGAGCAAGAGGCAGGGGCCTCCTCAGCTGCTCCGGCCCCTCCCACCTCTCCTGTGGTGGCGTCGCAGCGGCGGCTGTCTTCTCCGACCTTCGGTCATGGCTACGGGACTACGGCCTTGTTTGGTTTCCGGTGGTGCTCCCCAGCGGCGGCTACTCCTGCAGCGCGCCCGCCTGGCGGCAAGGCGGGCGTTTGAGACCCACGGTGGGCCTTCTGCCGGGGCGGCTCTGGCCACGGCAGCCTTGGACCGCGTTCTCCGGTGCCCTCGGCTCACCGGTGTCCTTTGCCGGTGCCTCTCCGGTCCCCGGCGCTTGAGAGGCCGCGTTCTCCAGCCTCTTCAGTTTGCCGGTGTCCTGACGGTCGCGGCTATGATGGTCCGGATCTGCATCTCTCCAGTTTTGGACTCGTCGGCATCGCTGGTATCGTCGCTTTGCCCCGTGTTGGCCTCCTATGCTTCGCCGCCTCCCCAACCCCAACCACGGTCACCTACTACCTTGTCCCTATGCCATGTCCAAGGCTCGCGTGTCCGGCGACGCAGGTGCCTTCGTGCTGCACCGGACGTGGCTCCTCTTCTTGTGGTGTCAGTTTCGGCCAACGTTTGGTTTCCACGCCTCCTTGTCATGATCCAGCGGCTATGGGATTGCTCGGATTTGGGCCGGGGCGAAATCCCCGCTTGGCTTGCCGATGCTGGCAGCGGCGACGCTTGCGAGTGTCGTTCCCTCCTTGGAGGCGCTGCTATGGCCCTTCTCTGTGCCCCTCTTCGAGCTTCAGGGGAAACCCTAGGTCCGATTCCTCGGATCGGACGGCTGCGGCGCCACGGCGTCGTCCTCCTTCTTGAAGGCACCGTCTTGTTGGCTCACGATGTCCCCGGTGTTTGTTTTTGGAGATGTTGGACTTCATGTTGGTTCGGGCTGCCGCTCAAGGCGTGGTTTTTCAGGGAGCTATGTACGACTTCCACGGTGCTTCTCCCATGTCTTCTGGCTCCGACTAGGCCGGGTCCTGCTGCCCACTTCCCGATCTCCCGGTGCTATTGGTGGGGGTACGTTGATCCGATCGAGTCTGGAGCAGTGGATGCGGGGCGGACGCTCTCGTGAGGTCGCGACACGGTCTGAGTTCCTGTGTCCCGTCTCCTTGCCTTCTATGGCTTGAGGCCGGATTAGAGGGGTTTAGCTGCGTTTTTCTTGTTTGGGCCGAGCATCCCATGTCTTCTTTGCTCCGGGCACCATGTTCACGCCCTCTTGTGTCCGTGTCATGTGTTGTACCCTCTCTTGTACTTCTTCTCTTTCTTCTATCAATGAAATGATATGCAAGCTTTGCGTATTCGCAAAAAAAATCTTAATCTAGAAGATGAGTATCCTACAACAGACAATCTTGACATCAACACGGATGATAAAAATGTTATTATCCATGATCTCAGGTTTAATTTATCTGCTAGAGAATATGCTACTCCCTCCATTCCTAAATATAAGACCTTTTAGAGATTTCACTATGGACTACATACGGAGCAAAATGAGTGAATCTACACTCTAAAATATGTCTATATGCATCCATATATACTCCCTCCGTTCCTAAATATAGGGCGTATAGTTTTTGGCACGGAAATTAAAGAACGCACGTGGAGGAAAAAATTCACAAGGTTTGGGCGAGATTACACCTGACTAATTGACATGAGAAAATAGAGGAGCTTGACTGGTATAAGGAAATGTAATCAAATCCCTACAAAAATTATCCAAGTGAGTGGTGCAACGTAATACACCTATATTTCGGATTTTTTCTCAAAAATCTATACACCTTATATCAAGGAATGGAGGGAGTAGTTCATAGTGGAATCTCTAAAAGGTCTTATATTTAGGAACGGAGAGAGTAGTAAGACGAAGAACCATTTTTTACTATGGATACTTTTGAAAAAAAAACTAGGGTACACTAGTAGAAAACAGGGCTTTGGTCCAGGCCTGAAAAGGCCATTAATCCCGGTTCACTCATGAACCGGGACCAATGTGGGCATCAGTCCCGGTTCGTGAGGCCAGGGCGCCGGCCGGGCCTCGGGGGCCATTGGTCCCGGTTCGTCTGAGACCAATGGGCCTCGCTCCTAGCCCACCACCCTTAGTCCCGGTTGGTGGCTGGAACCGGGACCAAAGGTGTCGTGGAATTGTCACGGCAGATGTCCTAGTGCAAGGACTTAGTCGTGGAGCCATCGCAACAAGGTTGGATTAAAGGGGTTAAGAGGGACAAAGGACACAGGGAGTATATACTGGTTCGGCCCCTTGCGGTGAAGGTAAAGGCCTAATCCAGTTTGAGGTGGTATTGCTTATGTCTCGATTACCAGGGAGCGAATACGCTTGACCTAGCTTTCGATCTCTTCTCTCTTGTCCCTAACTCGCCGCCGGGCCGTCCCTTTATATACACAGGTTGACGCCCGTCGGCTTACAGAGTCCGAGCCGGCTCATAAGCAACGTGTCTGGCTCGGTAACTAAATATACATGCCTTATAATACAAGTTACACTTATATGGCGGTTTACAATTATTGGGCCATAAGCTACCTTCGGGTTTCGGGCCCTTAATGAGCCTACATGATAAACCGCCATCTTCATCAGTCCATGACTTTGTCTTGATAAGCCGCCCTGGGCTTAACCCGGCCCCTCCTGGGCGGGTTACTGTCGGTGTCAAAACCGGTGGATCTCGGGTAGGGGGTCCCGAACTGTGCGTCTAAGGCGGATGGTAACAGGAGGCGGGGGACACAATGTTTACCCAGGTTCGGGCCCTCTCGATGGAGGTAATACCCTACTTCCTGCTTGATTGATCTTGATGATATGAGTATTACAAGAGTTGATCTACCACGATATCGTAGAGGCTAAACCCTAGAAGCTAGCCTATGATTATGATTGTTGTTGTCCTACGGACTAAACCCTCCGGTTTATATAGACACCGGAGGGGGCAGGGAGGAGATCTACATATCCGAATTGCCAAGCTTGCCTTCCACGCAAAGGAGAGTCCCACCCGGACACGGGACGAAGTCTTCAATCTTGTATCTTCATAGTCCAACAGTCCGGCCAAAGTATATCGTACGGATGTCCGAGGACCCCCTAATCCAGGACTCCCTCAGTAGCCCCTGAACCAGGCTTCATTGACGATGAGTCCGACGCGCAGATTGTCTTCGGCATTGCAAGGCGGGTTCTTCTCCAAATCCCGAGTACATGTCGTAACGAGTAGTGTCCGGCTTCCCATGAATGTTGCGCTCCTCGGCTTCTGTGCTTTAATAATGGCTATTTCCACGTGTCGAGCGAATGCGAGAAGTCGGGGTATTTTTACATTTGCCACCCTAACCATAAGTAAATCGTCTATTTAAAGGGACGGGGATCCTCAGATCCAGATCACACCATCCTCCCATAGCGAGTATCCCTCAGAGCGCGCCCGGAAAAGACCATCCCATCATGGCCGACCATCGCAGCTCCTCCTCTCGCTCCCGTAGCACTAAGCCAGGCAATTGGGAGAAGTGTTCCTTCCCCCACAGCAAATTAGTAGAGTTGCAAACCCAGGGGTTTCTCCCTCCTGCGTATATGGTCCCCGTCCGAGCCGGACTAGCCACTTATAATGGCGGGGAGCAAGCGGAGAGCTTTCCCAACCCATCCAGGGGGAGCGGGTATGCCTTGTCCCTTACTTATTGAGGGGACTCGGATTTCCAATCCATCCGTTCCTCCGCGGGCTCCTGGAGTTCTATGGCCTCCAGCTGCATAACTTCACTCCCGCCTCCATATTACACATTGCCGGCTACGTCGCCTTTTGTGAGCTGTTTCTGGGCTGCGAAGCTCATTTCGAGCTATGGAAGAGGCTATTCTGCCTCGTACCCCGTACACAGGAGGGGTCAATATATCAAGTGGGCGGAGCCAAAATATGGCGCATCACCGGGACTGGATGCCTTTCCGGTACTCCGAAGAAGACATCCGAAGACTGGCCTTCGGAGTGGTTTTATATGGAGGACGTGCCCCTTCCGGACCCTATTCGGATGGGCCTTCCCGTGTTTGAGAATGCCCCTTTGAAGAAACGCCACAACTGGCGCCCTCAGAGCCCCCAGGAGGAAGATAACAGAGAGGTCCTTTACCTGATGGGCAGGATAAAAACGCCGGCCAAATCAGGACTGACAATAGTCGAGGTTATGTCAATATGTATAATGCGGGGGGTGCAGCCACTTCAGTATCGGGGGAAACCCATGTGGCACTTCAATGGAGAAGACGATGCCACCCGCTGCGGTCGTAAAGGTCCGGACTCCGCCGCTGCTCTAGCCAAAATACTGTCCGATTTGTACAAAGGAGAGGAAGAGGAGTTCATCCGCATTAAGCCACGGGATGGATTCTCCATGTACAACCCCCCAAACTGGGTGAGCTGCTACCTTTTACTCCAGACCTTCCCGCATCCTTCATCATAAATATTTACCTTGCTATTTCATAGCAGGAACTGCGAAAAGCTGTGAGGGAGGTCCACAACCCGTCTCCACAGCTAGAGGACCCTGACCGGGCCCTCGACCCCGGACTCGAAGAAGATCCGGACATATTTGTGGAGCTCGTCGACAGGACGTTCTATCAGTTAAGCTGCGACGGTGCCTTGGTGGCCATCATAGCCGATTATCCTGGACTGTTCCCTGCATCGCATGTAAGTAAAACCGGAGTCCCAACTTCCGAGAAGGATCCCTTCTTTGCACTTTACCAAACCGCACACATATTGCGTCTTACAGGGAAGGCCCTCAGGGCGCCATGCCGAACCCGCGGTGTCTCATCAACAAGGGGCACCGAAGCCGGGTAGGCTTAAAAGGAAGGCAGCCAGGACTGAGACGCCGTCGCAGAGGTATGAAAAAACCCTGCTCCGTGGTTGTCGTCTTTAAAATATAATAACATCCATGGTTCCTGGCAGAAAAAACGCTCGACGAACCGTGTCCGGAGAGCCTGCCGGCCACGCCTCCACCAGCCAGACTCCAGAGCCGGACTTAGGGGCAGATGCTAACGTGGGGACAACACCGGATGTTCCTCCTACAGAGGATGCGGATAAGCTGTCCGCTACGAATTCCGAAGTGGAGAGCGCCATGAATCACAGGCGTCGCCCGGCCGTACTCCGCGACCCTAGTTTCTCCGAAGAGGCGTTCGATGCCTTCAACTCAGGCAACGCGTACATCCGAGCTGCTCACAATGGCCTTGCCAGAGCCACAAACCAGTATGTAAAGGATATACGGGTAAGAAAATTTGATAATTATGTATATCAGTAGCCCCTGAGACTTGAAACAGTTGGCACAACTGATTTAAGGATCATTATATGCGTAGGTTCTTACGGAGAAGAATACCCAGTTGTCTCAAGAGCTGGAGGAGTGCAAAGCCCAGCTACGGGCCGTAGTTGCCGGAATGGAGGAGTCCAAGAAGGCCCCATCTGGTAATACTTGTCTTGATCGAAAAGAATGAAATGACATGTACCAGTTAGTATTCGGCATGCATGCAAATCTAACAATAGATTCTGCAGATAATCCCGGAGTAAATCCGAAGATCGTTCGAGGGGATGAGCAACATGCTCAACGATAGCTAGAGGCTGGCGAGCGCGTGCTTATGCGGGTTCGGCAGGAGAAAACGATCTCCAAGATGCCAATACTCGGCTGGGCGTTGAACTAAAAGATCTTCGGGCCCAGCTCGCTGACTCTGTAAAGGAGAATAAGAGGCTTCGACGCGGCATTTTTAGTAAGTGCTTGAACAAACTTTTATAGAGTTCGGCGAAGAAACCGGCTAACAGAGTTATATCTGTAGGTATGCTGACGGGTCGTCCCGAAGAGGAGATGCCCGGATCTGCGGGCGATCTTCTGCAAGAGCTCTCACAACTGCACGAACAAGTTCGGCAGGTGATGCAGGGCATTGCCCAGGCCTTGTGGCCATCCGCCTCCCTGCCAGGAGGCATGGGGGAGCTCGTAGAGATGCTCAAGGGAGCGCGGCGGCGCTTCCAATTATGGAAGATATCGGCCTGCCGAGAAGGTGCAAGGGAAGCCTGTGCCATGGTGAAGACGCGATATACCAAGGCTGACCCGAACCACATGGCCGAGGTCGGGCCTGTAGGGTCTGATGGGAAAGAGATCCCCGTTAGTGTGGTATATGACCAGGTAAAATTAGCCGCAAAGTATTCCCAACAGGATTTTAGGCTAGACAGCATGTTGGATGGTATAGAAGAAGAATTTAGTCAGTCTAAATGACTGTGTACTTCAAATGACATATTTTGTCCCTAGCCGGATTGTAAATCATTTGTCATGGGGACCTTTTCGCTTCGACCTCCGGACCTGACAGTCCGGAGTGTATCTGAATACCCGCTCAGTTATGTAAAAACCGCGGTACGCGTGGAAACCAGGCGTAGGGATCATAAGTGTTGGGAATCGTAGCATAATTTAAAATTTTCCTACGCTCACCAAGATGCATCTATGGAGTCTACTAGCAACGAGGGGAAAGGAGTGCATCTACATACCCTTGTAGATCGCGAGCGGAAGCGTTCCAATGAACATGGATGACGGAGTCGTACTCGCCGTGATCCAAATCACCGATGACCGAGTGCCGAACGGACAGCACCTCCGCGTTCAACACACGTACGGTGCAGGGACGTCTCCTCCTTCTTGATCCAGCAAGGGGGAGGAGAGGTTGGGGAAGACTCCGTCCAGCAGCAGCACGACGGCATGGTGGTGGTGGAGGAGCGTGGCAATCCTGCAGGGCTTCGCCAAGCACCGCAGGAGGGGAGGAGGACTTGGTAGAGGGGAAGGGCTGCGCCAGAACTTGGGTGGTGGCTGCCCTCCCACCCCTCCACTATTTATAGGTGGGGGGAGAGGGGGGCGGCCCCCTTAGATCTCATCTAGGGTTGGGGGCGGCGGCCAAAGGGGGGAGGAGTGCCTCCCAAGTCAAGTGGAGGCCCTCCCCCTTAGGGTTTCCCCTCTCCCATGCGCATGGGCCTTGGGGGGGGGGGCTGGTGCCCCTGGCCCATTAAGGCTAGGGCACCCCCTTACAGCCCATGCTGCTGTATTGGACGTGGTGGAACATTTTCCGGACCTCCGGAACCTTCTGGAAGCTTCCCGGTACAATACCGAAAACCCGAACTTTTCCCGGAACCCGAACAACAACTTTCCATATATAAATCTTTACCTCCGGACCATTCCGGAACTCCTCGTGACGTCCGGGATCTCATCCGGGACTCCGAACAACATTCGGTAACCACATACATGCTTTCCCTATAACCCTAGCGTCATCGAACCTTAAGCGTGTAGACCCTACGGGTTCGGGAACCATGCAGACATGACCGAGACGTTCTACGGTCAAAAACCAACAGCGGGATCTGGATACCCATGTTGGCTCCCACATGTTCCACGATGATCTCATCGGATGAACCACGATGTTGGGGATTCAATCAATCCCGTATGCAATTCCCTTTGTCCATCGGTATGTTACTTGCCCGAGATTCGATCGTCGGTATCCCTATACCTTGTTCAATCTCGTTACCGGCAAGTCTCTTTACTTGTTCCGTAACTCACATCATCCCATGATCAACTCCTTGGTCACATTGTGCACATTATGATGATGTCCTACCGAGTGGGCCCAGAGATACCTCTCCGTTTACACGGAGTGACAAATCCCAGTCTCGATTCGTGCCAACCCAACAGACACTTTCGGAGATACCTGTAGTGCACCTTTATAGTCACCCAGTTACGTTGTGACGTTTGGTACACCCAAAGCATTCCTACAGTATCCGGGAGTTGCACAATCTCATGGTCTAAGGAACTGATACTTGACATTAGAAAAGCTCTGAGCAAACGAACTACACGATCTTGTGCTAGGCTTAGGATTGGGTCTCGTCCATCACATCATTCTCCTAATGATGTGATCCCGTTATCAACGACATCCAATGTCCATGGTCAGGAAACCGTAACCATCTATTGATCAACGAGCTAGTCAACTAGAGGCTTACTAGGGACATGGTGTTGTCTATGTATCCACACATGTATTTGAGTTTCCTATCAATACAATTCTAGCATGGATAATAAACGATTATCATGAATAAGGAAATATAATAATAACCAATTTATTATTGCCTCTAGGGCATATTTCCAACAGTCTCCCACTTGCACTAGAGTCAATAATCTAGTTCACATCACCATGTGATTAACACTCACAGGTCACATCACCATGTGACCAACATCTAAAGAGTTTACTAGAGTCAACAATCTAGTTCACATCACTATGTGATTAACACTCAATGAGTTCTGGTTTGATCATGTTATGCTTGTGAGAGAGGTTATTAGTCAACGGGTCTGAACCTTTCAGATCCGTGTGTGCTTTACGGATATCTATGTCATCTTGTGGATGCTACCACGCGCTACTTGGAGCCATTTCAAGTAATTGCTCTACTATACGAATCCGGTTTACTACTCAGAGTCATCCGGATTAGTGTCAAAGTTCGCATCGACGTAACCCTTTACGACGAACTCCCTTTCACCTCCATAATCGAGAAAATTCCTTAGTCCACTAGGTACTAAGGATAAGTTCAACCGCTGTCATGTGATCCATTCCCGGATCACTATTGTACCGCTTGACCAACTCATGGCAAGGCACACTTCACGTGCGGTACACAGCATAGCATACTGTAGAGCCTACGTCTGAAGCATAGGGGACGACCTTCGTCCTTTCTCTCTCTTCTGCTGTGGTCAGGTCTTGAGTCTTACTCAATACTCACACCTTGTAACACAGCCAAGAACTCCTTCTTTGCTGATCTATTTTGAACTCTTTCAAAATCATGTCAAGGTGTGCGTTCTTTGAAAGTATCATCGGGCGTTTTTGATCTATCTCTATAGATCTTGATGCCCAATATGTAAGCAGCTTTTATCTAGGTCTTCCTTTGAAAAACTCCTTTCAAACAACCCTTTATGCTTTCTAGAAATTTCGGATCAACAATATGTCATTCACATATACTTATCAGAAATGTTGTAGCGCTCCCACTCACTTTATTGTAAATACAAGTTTCTAACAAACTTTGTATAAACCCAAAAACTTTGATCACTCCATCAAAGCGTATATTCTGACTCCGAGATGCTTGCTCTAGTCCATGGAAGGATCGCTGGAGCTAGCATACCTTTTAGCATCCTTAGGATCGACAAAACCTTTCTGATTGTATCACATACAACCTTTCCTTACGAAAACTGGTAAGGAAACTTGTTTTGACATCCATCTGCCAGATTTCATAAATGCAGCTAATGCTAACATGATTCCGACGGACTTAAGCATCGCTACGTATGAGAAAATCTCATCGTAGTCAACTCCTTGAACTTGTGAAGACACTTTGTGCCACAAGTCGAGCTTCATAGACGGTAATCTTACCGTCCACGTCCATCTTCTTCTTAAAGATCCATTTATCTCAATGGCTTGCCGATCATAGAGCAAGTTCACCAAAGTCCATGCTTTGTTCTGATACATGGATCCTATCTTGGATTTCATGGCTTCTAACCATTTGTCGGAATATGGGCCCACCATCGCTTCTCCATAGCTCGTAGGTTCAGTATTGTCTAACAACATGACTTCCAAGACAGGATCACGCATTACTCTGAAGTAGTACGCATCCTCGTCGTCCTACGAGGTTTGGTAGTGACTTGATCCGAAGTTTCATGATCACTATCATAAGCTTCCACTTCAATTGGTGCAGGTGCCACAGGAACAACTTCCTGTGCCCTGCTACACACTAGTTGAAGTGACGGTTCAATAACCTTATCAAGTCTCCACCATCCTCCCACTCAATTCTTTCGAGAGAAACTTTTCCTCGAGAAAGGACTCGTTTCTAGAAGCAATTACTTTTGCTTCCAGATCTGAAATAGGAGGTATACCCAACTGTTTTGGGTATTCTATGAAGATGCATTTATCCGCTTTGGGTTCGAGCTTATCAGCCTGAAACTTTTTCACATAAGCATCGTAGCCCCAAACTTTTAAGAAACGACAACTTAGGTTTCTCTAAACGGTGTCGTCTCAACGGAATTGCGTGGTGCCCCTTTTAAAGTGAATGCGGTTGTCTCTAATGCCTAACCCATAAATGATAGTGGTAATTTGATAAGAGACATCATGGTATGCACCATATCCAATAGGGTGCAGTTATGATGTTCGGACACACCATCACAATATGGTGTTCCAGGCGGTATTAATTGTGAAACACTTTCCACAATGTCTTAATTGTGTGCCAAACTCGTAACTCAGATACTCATCTCTATGATCATATCACAGACATTTTATCCTCTTGTCACGACGATCTTCAACTTCACTCTGAAATTACTTGAACCTTTCAATAATTCAGACTTGTGTTTCATCAAGTAAATACACTCAGCATCTACTCAAATCATCTGTGAAGTAAGAACATAACGATATCCATTGCATGCCTCAGCACTCATTGCACTGCATACATCAAAATGTATTACTTCCAACAAGTTGCTCTCTTGTTCCATCTTACTGAAAAACGAGGACTTTCAGTCATCTTGCCCATGTGGTATGATTTGCATGTCTCAAGTGATTCGAAATCAAGTGAGTCCAAACGATCCATCTGCATGGAGTTTCTTCATGCATATATACCAATAGACATGGTTCGCATGTCTCAATCTTTTCAAAAATGAGTGAGTCCAAAGATCCATCTACATGGAGCTTCTTCATGCGTTTTATCCCAATATGACTCAAATAGCAGTGCCACAAGTATGTGGTACTATCATTACTATTTTATATCTTTTGGCACGAACATCACTACGATCGAGATTCATTTTAGGTGCAAGACCATTGAAGGTATTATTCAAATAAACAGAGTAACCATTATTCTCCTTAAATGAATAACCGTATTGCGATAAACATAATCCAATCATGCTCAACACAAACACCAAATCTCGATGGTAGAGGGATCATGCGATGCTTGATCACATCAACCTTGGAAACACTTCCAACACATATCGTCATCTCACCTTTAGCTAGTCTCCGTTTATTCCGCAGCTTTTATTTCGAGTTACTAACACTTAACAACCGAACCGGTATCTAATACCCTGGTGCTACTAGGAGAACTAGTAAAGTACACATTCATATAATGTATATCCAATATACTTCTGTCGACCTTGCCTGCCTTCTCATCTACCAAGTATCTGGGGTAGTACTGCTTCAGTGACCGTTCCTCTCATTACAGAAGCACTTAGTCTCGGGTTTGGGTTCAACCTTGGGATTCTTCACTAGAGCAGCAAACGATTTGCTGTTTCATGAAGTATCCTTTTTTGCCCTTGCCCTTCTTAAACTAGTGGTTTTACTAACCATCAACAATTGATGCTCCTTCTTGATTTCTACTCTCGCGGTGTCAACATCGCGAGTTGCTCAAGGATCATCATAACTATCCCTGATATGTTATAGTTCATCATGAAGCTCTACTAGCTTGGTGGCAGTGACTATGGAGAACCATCACTATCTCATCTGGGAGATTAACTCCCACTCGATTCAAGCGATTGTGGCACTCAGACAATCTGAGCACATGCTCAACGATTGAGCTTTTCACCCTTAGTCTGCTGGCTTAAGAAACTTGTCAGAGGTCTCATACCTCTTGACGTGGGCACTAGTCTGAAATCCCAATTTCAGTCTTCGGAACATCTCATATGTTCTGCGACGTTTCAAAACCGTCTTTGGTGCCACAATTCTAAACCGTTAGCATTACGCACTGAACTATCATGTAGTCATCAAAATGTGTATGTCAGATGTTTCGCAACATCTACAGACGACGTTGAGGTTCAGCACACCGAGCGGTGCATTAAGGACATAAGCCTTCTATGCAGCAATGAGGACAATCCTCAGTTCACGGACCCAGTCCGCATAATTGCTACTACCAACTTTCAACTAAATTTTCTCTAGGAACATATCTTAAATAGTAGAACTAAAGCGTATGACATAATTTGCAAAGACCTTTTGACTATGTTCATGATAATTGAGTTCATCTGATTATAGAACTCCCACTCAGATAGACATCCCTCTAGTCATCTAAGTGATACATGATCCGAGTCAAACTAGGCCGTGTCCGATCATCACGTGAGACGGACTAGTCATCATCGGTGAACATCTCCATGTTGATCGTATCTACTATACGACTCATGTTCGACCTTTCGGTCTCTTGTGTTCCGAGGCCATGTCTGTACATGCTAGGCTCGTCAAGTCAACCTAAGTGTTTCGCATGTGTTCCGAGGCCATGTCTGTACATGCTAGGCTCGTCAACACCCGTTGTATTCGAACGTTAGAATCTATCACACCCGATCATCACGTGGTGCTTCGAAACAACAAACCTTCGCAACGGTGCACAGTTAGGGGGAACACGTCTCTTGAAATTTTAGTGAGGGATCATCTTACTTACTACCATCGTTCTAAGCAAATAAGATGCATAACATGATAAACATCACATGCAATCAAATAGTGACATGATATGGCCAATATCATTTTGCTCCTTTGATCTCCATCTTCGGGGCACCATGATCATCTTTGTCACCGGCATGACACCATGATCTCCATCATCATGATCTCCATCATTGTGTCTTTATGAAGTTGTCACGCCAACGATTACTTCTACTTCTATGGCTAACGCGCTTAGCAATAAAGTAAAGTAATTTACATGGCGTTATTCAATGACACGCAGGTCATACAAAAAATAAAGACAACTCCTATGGCTCCTGCCGGTTGTCATACTCATCGACATGCAAGTTGTGATCCCTATTACAAGAATATGATCAATCTCATACATCACATATATCATTCATCATATCTTCTGGCCATATCACATCACATAGCACATGCTGCAAAAACAAGTTAGACGTCCTCTAATTGTTGTTGCAAGTTTTTACGTGGCTTGTATAGGTTTCTAGCAAGAACGTTTCTTACCTACGTAAAACCACAACGTGATATGCCAATTTCTATTTACCCTTCATAAGGACCCTTTTCATCGAATCCGTTCCGACTAAAGTGGGAGAGACAGACACCCGCTAGCCACCTTATGCAACTAGTGCATGTCAGTCGGTGGAACTTGTCTCACGTAAGCGTACGTGTAAGGTCGGTCCGGGCCGCTTCATCCCACAATGCCGCCGAAACAAGATAAGACTAGTAGTGGCAAGAAGAATTGGCAACATCTACGCCCACAACTACTTTGTGTTCTACTCGTGCATAGAAACTACGCATAGACCTAGCTCTGATACCACTGTTGGGAATCGTAGCATAATTTAAAATTTTCCTACGCTCACCAAGATGCATCTATGGAGTCTACTAGCAACGAGGGGAAAGGAGTGCATCTACATACCCTTGTAGATCGCGAGCGGAAGCGTTCCAATGAACGTGGATGACGGAGTCGTACTCGCCGTGATCCAAATCACCGATGACCGAGTGCCGAACGGACGGCACCTCCGCGTTCAACACACGTACGGTGCAGCGACGTCTCCTCCTTCTTGATCCAGCAAGGGGGAAGGAGAGGTTGGGGAAGACCCCGTCCAGCAGCAGCACGACGGCATGGTGGTGGTGGAGGAGCGTGGCAATCCTGCAGGGCTTCGCCAAGCACCGCAGGAGGGGAGGAGGACTTGGTAGAGGGGAAGGGATGCGCCAGAACTTGGGTGGTGGCTGCCCTCCCACCCCTCCACTATTTATAGGTGGGGGGAGAGGGGGGCCGGCCCCCTTAGATCTCATCTAGGGTTGGGGGCGGCGGCCAAAGGGGGGAGGAGTGCCTCCCAAGTCAAGTGGAGGCCCTCCCCCTTAGGGTTTCCCCTCTCCCATGCACATGGGCCTTGGGGGGGGGGGGCTGGTGCCCCTGGCCCATTAAGGCTAGGGCGCCCCCTTACAGCCCATGCTGCTGTATTGGACGTGGTGGAACATTTTCCGGACCTGCGGACCCCTCCGGAATCCTCCGGAACCTTCTGGAAGCTTCCCGGTACAATACCGAAAAATCCGAACTTTTCCCGGAACCCGAACAACAACTTTCCATATATAAATCTTTACCTGCGGACCATTCCGGAACTCCTTGTGACGTCCGGGATCTCATCCGAGACTCCGAACAACATTCGGTAACCACATACATGCTTTCCCTATAACCCTAGCGTCATCGAACCTTAAGCGTGTAGACCCTACGGGTTCGGGAACCATGCAGACATGACCGAGACGTTCTCCGGTCAATAACCAATAGCGGGATCTGGATACCCATGTTGGCTCCCACATGTTCCACGATGATCTCATCGGATAAACCACGATGTCGGGGATTCAATCAATCCCGTATGCAATTCCCTTTGTCCATCGGTATGTTACTTGCCCGAGATTCGATCGTCGGTATCCCTATACCTTGTTCAATCTCGTTACCGGCAAGTCTCTTTACTCGTTCCGTAACTCACATCATCCCGTGATCAACTCCTTGGTCACATTGTGCACATTATGATGATGTCCTACCGAGTGGGCCCAGAGATACCTCTCCGTTTACACGGAGTGACAAATCCCAGTCTCGATTCGTGCCAACCCAACAGACACTTTCGGAGATACCTGTAGTGCACCTTTATAGTCACCCAGTTATGTTGTGACGTTTGGTACACCCAAAGCATTCCTATGGTATCCGGGAGTTGCACAATCTCATGGTCTAAGGAACTGATACTTGACATTAGAAAAGCTCTGAGCAAACGAGCTACACGATCTTGTGCTAGGCTTAGGATTGGGTCTCGTCCATCACATCATTCTCCTAATGATGTGATCCCATTATCAACGACATCCAATGTCCATGGTCAGGAAACCGTAACCATCTATTGATCAACGAGCTAGTCAACTAGAGGCTTACTAGGGACATGGTGTTGTCTATGTATCCACACATGTATTTGAGTTTCCTATCAATACAATTCTAGAATGGATAATAAACGATTATCATGAATAAGGAAATATAATAATAACCAATTTATTATTGCCTCTAGGGCATATTTCCAACAATAAGTGCTTGAACAGACAAGTACCCAACTAGCTATGTTATATTACATGGATAGTAAGAAACATCTTCCAGGGAGAATAGTTCCGTTAAGGGTTCCTTTCCCTGGGTATGCATGCATTAATGTGCATGTCCGAACTGCGAAAAGAGACGCAGGATATAAACATCTGGGGGCATGTATTGCAATAAGTAAAAGTCATCTTTTGTTCACCGACCGAATATTCCCTTAAGAACGCTAGCTTTCGGCTTCACCCAGTCTGAGGTACACATCCGGCTGACCCGGCAGTAACAATCGCAGAGGTGCTCCCCTTATGCCCTAGCCGACTTATCGGAAACGTAGGGCATAAACACAAGAGCCAAGCAACCCAGCTTGGCCAAAACTTAAGTCATATTGATGCATATAATGGCGAAGAAAAGGTACATGTAGAAAAGTAACACATGGGCAAGGGGCATAAAGCCCGGAATATAATTATATTAAGCTTCTGTGTAAGAAGCCCCCAGGTATAATGAGCACGCACGGCGCGTCAAGATTGTGTAGTCAAGACACACTTTAAGATTTTAAGGACATGAAGAAAAAGGGAAGAAAGAAAGAAAGAAAGACAGATATCGGATATATATAAAAAAAGGGCGGAGGTAAGGAGACGAACATAGAGTCCGGCACTAGGCGTAGAATCTTCGGAGTCTGGCCGCGTTCCATGGGTTTGGCTCGAGTCGATTGTCCGATGCATCACGCAGACGGTACGCTCCACCGGTGAGAACTTTATCGATGATGAAGGGACCTTCCCATTTGGGCTTGAGCTTGTCCTTTTTCTTCTCTGGTAGGACTAGAACGAGTTCGCCAACATTATAAGTTTTGGCCCGTACTTCTTTGCTTTGATACCGTCGAGCTTGTTGCTAATAGAATGCGGAGCGGGCTTTTGCCACGTCATGCTCCTCCTCCAGGGCGTCCAAACTGTCCTGCCGATCAAGCTCGGCTTCTTTCTCTTCGTACATGCGCACTCGAGGTGAGTCATGAATAATGTCGCGGGGCAGTACCGCCTCTGCGCCGTACACCATAAAAAACGGTGTGTATCCGGTAGTGCGATTCGGCGTGGTCCGCAGCCCCCATAGTACGGAGTCGAGCTCCTCAACAGTGCGTATCTGATTCCTTCAAGGATCACACTAATCTGGGTTTAATGCCGCTCATAATAAGACCATTTGCTCGCTCGACTTGACCGTTTGTTTGGGGGTGATAGACGGAGGCATAATCGAGCTTAATGCCCATGTTGCCGCACCAAGTTTTTACCTCGTCGGCTCTAAAGTTCGAGCCGTTATCGGTGATGATGCTGTGAGGGACACCGTAACGGTGGACAACCCCAGATATGAAGTCTATCACTAGTCCGGACTCGGCCGTTTTAACTGGTTTGGCTTCTATCCATTTGGTGAATTTATCCACCATGACCAATAGGTACTTTTTCTTATGGCTTCCGCCTTTCAGGGGTCCGACCATATCAAGCCCCCAGACCGCAAAGGGCCAGGTAATGGGGATTGTTCGGAGAGCGGTAGGTGGCAGATGGCTTTGGTTTGCAAAAAGCTGGCAACCGACGCAACGTTGGACGAGGTCCTGTGCGTCTGCTCGGGCCGTCGGCCAGTAAAACCTGTACGGAAGGCCTTGCTTACAAGGGCCCGAGCTGCGGCGTGGTGGCCGCCGAGTCCAGCATGAATTTCTGCCAAAAGTTGTGGTCCTTCCTCTTCGGAGATGCACCTTTGAAGTACTCCGGTAGCGCTTTTCTTATAAAGCTCTCCCTCGTGGACCTTGTAGGCTTTAGACAGCCGCACAATGCAACGTGCCTCGTTTGGGTCCTCAGGGAGTTCTTGCCTAGTTAGGTAGGCCAAGAAGGGTTCTGTCCACGGGGCGATGACAGCCATAATCACGTGGGCCGAAGGTGTTATTTTGGTGGCAGAGCCTCCGATTACGTCAGAGTGTTCGGGATCGGGTGTTGTGGCCGGATCCGGACTGTTGTTGCCGGTCTCCCCTTCCCACACCACGGATGGCTTAAACAGCCTTTCCAAGAAGATAGTAGGTGGGACAGGGTCGCGCTTAGCGCCGATGCGGGCGAGGATATCCGCCGCTTGATTGTTTTCTCGGACCACATGGTGGAATTCGAGCCCCTCGAACCGAGCTGACATTTTGAGGATGGCGTTGCGGTAAGCCGCCATTTTTGGGTCCTTGGCGTCAAAGTCTCCATTTATTTGAGATATTGCGAGGTTCAAATCCCCACGCACCTCTAGGCGTTGAATGTCCATGGAGACTACCATCCGGAGACCATGCAACAGGGCCTCATATTCTGCTGCGTTGTTGGAGTCTGTGTATAATATTTGGAGTACGTATTGGACCGTATCTCCGGTGGGGGATGTTAGGACGACGCCTGCCCCTAGACCAGCCTGCATCTTAGAGCCGTCAAAGTGCATGATCCAATTGGAGTATGCGCTGTACTCTTTAGGGAGTTCAGCTTCTGTCCATTCGGCGACGAAATCAGCCAGTACTTGCGACTTAATGGCCCGCCGTGGTTTGTATGCTATGTCGAACGGGAGGAGCTCAATAGCCCATTTAGCAATCCGGCCCGTGGCATCGCGGTTATTTATTATGTCGTTGAGTGGTACTTCAGAGGCCACCATGATTGAACACTCTTGAAAGTAGTGTCGTAGTTTCTGGGATGCCATGAAGACCGTGTATGCTATCTTTTGATAATGTGGGTACCGTGATTTGCATGGAGTGAGGACAGTGGATACGTAGTATACCGGCTTTTGAAGCGGGAACTTATGTCCGTCCGTCTCTCGTTCGACGACGAGCACTGCGCTTACAACCTGGTGTGTTGCCACTATATATAACAGCATTGGTTCGCCGATATATTTTTTTTTGACTATACACAGTAGGGCAAAATCCCACTGCAATTTTTATTAATCTAAAAAAGAAAAGTCCCAAAATGGAACCAAAGTACAAAAGGCTTGAGATAAGCCAAGGAGGAAGCCAAAAAGAGAAAAGAAAACTAACAACTAAGAACTAGGATTACAGAACAAGATTATCCAGCCAAAAACAGTATGTTCGCCGATATTTGGCGCGGCCAAGATTGGGTTGCTGGCCAAGAGGGCTTTTATTTCTTCCAATCCGGCCGTGGCCGCATCCGTCCACTCAAAGTGTTTGGTGCGTCGAAGAAGGCGATAAAGAGGTAGTGCCTTTTCTCCCAATCGGGAGATAAAGCGGCTTAAGGCAGCCACGCATCTAGTTAATTTCTGGATTTGCTTGAGGTCTGTTGGGGTAGCCAACTGTGACAGAGCTCGGATTTTAGCCGGATTTGCTTCAATTCCTCTATTGTAAACGATGAAGCCCAAGAGCTTTCCGGCGGGCACGCCGAAAACGCATTTTTCCGGATTGAGCTTGATGTCATATGTTCGGAGATTGTCGAACGTAAGCCTCAAGTCGTCTATTAAAGATTCGACGTGTCTGGTTTTGATGACCACATCATCTACGTATGCCTCCATTGTTTTGCCGATTTGTATTCCAGGCATGTCTGAATCATGCGTTGATAGGTTGCACCGGGGTTTTTGAGCCCGAAAGGCATGGTGTTAAAACAGAAGGGGTCGTATGGAGTGATGAATGCCGTTGCGGCTTGATCGGACTCCGCCGTCTTGATTTGATGGTATCCGGAGTATGCGTCGAGGAAACACAATGAGCCGTGTGCTGCGGTAGTGTCGATAATTTGATCGATGCGGGGGAGGGGGAAGGGATCCTTGGGGCAAGCCTTGTTAAGGTCCTTGAAATCGACACATAGGCGCCAGGATTTGTCCTTCTTTGGTACCATTACCAGGTTTGCTAGCCAGTCCGGATGTTTTATTTCTCTAATGAATCTGGCCTCGAGTAACTTGGCTAGCTCCTCTCCCATGGCTTGTCGCTTAGGCTCTGAGAAACGCCGAAGAGTCTGCTTGACCGGCTTGTATCCCTTTAGAATGTTTAGGCTATGCTCGGCCAGCCTGCGTGGGATTCCTGGCATGTCTGAAGGATGCCAGGCGAAGATGTCCCAATTCTCGCGCAAGAACTCCCGCAGTGCGGCGTCTGTTGTGGGGTTCAGCTGTGCCCCGATGGATGCTGTTTTTGTAGGGTCCGTTGGGTGGACCTGGAATTTGACTATTTCGTCCGCTGGTTTAAAAGAGGTGGACTTGGGTCTTTTGTCAAGTATCACGTCGTCCCTGTCCACTGTGGAGCGCAGCGCAGTTAGTTCTTCGGCCACGAGGGCTTCGGATAACGCCTCGAGGGCCAGTGCGGCGGTTTTATCTTCAGCGTGGAGTGCTATGTCCGGATCACTAGCTAGAGTGATGATTCCATTGGGCCCGGGCATCTTGAGCTTCATGTACCCGTAATGGGGTATAGCTTGGAAGATCGTGAATGCCTCCCGCCCTAAAAGGGCGTGGTATCCGCTACTGAACGGGGCCACTTGGAATGTGATTTCTTCGGACCCATAATTCTCCGGCGTGCCGAATACCACATCTAGTGTGATTTTTCCCGCGCATCGTGCCTCCTGACTAGGGATGATTCCTCTGAAGGTCGTGCTGCTTTGCTCAATGCGGCTCTTGTCTATTTCCATTTTGCTAAGAGTCTCCTCATAGATGAGGTTTAATCCGCTGCCACCGTCCATGAGCACTTTAGTAAGCCGGAAGCCGTCCACAATTGGACTAAGGACCAAAGCGGCTGGTGCTCGGGCTGTTCGGAATTGAGGTTCGTCACTGGCATTGAAGGTTATGGCCGTACCGTTCCATGGATTTATTGCTGCAACGTGGCAGACTTCGGCAAGGCTGCGGAGTGCTCGCTTGCGCCTATTATTTGAGGCGAAGGTCTCGAAGACTGTCAATACTGTATTGTTATTTTCCACGGGATGGTGCTCTGTGGTATTGTTGATGAGGAGATCCTTGCCGCTCTTGGCCACCTGCCGGAGTATCCAACATGCTCTAAGGCTGTGTGTTGGCATGGTATCCGGTGTACTGTGAACTTTTGCATGGCCCATTGAGCCATCCCTCCAATACAGTTCCGCGCCCTATAGTGGGATTTGGTTTCTTTGTAATTAGATCGGGTGACTTACGAGAGTACACCCTTTTAGTTCGGACGGGTGGTTTAGTGAGAGCCGGAGGGTCCCAGAATTTTGTTTGGGTTTTCCAGGCGCTTTCCATCGCACGGTACTCCCGTACTATGGCCGCCAAGTCAGCGAAGTGTGCTATGTCACGACGACTTATGGCGTTGATGATTCCCTTGTCCGTGCAATTATTGCAAAAGAATGAAATTGCGTCTTCCTCACGACAGTCCTTGACCTTGCTCATTACAAGGAGGAATCTGGCCCAATAGTGATGTACTGTCTCTTGGGGCTCTTGTCTAATGTGGGAAAGATCACTTGTGTCTGGGTGGGTGGGTAGATTTAGGTCCAAACCCTGACCCAATCTGAGACCCAGGGGCAGAGGAGTTTTCGAGCTCGGCAGTTCGGGCTCCGGGATGTTGCCCATTAGTTCTAGCCCGCTGTCCGATTCTAGGTTCGAAGCTTGGGCCGCGTCCTCCCGTAGACGGGTATCCGGCTCGAAGAGCTCGGGAATCCGGACATAGTTTTTCCTCAAAATAGAGAAAGAATCGCTACATTGCTCCTCCACCACCGCTATCTGATGGGTGACCAGCGGAGAGTTAATCTCCCTTTGGTCGGGTTTAAGCCCGATCCGATCATAGTCCGTAGCGACTCCCAGGGCGGCGATGCGATCCAAGAGCTCGTTCAAGGAAGAGAGCTCCATTGGATCCATCTGCTCGGCGACGTGGAGGCTGTTTTTGATGACCCGAGAGGTCATCGTCGGCGCGACGGCCGAACGGGCGGTCATGACGAAGCCGCCTAGTCGGAGAGTTTGGCCTACAGCCAGGGCTCCCCCCGAGGTAATGTTGTCCTTGACAACAAGACGAGCCATCAAGCCTTATCGTGACGGCACAGTGGAACTCTCAATGAAAGCACCAATGCCGGTGTCAAAACCGGCGGATCTCGGGTAGGGGGTCCCGAACTGTGCGTCTAAGGCGGATGGTAACAGGAGGCGGGGGACAAAATGTTTACCCAGGTTCGGGCCCTCTCGATGGAGGTAATACCCTACTTCCTGCTTGATTGATCTTGATGATATGAGTATTACAAGAGTTGATCTACCATGAGATCGTAGAGGCTAAACCCTAGAAGCTAGCCTATATTATGATTGTTGTTGTCCTACGGACTAAACCCTCTGGTTTATATAGACACCGGAGCGGGCTAGGGTTATACCGAGTCAGTTACAAGGGAGGAGATCTACATATCCGAATTGCCAAGCTTGCCTTCCACGCAAAGGAGAGTCCCACCCGGACATGGGACGAAGTCTTCAATCTTGTATCTTCATAGTCCAATAGTCCGGCCAAAGTATATAGTCCGGTTGTCCGAGGACCCCCTAATCCAGGACTCCCTCAGTTACCTCAATAGCTATATGTCACGCCCAATATACGACCCTATCCGAGAGGAGCTCGAAGGTCCCACCAAGGATAGACCCGCATATTGAAACGCTTTTGCAAGGTGGATATCATTACATCAACATTACATAATAGATGGGGATACATATAAAAGGCATAGAAATGCCGCAAGAATACATCAATACATCATACATAAGATCAACATCCGACTACGGATGAAACACAAACAGAAGCTCAAATGACATCCACCCTGCTAGCCCAAGCTGCCGACCTGGAACCTATCCCCTGATCGAAGAAGAAGCAGAAGAAGAACTCCAAAACAAGTAACATCGCTCTCGCGTCATGATCATCGCAAAACCTGTACCTGCAACTGTTGTTGTAGTAATTTGTGAGCCACGAGGACTCAGCAATCCCATTACCATGGGTATCAAGACTAGCAAGCTTAATGGGTAAGGAAGGGGTAAAGTGGTGAGGTTGCAGCAACGACTAAGCATATATGGTGGCTAACCTACGCAAATAAGAGCGAGAAGAGAAGCAACGGAACGGTCGTGAAACTAGCAATGATCAAGAAGTGATCCTGAACTCCTACTTACGTCAAACATAACCCAAAAACCGTGTTCACTTCCCGGACTCCGCCGGAAAGAGACCATCACGGTTACGCACGCGGTTGATGCGTTTTAATTAAGTCAAGTGTCAAGTACTCTACAACCGGACATTAACAAATTCCCATCTGCCACATAACCGCGGGCACGGCTTTCGAAAGATAATACCCTGCAGGGGTGTCCCAACTTAGCCCATTATAAGCTCTCACGGTCAACGAAGGATATTCCTTCTCCCGGGAAGACCCGATCAGTCTCGGAATCCCGGTTTACCAGACATTTCGACAATGGTAAAACAAGACCAGCAAAGCCGCCCGATGTGCCGACAAATCCCGATAGGAGCTCCACATATCTCGTTCTCAGGGCACACCGGATGAGCAAGACATCCGGTTGGCATAGACCCTGGTTGCCCAGGGGGCACCGGACATCGCTCGGTTTGGACCAGCACTTGGATAAGCACTGGCCCGGGGGGGCTAAAATAAAGATGACCCTCGGGAGCGCGACCCCCAAGGGAAAATAAATATGTGATAGGCAAATGGTAAAACCAAGGTTGGGCCTTGCTGGAGGAGTTTTATTCAAAGCGAACTGTCAAGGGGTCCCCATAACACCCAACCGCGTAAGGAACGCAAAATCAAGGAACATAACATCGGTATGACGGAAACTAGGGCGGCAAGAGTGGAACAAAACACCAGGCATAAGCCCAAGCCTTCCACCCTTTACCAAGTATATAGATGCATTAATTAAATAAGAGATATTGTGATATCCCAACATAAACATAATCCAACATGGAGCAATCTTCATCTTCACCTGCAACTAGCAACGCTATAAGAGGGGCTGAGCAAAAGCGGTAACATAGCCAAACATTGGTTTGCTAGGAAGGGTGACAAAGGTTAGAGGCTGACATGGCAATTTGGGAGGCTTGAAGAGCAAGTGATAGGTAGCGCAGCATAGCGATAGAACGAAGCAACTAGCATAGCAATGATAGTAGTGAGACCCAGGGTAACGGTCATCTTGCCTGAAATCCCGCTCAAAAGAAGAACGAGTCCATGAAGAAGATGAAGCCACGAAGACGAACCAAGCGTAGACGAACGAGTCCTCACGATCGCAACGAAACGGGAACTATCGAGAAGAAGCACACAACATGGTAAACACACCACACATAAACAAGACATGATGCTCAACCAAGTATGATGCATGACAAGGCTACATGAAGCTATTCATGGCAAGAGATGATGCATACAAGAACAACACATCAAAGCAAGTTTAAATGAGGCCGAAACTAACATATAACAAATCCGGTAAATCCTCATATGCAAGTTTCGAAATTAGTCCAGATCTGAATAAACCTTATGTTCAAGTTGTTAAACAGCAAGTTAAGATGCACCAAGATGATCTACACGAAATTTTAGTCAAGTTACATATAAAGTTCATTAGATTCGGAGTTACGGCCTAGAAGATATGAGCAAAACAAGTTAAACATGGCATTGATGCAAAAATACATCCAAACATCAAGCAAACCCTCAAAACAAGGATGCAACAAGATAATATGAAACTACCTGCAAAACTAAGCAATTTCCATATAGAGCATGCTCAAAACGGAGCAACGGTGCAACACATACACTCTAAACAAGATATAGCAACAATCTGTCCAAAACAGCAACTAGGCATCTTGCAAGCATCAAAACAATATGCTACAGCACCCCAGCATGAACACAAAAGGCTACATGCAAAACTAAGCAAGTTTCATAAAGCATTACAAAACATGAACACTGAGCTATCTCTAGACACCACTACAACATGCTCAAAAGGACATGGCAAGATTGCAAATATAACAGTTTCACAGACTTAGCAGAAAATCACTGGACATGGCAGAAATAACATCAGGTTGCAAAGTTTAGAGCTATCGAACAACATGCTACAGGAACAGATCATAGCAAAAAAAGGCATGGTATGAATCTACTAATTGCATAGAACAAAAGTCCCTTACGGATCACGAGCCAAAAAGGCACAGAAGATATGATGGCACCCATGTAAACATAGCAAGTTTTATAAACAGATTCAGACTTAGCAGAAAAACTGAGCATGGCATAAACAGAATTATGAAGGCACCTTTGCGAGCTCAAAACACTCATTACAAAGCATTTAATGGCATGTGAAGGCATCCAACAGTAAGATGGCATAATTATGAAGCTAAGCATGGCAAGAGAAAGTTCATAGGGTGCATGGATCACTAGCAAAACACATGTCAAAACTGAACTTCATGTTAACAGGCTGACAGCAACATTATTTAGCAATTTGAGAGCAAGTTTGCAACAAGCTACAGCAGTCTATAAATACAACCAATGGCATGGATGGATCTAGCATAACATGTATAACAAAACATCCTTAGTGAACATCTCCAGAATATGCATAGCTTGACTTGTAGAAGCATGTTATCATGGCATCACAATGTTACAGCTACAGACTTAGCAGAAATGACTACGTCACAGAAATCAGCAACATCATGGAGGCTACTTTGCATGCTTGTGCTAGTCACCACATACATCACAAAAATACAATACAAGCACCCCTGTAAATATGGCATGATGTAGTTCAAAACACATGTAGAGCTCATGCTCATATGATGCACACACAAAACGCAATGAAAAAGACAAATCACCAAGTTCTGATAGCGGACAGCAGTTAACATCATATAGCACTCTTGCAACGATGATTAGGGCATCAATATGATCTCAAACAAGCATGGCACAATGGAACAAAAAGAGGCGCATCTCATGATGAACATTTTGACATATTATATGCACAAATCGGAGCCGTGAGCATGAAGATATGATGCGATGAAGGGGGCATAAAAATGTATGGATTCGGGGACTTGGAGAAAAACAGAGGTCAACCTAGGGTTTGCACGGGAATCGATGCGGCGGTGGATCTCGCCGGATCTGAGGCGCCGGCGGCCGAAGATGTCGGGGACGGGGCCGGGGAGGCCGGATCCGGCGGCGGCGACCGGGGGAGGCGGATCCGGGCCTGGGGACCCCGGATCTGGCACCGAAGATGGCCGGCGGCGAGCTAGCGGCGGAGGCGGCGGATCCGGCGACGGGGTCGGCGTGCGGCGGCGGGGATCCGGCGAGGCGCTCGGGAGGTGCGGAGGGAGAGGCGCGGAGAAGGCGGGCGGCGCTCGGGCGCTCGGGCGCTGAGGTGACCGGTGACGAGGGGGCAGCCGACGGTGGCGCGGAGGAGCCGTGGCGCGGCGGCGGGGCCACGTCGGCGAGGCGGAGGCGGCGAGGTCCGGTGACGACGGAGCGGGCCGGTGCGCTGGGCGGCGGCGGGCTCGCGCGGGCCCGCGATGGGCCTGGCGGGCCGCGGCGGCGGACGGAGGACGGAGGCGGGATGCCACATGACGTTCCCGGATTGGTCCGGGCGACGTGGCTATGGGGCGGCGGACGCGTCCGGCGGCGGGCGGACATGTCCGGCGGGCGAGAGGGAGGTTTGATCTAGGGTTTGCCCGAAATTTCGGGGGAGGGGGCTAATTTATAGGTAGAGGGAGCTAGGAGAGTCCAAAAGGGGTGCGGTTTTCGCCCACACGATCGTGATCGAACGGCGGAGAGCATGGAGGGCGTTTAGATGGGCTCATGGGCTGTGGTGGAGGGGTGCTGGGCTGCAAAGAGAGAGGGGTTTCGGGCTACGCGTTTAACCGTTAGGGCGTCAAACAGACTCCGAATGCGACGAAAATTGACAGGCGGTCTACCTACTCTAAAACAACACCGCACGCCAAGTTGCATCCCATTCCGAGAACATTTTTCTCCCGCTCACGAAACAAGGTCTGAGAGGGGCGACGGGCGCGTGTGGGAGTGTCGGATCGCGAAACGGACAACGCGGAAAAGGACCGGATGGAAGTTTTGAAAAACATGCAGATGAAATGCAGATGATGACATGGCAAAATGCAACACGCAAGCAAATGACATGGCAACAACGACGAATAACTGGAAGACACCTGGCGCATCGGATCCGGGGCGTTACACTATATCCCCAACATTAGGCCCCAGGTTGATTTGAACTTGTTCATATCAATATTCAATACTTAGAAAAATTCCTTCTTCATTACTCTCATGAAACCTTGTAACTCGCCGTGACGTCATCTTCTGAGATCGTGATAACCCGCCATGACGTCACTTGTCATTAAATTTATATAAATCCAAAATATTTAATGTATAACCTCATTTTTAATGAACCTCCTAAAATCGAGGCGCCTGCACTGTCACATATCCAATTTGGACCTCCTCGATTCCCGCGCATGCCACTTATCCATTCGCCTTATAAATAGGGCCGGAGGTCTCCTTCACTCCCCCCCCCCCCCCCCCCCGTGCCCTTTCGTCTTGTCTTCCAGCTCGCGACGCCCTAGCGCTCGAGCTTGATAACCCACAAGTATAGGGGATCGCAACAGTTTTCGAGGGTAGAGTATTCAACCCAAATTTATTGATTCGACACAAGGGGAGCCAAAGAATATTCTCAAGTATTAGCAACTGAGTTGTCAATTCAGCCACACTTGGATAACTTAATATCTGCAGCAAAGTATTTAGTAGCAAAGTAGTATGGAAATAACGGTAACGATAACAAAAGTAATATTTTTGGGTTTTGTAGTGATTGTAACAGTAGCAACGGAAAAGTAAATAAGTGAAGAACAATATGTGAAAAGCTCATAGGCATTGGATCGGTGATGGAGAATTATGCCGGATGCGGTTCATCATGTAACAATCATAACATAGGGTGACACAGAACTAGCTCCAATTCATCAATGTAATGTAGGCATGTATTCCGAATATAGTCATACGTGCTTATGGAAAAGAACTTGCATGACATCTTTTGTCCTACCCTCCCGTGGCAGCGGGGTCCTAATGGAAACTAAGGGATATTAAGGCCTCCTTTTAATAGAGTACCGGAACAAAGCATTAACACATAGTGAATACATGAACTCCTCAAACTATGGTCATCACCGGGAGTGGTCCCGATTATTGTCACTTCGGGGTTGCCGGATCATAACACATAGTAGGTGACTATAGAATTGCAAGATAGGATCAAGAACTCACATATATTCATGAAAACATAATAGGTTCAGATCTGAAATCATGGCACTCGGGCCCTAATGACAAGCATTAAGCATAGCAAAGTCATAGCAACTTCAATCTCAGAACATAGTGGATACTAGGGATCAAACCCTAACAAAACTAACTCGATTACATGATAGATCTCATCCAACCCATCACCGTCCCGCAAGCCTACGATGGAATTACTCACGCACGGCGGTGAGCATCATGAAATTGGTGATGGAGGATGGTTGATGATGACGACGGCGACGGATTCCCCTCTTTGGAGCCCCGAACGGACTCCAGATCAGCCCTCCCGAGAGGTTTTAGGGCTTGGCGGCGGCTTCGTATCATAAAACGCGATGAATCCTTCTCTCTGATTTTTTCTCCCCAAACACGAATATATGGAGTTGGAGTTGATGTCGGTGGAGCGTCAGGGGGCCCACGAGGCAGGGGGCGTGCCCAGGGGGGCAGGCGCCCTCCCACCCTCGTGGACAGGTGGAGGCCCCCCTGACGTGGATTCTTCTTCCAGTTTTTTTAGTATTTTCCAAAAATATGTTCCGTAGAGTTTCAGGTCATTCCGAGAACTTTTTGTTTCTACACATAAATAACACCATGGAAAGTCTGCTGAAAACAGTGTCAGTCCAGGTTAGTTCCATTCAAATCATGCAAGTTAGAGTCCAAAACAAGGGCAAAAGTGTTTGGAAAAGTAGATACAACGGAGACGTATCAACTCCCCCAAGCTTAAACCTTTGCTTGTCCTCAAGCAATTCAGTTGATAAACTGAAAGTGATAAAGAAAAACTTTTACAAACTCTGTTTGCTCTTGTTGTTGTAAATATGTAAAGCCAGCATTCAAGTTTTCAGCAAAGATTATGACTAACCACATTCACAATAACTCTTAGGTCTCATGTTTACTCATATCAATGGCATAATCAACTAGCGAGCAATAATAATAAATCTCGGATGACAACACTTTCTCAAAACAATCATAATATGATATAACAGGATGGAATCTCGCTAGCCCTTCCTGAGACCGCAAAACATAAATGCAGAGCACCTTTAAAGATCAAGGACTGACTAGACATTGTAATTCATGGTAAAAGAGATCCAGTCATAGTCATACCCAATATAAATTAATAGTAATGGATGCAAATGACAGCGGTGTTCTCCAGCTGGTGCTTTTTAATAAGAGGGTGATGACTCAACATGAAAGTAAATAGATAGGCCCTTCGCAGAGGGAAGCAGGGATTTGTAGAGGTGTCAGAGCTCGATTTTAAAGCAGAGATAAATAGTATTTTGAGCGGCATACTTTCATTGTCAACATAACAACCAAGAGATGGCGATATCTTCCATGCTACACACATTATAGGCGGTTCCCAAACAGAATGGTAAAGTTTATACTCCCCCTCCACCAACAAGCATCAATCCATGGCTTGCTCGAAACAACGAGTGCCTCCAACTAACAACAGTCCCGGGAGAGTTTTGTTTACAATTATTTTGATTTGATTTGCTTAAAGCATGGGATTGGGCATCCCGGTGACCAGCCATTTTCTCGTGAGTGAGGAGCGGAGTCCACTCCTCTTGAGAATAACCCGCCTAACATGGAAGATACGGACAACCCTAGTTGATACATGAGCTATTCGAGCATACAAAATAGAATTTCATTTGAAGGTTTAGAGTTTGGCACATACAAATTTACTTGGAACGGCAGGTAGATACCGCATATAGGAAGGTATAGTGGACTCATATGGAATAACTTTGGGGTTTAAGGAATTGGATGCACAAGCAGTATTCCCGCTTAGTACAAGTGAAGGCTAGCAAAAGACTGGGAAGCGACCAACTAGAGAGCGACAACAGTCATGAACATGCATTAAAATTAATAAACATTGAGTGCAAGCATGAGTAGGATATAATCCACCATGAACATAAATATCGTGAAGGCTATGTTGATTTGTTTCAACTACATGTGTGAACATGTGCCAAGTCAAGTCACTTGAATCATTCAAAGGAGGATACCACCCCACTATACCACATCACAACCATTTTAATAGCATGTTGGCACACAAGGTCAACCATTATAACTCATAGCTAATCAAGCATGGCATAAGCAACTGTGATCTCTAATTGTCATTGCAAACATGTTTATTCATAATAGGCTGAATCAGGAACGATGAACCAATCATATTTACAAAAACAAGAGAGGTCGAGTTCATACCAGCTTCTCTCATCTCAGACAGTCCATCATATATCATCATAATTGCCTTTCACTTGCACGACTGAACGATGTGAAAATAATAAGAGTGCACGTGCATTGGATTAAGCTGGAATGTGTGAGCATTCAATAAGCAGGAGAAGACAAGGCAATATGGGCTCTTTGTTAAATCAACAATAATGCATATAAGAGCCACTTCAACAATTTAATTATTGGTCTTCTCCTATCGACCCCCAAAGAAAAGAAAAGAAATAAAAACTATTTACACAGGAAAGCTCCCAACAAGCAAAAGAAGAACGGGAAATCTTTTTGGGTTTTCTTTTTAATTATTACTACTACAGCATGAAAAGTAAACTAACTAAGAGCTACACTATTTTTTTTGGTTTTCTTAAGGTTTATTAAAAACACAAGAAGAAAGCAAGAAAAGAAAATAAACTAGCATGGATATTACAATGAAAGAGTATGAGCACCGACATCTAGCAATGAATGTGTGAACATGAATGTAATGTCGGTGAGAAATACGTACTCCCCCAAGCTTAGGCTTTTGGCCTAAGTTGGTTTATTGCCACGGATGGCCTGGCGGATATCCATAGTTGTAGCCGGGGTCGTACTGAGATGAAGAAGACTCTGATTGCCACTGGTTGGCAATCATCTCCGGATCCCACTGGTAGTTAGACTGTCGTGGAGGTTCAAATTGTGGTTCCGGCTCCGGCTCTGCGGCTGATGTAGGGTTCCAGTAGGCGTGAATGGCCGCCAGTGGAACAAGATACGGACCTGCAGATAAATCAAACAAGGAAGGAGCAGGCAAGCTAATAGTCTCAGGGTGATGTTTATCAAAGAACAATTTGTATTTAAGCGGCCCTTCCCTATTCTTAACAATAAAGTCATGTGCTACCATACTCTTATAATCTAAATAAACAGTGGGCAGCAATTTTTCTTCTTTTTCATAGTGCCTAATAGGTATGTTATAGTGTGCAAAAAGGCGTGAAGCGTAAATACCTCCAAAGATGGGGCCCTTTGTACGGTTCAAACTTAACCGTTTGGCAACAATACCGCCCATACTAACAATATTATCACAGAATAAACCATGGAACAAAATAATAATATCAGGAACACTAAGGTTTCCATAGTTTCCGCGACCAATTAAGCAACGACTAGCAAACATGGCAAAGTAGCGTAAAACAGGAAAATGTATGCTAGCGATTCTTGCATCGGAAACCTTCCTAGTTTCCCCTACAGTGATAGTGTCAATAAACCCATCCACATCTTTATGGTGTGGTTCATCTAAACTACCCTCAAAAGGTATTTTGCAAACCTTGAAAAATTCACCTAGTGATATCTTCTTAACAACATCATATAAATGAAACTCTACTGAAGGAGGTGATTCCTTAGGATAATAGTAGAAGTTTTGCACAAAAGTATTGGTGAGTAAGAGATACTATTCGCGTTGGTCGCGGAGGAAGTCGGTGAGGCCTGCATTCTCAGCCAATTCATAAAAATCATCATAAATCCCGGCTGCTCTCAAGAAATCATTGGAAGGCCATTCACACGGCCGGACCTCCGCGGTGCGAGGCAAATTATATTTGGGCCTATGTGCTTCTTCACTTTTCTTTTCCTTCGAGCTTCGGCTCGATGAGCCCCTCAAAAATCTCTTCATTATTTTCTGAAAAATTCTGAAATTTTTAGTAACTTCAAATAAAAGTGAACCAAGCTCAACAAAATTGATAGCAACTACTCCTAGAAGTGCCTAGAGCCTATATCATGCATTGGAACTACTTGGAACCATATAAATTTGACATGCAAGCTCAAGAACATGGTCACCTAGGCAGCACAAATTTGCAATGAATAAAGCACTAGAACAAAAACTAATTGGACCAATGGAGGAGTCACGTACCAAGGAACAATCTCCCCAAGCAGTTTTGTGAGAGGTGCTTTGAGCAAGGAGATCGAAAATCGCAACAAAATGAGCTAGAACTCGTGCTTGAGCTGGATGGTGATTTTTTTGGGAGGAAGAAGAAGTGTGTGGGTGCAGGAATAAGTGGAGGGGAGCCACCATGGGCCCACGAGGCAGGGGGCGCGCCCTGGACCCTCGTGGCCAGGTGCTTGCTCCCCTGCTGTGTTCTCAATGCCGGATATTCTCAAATATTCCAGAAAAAATCATATTCCATTTTCAGGGCATTTGGAGAACTTTTATTTTCGGGGTATTTTTATATTGCATGGATAATTCAGAAAACAGACAGGAAAATACTATTTTGCTTTATTTCAACTAAATAACAGAAAGTAAAGAGAGGGTACAGAAGGTTGTGCCTTCTAGTTTCGTCCATCTCATGCTCATCAAAAGGAATCCACTAACAAGGTTAATCAAGTCTTGTTAACAAACTCATTCCGACTAACATGGAACCGGAGAAATTTCGAATAGCACTATGTTACCTCAACGGGGATATGCACATCCCCAATAATAAGAATATCATATTTCTTCTTGACAGTAGGAAGAGGAAATTCAAAACCTCCAAAAATAATCGATGGAACTTTTCCAATAGAGTTGATACTATGAACTTGAGGTTGTTTCCTCGGAAAGTGTACCGTGTGCTTATTACCATTAACATAAAAAGTGACATTGCCTTTGTTGCAATCAATAACAGCCCCTGCAGTATTCAAAAAAGGTCTTCCAAGAATAATAGACATACTATCGTCCTCGGGGATATCAAGAAAAACAAAGTCCGTTAAAATAGTAACGTTTGCAACTACAACAAGCACATCCTCACAAATACCGACAGGTATAGCAGTTGATTTATCAGCCATTTGCAAAGATATTTCAGTAGGTGTCAACTTATTCAAATCAAGTCTACGATATAAAGAGAGAGGCATAACACTAACACCGGCTCCAAGATCACATAAAGCAGTTTTAACATAATTTCTTTTAATGGAGCATGGTATAGTTGGTACTCCTGGATCTCCAAGTTTCTTAGGTATTCCACCCTTGAAAGTATAATTAGCAAGCATGGTGGAAATTTCAGCTTCCGGTATGTTTCTTTTATTTGTAACAATATCCTTCATGTATTTAGCATAAGGATTCATTTTGAGCATATCAGTCAAACGCATACACAAAAAGATAGGTCTAATCATTTCAGCAAAGCGCTCAAAATCCTCATCATCCTTTTTCTTGGATGGTTCGGGAGGAAAAGGCATGGGTTTCTGAACCCATGGTTCTCTTTCTTTACCGTGTTTCCTAGCAACAAAGTCTCTCTTATCATAACATTGATTCTTTGATTGTGGGTTATCAAGATCAACAGCAGGTTCAATTTCTATATCATTATCATTACTAGGTTGAGCATCATCATGAACATCTTCATTAATATTATCACTAGATTCATGTTCATTACCAGATTGTGTTTCAGCATCAGAAATAGAAATATCATTTGGATTCTCAGGTGTTTCAGCAATAGGTTCACTAGAAGCATGCAAAGCCCTATCATTTTTCTTTTTCTTCCTTTTAGAAGGACTAGGTGCATCTATATTATTTCTCTGAGAATCTTGCTCAATTCTCTTAGGGTGGCCTTCAGGATACAAAGGTTCCTGAGTCATTTTACCAGTTCTAGTAGCCACTCTAACAGCATAATCATTATTCTTACTATTCAATTCATTGAGCAAATCATTTTGAGCTTTAAGTACTTGTTCTACTTGAGTGGTGACCATAGAAGCATGTTTACTAATGAGTTTAAGTTCACCTTTAACTCTAGACATATAATCACCCAAGTGTTCAAGCGTATCGGAATTGTATTTCAATTGTCTACCAAAATAAGCATTGAAGTTTTCTTGTTTGACCATAAAGTTATCAAACTCATCCAGACAATGGCTAGCAATTTCAGTAGGAGGGATTTCAGCTTTATCGTAACTATAGAGAGAATTTACCTTTACTACCTGTGTCGGGTTATCAAGACCATGAGTTTCTTCAATAGGTGAAGGATTAAGATCATATGTTTCTTCAACAGGCGGTAAATTAAGGCCATGTATTTCTTCAATAGGAGGTAAATTCTTGACATCTTCAGCTTTAATACCCTTTTCTTTCATAGATTTCTTTGCCTCTTGCATATCTTCAGGACTGAGAAATAGAACACCCCTCTTCTTCGGAGTTGGTTTAGGAATAGGCTCAGTAGTTGGCTCAGGAATTGTCCAATTATTTTCATTAGTCAACATATTATTCAATAGAATTTCAGCTTCATCCGGTGTTCTTTCCCTGAAAACAGAACCAGCACAACTATCCAGGAAATCTCTAGAAGCATCGGTTAGTCCATTATAAAAGATATCAAGTATTTCATTTTTCTTAAGAGGATGATCAGGCAAAGCATTAAGTAATTGGAGAAGCCTCCCCCAAGCTTGTGGGAGACTCTCTTCTTCAATTTGCACAAAATTATATATTTCCCTTAAAGTAGCTTGTTTCTTATGAGCAGGGAAATATTTAGCAGAGAAGTAATAAATCATATCCTGGGGACTACGCACACAACCAGGATCAAGAGAATTAAACCATATCTTAGCATCACCCTTTAATGAGAACGGAAATATTTTAAGGATATAAAGGTAGCGAGTTCTCTCATCATTAGTGAACAGGGTGGCTATATCATTTAATTTAGTCAGATGTGCCACAACAGTTTCAGATTCATAGCCATAAAAAGGATCAGATTCAACCAAAGTATTATATGAGGATCAACAGAGAATTCATAATCCTTATTAGTAACACAGATAGGTGAAGTAGCAAAAGCAGGGTCAGGTTTCATTCTAGCATTAAGAGATCGCTGCTTCCATTTAGCTAATAACTTCTTAAGATCACTTCTATCATTGCAAGCAAGAATGGCTCTAGCAGATTCTTCATCCAGAACATAACCCTCAGGCACAACAGGAAATTCATATTTATTAGGGGGAGAGTCTTCATCATCACTATCTTCAATATTATCAGTTTCAATAATTTCATTCTCTCTAGCCCTAGCAAGTTGTTCATCAAGAAATTCACCAAGTGGCACAGTAGTATCAAGCATAGAAGTAGTTTCATCATAAGTATCATGCATAGCAGAAGTGGCATCATCAATAACATGCGACATATCAGAATTAATAGCAGAAGCAGGTTTAGGTGTCGCAAGCTTACTCAAAACAGAAGGTGAATCAAGTGCAGAGCTAGATGGCAGTTCCTTACCTCCCCTCGTAGTTGAGGGATAAATTTTTGTTTTTGCGTCTTTCAAGTTCTTCATAGTGACCAGCAGATATAAATCCCAAGTGACTCAAAGAATAGAGCTATGCTCCCCGGCAACGGCGCCAGAAAATAGTCTTGATAACCCACAAGTATAGGGGATCGCAACAGTTTTCGAGGGTAGAGTATTCAACCCAAATTTATTGATTCAACACAAGGGGAGCCAAAGAATATTCTCAAGTATTAGCAACTGAGTTATCAATTCAGCCACACCTGGATAACTTAATATCTGCAGCAAAGTATTTAGTAGCAAAGTAGTATGGAAATAACGGTAACGATAACAAAAGTAATATTTTTGGGTTTTGTAGTGATTGTAACAGTAGCAACGGAAAAGTAAATAAGTGAAGAACAATATGTGAAAAGCTCGTAGGCATTGGATCGGTGATGGAGAATTATGCCGGATGCGGTTCATCATGTAACAATCATAACATAGGGTGACACAGAACTAGCTCCAATTCATCAATGTAATGTAGGCATGTATTCCGAATATAGTCATACGTGCTTATGGAAAAGAACCTGCATGACATCTTTTGTCCTACCCTCCCGTGGCAGCGGGGTCCTAATGGAAACTAAGGGATATTAAGGCCTCCTTTTAATAGAGTACCGGAACAAAGCATTAACACATAGTGAATACATGAACTCCTCAAACTATGGTCATCACCGGGAGTGGTCCCGTTTATTGTCACTTCGGGGTTGCCGGATCATAACACATAGTAGGTGACTATAGACTTGCAAGATAGGATCAAGAACTCACATATATTCATGAAAAAATAATAGGTTCAGATCTGAAATCATGGCACTTGGGCCCTAGTGACAAGCATTAAGCATAGCAAAGTCATAGCAACTTCAATCTCAGAACATAGTGGATCCTAGGGATCAAACCCTAACAAAACTAACTCGATTACATGATAGATCTCATCCAACCCATCACCGTCCAGCAACCTATGATGGAATTACTCACGCACGGTGGTGAGCATCATGAAATTGGTGATGGAGGATGGTTGATGATGACGACGGCGACGGATTCCCCTCTCCGGAGCCACGAACGGACTCCAGATCAGCCCCCCGAGAGGTTTTAGGGCTTGGCGGCGGCTCCGTATCATAAAACGCGATGAATCCTTCTCTCTGATTTTTTTTCTTCCCAAACACGAATATATGGAGTTGGAGTTGAGGTCGGTGGAGCGTTAGGGGGCCCACGAGGCAGGGGGGCAGGCGCGCCCCCCTGACGTGGATTCTTCTTCCAGTATTTTTAATATTTTCCAAAAATATGTTCCGTGGAGTTTCAGGTCATTCCAAGAACTTTTTGTTTCTGCACATAAATAACACCATGGAAAGTCTGCTGAAAACAGCGTCAGTTCGGGTTAGTTCCATTCAAATCATGCAAGTTAGAGTCCAAAACAAGGGCAAAAGTGTTTGGAAAAGTAGATACGACGGAGACCATGCAAAAGTGTATCAGAGCTCTGCCGCCGCCGTCGACCCTCGCCTCTGCTCCGACAACGGCCGCTGCATCAACCTGTTCAGATCAGATCTCATTCGCGCGCCTCCGCTGCTTCAACGACCTAGGTCAGTTTTCCTTCTTCCTCTCCTCCTAGATACGCTAGGGTTTCAATGGAGTTCATCGAAGCTCGTAGTTGTTCTTGGCTGTAGGACTTTTGATTCAAACTTGGTATTCCTCTTGTACCGCAGCAATCTTAGCAATCCCTTTTACTATTTAGAATATCTTCTCCGCATTTAGCAAATCGATCTGTACCCATGAACTGCTCGAGCACTGATACTTTTAGGTCTAAATATTTTTGCATTAACTGAAGCGTGCCAGATCTGAAATCATAGCATCAATCTGTGAAAACTGTTTTTCTCAACACTTAGCCATTTTTCATCCTTAGATCTGTTCCTTCAACATTGGTATAGACGGCTTAATTTAAAAATAATAACCCGCCAGGTACCATTAGTCCCCTCTTAAGCCGTCAGTAGTTTACTGTAACTTTGTAATTCCAAACTCCGACTTAATGCCTATGCATGCTTCTTTAACTCTCTGTTAACCATAAGCCGGCTTACCCAAATAACCTTAAACCGGCATAATCTTTTCCAGATCGTTGAGACAATGGCTAAGACGTATACTTCTTGCAACTGGGTCAAATCCCGGGTTACCGAGGAAGAACTGAATAATTTTGTCGCCACTGGCGCCTTAGCCAAAAAAGAGGATATCCACTGGAGAGCTCCTGGTGATGAAGTCCTTCTTCAACCCAAAGATGGGGAAGTGATTGTTTTTACTGATCACTTAGGTCGGGGATTCAGCCCTCCCGGCTCAAATTTTTTCGTGATGTTCTTCATTTCCTCCAACTGCACCCTCAAGACATCGGACCCAACTCTGTGTCTAATATTTGTAATTTTCAAGTATTTTGTGAAGCCTATCTTAAAGAAGAACCCACGGTTGATATATTCAGGGAATTCTATTATTTAAACCGTCAAACTGAATTTGTTGATGGGCCAACCCAAGAACATGGTGGAGTCATTATTTAGAAGAGGAAAGATGTCAGCTTTCCTGATGCCAAGCTGCATAGTCACCCCAAAGATTGGAACCAGACTTGGTTCTATGTTCAAGATACATCCCCAGCTGGTGAAAATTCTCTGCTAGGTTATCGGGATCACCGGCTTAGCAACGACCATCCACTTCCCCAACGGCTTGATGCAAAAGAACGGGCAAAATATGCACCTGCCTTTTCAAAGCTCAAAGCCTTTATGGCCAACAGCTTAACTGGCGTCGACTTTTTCCGGTGTTGGCTGTCTTGGAGTATCCTGCCATTAAGCCGCCGTTCCAGCTTAATGTGCGAATATACTGGTGATGTAAAAGATCCTCAGTGCCATTGTGATATTCAATTGTCTGATGCCGAAGTTACTGAGGCCACCAAAAAATTGTTCAATGAAACTATCAAAGAGTGCAGCAAAACCGGACTTAGTCCTTTCTGCACTTTCAACAAGCCACCGGCGGTAAGAATTGCCCATTTTCTGCTTAATCCAAATACTTAATATCTACTTATGATTTTTTTTCAATCTTAGCAGGCTACTGATCCATTTTGGAAGAGAAAACCACATGATAAGCCGTCCAAAATGGCTCATGTCAAAACCAAAGCTAACAAGAAGCCCACTAAGAAGAAAACCGCCAAGTCTGCCGAGTTAAACATTGATGATGACGATGATAACCATGAATGAGAGGTAGAACTTGATTCCCTTGGCTCCTTTTTCATACATCTCATTGACAATGATTGTTATCAGGACGACACAGAGGCTAGCCATGCAGGTGACGCAGAGGTAATTATTCTTTCCTCCGGCTCAGACCCTCTGCCAACACAGAAAACTCGACAAGCAAGCCAGAAAGTAAGATTTTCTCACCCTCTAGCTCACTTGGATCCAAACTTTCTTTTGAAGAAAAAACAACATGAAGCTAGCCGCACGACCTGGCATAGCGGCAACGTAGTTACTTCTTCCGGCTTACCAAACACTCCGGTTCGCAAACGTCGTCCAGAGGTGTTACATATTTCTGATGTAATTTATCCCAAGGCGAGTTATTTTCGACAGCCTCTTAAACCGTCTGATTCAAACTATCAGGGGACTTCTCATTCCTCCTCTGGCGATTCACAGGGACACAAATTCCAACTTTCAAGACTGTACCTGGATAAAATTATTTTCAATTACTCCAATTCTTATGCTTGATCATCACCTTGACTTCTTTTTATTTCTTATCTTTCAGGGGCCAAGCTAAATCCAGTAAAAAGGCAAAGTTGAGTAAGTCGGTCAATGACTCCAATCCGCCTGAGCCGGAGAAACAACAACCGGAGCCTTCTCACCCAACTGCTGATAATGTTGTTGATGATTTGCCACCAGAGGATCACAATGTTGACCTTGACCCGATGAATGCTAGCCCGACTGATGCCAATCCGCCGAGCCCTATCAGACCAGCCAGTCCTGTTAAGCCGGTAGAAAAGGATGATGATGTTACCATTACTCGTCATGGCTTCACAACCCCGGGTCATCCTACTACCTTATCTAGGCACAGCACCAAAGAAGAAATTTCTGCTGGGGATAAAGGCAAGTGGAAGGTAGACTTAGAACGCTACACCCAGTTCAGCGCCCAAGACATCCATTCTGGCTACTTGAACCGTTTATACACCAGCCGTGATTTTGAAGCCGGCTTAGTGAACTTGATGAAGAATCACTATGAGGTAAACTCTGTCACTTCCTTTCATATAAATATATTTCCATTTGCCGCCAAGTTTATTGGACATGATAGAATAGAATGTGTTGTAAACTTCAACAGTTGCATAGATAAAAGCTCGTAGCCCCCAAGGGTTGGCTTATATTTCGAATATGAATCAGGACTTATGATAATAATACTTCAACTCTGCATATGTAGCCCCCAAGGGCCGTCTTAATAAATATGTTAAGCCAGGACTTTTGAGTAATATAAGTAAACATTGCATCCGTAGCCCCCAAGGGTCGGCTTAACATTTATGTTAAGTCGGGACTTATCATCTTTGAGAAAATAATACTGTTGATAATCTTCATAACTCGGATCACCAACCTTTGTCCGGGTCAACAAATACATTCATTCTTGATAGGAGCGATATGCATTAGCCCCCAAGTGCCAAGGATAATACTTGTATTGTGCTTGGGACTTCGTAGTATTTGGAGAAGCAATAGACATTAGCCCCCAAGTGCCAAGTATAATACTTGTATTGTACTTGGGACTTCGTATATTGCCATCTTACAAATTGTTTTATCTCTTATAGGCTGAGCTTAGCAGTAAGGAATCCCAAGTCACTAACCTCCGAGAAAACATCAAATCTCAACAAGCCAAAACTTCCAAGGCCAAGGATGAACTGACCAATGCTTTAGCAGCGATGGAAAAATTGAAGGAAAGCTTTAAAGCTAAAGAAACATATTGGGATACGGAGAAGTCAGCCCTGCTGAAAAGAGCTGAAGATGCTGAGGCTGCGCTTAAGCCGGTGACTGAAGAGTTATCCGGCTTAAAACAGCAGATTAATATTATGTCATCAGCCATTTTTGGTAAGAACACATCTCCCTTGCATTGTAAGAATTATCTTAGAAACGGCTGCCGGCTTACCCGTACCTTGATTGATACAGGGTCAAGGAGTGCTAAGTTGGGCTCAGATATGCGCGTCCGGCTTAAAGCTGTCTACACTCTTGTAGAACAGTTATACACTGGTACCCAATGAACAATCGCTGCTACAATGCATAAGAGATCTCCTTCAACACTTATCCAGGACACTATGAAGCGATTATCAGTGCTGCCCAAAAGAATTGAGGACTTGAAACGGGGAGCTGCAAGAGCTGGCGCTTTAAGTGCCTTAAGCCGGGCCAAAGCATGGCAAGCCGATCTCGACCCGGAAGATTTGGCCAACGGCTGCCCTAGTGTGAAAGAAGATGGATCTAACTTCAATGCTGACGACTTTGCAGAAATAGCAAGAGCTATGCATCCGTTAGCAAGTAAACTAGCTAACGAAACTAGCTTATCCACATACCAGGCGGCTTATGATGCTGACAACAAGAAAATTGGCGCACCGGTTCATCATCCAACAGATCTTATCCCTCCGATTCGTAAGCACACCTTTGCCCCTGACATTGATCCATCAAATCTTATTGATGATGAAGCTGTGTTTAGAGCGTTGACCGGTATCAACTGGGCTTCGTCTGACTTCCTGCTGATGGATAAGCAAGGAGCTGAGGATTAAGAAGAGGTGTAGGAAGACCCTGAGGCTTCAACCCGCCAATAATCATAAGCCGGTGTAATAGGCTAGCTTAACTTCGATGAACGCTTAATCTCATTGGGCCATCAGATGCCTTGTAATAGGCTAGCTTAAACTCTTGAACTGCTATGCCATCGTGCATATTTTGCTTTACATGACACTGTTGATCCGCCAATTTAAGATCTGCCACTTGTGCTTATAATATTGGCAATTTGAATATGTGATATTTGATCACACTGCCGGCTTATCAAGCCAGTGCAGTAAGGGTGATAACCCAATAATTTGAGCACTCGAATGCTCTGTTGAGTTGTCATATATTGCCGGCTTATGAACAAAGCCAGGTCGGGTTAATAAACACCGAATATTATCTTTTCATATACTGGCGACTTATAGCCGAAAGCCAGGCCGGATTAATAAACACCGGTGATTTGTAACCATAAAGCATTATAAGCTTTATTGGATTTTAACATGTCACAAAGGTTAAACATCAAAAAATCTGTCAAATAAGAAACAAAAGAAAAAACAAGGCATTTCATTGGCTGCCAGGCCTAAAAATCAAGTGCTTTCAAGGGCCGCACAGCCACTGAGTTAAACCTTCATACAAACCTTATAAGCCGGACCTCACATAACCAATCGTCATTTTAACTTTGACAAGTTCAGGGTCTATATAAGATTGACTTGTCAAAAGTACGGCGGGTCATTCCAGGATTACCTGAGCGGAGTGGCAGACTTAAAAAGGTAGGATAACCCGGGTTTTTAGGTGAATACACCTGGCTTTTAAGCCTATTGCAAGGGTCATAAAAACTCTTGTCCTTTGAACAAAGAGCCCCCAAGCAATATTTTTGAGATGTGCTCAGTGGGCACCTATGTTTGAGTTGTGCTTTGCAACAGACTCTCTTTGGTCCCTTTAACCTGGGTAATAAGCCCCCAAGTGTTTTTAACATGGCTTTTAAGCCGGATCAAAAGGTAATCATAGCTTCGCTCCATAAGCCGGAAGCCCCCAAGTGACCATATGATATTTCAAGAAAGACTCATCTATTATTTGAGAGAAAACGACAGAGGCCCTGCTTTTTCAGGGATGTTGGTTTTATTATATTGATCATAATATATACATTGTCAAAATATGTACATCAGAAGAGCCAGTGGCTCAGGTATAGTAAGGCCGAAGATGAGCAATATTCCACGGCCGGCGGGTCTCCTCCTCCAACGTGCGTGAGTCCTTGTGGTATCGAACATCGATAAGGTAGTATGACCCATTGTTCAGATTATTGCTGACCACAAAGGGTCCTTCCCAAGGTGGGGATAACTTGTGCATATCAGTCTGATCCTGTATAAGCCGGAGCACCAAATCACCCTCCTGAAAGGTTCTGGTCTTAACCCGGCAGCTGTGATAGCGGCGCAGATCTTGCTGGTAAATCGCCGAATGAGCCGCCGCAAGTTCACACTCCTCATCCAACCGGTCAAGTGCATCCTGACGTGCTTTTTCATTGTCAGCTTCCACGTAAGCCGCCACACGAGGTGAGTCGTGACGAATGTCACTAGGGAGAACCGCCTCCGCTCCGTAAACCATGAAGAAAGGTGTGTAACCCGTAGATCTGTTGGGGTGGTATTAATGCTCCATAACACGGAAGGTAACTCCTCCATCCAGCAACCCGGCGTCCTCTGCAAAGGAACCATAAGCTGGGGCTTGATGCCTCTCAAAATTTCTTGATTGGCTCTCTCGGCTTGACCATTGGACTGGGGGTGAGCCACTGATGATACATCAAGTCGTATATGCTCATGTTGACAAAACTCTTTCATAGCACCTTTGGATAGATTAGTGCCATTATCAGTTATAATGCTGTGAGGAAAACCGAAATAGAAAATCACCTTTTTGATGAACTGAACCGCTATTGCCGCGTCACACTTACTGACCGGCTCTGCTTCAACCCACTTTGTGAATTTGTCAACCGCCACCAAAAGGTGGGTCTTCTTATCTTTGGACCTTTTGAAAGGTCCAATCATATCAAGCCCCCACACCGCAAACAGCCAAGTAATTGGAATCATCCTCAATTCCTGAGCCGGCACATGAGCCCGCCGTGAAAACTTCTGACAACCATTGCATTTACTGACCAGATCCTCTACATCAGCATGAGCCGTCAGCCAATAAAATCCATGACGGAAAGCTTTAGCCACAAGAGACTTAGATCCGGCATGATGACCACAATCTCCTTCATGAATCTCGCGAAGAATCTCACGGCCCTCTTCTGGAGAAACACAACGTTGAAAAGCCCCTGTAACACTACAAAGGTGCAGCTCTCCATTGACAATTGTCATCGACTTAGACCTCCGGGTTATCTGCCTGGCTAAGGTTTCATCCTCAGGTAACTCGCCCCGGGTCATATAAGCCAAATAAGGGAGTGTCCAATCAGGAATAGCATGAATAGCCGCCACCAACTTGACTGAGGGGTTATACAGAATATCTAAGAAAATGTTAGGCGGCACCGGCTTACGCTGAGAGCCGAGCCGGCTTAAGGCATTAGCCACCTCGTTTTTCCTTCGATCAATATGCTCAACCTGATAACCCTTGAAGTGACCCGCAATAGCATCAACCTCTCGACGATAAGCCGCCATGAGTGGATCCTTAGAATCCCAAGTACCAGAAACTTGTTGAGCTACCAAATCCGAGTCGCCGAAGCACCTCACCCGGCTTAAGTTCATCTCCTTAGCCATCCAAAGACCATGGAGTAAGGCCTCATATTCAGCTGCATTGTTAGCGCAAGGGAACATCAACCGGAGAACATAACAAAATTTATCACCTTGAGGGGAAGCTAGCACAACTCCAGCCCTCGAGCCCTCCAATTGCCTGGACCCATCAAAGTGAATAGTCCAATACGTGTTATCTGGCTTTTCTTCAGGCATCTGCAGCTCTGTCCAGTCATTGATGAAATCCACCAGTGCTTGAGACTTGATGGTCGTGCGAGGCATATACTTCAAACCATGAGGTCCAAGCTCAATGGCCCACTTGGCTATCCGACCTGTGGCTTCTCTGTTTTGAATAATATCCCCTAAGGGAGCAGAACTAACCACAGTGATGGGATGACCCAAAAAATATTGCTTAAGCTTCCAGCTGGCCATGAACACCCCATATACAAGCTTCTGCCAGTGCGGATACCGCTGCTTGGACTCGATAAGCACCTCACTGATGTAGTTAACTGGCCTTTGAACCGGATATTCCTTGTGTGCCTCCTTCCGTTCCACCACAATGGCTATGCTGACAGCCCGGCCATTAGCAGCCACATACAACAATAACGGCTCTTTATCAATAGGTGCAGCAAGAACGGGCGGCTCAGCCAGCTGTTTCTTCAAGTCCTCAAATGCTGCATTAGCGGCATCACTCCAGACAAAATTATCTGTCTTTTTCATCATCTGATACAAAGGGGTAGCCTTCTCCCCCAACCGGCTTATGAACCGGCTTAAGGCCACAATACGACCCACCAAACGCTGAACATCATTGACACACGCTGGCTTAGACAAGGAAGTAATGGCCTTGATCTTCTCTGGGTTAGCTTCAATGCCTCTGTTGGAAACCAGAAAACCCAAGAGCTTGCCTGCTAGCACACCAAAAACGCATTTGGTTGGGTTAAGCATCATCTTGTAGACACGGAGATTATCAAAGGTCTCCTTGAAATCATTTATCAAGGTCTCCTTCTTTCTGGATTTCACCACAATATCATCCACATAAGCATGAACATTGCGCCCAATCTGATTATGAAGACAATTCTGCACACATCGCTGGTAAGTCGCCTAGGCACTCTTGAGCCCAAAAGGCATAGACACATAGCAGAAGGCTCCAAAGGGAGTGATAAAAGTTGTCTTCTCCTGGTCCTTAACTGCCATCTTGATCTGATGATAACCAGAATAAGCATCCAAAAAACTCAAATGCTCACAACCCGCCGTAGCATCAATAATATGATCAATACGAGGGAGAGCAAAAGGATCAGCCGGACAAGCCTTGTTTAAATCCATGTAATCCACACGCCAAGTGCCGTTCTTCTTAAGCACCAGCACCGGGTTAGCCAACCACTCAGGATGAAAAACTTCAACAATAAACCCAGCCGCCAAGAGCAGGGCTACCTCTTCACCAATGGCCTTACGCCACTCTTCATTAAAACGACGAAGAAACTGCTGGACCGGCTTAAACTTGGGATCAACAATAAATCAATTTATGAGAGACCATATTTCTGTTGTTTCGGTACAACTCAAGATCAGTTAAGGAAATAGGGAATAACAATAGTGAAAAACGCCCCGCCCCCTTTCTTTGCCCGCCGGCCGCCTAGCTCGTTATTCTTTGAGATCTGGATAGAGTCTCGCTTCGGGGCGGGGGAAGCATGGATTCGATAGATCTGCACAGATTCTACCAGAGGATGTTGAGATGCTCCCATTGCCCTTCCCTAGCTTTTGTGTTTGAGTAGTAGCGCCAGATTTCGATTCGGGAGTTCTTGAAGCATTGCCGATATCGATATATATTTCTTTGCATGGGACAGTAGCCTTTTCAGAGTGTGCTCAGCGAGTTCCCTCGATACACCTGGCATGTCAGAAGGTTTCCATGCAAAGATGTCCCGGTTCTCACGGATGAACTCGATGAGCGTGCTTTCCTATTTTGGATCCAGATTAGCACTGATGCTGAACTGCTTGGATGAATCGCCAGGAACGAAATCAACGATCTTGGTATCATCTGCCGTCTTAAACTTCAAGACCGGGTCATGCTCCGTAGTTGGCTTTTTCAAAGATGCCATATCTGCCGGGTCAACATTGTCCTTATAAAACTTCAATTCCTCTATTGCACAGACAGACTCAGCATAAGCAGCGTCACCTTCTTTGCACTCCAAAGCTATCTTCCGGTTGCCGTGCACCTTGATGGTTCCCATGTAACCCGGCATCTTGAGCTGCAGATAAACATAACAAGGCATCGCCATGAACTTAGCATAAGCCGGCCGTCCAAACAGAGCATGATAAAGGCTCTTGATTTTCACCACTTCAAAGGTCAATGTATCCGACCTGGAGTCATGATCATCTCCAAAAGCAACTTCCAGAGCTATCTTACCAACTGGGTATGCCGACTTACCAGGCACCACACCGTGAAAAACAGTGTTCGACGGCTTAAGATTCTTATCAGTCAACCCCATGCGACGGAAAATTCATAATAAAGGATATTGATGTTGCTACCTCCGTCCATGAGTACCTTAGTGAACTTATATCCTCCGACCTAAGGCGCCACTACCAAAGCCAAATGACCCAGATTATCAACCTGGGGCGGGTGATCTTCCTGACTCCACACAATGGGCTGCTCAGACCAGCGCAAGTAACGGGGAACCGCCGGCTCAATGGCGTTCACCGCCCTTTTATGGAGCTTCTGATCCCGCTGGCATAAACTTGTGGTGAAAACGTGGTACTGCCCACTATTCAACTGCTTCGGGTTACTCTGATACCCCGGCTGCTGTTGTTGATTCCCCTGACCTGACTATTGATGATAACCACCCTGACTGGTCTGGTTTCCTTGATGGCCTTGAAAATTGGAATTAGAACCGCCGCCACCGTAACCCGGACCATGAGAGCCGGATCCTGAGCCGCCACCTGGCCCATGATTGTCTTGAAAAATATTAGAATTTCTATACTCCTTCATAATGAAGAAATCCTTCCAGAGGTGACCAGACGGTCTTTCCCGTGTACCATGCCTCGGGCAGGGTTGATTCAGCAGCTGCTCAAGATTGAAACCTGGCCCCCCAGCCCGTGGGGGCGGCTTACCCTTCCGGCGCTGACCATTATTCTGCGCATTGGTGTTAGCCACAAAGTCCAAACTATTATCAGCTTTGCGCTTACCATTGCCTCCCTGATTCGCCGGGTTATGCTGCTGCCCTCTGGTGCTGTTACTCTTCTTTCCCTTTCCTGGCTTTTCATCGTCAGACTCGGGGTCCTTGGTACCATCAGAGTCAGCATACTTAACCAGAGCCGCCATCAGCTCCCCCATGTTACTGCAGTGGCACTTGAGCCGCCCTAATTTCTGTTTGAGGGGTAGGAAACGACAATTCTTCTCCAACATCAAGACTGCTGAGCTGGCATTGATGTGGTCTGATGAATGCAGAACAGTTGAGACCCGGCGCACCCAATGGGTTGTTGATTCGCCTTATTCATGGACATAGGCGTCCAAATCCACAATTGACATAGGCTGCTTGCATGTGTCTTTAAAATTATGAATAAAACGGGCTTTTAACTCGGCCCATGACCCAATGGAATTGGCAGGCAGCCCCTTCAACCAGGTACGAGCCGTTCCATCCAACATCATGGTGAAGTACTTAGCACACGCAGCATCGCTAACATGTAGAAGTTCCATGGCCATCTCATAACTCTCGACCCATGCTTCAGGGGGTAAGTCAGCTATATAGTTAGGTACCTTGCGAGGACCCTTGAAATCCTTGGGCAGACGCTCATTACACAGAGCCGGCACTAAACATGGCATGCCCAAAGTCCTGAAAGTTACACCTGTCTCCACCGAAGTTGTCAGGCGAACCGGAGAATGTTGACGAGCCGCGTACTGAGCCGCCAGCTCAGCCTCTCGACGTGCTCTACCCTGATCCACCACATTCTGAGCATTAGCCCCACTGCCAACCAGGTTATTCCCACGGGGCAGATTGCGGTACCGCCCACTGCTCGACACAGTCGGCTCCTTGATATGCCTGCTATAACTCCGGCTTGGACGAGGGGTTGAGTGAATCCTCTCACGACTGTAAGAGTAGGCTTCCTGTTGGGCCATGATGACCCACAAGTATAGGGGATCTATCATAGTCCTTTCGATAAGTAAGAGTGTCGAACCCAACGAGGAGCAGAAGGAAAAGATAAGCGGTTTTCAGCAAGGTATTCTCTAAGAGCACTGAAATTATCGGTAACAGATAGTTTTGTGATAAGGTAATTTGTAACGGGTAACAAGTAACAAGTGTAAATAAAGTGCAGAAAGATGGCCCAATCCTTTTTGTAGCAAAGGACAAGCCTGGACAAAATCTTGTATAGAGAAAAGCGCTCCCGAGGACACATGGGAATTATCGTCAAGCTAGTTTTCGTCACGTTCATATGATTCACGTTCGGTACTTTGATAATTTGATATGTGGGTGGACCGGTGCTTGGGTGCTGTCCTTACTTAGACAAGCATCCCACTTATGATTAACCCCTATTGCAAGCATCCGCAACTACAAAAGAAGTATTAAGGTAAACCTAACCATAGCATGAAACATATGGATCCAAATCAGCCCCTTACGAAGCAACGCATAAACTAGGGTTTAAGCTTCTGTCACTCTAGCAACCCATCATCTACTTATTACTTCACAATGCCTTCCTCTAGGCCCAAACAATGGTGAAGTGTCATTTAGTCGACGTTCACATAACACCACTCAAGGAAAGACAACATACATCTCATCAAAATATTGAACGAATACCAAATTCACATGACTACTAATAGCAAGACTTCTCCCATGTCCTCAGGAACAAACGTAACTACTCACAAATCATATTCATGTTCATAATCAGAGGGGTATTAATATGCATATAGGATCTGAACATATGATCTTCCACCAAATAAACCAACTAGCATCAACTACAAGGAGTAATCAACACTACTAGCAACCCATAGGTACCAATCTGAGGCTTTGGGACAAAGATTGGATACAAGAGATGAAGTAGGGTTTTAGAGGAGATGGTGTTGGTGAAGATGTTGATGAAGATTGACCCCCTCCCGATGAGAGGATCGTTGGTGATGACGATGGCGATGATTTCTCCCTCCTAGAGGGAAGTTTCCCCGGCAGAACAGCTCTGCCGGAGCCCTAGATTGGTTCCGCCAAGGTTCCGCCTCGTGGCGGTGGAGTTTCTTCCCGAAAGCTTGCTTATGATTTTTTCCAGGGTAAAATACCTCATATAGCAGAAGATGGGCATCGGAGGCCTGCCAGGGGGCCCACGAGGCAGGGGGCGCGCGCAGGGGGGTAGGGCGCGCCCCCCACCCTCGTGGCTAGGGTGTGGGCCCCTTCTGGTATTTTCTTCGCTCGGTATTTTTTATTATTTCAAAAAATGACCTCCATGGAGTTTCCGGACTTTTGGAGTTGTGTAGAATAGGTCTCTAATATTTGCTCCTTTTCTAGCCCAGAATTCCAGCTGCTGGCATTCTCCCTCTTCATGTAAACCTTGTAAAAATAAGAGAGAATAGGCATAAGTATTGTGACATAATGTGTAATAACAGCCCATAATGCAATAAATATCGATATAAAAGCATGATGCAAAATGGACGTATCAACTCTCCCAAGCTTAGACCTCGCTTGTCCTCAAGCGGAAGCCGATAACGATAAATATGTCCACATGTTTAGAGATAGAGGTGTCGATAAAATAAAATACGGACATGAGGGCATCATGATCATTCTTATAACAGCAACATATATATATTGTCATATGATTTCTTATGCTCAAGTAATAATCTATTCACAATGTCAAGTATGAATCAGAAACTTCATTGAGAACTAACAAACTATAATCTCAGTCATTGATGCAATTGCAATTTATCATAACATCAGAAAGAGTCAATATAAGAGCTTTTCAGCAAGTCCACATACTCAACTATCATTTAGTCTTTCACAATTGCTAACACTCACGCAATACTTGTGGTTATGGAGTTTTAATCGGACACAGAGAAAGATAGGGGCTTATAGTTTCGCCTCCCAACCTTTTACCTCAAGGGTAACGTCAACAATAATAGTTCATGCCAACTTACATCCAATTGGATATATATATATATATCAGGATCTTTCCAACACAATGTGCTTGCCAAAGGATAAAATGTAAAAAGGAAAGGTGAAGATCACCATGACTCTTTGCATAAGGGTAGAAGATAAAAGTAAAAGATAGGCCCTTCGTAGAGGGAAGCAGAGGTTGTCATGCGCTTTCATGGTTGGATGCACGAAATCTTAATGCAAAAGAACTTCACTTTATATTGCCACTTGTGATATGGACCTTTATTATGCATTCTGTCGCTTTTATTTCTTCCACATCACAAGATCGTATAAAGCTTATTTTCTCCACACTAATAAATCATACATATTTAGAGAGCAATTTTTATTGCTTGCACCGATGACAACTTACTTGAAGGATCTTACTCAATCCATAGGTAGATATGGTGGACTCTCATGGCAAAACTGGGTTTAAGGGTATTTGGAAGCACAAGTAGTATCTCTACTTGGTGCAAACAATTTGGCTAGCATGAGGGAGAAAGGCAAGCTCAACATGTTGGATGATCCATGACAATATACTTTATTTCAGATGTAAGAAAACATAACCCATTACATTGTCTTCCTTGTCCAACATCAACTCTTTAGCATGTCATATTTTAATGAGTGCTCACAATCATAAAAGATGTCCAAGATAGTATATTTATATGTGAGAATCTCTCTTTCTTTATTACTTCCTATTAGTTGCAATGATGACCAAAACTGTGCTTGTCAACTCTCAACAACTTTTAATCATCATACTCTTTATATGTGAAGTCATTACTCTCCATAAGATCAATATGATCTCTTTGTTTATTTTTATTCTTTCTTTTTTTCTTTTTTTCAATCAAGATCATAGAAAGATAATCAAGCCCTTGACTCAACACTAATCTTTATTACATATAGCTCACAGACTCGATTACATAGAAGGCAAAACTCAAAACTAAATCATACTAAAACTTTATTCTACTAGATCCAGATATTACCAAAAGGATCAAACTAAGAAAAACGGTAAAGATAGGAGTGTGATGGTGATACGATACCGGGGCACCTCCCCCAAGCTTGGCAGTTGCCAAGGGGAGTGCCCATACCAGATACTTAGTTTTCCTTTTTTGGAGGAGGTGATGATGGAGTTGTTGATGATAACAGTTGTGCCTTTAGCTTCTTCATACTGTAATTGAGAAGAGCAATTTCCTCTTTTAAATCATCGACCTCCGATTCCAGCTTCAAGATTTTGTCACATAAATCTCCTTTGCTTTTCTGCCGAAAACGAGAAGGAATAGATCGGTTGTTAGATAGTTTAGCCCTCTTAGGGAGGCTAGATTTCTTGAACTTCACGTGCATATCCCCAGGTTGAGGTAGAGGGACATCCTCCTCCTCCGAACTTGAATCATTGATCCTCATCAAATGAGCGTCCTACTCCTCATCCGTAGTTCGACCACAAGGAGATAGATCCCCATAGGTCTTTGGGTCAGCAATGAGGTGTGAGACATAGCTCTCTCCGTCGGAATCCTGAGATGACATCTTGCTCCAAATCTGCTACAGAAACAGCTCGAAACAAAAACAGAGGATATTTGCGTGGTACGGTGGTCAAAACCTTCGGGAGATTATATAATGAATTTTTACCGACCAAAAGAAGTATCGTGCAAGAAAACGGAGTCCGGAGGGCGCACGAGGTGCCCATGAGGCAGGGGCGCGCCCAGGTGGGTAGGGCGCGCCTCGCACCCTAGTGGAAGCCTCATGTCCTTCCCGGACTGCTTCTTATTTTCCTATTTTCTTAAATATTCCAAAACAGAGAAAAATTGCCATTAGAACTGTTTTGGAGTCGGTTTACTTACCGTACCACGTACCTATTACTTTTCGGAGTCTGAAACATTCTGGAAACTGTCTCTTATGTATTCCTCCGGGGTTACAGTTTCAATAACATTAGTTTCAACATTTATAGGATTACCTGAGATATAATGTTTGATTCTTTGACCGTTCACCACCTTCGGATTTGTGCCTTCGAAGTTTTTGATTTTTATGGCACCGAACGATAGACCTCCTCGATAACGTAAGGGCCTTCCCATTTAGAGAGAAGTTTTCCTGCAAAAAATCTTAAACGAGAGTTGTATAGCAACACATAATCACCTACATTAAACTCACGCTTTTGTATCCTTTTGTCATGCCATCTTTTAACTTTTTCTTTAAACAATTTGGCATTCTCATAGGCTTGGGTTCTCCATTCATCAAGTGAGCTAATGTCAAATAACCTCTTCTCACCGGCAAGTTTGAAATCATAATTGAGCTCTTTAATGGCCCAATATGCCTTATGTTCTAGTTCGAGAGGTAAGTGACATGCTTTTCCATAAACCATTTTGTATGGAGACATACCCATAGGATTTTTATATGCAGTTCTATAGGCCCATAATGCATCATCAAGTTTCTTGGACCAATTCTTTCTAGATCTATTAACAGTCTTTTGCAAAATTAATTTGAGCTCTCTATTACTCAATTCCACTTGACCGCTAGACTGTGGGTGATAAGGGGATGCAATTCTATGATTAACATCATACTTGGCAAGCATTTTACGAAAAGCACCATGAATAAAATGTGAACCAGCATCAGTCATTAAATATCTAGGGACTCCAAACCTCGGAAAAATAATTTCTTTAAGCATCTTAATAGAGGTGTTATGATCAGCACTACTAGTTGGAATAGCTTCTACCCACTTAGTAACGTAATCAACAGCAACTAAAATATGTGTATACCCATTAGAGGAAGGAAAAGGTCCCATATAATCGAAGCCCCAAACATCAAATGGTTCAATAACAAGTGAGTAATTGATAGGCATTTCCTGATGTCTACTAATATTACCAATTCTTTGACATTCATCACAAGATAAGACAAACTTACGAGCATCCTTGAAGAGAGTAGGCCAATAAAAACCGGATTGCAACACCTTATGTGCAGTTCTATCTCCAGCGTGGTGCCCTCCATAAGCCTCAGAGTGACACTTGCGTAGGATATGTTCCTGTTCATGCTCAGTTATACAACGCCTAATAACACCATCTACTCCTTTATAAAGATGTGGGTCATCCCAGAAGTAATGTCTTAAATCATAAAAAAAAACTTTTTCTTTTGCTGGTATGTGAAACTAGGTGGTATAAATTTGGCAACAATGTAATTAGCATAATCAGCATACCATGGAGCAGTACGAGAAGCATTAATGACAGCTAATTGTTCATTAGGAAAGCTATCATCAATAGGTAGTGGGTCATGAAGAACATTCTCTAACCTACACAAGTTGTCTGCAACGGGGTTCTCAGCTCCATTTCTATCAATAATATGTAAATCAAATTCTTGTAGCATCATGAATAAATTCAACAATATATCCAGCATATAAAGCATTCTTTTCATGATCTACAAGCATAGAAATTTTACTACTCTCCACATAAGCAAATTTATTCTCATCAATAGTAGTGGGAGCAAACTCAACAAAATAACTATCATGTGAAGCATAATCCAATTGAAAATTAAAATCATGATGACAAGTTTCATGGTTATCTATATTCTTTATAGCATACGTGTCATCACAATAATCATCATAAATAGGAGGCATGCTTTCATCATAATAAATTTGCTCATCAAAGCTTGGGGGACAAAAAATATCAACTTCATCAAACATAGCTTCCCCAAGCTTGTGGCTTTGCATATCATTAGCATCATGGGTATTCAAAGAATTCATACTAACAACATTGCAATCATGCTCATCATTCACATATTTTATGCCAAGCATTCTATGTAATTCTTCTTCTAGTACTTGAGCACAATTTTCCTTCCCATCATTTTCACGAAAGACATTAAAAAGATGAAGCATATGAGGGGCCCTTAATTCCATTTTTTTGTAGTTTTCTTTTATAGGCTAAACTAGTGATAAAACAAGAAACTAAAAGATTCGATTGCAAGATCTAAAGATATACCTTCAAGCACTAACCTCCCCGGCAACGGCACCAGAAAAGAGCAAACGAAGAGATTATGGTAGGGTACGAAACCACCTCAAAGTTATTCTTTCTGATCGATCTATTCAAGAGTCTGTAGTAAAATAACATGAAGCTATTCTTTTCGTTCAATCTATCATAGAGTTTGTACTAGAATAATACCTTAAGACACAAATCAACCACAACCCTAATGTCACCTAGATACTCCAATGTCACCTCAAGTATACGTGGGTATGATTATACGATATGCATCACACAATCTCAGATTCATCTATTCAACCAACACAAAGAACTTCAAAGAGTTCCCCAAAGTTTCTACCGGAGAGTCAAGACGAAAACGTGTGCCAACCCCTATGCATAAGTTCACAATGTTACGGAACCCGCAAGTTGATCACCAAAACATACATCAAGTGGATCATGTGAATATCCCATTGTCACCATAGATAAGCACATGCAAGACATACATCAAGTGTTCTCAAATCCTTAAAGACTCAATCCGATAAGATAACTTCAAAGGGAAAACTCAATCCATTACAAGAGAGGAGAGGGGGAGAAACATCATAAGATCCAACTATAATAGCAAAGCTCGCGATACATCAAGATCGTACCACCTCACGAACACGAGAGAGAGAGAGAGAGAGAGAGAGAGAGAGAGAGAGAGAGAGATCAAACACATAGCTACTGGTACATACCCTCAGCCCCGAGGGTGAACTACTCCCTCCTCGTCATGGAGAGCGCCGGGATGATGAAGATGGCCACCGGTGAGGGATCCCCCCTCCGGCAGGTGCCGGAACAGGGTCCCGATTGGTTTTTGGTAGCTACAGAGGCTTGCGGCGGCGGAACTCCCGATCTATTCTGTTCCCCGATGTTTTTAGGGTATATGGATATATATAGGTGAAAGAAGTCGGTTAGGGGAGCCACGAGGGGCCCACGTGGGTGGGGGAGCGCCCAGGGGACGGGCGCACCTCCCTGCCTCGTGGCCACCCCGTTGCTTCCCTGACGTACACTCCAAGTCTCCTGGATTGCTTCCATTCCAAAAATAACTCTCCTGAAGGTTTCATTCCGTTTGGACTCCGTTTGATATTCCTTTTCTTCGAAACACTAAAATAGGTAAGAAAACAACAATTTGGGTTGGGCCTCCGGTTAGTAGGTTAGTCCCAAAAATGATATAAAAGTGTAAAGTAAAGCCCATAAACATCCAAAACAGGTAATATAATAGCATGGAACAATCAAAAATTATAGATACGTTGGAGACGTATCAGCATCCCCAAGCTTAATTCCTGCTCGTCCTTGAGTAGGTAAATGATAAAAATAGAATTTTTTATGTGGAATGCTACCTAACATATTTATCCATGTAATTCTCTTTATTGTGGCAAGAATATTCAGATCCATAAGATTCAAGACAAAAGTTTAATATTGACATAAAAATAATAATACTTCAAGCATACTAGCAAAGTAATCATGTCTTCTCAAAATAACATGGCCAAAGAAAGCTATCCCTACAAAATCATATAGTCTGGCTATGCTCTATCTTCATCACACAAAATATTTAAATCATGCACAACCCCGATGACAAGCCAAGCAATTGTTTCATACTTTTGATGTTCTCAAACTTTTTCAATCTTCACGCAATACATGAGCGTGAGCCATGGACATAGCACTATAGGTGGAATAGAATGGTGGTTGTGGAGAAGACAAAAAGGAGAAGATAGTCTCACATCAACTAGGTGTATCAACGGGCTATGGAGATGTCCATCAATAGATATCAATGTGAGTGAGTAGGGATTGCCATGCAACGGATGCACTAGAGCTATAAGTGTATGAAAGCTCAACAAAAGAAACTAAGTGGGTGTGCATCCAACTTTCTTGCTCACGAAGACCTAGGGAAATTTGAGGAAGCCCATCATTGGAATATACAAGCCAAGTTCTATAATGTAAAATTCCCACTAGTATATGACAGTGACAACATAGGAGACTCTCTATCATGAAGATCATGGTGCTACTTTGAAGCACAAGTGTGGTAAAAGGATAGTAGCATTATCCCTTCTCTCTTTTCTCTCATTTTTTTCTTTTTTTTTCTTTTGGGCCTTTTGTCTTTTTTATGGCCTCTTTTTTTATTTAGTCCGGAGTCTCATCCCGACTTGTGGGGGAATCATAGTCTCCATCATCGTTTCCTCACTTGGGACAATGCTCTAATAATGATGATCATCACACTTTTATTACTTACAACTCAAGAATTACAACTCGATACTTAGAAAAAAATATGACTCTATGTGAATGCCTCCGGCGGTGTACCGGGATATGCAATGAATCAAGAGTGACATGTATGAAAGAATTATGAAGGTGGCTTTGCCACAAATACGATGTCAACTACATGATCATGCAAAGCAATATGACAATGGTGAAGCGTGTCATAATAAATAGAACGGTGGTAAGTTGCATGGCAATATATCTCAGAATGGCTATGGAAATGCCATGATAGGTAGGTATCGTGGCTGTTTTGAGGAAGGTATATGGTGGGTGTATGATACCGGCGAAAAGTGTGCGGTATTAGAGAGGCTAGCAATGGTGGAAGGATGAGAGTGCGTATAATCCATGGACTCAACATTAGTCATAAAGAACTCATATAGTTGTTGCAAAAATCTACAAGTTATCAAAGCAAAGTATTACGCGCATGCTCCTAGGGGGATATATTGGTAGGAAAAGACCATCGCTCGTCCCCGACCGCCACTCATAAGGAAGACAATCAATAAATAAATCATGCTCCGACTTAATCACATAACGGTTCACCATACGTGCATGCTACGGGAATCACAAACTTTAACACAAGTATTTCTCAAATTCATAACCACTCAACTAGCATGACTCTAATATCATCATCTTCATATCTCAAAACAATCATAAGGAATCAAACTTCTCATAGTATTCAATGCACTTTATATGAAATTTTTTATTATATCCATCTTGGATGCCCATCATATTAGGACTAAATTCATAACCAAAGCAAATTACCATGCTGTTCTAAAGACTCTAAAAATAATATAAGTGAAGCATGAGAGTTCATATATTTCTTCAAAATAAAACCACCGCCGTGCTCTAAAAGGATGTAAGTGAAGCACTAGAGCAAATGACAAACTACTCCGAAAGATATAAGTGAAGATCAAAGAGTAGTTGAATAATTATGTAACTATGTCAAGACTCTTTAACATTTAAGAATTTCAGATCTTGGTATTTTATTCAAACATCAAGCAAAACAAAATAAAATAAAATGACAGTCCAAGCAAAACACATATCATGTGGTGAATAAAAATATAGCTCCAAGTAAAGTTACCGATAGATGAAGACGAAAGAGGGGATGCCATCCGGGGCATCCCCAAGCTTAGGCTCTTGGTTGTCCTTGAATATTACCTTGGGGTGCCTTGGGCATCCCCAAGCTTAGGCTCTTTCCACTCCTTATTCCATAGTCCATCGAATCTTTACCCAAAACTTGAAAACTTCACAACACAAAACTCAACAGAAAACTCGTAAGCTCCGTTAGCGAAATAAAACAAACCACCACTTAAAGGTACTGTAATGAACTCATTCTTTATTTATATTGGTGTTAAACCTACTGTATTCCAACTTCTCTATGGTTCATACCCTCCGATACTACTCATAGATTCATCAAAATAAGCAAACAACACATAGAAAACAGAATCTGTCAAAAACAGAACAGTCTGTAGTAATCTGTATCAAACGCAAACTTCTGGAACTCAAAAAAATCTGCCAAAATAGGAAGACCTAGATAATTTGATTATTGATCTACTGCAATTGGAATCAGTATTTATCACTTTCTGGTGATATTTAACAATTGTTTTCGTGAGCAGAAAGTTTCTAGAATTTTCAGCAAGATCAAATAACTATCATCCAAGAAGATCCTATAGGTCTTACTTGGCACAAACACTAACTAAAACATAAAACCACATCTAACCAGAGGCTAGATGATTTATTTATTACTAAACAGAACCAAAAAGCAAGAAACAAAAATAAAATTGGGTTGCCTCCCAACAAGCGCTTACGTTTAACGCCCCTAGCTAGGCATGATGATTTCAATGATGCTCACCAAAAAAGATAAGAATTGAAACATAAAGGCAGCATCATGAAGAATATGACTAGCACATTTAAGTCTAACCCACTTCCTATGCATAGGGATTTTGTGAGCAAACAACTTATGGGAACAATAATCAACTAGCATAGGAAGGCAAAACAAGCATAACTTTAAGATTTTAAGAACATAGAGAGGAAACTTGAAATTATAGCAATTCCTACAAGCATATATTCCTCCCTCATAATAATTTTCAGTAGCATCATGAATAAATTCAACAACATATCCAGCATATAAAGCATTCTTTTCATGATCTACAAGCATAGAAATTTTACTACTCTCCACATAAGCAAATTTATTCTCATCAATAGTAGTGGGAGCAAACTCAACAAAATAACTATCATGTGAAGCATAATCCAATTGAAAATTAAAATCATGATTACAAGTTTCATGGTTATCTTTATTCTTTATAGCATACGTGTCATCACAATAATCATCATAAATAGGAGGCATGCTTTCATCATAATAAATTTGCTCATCAAAGCTTCGGGGACAAAAAATATCAACTTCATCAAACATAGCTTCCCCAAGCTTGTGGCTTTGCATATCGTTAGCATCATGGGTATTCAAAGAATTCATACTAACAACATTGCAATCATGCTCATCATTCACATATTTTATGCCAAGCATTCTATGTAATTCTTCTTCTAGTACTTGAGCATAATTTTCCTTCCCATCATTTTCACGAAAGACATTAAAAAGATGAAGCATATGAGGGACCCTTAATTCCATTTTTTTTGTAGTTTTCTTTTATAGGCTAAACTAGTGATAAAACAAGAAACTAAAAGATTCGATTGCAAGATCTAAAGATATACCTTCAAGCACTGACCTCCCCGGCAACGGCGCCAGAAAAGAGCTTGATGTCTACTACGCAACCTTCTTCTTGTAGACGTTGTTGGGCCTCCAAGTGCAGAGGTTTGTAGGACAGTAGCAAATTTCCCTCAAGTGGATGACCTAAGGTTTATCAATCCGTGGGAGGCGTAGGATGAAGATGGTCTCTCTCAAACAACCCTGCAACCAAATAACAAAGAGTCTCTTGTGTCCCCAACACACCCAATACAATGGTAAATTGTATAGGTGCACTAGTTCGGCGAAGAGATGGTGATACAAGTGCAATATGGATGGTAGATAAGGGTATTTGTAATCTGGAAATATAAAAACAGTAAGGTAACTAATAATAAAAGTGAGCACAAATGGTATTGCAATGGTAGGAAACAAGGCCTAGGGTTCATACTTTCACTAGTGCAAGTTCTCTCAACAATAATAACATAACTGGATCATATAACTATCCCTCAACATGCAACAAAGAGTCACTCCAAAGTCACTAATAGCAGAGAACAAACGAAGAGATTTTGGTAGGGTACGAAACCACCTCAAAGTCATTCTTTCTGATCGATCTATTCAAGAGTCCGTAGTAAAATAACATGAAGCTATTCCTTCCGTTCGATCTATCATAGAGTTCGTACTAGAATAACACCTTAAGACACAAATCAACCAAAACCCTAATGTCACCTAGATACTCCAATGTCACCTCAAGTATCCGTGGGTATGATTATACGATATGCATCACACAGTCTCAGATTCATCTATTCAACCAACACAAAGAACTTCAAAGAGTGCCCCAAAGTTTCTACCGGAGAGTCAAGACGAAAACGTGTCCCAACCCCTATGCATAAGTTCGCAATGTTACATAACCCGCAAGTTGATCACCAAAACATACATCAAGTGGATCATGTGAATATCCCATTGTCACCACAGATGAGCACATGCAAGACATACATCAAGTGTTCTCAAATCCTTAAAGACTCAATCCGATAAGATAACTTCAAAGGGAAAACTCAATCCATTACAAGAGGGGAGAGGGGGAGAAACATCATAAGATCCAACTATAATAGCAAAGCTCGCGATACATCAAGATCGTACCACCTCAAGAACACGAGAGAGAGAGAGAGAGAGAGAGAGAGAGAGAGAGAGATCAAACACATAGCTACTGGTACATACCCTCAGCCCCGAGAGTGAACTACTCCCTCCTCGTCATGGAGAGTGCCGGGATGATAAAGATGGCCACCGGTGAGGGATCCCCCCTCCGGCAGGGTCCCGATTGGTTTTTGGTGGCTACAGAGGCTTGCGGCGGCGGAACTCCCGATCTATTCTGTTCCCTGATGTTTTTAGGGTATATGGATATATATAGGCGAAAGAAGTCGGTCAGGGGAGCCGCGAGGGGCCCACGAGGGTGGGGGGAGCGCCCAGGGGGGCAGGCGCGCCTCCCTGCCTCGTGGCCACCCCGTTGCTTCCCTGACGTACACTCCAAGTCTCCTGGATTGCTTCCGTTCCGAAAATAACTCTCCCGAAGGTTTCATTCCGTTTGGACTCCGTTTGATATTCCTTTTCTTCGAAACACTGAAATAGGCAAGAAAACAACAATTTGGGCTGGGCCTCCGGTTAGTAGGTTAGTCCCAAAAATGATATAAAAGTGTAAAGTAAAGCCCATAAACATCCAAAACAGGTAATATAATAGCATGGAACAATCAAAAATTATAGATACGTTGGAGACGTATCACATAATTTCTCTGGGCATTGTCTAGAGTTTTACTAGCATATTGAATAACATTCAATTTCTTATCAACTCTTTGTCCTAGAACAGCACCTACAGCATAATCGCTAGCATCACACATAATTTCAAAGGGTAAATTCCAATCAGGTGGCCGAACAATAGGTGCAGAGATTAATGCTTTCTTAAGTATTTCAAATGCTTCTACACAATCATGATCAAAGACAAAAGGTATATCTTTTTGTAATAGATTAGTCAGAGGCCGAGAAATTTTTGAGAAGTCCTTAATGAACCTCCTATAAAAACCGGCATGGCCAAGGAAACTTCTTATACCTTTGATGTCCTTGGGATACGGCATCTTTTCAATAGCATCAACTTTAGCTTTATCAACTTCAATACCTCTTTCAGAAATTTTATGTCCCAAGACAATGCCTTCATTAACCATAAAGTGGCATTTTCTCCCAATTCAAGACAAGATTAGTTTCTTCACATCTCTGCAAAACTCGATCAAGGTTGCTCAAGCAATCATCAAAGGAGGATCCATAAACGGAGAAATCATCCATGAAAACCTCACAAATATTTTCACAAAAGTCAGAGAATATAGCCATCATGCATCTTTGAAAGGTAGAAGGTGCATTACATAAACCAAAAGGCATACGTCTATAAGCAAAGGTACCGAAAGGGCAAGTAAAAGTGGTCTTTTCTTGATCATCAGCTGACACGGGTATATGAGAGAAACCAGAGTAACCATCTAGAAAGCAAAAATTTGTATGTTTGGATAATCTTTCTAGCATTTGATCAATGAATGGCAAGGGGTAATGATCCTTTTTATTAGCTTTATTTAATTTACGGAAATCAATTACCATCCTATAACCTGTAATAATTCTTTGCGGAATCAATTCATCTTTATCATTAGGAACGACAGTAATGCCTCCCTTCTTAGGGACACAATGGACAGGACTTACCCACTGACTGTTAGCAACGGGATAAATTATACCTGCCTCAACGAGCTTTAATATTTCCTTTCTTACCACTTCTTTCATCTTAGGATTCAGCCGCCGTTGGTGATCAATAACTGGTTTGGAGCCTTTCTCCAAATTTATTTTGTGTTGACATAGAGTGGGACTAATGCCCTTAAGATCATCAAGAGTATATCCAATAGCAGCGCGGTGCTTCTTCAGAGTTTTCAATAATTTCTCTTCCTCCTTCTCTGAAAGGTTAGCACTAATAATAACAGGATATATCTTCTTTTCATCAAGATAAGCATATTTAAGAATATCAGGTAGTGGTTTAAGCTCAAACACGGGATCACCCTTGGGTGGAGAGGAGGATCCCCTAGGATTTCAACAGGCAAGTTGTGTTTCAGAATAGGTCCCTGTTTAAAGAATACTTCATCTATTTCCCTTCTTTCATTCATAAACATATCATTTTCATGGTCAAGCAAATATTGTTCTAAAGGATCATTAGGAGGCACAACAATAGAAGCAAGCCCAATAATTTCATCTTTACTAGGCAATTCCTCATCACGGGGTTGTCTACGAAATTTAGAAAATTTAAACTCATGAGACATATCACCCAAACTAATAGTAACAACATCCTTTTCGCAGTCTATCCTAGCATTGACAGTATTCAAGAAGGGTCTACCAAATATAATGGGACAGAAGTTATCTTGTGGGGAACCAAGAACAAGAAAATCAGCTGGATATTTAACTTTCCCACACAAGACTTCAACATCTCTAACGATCCCTATCGGTGAGATAGTATCTCTATTGGCAAGCTTAATGGTAACATCAATTTCTTCTATCTCAGCAGGTGCAATATCATACATAATTTCTTTCTATAAGGAATGAGGTATTGCACTAGCACTAGCACCCATATCACATTAGCCATGATAACAATGATCTCCTATTTTAACAGAAATAACAGGCATGCCTATAACAGCTCTATGTTTATCTTTAGCACCAGGCTTAGCAATTCTAGCAGTTTCCTCACAGAAATAAATAACATGCCCTTCAATATTATCAGCCAAGAGATCTTTAACCATAGCAATATTAGGTTCAACTTTAACTTGCTCAGGGGGTTTGTGTGTCCTAATATTACTTTTGTTGACTACAGTTGAAACTTTAGCATGATCCTTTATTCTAACAGGGAAAGGTGGTTTCTCGACATAAGCAGTAGGAACAATAGGATCATTATAAGTGATAGTCTTTTCTTCAACTTTAATAGGTGCAACTACTTTTACTTCAACGGGAGGATTATATTTAAACCACTTCTCCTTAGGGAGATCAACATGAGTAGCAAAGGATTCACAAAAAGAAGCTACTATCTCAGAGTCAAGTCCATATTTAGTGCTAAATTCATGGAAAACATCGGTATCCATAAAAGATTTAACACAATCGAACTTAGGTGTTATACCTGACTCTTTACCTTCGTCGAGGTCCCAATCTTCAGAGTTGCGTTTAATTCTTTCCAATAAATCCCATTTGAATTCAATAGTCTTCATCATAAAGGAACCAGTACAAGAAGTATCGAGCATGGATTGATTATTACGAGAAAGCCGAGCATAAAAATTCTTAATAATCATTTCTCTTGAGAGCTCATGATTGGGGCATGAATATAACATTGACTTAAGCCTCCCCCAAGCTTGAGTGATGCTTTCTCCTTCGCGAGGCCAAAAATTATATATATAATTACGATCACGATGAACAAGATGCATAGGATAAAACTTTTGGTGAAATTCCAATTTCAATCGTTTGTAGTTCCATGATCCCATATCATCACATAGCCTATACCATGTCAATGCATATCCCTTCAAAGATAAAGGGAAGACCTTCTTCTTGATAACATCATCGGGCATACCTGCAAGCTTAAATAATCCACAAACTTCATCCACATAGATTAAGTGTAAATCGGGATGCAATGTTCCATCTCGTGCAAAAGGATTAGCTAGCAGTTTCTCTATCATACCCGAAGGAACTTCAAAGTAAACATTTTCAGTAGGTTCGGTAGGTTGAGGAGCGACTATTTGCTCTACTGGTCGGGGTGAAGATACCCCGAACAAGCCCCTCAAAGGATTACTTTCCATAGTAACATGTGACAGTAAATTTCAGCACACTATATAAATTTTTCCTTACCAAATTCCACCTACCAAAGGCGCTTCACTCCCCGGCAACGGCGCCAAAAAAGAGTCTTGATGACCCACAAGTATAGGGGATCTATCATAGTCCTTTCGATAAGTAAGAGTGTCGAACCCAACGAGGAGTAGAAGGAAATGATAAGCGGTTTTCAGCAAGGTATTCTCTGCGAGCACTGAAATTATCGGTAACAGATAGTTTTGTGATAAGGTAATTTGTAACGGGTAACAAGTAACAAGTGTAAATAAAGTGCAGCAAGATGGCCCAATCCTTTTTGTAGCAAAGGACAAGCCTGGACAAACTCTTATATAGAGAAAAGCGCTCCCGAGGACACATGGGAATTATCATCAAGCTAGTTTTCGTCACGTTCATATGATTCGCGTTCGGTACTTTGATAATTTGATATGTGGGTGGACCGGTGCTTGGGTTCTTACCTTACTTGGACAAGCATCCCACTTATGATTAACCCCTATTGCAAGCATCCACAACTACAAAAGAAGTATTAAGGTAAACCTAACCATAGCATGAAACATATGGATCCAAATCAGCCCCTTACGAAGCAACGCATAAACTAGGGTTTAAGCTTCTGTCACTCTAGCAACCCATCATCTACTTATTACTTCCCAATGCCTTCCTCTAGGACCAAACAATGGTGAAGTGTCATGTAGTCGATGTTCACATAACACTACTAGAGGAAAGACAACATACATCTCATCAAAATATCGAACGAATACCAAATTCACATGACTACTAATAGCAAGACTTCTCCCATGTCCTCAGGAACAAACGTAACTACTCACAAATCATATTCATGTTCATAATCAGAGGGGTATTAATATGCATATAGGATCTGAACATATGATCTTCCACCAAATAAACCAACTAGCATCAACTACAAGGAGCAATCAACACTACTAGCAACCCACAGGTACCAATCTGAGGCTATGGGACAAAGATTGGATACAAGAGATGAACTAGGGTTTTAGAGAGATGGTGCTGGTGAAGATGTTGATGAAGATTGGCCCCCTCCCGATGAGAGGATCATTGGTGATGACGATGGCAATGATTTCCCCCTCCCGGAGGGAAGCTTCCCCGGTAGAACAGCTCTGCCGGAGCCCTAGATTGGTTCCGCCAAGGTTCTGCCTCGTGGCAGCGGAGTTTCTTTCCGAAAGCTTGCTTATGATATTTTTCAGGGTAAAAGCCTCATATAGCAGAAGATGGGCACCGGAGGCCTGCCAGGGGGCCCACGAGGCAGGGGGCGCGCCTAGGGGGTAGGGCGCGCCCCCCACCCTCGTGGCCAGGGTGTGGGCCCCCTCCGGTATTTTCTTCGCTTAGTATTTTTTATTATTTCCAAAAATGACTTCCATGGAGTTTCTGGACTTTTGGAGTTGTGCAGAATAGGTCTCTAATATTTGCTCCTTTTCCAGCCCAGAATTCCAGCTGCCGGCATTCTCCCTCTTCATGTAAACCTTGTAAAAATAAGAGAGAATAGGCATAAGTATTGTGACATGATGTGTAATAACAACCCATAATGCAATACATATCGATATAAAAGCATGATGCAAAATGGACGTATTAGGCCACAGCCGTCTGGAGCAATTCTCCGGCTCGTCGTATTTCCATTGCCGCCAGCGACTCACCTTCAACTGGTAGAGCTGCCAGCCGTGTCGCCGCAGCAATCATGTTATCCAAAGGGTTAGAGTAGTGACCCGGTGGCGTCGGCACATGCTGTGGCGGGTTATTTTTCTGACGAGGCGGGTCCGTCGTATGCAGCTGAACCGGCATTCCCGTCCCAGGTGCTTCAGCCCGGTTTACCGCTGGCTGGTTACTGGTCCCCGCTCCAATCGTGTTAAAGAGATTTCTTGCCTCATAGACCGAAGGCAGGCGAGTCTGATGCCTCCTCCTCATCACTTCATTTGAAGCATTCTGATCCATCATGAGCCGGAAAGACTCCGACTGAATCCACTGCGCCTGAGCATCCAAAGCAGCCCGCTCCGCGGCCATCGTAGTGTCTTCAGCTGCCAGGTCTTCCTTGGCTTGAGCTACCTGATCTCGCAACTTTGCGACTTCCGCGTTATGCTGATCTCTGTTTGCCGGGTTAACCTCCGCCGTCAGCAGTGTTGCCAAAGCGTCTAGTAAGCCGGACAAGACTTGAGCCGGCGGGCGCGCAGGGCCTCCTGCCCCGGCCGCCGTTGCCGCTGCTGACCCGGAAATCAATGCCGTTGTAGTTGAAGAATTCTGTACTGGCTGTGTACCGGCCATGAAGATTGCGACCCATTTTGGCGGCTCGTAGGGGTCCAGAATACTGTCACCATCAGAATAGCCCCCAAGCCGGCCATCTTGCAGTTGGTATGGCGACTCGGTTTCTCTAGTGGATGACTCAGCATCGGAGTAAACGACCGTCTCACCACCAGATACCGATCTATCCTCAGATTCTTCTCCATGGATGAATCCCACGAAGGCACGCTTCATGGCGGGCTGAACTCGGGCGGGTCTCGCACGCTGAGCCGTCTCGATGATGTCGGTGCAGATGTCCGGTTCAGGGCCCGGTTCGCCGATCTTGCCCATGAAGACGAGGATTCCACCGAAGGGGACCCGGTGCCCGTACTCAATTGAGCTGGCCTCGGGGCCCCAGCCTAAATCGTCTATGTAGAGCATGCCGCGACGACTCTTGGTCATCCGGCCCACAACATATCCCTTGATCCCTTCGAAGCTGCCCTTTCAGAACTCGAAACCACCGTGCGCTGGCCCCACGGTGGGCGCCAACTGTCGTGGAATTGTCACGGCACATGTCCTAGTGCAAGTACTTAGTCATGGAGCCAACGCAACAAGGTTAGCTTAAAGGGGTTAAGCGGGACAAAGGACACAGGGAGTTTATATTGGTTCGGCCCCTTGCGGTGAAGGTAAAGGCCTAATCCAGTTTGAGGTGGTATTGCTTATGTCTCGATTACCAGGGAGCGAATATGCTTGACCTAGCTTTCGATCTCTTCTCTCTTGTCCCTAACTCGCCGCCGGGTCGTCCCTTTATATACACAAGTTGACGCCCGTCGGCTTACAGAGTCCGAGCCGGCTCATAAGCAACGTGTCCGCCTCAGTAACTAAATATACATGCCTTATAATACAAGTTACACTTATATGGCGGTTTACAATTATTGGGCCTTAAGCTACCTTCGGGTTTCGGGCCCTTAATGAGCCTACATGATAAATCGCCATCTTCATCAGCCCATGACTTTGTCTTGACAAGCCGCCCTGGGCTTAACCCAGCCCCTCCTGGGCGGGTTACCTCAATAGCTATATCCCCAACAAAAGGTGTGTTTTTTACCTCTTAAAACAAAACTATAATATTCTTCAATAGCAAAAAGAATCAACTAAAAAGCTTTAATAAAGCTCTAATAGCAAAAGGAATCAATAAAAAATAAAATTTATGCAACTGAAAATATATAAAATTTATGCAACTAAAAAGAATTATTTTTTGTTATGATCAACAAAAACAAAACTATAAAAAAATTCAACAGCATAAAGAGTCAACTCAACAGATTTTATAAACCTCTAGTTAATAGCAAAAAGTATTTTTTTTCTTCATAACATTAATAGCAAAAAGAATTTACAGAAAGTATTTTTTGTTAGAAACTTTAATAGCAAACTGAAATAACAAAATATGTTTTTGATTAGAACGCCCATTTAAAATAACCTAAAAATTAGCAAATTGAATATAATGATAAAACACAGTAATATTAAATAGCAAGAAAAAGAGTCACTCAAAAATATATTTTTTAAATAAAGTTATTCACAAACTAGTGATTCACACAAATTTCATAGAATTCAAATTTAAAATATTCAAATTTGAAAACTAATGGCACTAACAAAAAGTTTATAAATTTTGTGGCCTAAAAGCAAAAAGAATCACTGAAAAACTGTAAGTAGAAACAAAAGAAAAAATAAATAAAGCAAAACAACAAAACAAATAAACTAGGAAAAAATTTAGTCCCGGTTGGTGGATGGAACCGGGACCAAATTTAGTCAAAGTTGAATGGTGCATTTTGAACACACAAAAAGTCTGGAGTTCAAATAAGTTCAGAAAAATGAAATCCCTTTGTAACAGATGAGTTTTCGTCCGAAACCCTCATTACTTCGAAAGAGATTGTCCGTTTTGTACACGAAGTGCATCCAGCTTTTGCCGTAACCCTCTCAACTTTTTAGCACATGCTATGTGGGTGAAATGATGATACCATGCCAACTTTCAACCTTTTTAGAGTTCATTTGTAGTGCTTTTCAATTCCAGGGTCATATAGCTCAAAAATATCAGTAAATGCATGAAAAATAACAAATGAAGTCAGAAAGGGTTGAAAATTGATGATGTGGCTTTCAATGGTGCATTTTGAACACACAAAAAGTCTGGAGTTCAAATAAGTTCAAAAAAATGAAATCCCTTTGTAACAGACGAGTTTTCGTCCGAAACCATGATACTTCGAAAGAGATTGTCCATTTTGTACACGAAGTGCATCCAATTTTTGCCCTAACACTATCAACTTTTTTGCACAGGCTATGTGGGTGAAATGATGATACCATGCCAACTTTCAACCTTTTCAGAGTTCATTTGTAGTGCTTTTCAATTTAAGGGTCATTTAGCTGGAAAAAATCAGTAAATGCATGAAAAATACCAGATGAAGTCAGAAAGGGTTGAAAATTGATGATGTGGCCTTGAATGGTGCATTTTGAACACACAAAAAGTCTGGAGTTCAAATAAGGTCAAAAAATGAAATCCCTTTGTAACACATGAGTTTTCGTCCGAAACCGTGATACTTCGAAAGAGATTGTCCATTTTGTACACGAAGCGCATCCAGTTTTTGCCGTAACACTCTCAACTTTTTTGCACATGCTATGTGGGTGAAATGATGATACCATGCCAACTTTCAACCTTTTTAGAGTTCATTTGTAGTGCTTTTCAATTAAAGGGTCATTTAGCTCAAAAAAATAAGTAAATGCATGAAAAATACCAGATGAAGTCAGAAAGGGTTGAAAATTAATGATGTGGCCTTGAATGGTGCATTTTGAACACACAAAAAGTCTGGAGTTCAAAGAAGTTCAAAAAAATGAAATCCCTTTGTAACAGATGAGTTTTCGTGCGAAACCCTGATACTTCGAAAGAGATTGTCCATTTTGTACACGAAGTGCATCCAATTTTTGCCCTACACTCTCAACTTTTTTGCACATGCTATGTGGGTGAAATGATGATACCATGCCAACTTTCAACCTTTTCAGAGTTCATTTGTAGTGCTTTTCAATTTAAGGGTCATTTAGCTAGAAAAAATCAGTAAATGCATGAAAAATACCATATGAAGTCAGAAAGGGTTGAAAATTTATGATGTGGCCTTGAATGGTGCCTTTTGAACACACACAAAGTCTGGAGTTCAAATAAGTTCAAAAAAATGAAATCCCTTTGTAACACATGAGTTTTCGTCCGAAACCCTGATACTTTGAAAGAGGTTGTCCATTTTGTACACGAAGCGCATCCAGTTTTTGCCGTAACACTCTGAACTTTTTTGCACATGCTATATGGGTGAAATGATGATACCATGCCAACTTTCAACCTCTTCAGAGTTCATTTGAAGTGCTTTTCAATTTCAGGATCATTTAGCTCAAAAAAATCAATAAATGCATGAAAAATACCAAATGAAGTCAGAAAGGGTTATAAATTTATGATGTGACCTTGAATGGTGCATTTTGAACACACAAAAAGTTTGGAGTTCAAATAAGTTCAAAAAATTAAATCCCTTTGTAACAGATGAGTTTTCGTCCGAAACCTACTTCGAAAGAGATTTTCCATTTTGTACACGAAGTGCATCCAATTTTTTCCGTAACACTCTCAACTTTTTAGCACATGCTATGTGGGTGAAATGATGACACCATCCCAACTTTCAACCTCTTCAGAGTTCATTTGAAGTGATTTTTCAATTTCAGGGTCATTTAGCTCAAAGAATGAACTAATATAAAAAAGAATGAACTAGAAAACTTTTATGAAACTCTAGTAGCAAAAATAATGAACTAAAAGAATGAACTAGAAAACTTTAATGAAACTCTAATAGCAAAAAGAATGAACTAGAAAACTTTAATGAAACTCTAATAGCAAAAGGAATCAAATAAAAAGCTTTTATAAACCTCTAGTATTATTGAAACTAAAATTATATAAAATTTATGCAACTAAAATTATCAAAGTATTTTTTGTTCAAAACATTAATAGCAAAAAAATCATAAAGAATTTTTTTGTTTGAAAATTTAATAGCAAACTAAAATAACAAAATCTGATTTTGATTAAAACAGACATTTCAAATAACCTAAAATTTACCAAATTGAATATAATGATAAAACATAGTAATATTAAATAGCAAGAAAAAGAATCACTAAAAAATCTATTTTTATAGTAAAGTTATTCACAAACAAGTGATTCACACAAATTTCAAAAAATTCAAATTTAAACTATTCAAATTGGAAAAATAATGGCACTAACAAAAATTTTATAATTTTTATTACCTAAAAGCAAAAAAAATCACTGAAAACAGTAAGTATTTTGCTGTAAGTAGAAACAAAATAAAATAAATAAAGCAAAAAAGAAAACAAAAAATCTGGAAAAAAATGCCACCTACTGGGCCACCACTGCCTGAATACGACTAGACACCCAACCATGGGCCAGGATTCAGGCCCGTAGAAGGCCCTGTAGGCCCACAGGCAGCGTAGTCTTAGATTAGGCCCGTCACCCTGCATTTGAGAGGAGCTCGAGAGGGCAGCCGCAGTGGGGCTTATAAACCACTCCGAGCTCCTCTCAACTAGCAAGGTGGGACTAAACTTTTGGCCGCGGGCAGCGCAAGGCCTTTGGTCCCGGTTGGTAACACCAACCGGGACGAAAGGTGTGCATTGGTCCCGGTTCGTGGCACCAACCTGGACCAATGCCCCCCTTTAGTCCCGGTTAGTGCCACAAACGGGGACCAAAGGTCCCTGTTTCCCGCCCTTTGGGCTGCTGAAAAGAGACATTTGGTCCCGGTTGGTGGCACCAACCGGGACCAAAGGGTGGCATTGGTCCCGGTTCGTGCTAGGAACCGGGACCAATGCTTCGTCTATATAAGCAGCACTTAGAAATTTTCATTCAGTTCGATCGATCTCCTCGTCCTCTCCTCCTCCGACACCGCCAAGGCTGCTCCTCGTCACCGTCGCCGCCGAGCCCTCTGGACCGCGTCGTCGCCTCCCCGAGCCCGACGTCCTCGTCGCCGGCATCCCCGAGCCCGTCGTCCTCGTCCCCGTCGCCGCGTGCCTCCCCGAGCCCGCATTCCTCGTCCCCGTCGCCGCGTGCCGCCCTGAGCCCGCCGTCCCCGTCACCGCGTGCCGCCCCGAGCCCGCCGGACTCGTCGCCGGACTCCAGCCAACGCCACCCCCCCCTCCAAGTGAGCCCCCCCTTTCCCATGGTCCCCTGCTCCCCGTCTCCGCGCGTGCCCCGAGCCCCTTGCTCTGCCACTACTCCATGGTCACCGCCGGCCCCGACGCGTTTAAGAGCTGCAGCAACGTCGTGAAGGAGTGGAGCAGCAGCAACGTTGTCCACTTCTGAACTTTCTGAATTTTTTTACATTGATGAACAGTGCATAGAAGGTGTTTGATGAAATGCTAGATGGCTTTGGGCATTTTAGGAACTTCTGAATTTTTTTGTGGTGAGGTACTGACGCAAGACAAAGGCGATGGCAAAATTTTAGAATTTTTGGAGTGGTTTAGAATAGGTTTTCAGCAAGGAATTTGAATCTGGTTCAAATTTCATTTGAATGAAATTTGAAAATTTTGAACTATGGATCAGAAGGTTTTTGGTGAAATGGAATGTGGGTACTGTCATGAAGTTGGAGTAATTTTTCTGGTTGTAAAAGAGCTAGGAAAATTTGGAATATGCTAAATATGTCAAAAATGTTTTTTTTTGTTCATAGAAAGTTTTTATATATGACTATGGATATATGAGCAATGATGATCCTTGGATGTATGCATTGATATATGAGAAATGATGTTCATAGAATATTTACCAAGTATATATGTATTTTTGTTCATATATGTATTTTTTCATAGCATTTTTTCCATGTATATATGTGTGTGGCTATGTATATATGTATTTTTGTTCATATATGTATTTTTTTAATATATGACTATGTATGTGGCTATGTATGTATGTGTGTAAAAAGGAAAATAAGGAAAAAGAAGAAAAGAGGAAGAAGGAAGAAGGAAGAAGAAGAAAAAGAAGTAGAGGAAAAAGGAAAATAAGAAGAGGAAGGAGGAGAAGAAGGAGAAGACGAGAAGAGGAGAAAAAAATAAGAAGAGGAAGAAGAAGAAGAAAAAAGAGGAGAAGAAGAAGGAATAGAGGAGAAGAAGATTCTATTTTTTTCTTCTTCTCCTCTATTCCTTCTTCTTCTCCTCTTTTTTTTCTTCTTCTTCTTCCTCTTCTTACTTGTTATCGGGAACAAGGGTGTCGAGGACCGCCGAGCGGTCGAGGGTCGGGAACTAGGGTAGAGGGTCGAGGGTCGCCGAGGGGTCGAGGTTCGAGGATCGCCGAGGGTTCGAGGGTCGAGGGTCGTCGAGGGGTCGTGGGTCGAGATTTATCAAGAATGCCCCCTTATGGATGTGCATAAGTTGATTTAATTTTTTTCTGATCTCATCTATATATATATATATTCTTCTATATGTCACGTTGTCTGTCAAAGTATTGAAGAAATCCATGGCTTCATAATTTGCCGGAAGTAACAGACGTATGATGCTACGAAGCTCTTCAAAGTTGTTTTGGAACGGAGTTCCTGATAGAATAATTCATTTTTTCGTACGAATTTCAGCAAAGGCCTTCCAAATAGCAATATTCAGAAGGCCCTTGCTGAACTTTGTACCAAAAAGCGAATTATTCTATCGGGAACTCTGTTCCAAAACAACTTTGAAGAGCTTCGTACCATTATGCGCCTGTCATTTCCGGCTAATTATGAAGTCATGGTTTTCTTGAATACTTTGACACTAGACAACGTGACATATATAAGGGTAGATGAGATCAGGAAAAATATGGACCATTTTCTGCACATCCAGAATGGCGCCATTTTGTTAAATCCCTTGTTTGACATTCATGAGAGAGGCGGTCCGGACATCGGACATTCAAGAGAGAACTCCGGTAACTCTTCAACATGAGGGGGGACATCGATCAACCCCCTCTCGCCCGACCAAAATAGAAAAAGAAGAAAAGAGGAAGAAGGAAGAAGGAAGAAGAAGAAAAAGAAGCATGCATCATCTTTGCAATGATTTTCATAGCATTTTGTCTTTTTCATATCATTTTGTGTGATTTTCTTTTGAGCAACATGCCTACATGTTTTAGGAGCATAATCATGTCATCTTTGCAATGATGTGATCCATTTCTTACTGTTGGTTGTATTTGCATGCCATGATATGTTGTGTGTGCAAACATGCAAACATGCCTACTTAATTATGTTTCTGCCATGTCCAGTAAATTCCACTAAGTCCATGGCGCCCAAGAAGAGGCCGTCTGCAAGAGCTTTTCGCCATGCTCAAGAGCGATGGGAGGAGACTGTGAGCAAGTTCTGCAAGGGAGATGCAGAGAAAAGGTAGGACGTAGAGGAGATCTGCAATAGGTTTCCCAGCTTGCAGATGTATGTCGACCATGCTAGGGGCCTCATCGCCGTGGCTACGGATGATGAGAACAAGATGATGTTCCCCGGCGGCCGTGGAATTCCTCTTGTCATTGTTTTCCTTTGGGCTATGAATGAAGCGGAGAACTCACCAGATCCGCGTCAGCGTGCTAGGTGGTACGAGTACCGCTCCTGCCGTCGCGCCCCTCCAGCTCCAGTGGAACGTCTCGTCGGCGCCGTGGTCGTTGTACCAGCTGCGGTGGAGCAGGTGATTGTCCACTCTGACAGCGAGGGAGAGAGCAGTGAATATGAGGAGGAGGAGGAGGAGGAGGAGGAGGGGGTGAGGAGGAGGACGAAGAGTCCAGCGAGGGGGGGAGGAGCCCGGTGCGGACGTGGTGGTGGAGGTGGAGGACGACAGCGAGCAAGAGTAGATGGTGGTGGAGGTGGAGGACGATAGCGAGGGGGAGGTGGCGCAACAGCTGCAGCTGCCTGCCAACGACGACATGTACATGGTGGCGTCGGGAATCCCGCAGTTCAGCAACAGTAGGATGCCAATCGAGGCGGAGACCTACGTCCGCGTCGGCATTCGCCACTCTGACCGCATCAAGAAGATGAAGGAGATGCAGAAATGCAGAGTGTCAGTTAGTTAAGTGTCAGTGTTTAAATTGAGTATGCTTTTGCAGACAATGTTTAAGTTAAGTTAAGTACTGAAGAACTGCATGTGATGTACTGAAGCAATGCTTGCCTTTTGCAGTCTGTTAAATTAAGTCAGATGGTTGCCTCTTGCTGTTATGCAATGAGATGTTTAAGCAGAAATGTTTTCCTCTCTGTTGCATTCCACAAAATTATAGTAGCAGAAGAGAGGACTCTTCTCTCTATACGTATAGTATGTAGCGTCGAGCAAGCACGGAGGTAAGAGAGGTCACTTCTCTCTATTAACTAGCTAACACAATATATGAAACCCCTAAATTAACCCTCAAAAACCACCAACCCCCCCCCCCTTAAAAAAACAAAAACCCCAGCTCTTGAGCTGCTGACGCGTGGATGCTCTTTGGTCCCGGTTGGTGTTACCAACCGGGACTAAAGGCCCTCCTGTCTGGGCTTGCCGCGGCGGCCACGTGGAGCCCCACCTGTCCCGGTTCGTAAGCGAACCGGGACTAAAGGTGTTGAGCTTTAGTCCCGACCCTGGAACCGGGACAAATGGGCCTCTGGAACCAGGGCAAATGGGCCTTTTTCTACTAGTGGTAATTGGTATTACTACAAAACGAGCAAACTATTATTTTTCTTCAAGCCACCCCACAAGTGTGTCTATACCTTTTTTCTCGCAAGAAAAAAGTCAGCCACCCCACAAGTGTATCTATACCTTTATTTCTCGCAAGAAAAAAGTATTCATATCTTCTATATACTACTCCCTCTGTCATGTAATATAAAAGTGTTTTTAACACTAATGTGGTGTCAAAAATGCTTTTATATCATGGGACGGAGGAAACTATTAAACGAACAAACTATTTCTTCTTCAAGACACCCAAGTGTACCCAGCCTGATTTGCATTGCTATATTAGACCCCTGAATAAAATCTAACGGTTATGATTAATTTTAATCTTGAGTCATTAAACATACAATCAGCAATTTCAAGTACTGCTTCCTCCGTTCGAAAAAACTTGTCCCAAGCTTGTCCCTCAAATGGATGTATCCGGCACTAAATTTTTTCGGACGGAGGGAGTACTATACAACGGAACGCTCCACCCATAGAGGAATATTCCGTCCCGCTAATCCCACGAATCGATCCTCTTCCTTCTATAATCCCTCCATCTCAATTTCACTCCTGCCAAAAATTCCTCCTATGGAGGCACGTGCGCGCCTCTACGCAACGCCTTCTTGGACCCGGAGAATCGGAGCTTGCCGGTGGCCACCAGACATAGCTAGCAGCACGCGGCTGCCGCTCCGCACGTCCGCCTGTGTGGGAGGAAATAGGCGGGTTCTCGGGGACATCGGTAACGTTGTCCACACCCACGTCCTCGACGAGTAAGAAAGTCAGCACAAGCCGGCGACCTTCGACCTCGGCACCTATTCCAGACCACTGTACGCGCGCCCTTCGACCTCGGCGCCGTTAACCTCACGGCCGCGAGAGCCGGTGGCAGCTACGTCGTCGTGATCTGTGCTTGCCGGCGCCGTCCCTGGGCAACGTACAACATCAGCGTGTCGGCGGCGGCGGCCTCATCGTCCCCTCTGGCTTGGACATCGCCGCGTCCGGCTCGGAGAGCCGCTGGTCCCCCGCGATCATCATCACCGGCGTCCTCACAGATGTGCAGGGGTTAACGTGGCTGCCTCAATGGCGCTCGAGCCCTCCAGCGCCGTGGACGACTTCAAGGCCTATGAGACTGGCGCTGGCATCACCATCTTGGTCCACACCAACGAAGTCTTTGCGGGACTCCCTCCCCACCACCGACCGCGCCTCCAGTCCGGTCCGGCCCTCGCGCCGGCCGCAAGGACATCGTGCTGCACTCCTACTACCAGCTCGGCTCCCTCGAGTCCATCGTGAATCCCGTCCAGCCCATGCTTGGCATCGAGTGCACCGAGGCCGTCCTCTTCACGTTCAACATCACACGATTCAGTGGCTCCGTCGCCATCGATCCCGGCGTCGTGCTCGATCACCCGCACGGTGTTTGAGGGATCCTTAAAAATTTTATTACAGAGACTGGCCGGATCCTCACTGTTCGTTTTTGCAAATAAGCAAGAAATTCATGGCGCTTTGAAGCCATCGCCAAAGTTATGCACACTTGTCCAGTACTTAGTAGTATGTATGTGTTTTTACCCGCATGTATTAATCAATTTTCAATTTTTCATACTCCCTTCGTCCCAAAATAAGTGTCTCAACTTTGCACTAAAACTTAGGAAAATATTAACGCCCACACCTGTGGTGTGTAGCATCCCGCCCACACGCGTCATCTGTCGTTAGATGTTTCGCACGAATATTGAAGCACAATAAATCGCCACGTCAGCCAACGAGCTCGTGCGGGTCAAGACCAACCGGCCCGGACTGTCAGAAGCAACTGCATGGTCAACCCACGTAGCTCACTCGGGACGTGCTCTAGCGCACGATCCCTCCTCTGGCGCACGATCGCCTTGTACAAACCGCACTCTCATGCGCCTGTAACTCATATATACGAGTCCAATACAGCAGCAGGACCGCAAGGTGCCTAGCTCATTCTTCCCTCTCTCGCTCACATGGTATCAGACGCCGGTTCCATCCCCTGTCTGTAACCTCCAGCTTCCGCTGCCCCGTCTCCGAGCCCGCACCCATGGCGGCTCCTTCTCCGCCGCCACCACCTCCCCCACCTCCTCCCCGTCCCACCTTCCCTGGCCATGGCTCCTCTCCCCTGACACCGGCGCGCCCCCAGCAGCCTCTGCTCACGCCGTCCGCGCTCGCTCGCGGCGCCCCCCTCCTCCTGACTGATCCCGCCGCTTCCTCCTCGGCGGCATCGACCTTCTCCCCCTCGCCGGCATCTACATCAACCAGCATGTGCCCATCACGCTCACCCTCAACCCCCCCCCCCCCAACTTCTCTCAGTGGCGAACTCTCTTCGAGGTCATGTTCCAGAAGTACGCGATCACCGACCACATCACCGGCGCGGCTCGTCCCGGCGACGCCGCCTGGGTACAGGACGACGCCCACATCCTCTCCTGGTTGTCACGCGCGTGAGCCCGGAGATCTTCCGCCTCGTTCACCAGCGCGGCGCCACGGCTGCGGAGATATGGGGCGCGGTCCTCTCGCTGTTCATGGAGAACGCCGAGCACCAAGTCGTCCTCCTCGCCACGGAGATCCGCCGCATCGAGCAGGGCGGCGCGTCCGTCATCGACTACTTCGGGCGCCTCAAGGAGTGCGCCGACCGGCTCGCTGACCTCGGCGAGATAGTGCCGGACCGCGACCAAATTCTCAACATGTTTCGCGGCCTTCACCCTCGTCTCCGGTACGCCATCCCCATCCTCACGACGCAGACGCCATTCCCTACCTTCCTCCGCTGCCGCGCCTTTCTGCTTCTTGAACAGAGCCGCCTGACCCCCGACTTCACCCACGAGACGGCGCTTCACGCCGCTCGCGCTCCTCCTCCACCGAGCTCCAACAGCGGCAACAACAACCGCCGCAACGGCTCCGGCGGAGGTGGCGGCCGCAATCGCGGCAAAGGGAAGGCGCTGGACAACTCCGGTGGCTCGCCGCACGGCGGGGCGTCCTCCATCCGCGGCCCCGCGCCGCCTGCACCGGTCAGCACCACGCCCTGGACCGGCATGGTGCACGCCTGGCCGATGCCGTGGCGTCCTCATGCACCGGGCGCTGGTGTCCTTGGGCCACGGCCAGGCGGGCCCGCGCCGTTCGCCGGTGCCACCACACACTACGGCGCGCCCTACCCCGTCGCTGCTGGCGCCCCTCCGCCGCAGTGGCACCCTGGCGCCGTCCCTGTCCCCGTCCACCCGCCATACAGCGCGCCGATCGGCATGCCCTCAACAACCCGGTGCCGCCACACACTGATCCAGCCCGGCGTGGGATCAGTCCGCTCTGGTGCATGCCCTCAACAACCTGCACGTCCAGCAGCAGCAGCAGCCCGCGCCATCCGCCGAATGGTACCTGGACTCGGGCGCGTCCACACACATGGCCTCCTCCCCTAGTATGCTCTCCTCATCTCGCCCCTACACATCCTCTGGCATTTTAGTTGGTGATGGAACCTCGCTTGCAGTTACACACACCGGCCAAGCCACACTTCCCACCACCACAGCTCCCTTAGCTCTCAATGACGTTCTAGTTTCCCCTCACCTAATCAAAAACCTCATATCTGTCAAGAAACTTGCTCGTGAAAACCCTGTTAACGTCGAGTTTGACGATTTTGGTTGTTCTGTCAAGGATCGAAGGACGAGGCGGGTGATCCTCCGATGTAACGACTCCGGCGACGAGCTCTACCCCGTGTCCCAGCCCACCCAGCACCATGCTCTCACCGCGGTCACCACTGACGTCTGGCACCAGCGGCTTGGTCATCCGGGGCACGACTCCCTCGCCCATCTGCTTCGCTCCTCGGCCATCACAGCTCATGGCGCTCCGTCGTCTTCCTGTAAAGCCTGTCAATTAGGAAAACACGCTCGTTTCCCGTTTAGCAGCTCCGATCATGTGTCGTACTTTCCCTTTCAACTAGTGCATTGCGATGTGTGGACTTCTCCTGTAATCAGTATGTCAGGCTACCAGTATTACCTTGTGCTTCTCAATTATTATAGCCATTTCGCCTGGACCTTTCCCCTACGACACAAATCTGACGTTCTGCTCACCGTCAAACACTTTCACACGTTTGTAAGCTGCCATTTCCACCTAAACATCCTAACTATGCAAACAGATAATGGGCGCGAGTTTGACAACAACGCATCCCGCGCATTCTTCTCCTCCGAAGGCATTCAGCTCCGCCTGTCGTGCCCATACACCTCGCCCCAGAATGGCCGAGCGGAACGTATCCTACGTACACTCAATGACATCTCGCTCCCTCCTTGTCCATGCATCTATGCCGTACACCTTCTGGGTCGAGGCCCTCAACACAGCAACCTTTCTCCTAAACCGTCGCCCCTGCCGCGCACGGCATAACCACACGCCCTTCTACCTACTCTACGGCGTGCTTCCCGCGTACTCCGCCGTTCGGGTGTTCGGCTGTCTTTGCTACCCAAACCTTACCGCCACCAGCGCTCACAAACTCGCACCATGCTCTCATCCATGCGTGTTCCTTGGTTACTTTTCGGAGCATAAAGGCTACCGCTGCTTAAACCGCAGCACTGGCCGTGTCATCATCTCCCGGCACGTGGTGTTCGACGAAACCCACTTCCCCTTCTCAGACGACGGTGTGCCATGCACGCCCCTGTCCTCTGCCGTCGACGACGACCATCCATCACCGCACCCATTCCCTTCCTACATCCCGCGCCAGCCCCGTTCCACTCGGCCGCATCCTCCCAACGCCGCGTCCACCCTCGACGGCGCACGCCCTGCCCCCACTCCTATAGACGACCCGCCAAACCCTAGCCCGTCTACCCCCACACGTCAAACACCTACGCCTCCCATCACCACACCTCCACCCTCCTCCCCGCGCCAACCCCTCGCTGATCCACCTGCAGCTCCGGCCAGTCGCTCCACCCGCAGCGTCGTCCCCACGCATCCCATGGTTACTCGTGGCAAACTCGGCAAATTCCACCCTAACCCCAAATACGCCGATGCAAACCTCGCTACGACCACCACCAACACAGACATCTCACCACTACCTAAGAGTGTGCACGCTGCGATGCGGGATCCACACTGGCTTAATGCTATGCAGGAGGAGTACAGGGCGTTGATGGCGAACCAGACGTGGTCTCTCGTGCCCCGACCGCCGGGCACCAACATCGTCTCCGGCAAATGGCTCTTCCGCCACAAGTTCAAGGCCGACGGCTTGCTGGAACGGTACAAAGCATGCTGGGTGGTGCGCGGCTTTTCGCAGCGCCCCGGCGTCGACTTCGATGAGACCTTCTCGCCGGTGGTCAAGTCCGCCACCATCCGCGTCGTGCTCGCCCTCGCCACCGCAGGGGATTGGCCCGTCCATCAAATGGACGTGAACAACGCATTCCTTCAAGGCTACCTCACCGAACGCGTCTACTGCCAGCAACCTGCTGGCTTCGTCGACGCGAGCCGGCCTGATCATGTCTGCCTGCTCGACAGGTCGCTCTACGGCCTGCGGCAGGCGCCCCGCGCTTGGTTCGACCGATTCGTCACGTTCCTCCGGACGATCGGGTTCGTGGCAGCTCGGGCGGATCCCTCACTGTTCGTGCTACATCACGGTGATCAGGTGGCGTATCTTCTTCTGTACGTGGACGACATTGTTCTCACAGCCTCGACGTCCGCACCGCTGCAACGCCTTCAGCGCCAGCTCTTCGCCGAGTTCTCCATGAAAGATCTCGGTCCTCTCCAGTTCTTCCTCGGCATCCAGGTCACCCGCGACCACACGGGCTTCTTCCTCTCCCAGAGCAAGTATGCCACCGAGCTGCTCGACCGCGCCAACATGACGGCATGCAAGCCCGTGAGCACGCCCGTGGACACGCACAGCAAGCTCTCTGGCGATGCCGGACCACCGGTGGACGACCCCTCCGACTACCGCAGCATAGTGGGGGCGTTGCAGTACCTGACCATGACCAGGCCCGACCTGGCGTACGCGGTACAGCAGGCGTGCCTCTCCATGCACGACCCGCGCGCCCAGCACCTGGCACTGGTTAAGCGCATCCTGCGCTACGTCCGCGGCTCCTCCACGCATGGGCTGCATATCAGCCGCTCGTCCGCTCTCGACCTGGTCGCCTACTCCAACGCCGACTGGGCCGGGTGCCCGGACACGCGGCGCTCGACGTCGGGCTACGCTATCTTCCTCAGCGACTCCCTCGTCTCTTGGTCGTCGAAACGCCAGCCCACCGTCTCACGGTCCAGCGCGGAGGCGGAGTACCGCGCCGTCGCCAATGCCGTCGCAGAATGCTGCTGGCTTCGTCAACTCCTCGGTGAACTCCACGCCCCGCTGCACAAAGCCACCGTGGTCTACTGCGACAACATCTCCTCGGTCTACATGACGGCTAACCCGGTTCACCACCGACGCACAAAACACATCGAGCTCGACATACATTTTGTGCGCGAGAAGGTTGCCCTCGGCGAGCTGCGTGTTCTTCATGTCCCCACGACACAGCAATTTACGGACGTCATGACGAAAGGGCTGCCAACACCGGCATTCCAAGAGTTTCGATCCAGCTTGTGCATCCGCCCTCCGGACGCTTCAGCTGCGGCGGGGTGTCAGAAGCAACTGCATGGTCAACCCACGTAGCTCACTCGGGACATGCTCTAGCACACGATCCCTCCTCTGGCGCACGATCGCCTTGTACGAATCGCGCACCCTCATGCGCCTGTAACTCATATATACGAGTCCAATACAGCAGCAGGACCGCAAGGTGCCTAGCTCATTCTTCCATCTCTCGCTCACACGGACGACGCACACTCCTCCCATCCCGAACGGCGCCCACTCTATCTTAGCTTCTCTTCCCCACTCATCTACACTTTCTCTTCCCCTATCCTCGCGACCGCCTCTAATCCGGCAAGCCCCCTGGATCCTGGTGACTACCGGCGAGGTCCGCTAGATGCGGTGGGGGTCACGGGATGGAGGTAGTTGGCTGTGGAGGCGGGCGGAGGCCACGGCGGCGGTGACCAAAAGTTGGATCCGGTTGAATCTTCCCATTGTCCTCCCCCGACTGCCCAAAATCCGACGAGGCCCGCGGATCCCGGCGACCGCCGACGAGGCCCGTGCTAGATGCGCATTTGGAGGGCACGGGATGGAGGTAGATGGTTGGTGAGGTGGGGCGGAGGCCGCGGCAGCGGTGAACAACAGTTGAATCCAACCGACGATGAGGGAAGGCGCCGTTGCTGCTGGTTCGAGCTCCGCCGCGCCCATTTCGTGCTACACTGGGAACGGAGGGGGAGCGCGCAGCTGGGGTCCCTGGCGCGGTCGGCCTCCGCGGTCGGCCTCCGCGGTCGACCCCGAGCGCAAGCACCACGTCGCGCGGCGACTACTCGCGACAACCGGGTGAGCCAGGTCGGCAGCGCGACGGCGACCCCCTTTTTTGTCCTTGTGTGGAGGGGATGAGAAGCAGGCGGCGGCCATGGCGGGGCAGCAACGGCGCGTGGCCGCTGCTCGGGACGGCCGGCGACAACGCTGCTTCCCTCCTGCAGCTCCATCCCCGCTCGTCGCGCGCGGAGCCCTGTGTGCAAATCCTCCACCCCGCTCATGCAAAGTTTGTTCAGGCAAGTTTTTGTTAACGTAGATGCAGCATTTGTTCCCCTAGGAGTAGGCAATTCAATTCACAGATCTTTGCCCTTACGCGGCTCCTTTTTGTCCCTCTTTAGCATTTAAGTTCACAGATGCAACTGCAGGGGGCAAGTTCGAACAGATCCAAGTGTAGGAGAACATATTTTTGGAAGAGAGATCATTAGGAAATTCTGCATTAAAAACGCAGCAATTCTGCATATAGTGTATGTAGTCTGTAGCATGTAGTTCCCTGTTTCTGTATGAAATAAGTGTCTCTAGTATGCTTCTCTGTTTCTGCACATTTTTTTTGTCAGTCTATTTTCTCTGCTGGTTAGCGAGGATCCTCAAATCTCTTGCTTCCAGTCTCACCCAATTGCTGCTGTGCACAGGAAATTTGCAAGCCGGCGATGGAGCAATCTAGAGTAGTTGCCATGGCAATCTTTTCGTAATAGTTGCCATGGGCAGAATTCCTACAAGCAGTTGGCATGGCAAAAAAAATTTGGTGTAGTTGCCATGGCACAATTCTGGAGTAGGAGTAGTTGCCATGTCATAATTGTTACGAGTAGTTGCCATGGCAAGTTTTTGCGGTAGTTGCCATGGCATAATTCAACAGCTACATCAGACACATGTCAAGTTTACTTTTGTAGCATGATCTAATTCTAATATGGTAGTTTTAGTTAAATTCCATGGAAATTCTAATATGAATTTTCCATGGCAAATTCATGTTCATTTTTTCATGTTCTTTTACATACATGGCAAATCTCTCAAATAAAACATGTAGATGTTCAAAAGTATGGCAACTTAAGGTGTTGAAAAATATGGCAAAGCTATAGATGTTCAAAATATGTTAAAGTTATAGATGTTCAAAAACATGGCAAACTTGCCATGTCAACTTAATATGTGTACATAGCATGCAAAATTTTCTGCATTTGATCGCATAGCAAGTTTAGAAAATGTTCCTATGACCTATTTTTCAAAGTTTGCCATGGCAAAAATTTCATGTTTATTTGCCAAGGCAAATATAGGTTTTTTTTAACATGCCCACCACAATCTTTATGCTTTTGTTTCTTACTTAACTACGGCAAATTTAGTTTGTTGATAATGGCAAATTTAGTTTATTGACCATGGCAAACTGATTTTGTTTGATCATGTCAAATTTATTTTATTTGGTTCATGGCAAATTTAGTTTTCAAATCATGGCAAGTTTTAGTTTACATGAATTTCGCCATGGCAAGTTTTGATATGAATCTGCCATGGCATTTTTCTTGTTCATACTTGACTTTCAACTTTTTGTGTTTTTTTACACACGGCAAATTCATCATACAAACACATGGCAATTCTTGATACGAATTTGCCATGGCAATTTCCTCGTTCATATTTTTTGTTTTTCAACTTTTGGTGTTTTACACACACGGCAAATTCATCATACCAAAACACGGCAATTCTTGATACAAATCTGCCATGCCAAGTTTTGATACAAATTTGGTTTATTGATCATGGCAAATTTTAGTTTATTGGTTCATGGCAAATTTAGTTTACAAATCATGGTAAATTTAGTTTATTGGTTCATGGCAAATTTAGTTTACAAATCATGGCAAATTTAGTTTTCAAATCATGGCAAATTTAGTTTACATGAATTCGCCGTGGCAAGTTTTGATATGAATCTGCCATGGTAAGTTTGGATGTGAATCTGCCATGGCAATTTTTTTGTTCATACTTTGATCTTCAACTTTTTGTGTTTTTTCGCACACGGCAAACTCATCATACAAAACACGGCAACTCTTTGATACAAATCTGCTGTGTTTTCCATGATGAATTTGTCGTGTGCGAAAAAAACTTAGTGTTTGTATCATGGCAAATGTAGTTTACGGGGCATGGCAAATTTTATTTCCTTTTCTTTTTTCAACGGGACCATGGCGATCTCATTGCAACTTTCATGGCAACGGTAGTTTATGGAGCATGGCCAATTTTCTTCCTTCTTTTACAACCTTGCAAGTTTAGTTTACGTGAATTTCGCCGTGGCAAGTTTTGATACGAATCTGCCATGGCAAGTTTCTTGTTCATACTTGAATTTCCAACTTTTTGTGTTTTTCACACACGATAAATTCATCATACAAAACACGGCAATTCTTTGATGCTAATCTGCCATGGCAGATCTCTTTGTTCATACTTGATTTTCAACTTTTTGTGTTTTTTCTAACACACGGCAAAATTATCCTTCAAAACACGGCAATTTTAATTAAACTTTCATGGCAATTTAATTAAAAATGTCATTTGCATTTTTTTCTTTTATTTGTCCTGTCAAATTTTTCGTGTTCACATGCAATTTTTGACTATTTTGTGTTTTCTCACATGGCAATATTGATTTTTTTTTGTCATGGCAGATTTGCCATATTTCATTGGCAATTTTTTCTGCTATTTTTCAAAGCTGATGGCATTTTTTAGTAGCTGAGCAAAATCTGGGCTTTTATTTGTCAAAGAAAGAGAACAAAATCTGGGCCTTTTCATTTAATTTGTTGTCAGTGGGCTTTTTGTTCCTTTTTTCATAGGGAAAAGGGCCTCGTGTGATGAAGGCATGCGGGCTGTGTGTCCCCCTAGCGAACGAATTCGTGTGAGGGATCGATCCCCTCGTGCTGAACGTGTGTGTGGTAGGGTGCTCTTCGTGCCACACGTGTGGGCAGTTTTAATATTCGCCCACACAGAGAGTCGTGTGGGCTGCCTGCTGGATATGCCACACAGGGGCGTGTGGGCGGATGTCTATTGTGCCACACGTGTGGCACTTATCGGCGTCCAAAACTTAATGCAAAGTTGAGACACTTATTTTGGGACGGAGGGAGTACTTTGAGTCGCATGATGATCTTTTGCTTTTCGACTTAAGGAATAATCTAGACCTCTGATACTAACCCATCAAGGATAGCTCCAAGATGCTTTTAATTTTCGGAAAAGTTAACTGGCGACCAATTGCTGGGAGAAGGGTGGCAAGCGAACCCTCTTTTGTGGCAGTTTTAGTTCTGAGATGAGATCAAACGATGCTTAGAAATGAAAATTGCTTTCTCCGACAGAAACTGCCATCTCACTCTGAAGAAACTTCCATCCCCTCAAACTAAAAATGCCACCAAAATCACTCGCAAATGCCACCCCCTCATGGGGACCGTTCACCAGCTAAGGGGGTCCTTAGTTTTCTTGACTTGACATGTTTAGTTAGGTCTTTCAAGTTCAAGTTCGATGATAAGTTAGTTGAGTTTTGGATTCAGATCTTAAAGTGATGAACAAGGACCGTCACCGGCAAAATCGTCAGCTGCAGCACCTACACCGATGATGCCCTACCCAGGGCTTCGACTGGTTGGTTCACGACATCACCTCCCGAATCTATGTCCTTGACTGAAACAACAACTGAACTATGCCGCCTTAGCCATACATATGCATAACTTCTTTGGCTTGCTCTTATAATATGCATGTAACATGATCAAAAGTTTTGCACTTTCCTAGTGCTCTTTGTGTAGTCTGATCAGATCATCGCGATAGGATGTATGTACAGCGCTGATGGCACCAAGTTTTGCGTCTTATCAAAAAGGAAAAAGGAAAAGCAATGGTGGTGGAATAGGAATGGAATAGCAAATGGTTGGTAATTTCGAGAGGATGGGATTCGTGGCTAATTACTTTGACTTTAAATGGATCTCACATCTACATCTATAGTTTTTTTACGCACATAATTAAAGTTGGATGTTTCTAATTTTGCTGAGATTTTCCATCAGGATTCTTTTTTTTTCTTAGTCATTACTACTTTTTAAATTTATATCTATATCTACACCTAATAAGAAAGTCATTAGTGCTTCTGCCCGCACGTCCTAAAATTATCCACTATGCCACCCATAAGTGCAGAAAATGTTTCGATTTTTTCTGTCAAAGACACGCCGGGTTCGTTCTTTTATATAGTGATACCGTAAAGTATCATAAACACAAATTAACCGCAGCGGCTGAAGCCTCCCTCCTTGACATCAGGGACCAAGTTTCGATCCCCGGTTCTATCCATTTTCTCTCCCTTTTCAGCAAGCGTGCCCCCCCACCTCCCGCATTCATGGGCCGGCCCATGCGTGTGGCATGGCGCCCCCTTTTTTGCCTTTTCTTGTATTGTTTCTGTTTTTATTTTTGCCTTCTTGAAATTAATTCAGTATTTCCCGAAATTCCATATTTCAAATAATTGTGGGTTTTGAAAAAAAGTTTCCAAAATCATAAAATGTTTGTGAATTCAAGAAATGTTCAGCAAATAATAAAAATATCATGGATTCAAAAATTGTTTCTGATTTTAAAAAATAGTCCTCATATTATAAGGTATTTAAGGATTATAAAAATATATTCGGAAAATAAAAAAATGTTCATAGTTTTGAAAAATTATCTTGTATTCAAAACATATTTGAGAATTTCAAAAAATGTCCATGAAATTTTATAACATGTTCACAAAAATTCAAAAAAAAAACACAAATTTGAAAATTTGTTCCCCAATTTCAAAAATATTTCATCGATTCAAAAATGTTCGCTGATACAAAAACTTTTCATGAATTCGAAAGTTGTTCATTCATTTCACAAAATGTCCATCTAAAAAAATAAATGTTCGTGAGTTTCAAAATGTGTTCCCAAATTTTTAGACAATATGTTTGTTGATTCATAAAAAATATTTGCCAATTGAAAAGATTCCTAGAAATGTTCACGAATTCATAAAATGTTCAAGACTTTGTACAAAATGTTCGTGAATATAAAAACTACGATTTCAAAAAATGTTCATGATTTCAAAAAAATATTGAATTCCAGAAATGTTTATAATTTCCAAAAAATATTCAGGAATTTGAAAGATGTTTGCAAAATGAAAAAGGTAAATTTTTAAAAAGAAAATGAAGGAAAAAGAAAACCGAACTTGAAAAAAAATTAAACAAAAAAAGAAAATTTTAAAGGAAAAGGAAACGTTTGCTATTTCAAAAAATGTTCATGATTTCAAAAAGTATTGAATTTCAAAAATGTTTACGATTTCAAAAAATAGTCACGAATTTCAAAGACATTCACAAATGAAATCTAAAATTGAAAATGAAAAGGAAAAGTATAATTAAAAATAAAATAAAACCAAACTTGAAAAAAAAACCTTAAACGAAAAAAATAAGATTTAAAATAAAAGGTTAAATGTGAAATAATAAAAATAAAAGCCACGCAAAAAAGGTTCATTTCGCAAAACCGGTGCACTGAACTGCTGATGCGAGGTTTATGTAAACAAGTGGCTGAATGGTGATTTCCATATTGTTTGAAATTGTGCTCATAGAGATTTTTTTTAGAATGTCATGTGGTCTATTTTAGTTGTTCTCCATAAGATTGCTCTAGATAGCTCTAGAATTTGGGCGGCTGAGTCTATGTCTAGGTTTTACTTAGTTTCTGGAAAGAATTTATATGTCTAGGCGTTGGGAATAGTTCGTGGTCGACGAGATTAGTTTTGTTAGAGAATATTGTTGTAATCTCAACCTCTTTCCTTATTTCTTGTTCTATTCAAACTCTTGTATCTCTCACCTTGTACGCCAAGGCAAGGCTTCTGCCCACATCAATATAAACCCAACGGGGCTCCCCTCGAGGGAGTAGGAACGCTTACGATCTTACATGGTCATCAGAGCCACCTCTTCCCATACATCTAGCCACAAACCAAAACCCTAGATCACACATCATCGTCTCCATGTCTTCCTCAGCCGGCGTCGTCCTCAACCTCGGTTCGTATCCATCTGAGAAGCTTGCAAGAGGGAACTTCATCCTCTAGAAGACGCAGGTTCACCCAGCCCTGCGAGGTGCGCAGGTAACTAGGATCCGTGACAACTCTCACGCCGCTCCGCATAGGATGGTGGAGGTCACAAAGGCAGAAAGACCACGGCCCTAGAGCCGAACCCTCTGTACGGGCCCTGGATCGCCAAAGATCAGCAGGTCCTTTCATATCTCCTCAACTCCATGTCTCCAGAGATTCTTGCGCAGGTCGTCGGGAAGGATTCCACCTTCGAGCTCTGGACAACAGTCAGAAATCTCTTCGCCTCGCAATCGCAGTCTCGGATTACTAATCTGAGAAATGCAATCACCAACACCAAGAAGGGCACCATGTCAAGCTCGGCGTACATGGCGAAGATGAAGAGCCTTGGTGATGAACTAGCTACTGCTGGTCATCCCGTCTCTGATCCGGAGATGGTGGACTACATCCTTGCAGGTCTGGACCGCGACTACAACTCTGTGGTGGCGGCGATCGGCGCTGTCAAGAACACTATCACCGTCGACGACCTCTTTGCTCAAATCTCTGCCTTTGATCAAAGGATGGAGATGCTAGACGACTCGTCTTCAGGCGGGTTTCATTCATCTGCAAATGCGGTTTACAGAGGCTGTGGCCAGTCCCGCGGCAGGTCTCGCGGGCGAGGAGGAAGGGGGCGCGGCCGTGGTGACCGCAGTGACCGCCAGCCCTCTCTTGCCAATGGAGGCGGCGGCTTCAGAGGACGCCCTCGACAGCAACAGCAGGTGCGTGAGCAGCAGCACGAATACCCTGAATGTCAGATATGCTACAAGCATCATCCGGGAGGTGCACGTGTTTGCTGGTGGCGCTATGAAGAGAACGATCAAGAAGAAAAGGAGGCGCATGCTGTCTCCTATGGCGTGGACACCAACTGGTACCCCGACAGTACAACAATAAATCACATCACAGGAGAACTTGACAAGTTGACGATGCGGGAGAAATACAATGGAGGCGACCAAATTCGCACGGCAAGCGGTTCTGGTACGAATATCACACACATTGGTAGTTCAATTGTTAAAAACCCCATGAAAAAATTGCACTTGAAACATGTCTTGCATGTTCCTCAAACATCCAAAAAATCTTGTTTCCGTTCATCGATTCACTCTTGATAACAATGTTCTTATAGAATTCTACTTATTTGTTCTTGGTTAAGGACTTGAGAACAAGGAGAATCATTCTTAGAGGACGGTGCGTGGGAGACCTCTACCCACTCATATCATCATCTTCTTCATGGTCCAATAAGCAAGCAAACATTATCACCAAGCCATCATCATCAAGGTGGCATAGTCGTTTAGGTCATCCATCTTCAGTCATAGTTAAATATGTTCTTAGCAAAAATAAACTCTCTTATGAGACTAGTGTTGAGTCAGTTTGTGATCCGTGTCAACAAGCAAAAAGTCACCAATTACCTTACCCCATCTCTACTAGCGTGTCTACTGCTCCTCTAAACCTTATATTTTCATACGTATGGGGGCCAACTCCTACTTCAATTGGTATAATTTCCTATTACGTAAGTTTTAATGATGACTATAGTAAATTTACTTGGATTTACTTATTAAAGAAATGGTCTGATGTATTCCAAGTCTTTATCAATTTCTAAAATCTTGTTGAACGCAAACTGAACTCCAAAATCATTGCTATGCAAACTGACTGGGGTGGTGGGTATGAAAAATTAAACTCTTTCTTCCAAAAGCTTGGTGTATCACTGTTGGGGAACGTAGTATTTCAAAAAAATTATCTACGATCACGCAAGATCCATCTAGGAGATGCATATCAACGAGCGGGGAGAGTGTGTCCACATACCCTCGTAGACTGAAAGCGGAAGCGTTTAGTAACACGGTTGATGTAGTTGAACGTCTTCGCGATCCAACTGATCCAAGTACCAAACGTATGGCACCTCCGTGATCCGAACGCGTCCAGCTCGATGACGTCCCTCGAACTCTTGATCCAGTTGAGGCCGAGGGAGAGTTCCGTCAGCACGATGGCGTAGCGACGGTGATGATGAAGTTACCAGCGCAGGGCTTCGCCTAAGCACTACGACGATATGACCGAGGTGTGTAACTGTGGAGGGGGGCACCACACACGGCTAAGAGAAGACTTGGTGTGACTTTGGGGTGCCCCCTCCCACGTATATAAAGGGGGAAGGAGAGGTGGCCGGCCCAAGGGGGGCGCGCCATGTGTGGGGAGTCCTACTAGGACTCCCTAATCCAAGTAGGATCCCCCTCTCCTTTTTCCTTTTTCGGAATAGCAAAGAGGGAAAGAGAGGAGTAGGAGAGGGAAAGGGGGGCGTCACCCCCACCCCTTATCCAATTCGGACTGGGCAAGGGGGGCGCGTGCCACCTCCCTGGCCGGCCCTTTCTCCTCCACTAAGGCCCATGTATGGCCCATTAACCTCCCGGGGGGGTTCCGGTAACCCTCGATACTCCGAAACTCATCCGATACGACCCGAACCATTCCGGTGTCTGAATGTAACCTTCCAATATATGAATTTTTACCTCTCAACCATTTCGAGACTCCTCGTCATGTCCGTGATCTCATCTGGGACTCCAAAAAATCTTCGGTTCATCAAAAAACATAACTCATAATACAAATCGTCATCGAACGTTAAGCGTACGTGCGGACCCTATGGGTTCGAGAACTATGTAGACATGACCAAGACACATCTCCGGTCAATAACCAATAGCGGAACCTGGTTGCTCATATTGGTTTCTACATATTCTACGAAGATCTTTATCGGTCAAACCGCATAACAACGTACGTTGTTCCCTTTGTCATCGGTATGTTACTTGCCCGAGATTCGATCGTCGGTATCATCATACCTAGTTCAATCTCGTCACCAGCAAGTCTCTTTACTCATTCCGTAACGCATCATCCCGTAACTAACTCATTAGTCACATTGCTTGCAAGGCTCATAGTGATGTGCATTATCAAGAGGGCCCAGAGATACCTCTCCGATACACGGAGTGACAAATCCTAATCTCGATCTATGCCAACTCAACAAACACCATCGGAGACACCTGTAGAGCATCTTTATAATCACCCAGTTACGTTGTGACGTTTGATAGCACACAAGGTGTTCTTCCGGTATTCGGGAGTTACATAATCTCATAGTCTGAGGAACATGTATAAGTCATGAAGAAAGCAATAGCAGAAAAACTAAACGATCATTATGCTAAGCTAACAGATGGGTCTTGTCCATCACATCATTCTCTAATGATGTGATCCCATTCATCAAATGACAACACATGTCTATGGCTAGGAAACTTAACCATGTTTGATTAACGAGCTAGTCAAGTAGAGGCATACAAGGGACACTCTGTTTGTCTATGTATCCACACATGTACTAAGTTTCCGGTTAATACAATTCTAGCATGAATAATAAATATTTATCATGATATAAGGAAATATAAATAACAACTATATTATTGCCTCTATGGCATATTTCCTTCGACCACATCATGTCTCTTGCCCTCATGCTCACCAACAAAATGGATCTGCTGAAAGAAAGCACCCTCACATAGTTGATGTGGGGCTAGCATTGCTAGCAAATGCATCCATGCCACTTAAATTATGGGATGAAGCATTCTTAACTGACACATATCTTATCAATTTGCTTCCAAGTAAAGTTATCAAACTTGAAACACCCATTACCCGAATCCTTTGTGTCACACCCAATTACACATCTCTTCGTATTTTTGATGGTGCATGTTGGCCCAACCTTAGACCCTACAACACACGCAAACTCGCTTTCTACTCCAAAAAGTGTGTCTTTTTAGGCTATAGCCCCATGCATAAAGGGGTCAAATGTCTTGATGTTCCTACTGGTAGGGCCTACATATCCAGAGATGTTGTTTTTGATGAGTCTGTGTTTCCCTTTGCCTCCCTTCATATCCCAATGTCGGTGCACTTCTCTACAAGGAAATTCTTCTTCTTCCTCCACATCTTCAGTCTTTTGATCATGGGCACGACAATTGTACTAATCAATGTGATGATATTTCTCCTGGTACTGGTTCTTCTCTGTTGCCTATGCAAGTCCCTGGAGAAAACGGTGCTCAAAATGATCAAAATCTCGAAAATATAGCTCAAATTGACCCCATATTGCATGCTGGAGAAGAAGACGAACCTGGCACGTACAACGAAGGCGATCCGGCAGCGCCTGATACTCCTCTGCACGTGCAGTCCTCGGATCGTGTGAGCAGATCCTCCTCGGATCGCGCTCCCACCAGCTACAGCCCCGATCCGCGGTCGGGCCTGATACGTCTCCAATGTATCTATAATTTTTTATTGTTCCATGATGTTATATTATCAATCTTGGATGTTTTACAATCATTTATAGTCGTTTTATATCATTTTTGGTACTAACCTATTGACATAGTGCCAAGTGCCAGTTGCTGTATTTCCATGTTTTTTACATCGCAGAAAATCAATATCAGACAGAGTCCAAATGCCCTGAAACTTTAAGAATAATTTTTATGGGCCAGAAGGAACACAACAGGCCCTAGCTGCGCCTGGGGGGGTGCCCCGAGGGGGGCACAACCCACTAGGGCGCGCCAAGAGGCCCAGGCGCGCCCTGGTGGGTTGTGCCCACCTCGGGTGCCCCCGGACCGCCTCTTTGCTCTATAAATACCCCAATATTCCAGAAACCCTAAGAACGTCGACGAAATATTCATCCAGCCGCCGCAGAGTCCACAACCACCAGATCCAATCTATACCCATCTCGGATGGGGTTCACCACCTCCATTGGTGCCTCTCCGATGATGCGTGAGTAGTTCTTTGTAGACCTTCGGGTCCATAGTTAGTAGCTAGATGGCTTCCTCTCTCTCGCTGGATTCTCAATACAATGGTCTCTTGGAGATCCATATGATGTAACTCTTTTGCGGTGTGTTTGTTGGGATCGATGAACTTTGAGTTTATGATCAGATCTATCTTTTTATATCCATGAAAGTTATTTGGGTTTCTTTGATCTTTTATATGCATGATTGCTTGTAGCCTCGTATTTCTTCTCCGATATTTGGGTTTTTTTTGGCCAACTTGATCTATCCATCTTGCAATGGGAAGAGGTGCCCGGTAGTGGGCTCGATCTTACGGTGCTTGATCCGAGTGGCAGAAAGGGAAACAACACGTATGTATCGTTGCTACTAAGGATAAAACGATGGGGTCTATCTCCACATAGATAGATCTTGTCTACATCATGTCATCGTTCTTATTGCATTACTCAGTTTCTCTATGAACTTAATACACTAGATGCATGCTGGATAGTGGTCGATGTGTGGAGTAATAGTAGTAGATGCAGGCAGGAGTCGGTCTACTAATCTTGGACGTGATGCCTATATAATGATCATTTCCTGGATATCGTCATAATTATTTGAAGTTCTATCAATTGCCCAACAGTAATTTGTTCACCCACCGTTTGCTATCACTACAAAAAAAAGACACATCCGTGACATTTTTGGCCGAACGAAAAAAAATTATGTCATACTTATGACACTTCTATGACGATAATTGTGAAAAAACCCGGTATCATCATAGATGTGGTGGGCTCCTACTTCTATGACAAAAATCATGACAGAAAATGGGCTTTTCGTCCTGGGCGGGCAGGCCCGCAGCTACATGACATTCTTTGGGCCGTCCATGACGGAAAAAACCGTGGTAGAAGCGAGGGCGAGGAAAATATCCGGGTGTTCCCGGTTACGGTGGGTGGTCGGGGCCGAGCGATGCGCGTTTCTCTCGTACACGTACGCGCGTGTGTGCGAGGCGTTGGGCTCTAGCTGAACCCGAGCGAGGCGTTCGCCTACTGAACCCGAGCGATTGCACTGCAGGCTACGCGTTACTGAACCCGAGCGATCGATCGATGGCTGTTAACTGAACCCGATCGAGCGATTCCTTCGCTACTACTACTAACTGAAGTCGATTGATGCTGCCTCTGGATGAACAGTGAGCGTTGCTGGGGGGTTTGGATGAACAGTTCCCGGTGGGGGTGGATGAACAGGACCCCGTGGTGTTGCCTCTGGATGAACAGGACCCCGATCGATCGAGCCGATTGGGGCTGGATGAACAGGACCCCGTGGAGGGCTGGATGAACAGGACCACCCCATGGAGGGCCGGATGAACACTAGATGGTGGAGGGCTGGATGAACAGTAGCTCGTGGAGGGGTGGTTGAACAGGAGCCCGTGGAGAGGGCTGGTTGAACAGTAGCCGGTGGAGTAGCGCGCGGTGGAGGCTGGATGAACAGGAGCCCCGTGGATGAACAGTCGCTGGTGGAGGCTGGAGGAGGTCGACGGCGGATGAACAGTAGCCCGTGGAGGCTGGAGGAGGTCGACAGTGGAGATCAACAGTATCCCGTGGAGTCCCGTTCTGCGGTACGCCACACCCCTCCCGATGAACAGGACCCCCGTTTCGACCGTAGCGCTCCAACACAAGTCCGTTTCCTCCGTTTTGCGGTACGTCACATCCCTTCCGATCAACAGGACCCTGTTTCGACTGTAGGAGGTCCAACACAAGTCTGTTTCCTCCGTTTTGTGCTACGCTAGACCCCTCCCGATGAGCAGGACCCCGTTTCGAACGTGGCCGGTCGAACACAAGGCCGTTTCCTCCGTTCTGGGGTACGCCAGGCCTCGTTTCCATCGGCTGTTCCGTCCAGGCCCTCCCGATGAACACGACGACGCATTTCGTTTCGACCCAGCCGGTTGGCTCCCCATGAACACGACGACGACGCTATTTCAACTTTCCGACCCAGCCATGTAAACGAGCCCTGGCCGTACGTATGTGAGAGTAGGCTTCGAGACCTCGCTCGTATGTACGTATGTGGCCGTATTTTCTTTCTTGCGCACTGGCCGCTGTACGCATGTGTACATGCTACGTGCGCGCCTCTACTACGACACGTGCGCGCCTCTACATCGACCAGTATGTATGTACACGTTCGCGACCAGAATGACAACGCAACGTACGCTTCGACCAGGTGGGACCCGACTGTCAGGCACTTCCTTGCGTGCGAAGATGTAGCTGGTGGGTCACAGCAGTCAGGAGGGCGAATTGTTATTTTTTTGCCTACACGCACTTCCTTGCGTGCGAAGATGTAGCTGGTGGGTCCCAACAGTCAGGGGGAAACGTTTTTTCACGAAATACGGTGGCCCGTCCGGTGGGTCCCCGCTGTCAGGTGGAGGAATAATTATTTTGCGCGTAATAAGGAGGCACTTCCTTGCGGCTGCCGTGGACCCAGCTGTCAGCCTCTCCACGTACAGTACTCTTCCGATGAAAGTCGGTCGTTGACCACATTGACCACGCCGCGCCGAGAGCACCACGGCGGTGGATGACGGCGATGTTGGAAATATGCCCTAGAGGCAATAATAAATAGGTTATTATTATATTTCCTTGTTCATGATAATCGTTTATTATCCATGCTAGAATTGTATTGATAGGAAACTCAGATACATGTGTGGATACATAGACAACACCATGTCCCTAGTAAGCCTCTAGGAGACTAGCTCGTTGATCAATAGATGGTTACGGTTTCCTAACCATGGACATTGGATGTCGTTGATAACGGGATCACATCATTAGGAGAATGATGTGATGGACAAGACCCAATCCTAAGCCTAGCACAAGATCGTGTAGTTCGTTTGCTCAGAGCTTTTCTAATGTCAAGTATCACTTCCTTAGACCATGAGATTGTGCAACTCCCGGATACCGTAGGAATGCTTTGGGTGTGCCAAACGTCACAACGTAACTGGGTGGCTATAAAGGTGCACTACGGGTATCTCCGAAAGTGTCTGTTGGGTTGGCACGAATCGAGACTGGGATTTGTCACTCCGTGTAAACGGAGAGGTATCTCTGGGCCCACTCGGTAGGACATCATCATTATGTGCACAATGTGACCAAGGAGTTGATCACGGGATGATGTGAGTTACGGAACGAGTAAAGAGACTTGCCGGTAACGAGATTGAACAAGGTATAGGGATACCGACGATCGAATCTCGGGCAAGTAACATACCGTTAGACAAAGGGAATTGAATACGGGATTGATTGAATCCCCGACATCGTGGTTCATCCGATGAGATCATCGTGGAACATGTGGGAGCCAACATGGGTATCCAGATCCCGCTGTTGGTTATTGACCGGAGAACGTCTCGGTCATGTCTGCATGGTTCCCGAACCCGTAGGGTCTACACGCTTAAGGTTCGATGACGCTAGGGTTATAGGGAAAGCATGTACGTGGTTACCGAATGTTGTTCGGAGTCCCGGATGAGATCCCGGACGTCACGAGGAGTTCCGGAATGGTCCGGAGGTAAAGATTTATATATGGGAAGTCCTGTTTTGGTCACCGGAAAAGTTTCGGGTGAAATCGGTAATGTACCGGGACCACCGGGAGGGTCCCGGGGGTCCACCAAGTGGGGCCACCAGCCCCAGAAGGCTGCGTGGGCCAAGTGTGGGAGGGGACCAGCCCCAGGTGGGCTGGTGTGCCCCCCCACCAAGGCCCAAGGCGCATGGGAGAGTGGGAGGGGGCAAACCCTAGGTCCAGATGGGCCTTAGGGCCCATCTAGTGGGGCGCCTCCCCCTCTCCTCCCCTTGGCCGCCCCCTTGATGGGATCTAGGGCTGGCTGCCTCCTCTTGGGGGTGGAAACCCTAAGGGGGGGCGCAGCCCCCTTCCCCCCTATATATACTTGAGGTTTGGGCTGCCATACAGACACGAGAAAGTCTCCTTTTGGTGCTGCCCTACCCCTCTCCCTCCTCCTCCTCTCCCACGGTGCTTGGCGAAGCCCTGCGGGATTGCCACGCTCCTCCACCACCACCATGCCGTCGTGTTGCTGCTGGATGGAGTCTTCCCCAACCTCTCCCTCTCTCCTTGCTGGATCAAGGCGTGGGAGACGTCACCGGGCTGCACGTGTGTTGAACGCGGAGGCACCGTTCTTTCGGTGCTTAGATCGGAATCAACCGCGATCTGAATCGCTACGAGTACGACTCCCTCATCCGCGTTCTTGCAACGCTTCCGCATCGCGATCTACAAGGGTATGTAGATTCACTCCCCTTCCCCTCGTTGCTAGATTACTCCATAGATTGATCTTGGTGATGCGTAGAAAATTTTGAATTTCTGCTACGTTCACCAACAGTGGCATCATGAGCTAGGTCTATGCGTAGTTTCTATGCACGAGTAGAACACAAAGAAGTTGTGGGCGTCGATGTTGTAAATTCTTCTTGCCGCTACTAGTCTTATCTTGTTTCGGCGGCATTGTGGGATGAAGCGGCCCGGACCGACCTTACACGTACGCTTACGTGAGACAGGTTCCACCGACTGACATGCACTAGTTGCATAAGGTGGCTAGCGGGTGTCTGTCTCTCCCACTTTAGTCGGAACGGATTCGATGAAAAGGGTCCTTATGAAGGGTAAATGGAAATTGGCAAATCACGTTGTGGTCATACGTAGGTAAGAAACGTTCTTGCTAGAAACCTACAAACCACGTAAAAACTTGCAACAACAATTAGAGGACGTCTAACTTGTTTTTGCAGCATGTGCCTTGTGATGTGATATGGCCAGAAGATGTGATGAATGATATATGTGATGTATGAGATTGATCATATTCTTGTAATAAGAATCACGACTTGCATGTCGATGAGAATGACAACCGGCAGGAGCCATAGGAGTTGTCTTTATTATTTTGTATGACCTGCGTGTCATTGAATAACGCCATGTAAATTACTTTACTTTATTGCTAAACGCGTTAGCCATAGAAGTTGAAGTGACCGTTGGCGTGACAACTTCATGAAGACACAATGATGGAGATCATGATGATGGAGATCATGGTGTCATGCCGGTGACAAGGATGATCATGGTGCCCCGAAGATGGAGATCAAAGGAGCATGATGATATTGGCCATATCATGTCACTATTTGATTGCATATGATGTTTATCATGTTTTGCATCTTATTTGTTTAGAACGACGGTAGCAAGTAGGATGATCCCTTATAATAATTTCAAGAAAGTGTTCACCCTAACTGTGCACCGTTGCGAAGGTTCGTCGTTTCGAAGCACCACGTGATGATCGGGTGTGATAGATTCTTACGTTCGAATACAACGGGTGTTGACGAGCCTAGCATGTACAGACATGGCCTCGGAACACACGCAATACACTTAGGTTGACTTGACGAGCCTAGCATGTACAGACATGGCCTCGGAACACAAGAGACCGAAAGGTCGAACATGAGTCGTATAGCAGATACGATCAACATGGAGATGTTCACCGATGATGACTAGTCCGTCTCACGTGATGATCGGACACGGCCTAGTTTGACTCGGATCATGTATCACTTAGATGACTAGAGGGATGTCTATCTGAGTGGGAGTTCATTAATCAGACGAACTTCATTATCATGAACATAGTCAAAAGGTCTTTGCGAATTATGTCTTGCGCTTTAAGTTCTACTGGTTTAGATATGTTCCTAGAGAAAATTTAGTTGAAAGTTGGTAGTAGCAATTATGCGGACTGGGTCCGTAAACTGAGGATTGTCCTCATTACTACACAGAAGGCTTATGTCCTTAATGCACCGCTCGGTGTGCTGAACCTCAGCGTCGTCTGTAGATGTTACGAAACATCTGACATACACGTTTTGATAACTACGTGATAGTTCAGTGCGGTTTAGAATTGTGGCACCCAAGACGTTTTTGAAACGTCACAGAACATGTGAGATGTTCCGAAGACTGAAATTGGGATTTCAGACTAGTGCCCACGTCAAGAGGTATGAGACCTCTGACAAGTTTCCTAAGCCTGCAAACTAAGGGAGAAAAGCTCAATCGTTGAGCGTGTGCTCAGATTGTCTGAGTGCCACAATCGCTTGAATCGAGTGGGAGTTATTCTCCCAGATGAGATAGTGATAGTTCTCCATAGTCACTGCCACCAAGCTAGTAGAGCTTCGTGATGAACTATAACATATCAAGGATAGTTATGATGATCCTTGAGCTATTCGCGATGTTTGACACCGCGAGAGTAGAAATCAAGAAGGAGCATCAATTGTTGATGGTTAGTAGAACCACTAGTTTAAGAAGGGCAAGGGCAAAAGGGATACTTCATGAAACAGCAAGTCGTTTGCTGCTCTAGTGAAGAATCCCAAGGCTGAACCCAAACCCGAGACTAAGTGCTTCTGTAATAAGAGGAACGGTCACTGAAGCAGTACTACCCTAGATACTTGGTAGATGAGAAGACAGGCAAGGTCGACAGAAGTATATTGGATATACGTCATATGAATGTGTACTTTACTAGTACTCCCAGCAGCACCAGGGTATTAGATACCGGTTCGGTTGCTAAGTGTTAGTAACTCGAAATAAAAGCTGCGGAATAAACGGAGACTAGCTAAAGGTGAGATGACGATATGTGTTGGAAGTGTTTCCAAGGTTGATGTGATCAAGCATCGCATGCTCCCTCTACTATCGAGATTTGGTGTTTGCGTTGAGCATGATTGGATTATGTTTATCGCAATACGGTTATTCATTTAAGGAGAATAATGGTTACTCTGTTTATTTGAATAATACCTTCAATGGTCTTGCACCTAAAATGAATCTCGATCGTAGTGATACACATGTTCATGCCAAAAAAAGATATATGATAGTAATGATAGTACCACATACTTGTGGCACTGCCACTTGAGTCATATTGGTATAGAACGCATGAGGAAGCTCCATGTGGATGGATCTTTGGACTCACTCATTTTTGAAAAGATTGAGACATGCGAACCATGTCTATTGGTATATATGCATGAAGAAACTCCATGCAGATGGATCGTTTAGACTCACTTGATTATGAATCACTTGAGACATGCAAATCATACCACATGGGCAAGATGACTAAAGTCCTCGTTTTCAGTAAGATGGAACAAGAGAGCAACTTATTGGAAGTAATACATTTTGATGTATGCAATCCAATGAGTGCTGAGGCATGCAGTGGATATCATTATGTTCTTACTTCACAGATGATTTGAGTAGATGCTGAGAATATTTACTTGATGAAACACAAGTCTGAATTATTGAAAGGTTCAAGTAATTTCAGAGTGAAGTTGAAGATCGTCGTGACAAGAGGATAAAATGTCTGTGATATGATCATAGAGATGAGTATCTGAGTTACGAGTTTGGCACACAACTAAGACATTGTGGAAAGTGTTTCACAATTAATACCGCCTGGAACACCATAGTGTGATGATGTGTCCGGACATCATAGCTGCACCCTATTGGATATGGTGCATACCATGATGTCTCTTATCGAATTACCACTATCGTTTATGGGTTAGGCATTAGAGACAACCGCATTCACTTTAAAAGGGGCACCACGCAATTCCGTTGAGACGACACCGTTTAGAGAAACCTAAGTTGTCGTTTCTTAAAAGTTTGGGGCTGCGATGCTTATGTGAAAAAGTTTCAGGCTGATAAGCTCGAACCCAAAGCGGATAAATGCATCTTCATAGAATACCCAAGAATAGTTGGGTATACCTCCTATTTCAGATCTGGAAGCAAAGGTAATTGCTTCTAGAAACAGTTCCTTTCTCGAGGAAAAGTTTCTCTCGAAAGAATTGAGTGGGAGGATGGTGGAGACTTGATAAGGTTATTGAACCGTCACTTCAACTAGTGTGTAGCAGGGCACAGGAAGTTGTTCCTGTGGCACCTACACCAATTGAAGTGGAAGCTTATGATAGTGATCATGAAACTTCGGATCAAGTCACTACCAAACCTCGTAGGACGACGAGGATGCGTGCTACTTCAGAGTGGTACGTGATCCTGTCTGAGATATCATGTTGTTGGACAATACTGAACCTACGAGCTATGGAGAAGCGATGGTGGGCCCATATTCCGACAAATGGTTAAGAGCCATGAAATCCGAGATAAATGGATCTTTGAGAAGAAGACGGACGTGGACGGTAATGTTACCGTCTATGAAGCTCGACTTGTGGCAAAGAGTATTTCCACAAGTTCAAGGAGTTGACTACGATGAGATTTTCTCATCCGTAGCGGTGCTTAAGTCCGTCGGAATCATGTTAGCATTAACTGCATTTGTGAAATCTAGCAGATGGATGTCAAAACAAGTTTCCTTACCAGTTTTCGTAAGGAAAGGTTGTATGTGATACAATCAGAAAGTTTTTGTCGATCCTAAGGATGCTAAAAGGTATGCTAGCTCCAGTGATCCTTCCATGGATTAGAGCAAGCATCTCGGAGTCAGAATATACACTTTGATGGAGTGATCAAAGTTTTTGGGTTTATACAAAGTTTGTTAGAAACTTGTATTTACAATAAAGTGAGTGGGAGCGCTACAACATTTCTGATAAGTATATGTGAATGACATATTGTTGATCCGAAATGATGTAAAATTTCTGGAAAGCATAAAGGGTTGTTTGAAAGGAGTTTTTCAAAGGAAGACCTGGATAAAGCTGCTTACACATTGGGCATCAAGATCTATAGAGATAGATCAAGACGCTTGATGATACTTTCAAAGAACGCACACCTTGACATGATTTTGAAAGAGTTCAAATAGATCAGCAAAGAAGGAGTTCTTGGCTGTGTTACAAGGTGTGAGTATTGAGTAAGACTCAAGACCTGACCACAGCAGAAGATAGAGAAAGGACGAAGGTCGTCCCCTATGCTTTAGACGTAGGCTCTATAGTATGCTATGCTGTGTACCGCACATGTAGTGTGCCTTGCCATGAGTTGGTCAAGAGGGTACAATGGTGATCCGGGAAAGGATCTCATGACAGCGGTCGAACTTATCCTTAGTACCTAGTGGATTAAGGAATTTTCTCGATTATGGAGGTGGAAAGGAGTTCGTCGTAAAGGGTTACGTCGATGCGAACTTTGACACTAATCCGGATGACTCTGAGTAGTAAACCGGATTCGTATAGTAGAGCAATTATTTGAAATGGCTCCAAATAGCGCGTGGTAGCATCCACAAAGATGACATAGATATTCGTAAAGCACACACGGATCTGAAAGGTTCAGACCCGTTGACTAATAACCTCTCTCACAAGCATAACATGATCAAACCAGAACTCATTGAGTGTTAATCACATAGAGATGTGAACTAGATTGTTGACTCTAGTAAACTCTTGGGTGTTGGTCACATGGTGATGTGACCTGTCAGTGTTAATCACATGGTGATGTGAACTAGATTATTGACTCTAGTGCAAGTGGGAGACTGTTGGAAATATGCCCTAGAGGCAATAATAAATAGGTTATTATTATATTTCCTTGTTCATGATAATCGTTTATTATCCATGCTAGAATTGTATTGATAGGAAACTCAGATACATGTGTGGATACATAGACAACACCATGTCCCTAGTAAGCCTCTAGGAGACTAGCTCGTTGATCAATAGATGGTTACGGTTTCCTAACCATGGACATTGGATGTCGTTGATAACGGGATCACATCATTAGGAGAATGATGTGATGGACAAGACCCAATCCTAAGCCTAGCACAAGATCGTGTAGTTCGTTTGCTCAGAGCTTTTCTAATGTCAAGTATCACTTCCTTAGACCATGAGATTGTGCAACTCCCGGATACCGTAGGAATGCTTTGGGTGTGCCAAACGTCACAACGTAACTGGGTGGCTATAAAGGTGCACTACGGGTATCTCCGAAAGTGTCTGTTGGGTTGGCACGAATCGAGACTGGGATTTGTCACTCCGTGTAAACGGAGAGGTATCTCTGGGCCCACTCGGTAGGACATCATCATTATGTCCACAATGTGACCAAGGAGTTGATCACGGGATGATGTGAGTTACGGAACGAGTAAAGAGACTTGCCGGTAACGAGATTGAACAAGGTATAGGGATACCGACGATCGAATCTCGGGCAAGTAACATACCGTTAGACAAAGGGAATTGAATACGGGATTGATTGAATCCCCGACATCGTGGTTCATCCGATGAGATCATCGTGGAACATGTGGGAGCCAACATGGGTATCCAGATCCCGCTGTTGGTTATTGACCGGAGAACGTCTCGGTCATGTCTGCATGGTTCCCGAACCCGTAGGGTCTACACGCTTAAGGTTCGATGACGCTAGGGTTATAGGGAAAGCATGTACGTGGTTACCGAATGTTGTTCGGAGTCCCGGATGAGATCCCGGACGTCACGAGGAGTTCCGGAATGGTCCGGAGGTAAAGATTTATATATGGGAAGTCCTGTTTTGGTCACCGGAAAAGTTTCGGGTGAAATCGGTAATGTACCGGGACCACCGGGAGGGTCCCGGGGGTCCACCAAGTGGGGCCACCAGCCCCAGAAGGCTGCGTGGGCCAAGTGTGGGAGGGGACCAGCCCCAGGTGGGCTGGTGTGCCCCCCCACCAAGGCCCAAGGCGCATGGGAGAGTGGGAGGGGGCAAACCCTAGGTCCAGATGGGCCTTAGGGCCCATCTAGTGGGGCGCCTCCCCCTCTCCTCCCCTTGGCCGCCCCCTTGATGGGATCTAGGGCTGGCTGCCTCCTCTTGGGGGTGGAAACCCTAAGGGGGGGCGCAGCCCCCTTCCCCCCTATATATACTTGAGGTTTGGGCTGCCATACAGACACGAGAAAGTCTCCTTTTGGTGCTGCCCTACCCCTCTCCCTCCTCCTCCTCTCCCACGGTGCTTGGCGAAGCCCTGCGGGATTGCCACGCTCCTCCACCACCACCATGCCGTCGTGTTGCTGCTGGATGGAGTCTTCCCCAACCTCTCCCTCTCTCCTTGCTGGATCAAGGCGTGGGAGACGTCACCGGGCTGCACGTGTGTTGAACGCGGAGGCACCGTTCTTTCGGTGCTTAGATCGGAATCAACCGCGATCTGAATCGCTACGAGTACGACTCCCTCATCCGCGTTCTTGCAACGCTTCCGCATCGCGATCTACAAGGGTATGTAGATTCACTCCCCTTCCCCTCGTTGCTAGATTACTCCATAGATTGATCTTGGTGATGCGTAGAAAATTTTGAATTTCTGCTACGTTCACCAACAGGCGAGGCCTAGGAAGGGGACGACGCGGAGCCGGGGAAGACGCGTCAGTGCATACCCACGCGGAGAGGAGTACGAGGGTTCACTGGTTCGGCTGCGGTGTGAGGCTGCCGTCGCCGTAGAATTACAGGGGGTGTGGGTGAGTGGAGGGGTGGTCTGGCTAGCGGTGGGAGTAGTACACTACTGGAATCAGCTTCTTTGCCGTCCGCCATGGCAGACAGCAAAGGCATGGATCACGGATGGCAAACTTCTTTGCCGTCCGCCAGCAGACGCCAAACTGTCCGTCTAAACACGTGCCAGCAAAGGCCTTCTTTCCTGTCCGCTTCCTGGAAACGGACGGCAAAGGACTGTGCCATCCGCCGTTGGTGGCCATGTGACGCCCGGATAGTTAAGCTAAAGTAACCCTCTACTAATGATGCCACGTCACCACGGTTACCGTTGTTAGTCTCGCGGTGAATCAAGTCCCGTTTGAATTCAAACTTAAAATAAAGTTAAACGATAAAAGTTTTCAAACATAAGAAACTAAAATGTGCTAAATGTGACAAATAAATCCTAAGTAATAATGGTAGAGAAACCAACATTTTTAGAAGTATTTGAATACCCTAAAATAATTAAATCAGTGACCAAAACAGCCCCATTAATCCATTTCCATTTATGAAAAATCCAAATGAATTCAAATGATCACCCAACCTTTTTGTGGCAATACTAAATAATGCCTAGTATTTGATCTGGCAAGTTTCTTGTTTTACAAAAAGCATTGGTGGCTCTACTTAATGCAAAGAAGTGTAGAAAAACTAAACAAAGAAATAAAAAAATAAAAGAGAAGAAAAGTTAAAGCCTAACACTGTTCACCTAAAAGCCTAGTACTACAGAAGGCCCAACCCACCAGTGGGCTTTTCTCCTACCACTTGAACACAAGAGGGAGGCCATTGTAACACCCACGATGCGGCTATATCTCCCACGTGTCGAGGCACGACTTAGAGGCATAACCGCATTGTGGTTTTGTCGCAAGAAGGGTCATCTTCACACAATCCCATGTAATGAACAAGAATGGGATAAAGAGTTGGCTTACAATCGCCACTTCACACAATACATGAATAAATCATACATCAATCAGAGTACACACATAGGTCCGACTACGGAACCAAAAGAAAAGAAGACAACCCAACTGCTAGATCCCCGATCATCCCAACTGGGCTCCACTACTGATCAACAGGAAACGAAACAACCCAACGAACAAGAGCTTCATCGAGCTCCCACTTGAGCTCGGTTGCGTCACCTGCACTGGTATCATCGGCACCTGCAACTGTTTTGGAAGTATCCGTGAGTCACGAGGACTCAGCAATCTCACACCCGCGAGATCAAGACTATTTAAGCTTATAGGAAAGGATGGGGTAATGAGGTGGAGTTGCAGCAAGCACTAGCATATATGGTGGCTAACATACGCAAATAAGAGCGAGAAGAGGAGCAATGGAACGGTCGTCAACTAGTAATGATCAAGAAGTGATCCTGAACTCCTACTTACGTCAAACATAACCCAAAAGCCGTGTTCACTTCCCGGACTCCGCCGAAAAGAGACCATCACGGCTACACATGCGGTTGATGCATTTTAATTAAGTCGAGTGTCAGGTTCTCTACAACCGGATATTAACAAATTCCCATCTGCCACATAACCGCGGGCACGGCTTTCAAAAGATAATACCCTGCAGGGGTGTCCCAACTTAGCCCATTATAAGCTCTCACGGTCAACGAAGGATATTCCTTCTCCCGGGAAGACCCGATCAGTGTCGGAATCCCGGTTACAAGACATTTCGACGATGGTAAAACAAACCAGCAAAGCCGCCCGATGTGCCGACAATCCCGATAGGAGCTGCACATATCTCGTTCTCAGGGCAACATCGGATGAGACATCCTACGAGTAAAACCAGACCTCGAGTTTCCATGAGGGGGCCCCGCAGTCTACTCGGTTCAGACCAGCACTTAGAGAAGCACTGGCCCGGGGGGTTAAATAAAGATGACCCTCGGGATGCGCGACTCCCAAGGGAAAAAGGCTAGGTGAGGCAAATGTAAAACCAAGGTTGGGCCTTGCTGGAAGAGTTTTATTCAAAGCGAACTGTCAAGGGGGTCCCATAAATCACCCAACCGCGTTAGGAACGCAAAATCAAGGAACATAACACCGGTATGACGGAAACTAGGGCGGCAAGAGTGGAACAAAACACCAGGCATAAGGCCGAGCCTTCCACACTTTACCAAATATATAGATGCATTAATAATATAAGAGATATAGTGATATCCCAACATAAACATAATCCAACATGGAGCAATCTTCATCTTCACCTGCAGCTAGCAACGCTATAAGAGGGGCTGAGCAAAGCAGTAACATAGCCAAACAATGGTTTTCTAGGAAGGGTGACAAAGGTTAGATGTTCATGGCAGTTTGGGAGGCTTGAAGAGCAAGTGAATAGGTAGCACAGCATAGCAATAGAGCGAACAACTAACAAGCAAAGATAGAAGTGATTTCGAGGGTATGGTCATCTTGCCTGAAATCCCGCTGGGAAGAAGAACGAGTCCATGAAGAAGACAAACGGACGTAGTCGAACGAATCCTCACAACTCCGGAACAAAACCGAAGCTAACGAGGGAAGCAACCCGGAAAGAAACAAACAACATAGTAAACACACAATCATAAACATGGCATGATGCACAGTCAAGTATGATGCATGTCCGGTTTAAATGAGGCATGGCATCGGAAAATGCAACAAACAATACTACAAATTAAGTGGAGCTCAATATGCAACGAGTTGCATATTGACGAAACACCACATTCAATTATTTAGTTCTCTCACGTTTATGTACCCAACAATATTAAATGTTGATTAACATGGCAGGAGGTGAAGCATAAGTAAGACTATTTATCTAGGCAAGTTTAAATGAGGCCGGAACAACAAACAACAATTCCGGAAAATCCCCATATGTCATTTAGCAGTTTAAAGCAAACAACAATTTTAACCATTTAAATGTTGTTATCATGATGCGGATGACAATGCAAGTTTTAACCATTTAAATGTTGACATGAGCATGTTATGAAGCATTTGTCGCCGTGGTGGAAGAAAAAGGGTGCCACGGCGGTGAAACGGAAATGGTGCCACGGCAACATATCGGTTCCGATAGCTCACGGAGATACCGGTGCAAAAGAAGTGGGCGTGAGCGTGTCATGCAAGGATGGTGGGGTGCTCCCGGATTCCGGGTTCCCACGGTACGGCGGCATGGCAATCGAGGAACGTGCAAAGACCTCTCTCGGAAACGGTGCAAACACGAGCATCTCTTACAACACACACGCATTCGTTCACGGGCGTCGTCTCGGGGTTATACCTTTGAAGCGTGCGTTTCGGAATGGATCAAGTTCGGTACGATGTAGAGGAAGTAGTTGTTCACGGGTCGTCGTGGGAAGTAGTTGTACACGTTTCGTAGATGGACTTGGCGTAACCGTGCGGTAGTCGAACTTGGCGACGATAGTGGTACACGTTGTCTTGTCGAATCCGAGCGACGGTAGTCGTACACGACATGTTGTGGAAGTAGTGGTACACGTATCATAGAGGAACTTGACAGAATCCATTCCCCGGGGTCGTCGCGGTACTTGTAGCTCGTGTAATTCCACCGTTCGTTGCGTAATCGTACATGGGTCTCGGGTCTTGGTCCTTCTTCTTCTCCTTGCTTCCGCCGGACTTGGCATGCTTGGACGATGGCAGTGGAGCCTGCAGCTCTAGGTCGAGGGAGGGGTTGCGACGTTGATTAGTGAACAAATACTGTGGATAACTTGCGGGCGTCCCCGGCGTAGGAAGAAGTCAGCAATGCCCTGCAGGAAGCCATGCCTTGCCTGCGGCGGTGAGGTCGAAAGAAGGCACGATCTGTCGCCGTCTTCCACAGGCACGGGAACAACGCCACGTACGAGCCCGCATCTCCCTCCGAGCCGCTCGACAGAGGAGGCGAGGAGGGGACTCCGGGAGCAGCAGAACAAGAGGCCCCAGGCAGCTGCTGCGGGAGGCGGAGGCGGAGGCTCCGCGTCGATGGCCGGCAAGAGGGAGCCCTCCCCTGCGCCGCGCCCAGAGAAACCGGAGGCCTAGGGCTCGGGGCCGGCACAAGGCCACGGCGAGGAGGCGGACAAGGAGGTCCTGGCACGGTGGCAAGCTTGAGGCTGGCGACGGAGAGGTGCAGGCACGAGAAGGAGGTTGGGCGCGCGACGGAGAAGGACGGCGGGGACATGCGAGCTTGGCGAGGCCGAGGCTGTGAGGCGGGGCGCGGCGGCCATGGAGGTGGGGCGCAGCACGGCTGCAAGACGGCGGCGGCTGCAGGGCGCCGGCGGTGGGTGTGGGTGGCGACGCCATGGGAGCGAGGAGGAGGTTGGGTACTAGCGCGCGGAGGGAGATGGGGATCGGGCGCGAGGAGAGGGAGAGGGGGTCGGGCACTGGCGGCGGTGCGGGAGGAGATGGGGATGGAGAGAGGCTAGGGTTAGAGCTGGGCGCGGCTGGGCCTAGGTGGGCCGCGGGGATGGGCCGGCCTGGAGTTGGGAGGCCCAGCTGAGCTCTCTTCTCTCTCTCTCACTCTCATACTCTCTTTAACAGAAAAGAAATAGAGAGAAGAAAAGAAAGAGAGGGGTTAGGGAAAGATTTTTCGCATGGGGGTAATTTTTCCGGGCTCATAAAAATGTGCTTGTTCCGAGAAAATAGAAAAGGCCAAGATTGAAAGATTTAAATTCAAATTCATTTGATTTTAATTCAAATGATTTGAATAGGAAGTGGGGGTTGGGAAGGTCCAAAAATGTTCAGATTTTTGGTGGAGCTCCGGAAAATGAAGAAAGAATTTAGGGCAGAGTTTGGAGACCAAACTTGAAGCAGAAAAGGCACGGAATTATTATGCAAGTGTGTTATGATTAATTCCAAAGTTAATGGAATATTTTAATATAGCTCCCTAATAATATTGGGAGGATATATGTTATAAAGAGAAATCACCATGTGCATTTCCCTCGATTTAAATGGATCGAAGATCCATGCAATTTTACTTGGTTGAGTTTTTAAAAAAAATTAATGACATGATGGCATGATGACATGATGCAATGCAAAAATAAAAGAGCAAGTACAAATGAAACACACAGCGATCACGAATTATGGAAATCTTCTGAAGCGTCGGTCTCGGGGCGTTACAGCCATGGCGCTGGCAATGCTCGCACGCCGTCCACGCTGTGGATGTCGCGCTGTCGGCCATCCCGCGGCTCCCTGGGTGGATAAGGCCGCACCTCGACACCCCCGACGGAACCCTAGCTACCTCATTCGTCCCCCACGCGCCGCTCTCTTCCTCCCCCGCATTAGACCGCCGCCACCGTCATCATGGCCGCCGTCGTCTACGGGCTTTCTCGCTCTCGGCACATCTTCGCTAGGGATTCTTCTCTACCTTCTTGCATTGAGATGCTCACTGTCGCCCGCGCCGCCTAGGACCGCGCCGGGAGCCTCGCCGTCGTCCGCCTCGTCCTCTCCGACCACCACCTCGAGCTCGGCGGCACTTCACAGACGGGATCGACGCGTCTTCCTCGCCAACGGCCGTCGCTACCCGACGCCCGATCTACCTCACCGGAGCTCCTCCGCCACGCCGGCCGCGTCCTCCGCCTCCCCTCGTGAGCACCACTCCCATTCCCCTCATTCCCCCTCCGATCCGTCGCCGTTCCGCCGTAGTTAAAGGTCGCCGTGGCCGCGGGCACCCGTGGCTGTGCTCCCGCGCGCCCTGCTAGTCGGCCGCGTTCCCCCCCCCTCCGCATGCTGCTCCTGCCCCGCTCCCGTGCGCCCCCTGGCCGTCCCTTTGTCACACCGGGCGCACACCAGGCCGCGCCCTCGCGCGCGTATGTCCGCCTAGGCCGTGCCCCTGCTTCCGTAGCTGCTGCTCCTGCTGCATTGCTGCTTGCTGCGCGCGTGCCTGGTCGGCTGCTGCCTTGCCGCTGCTGCCCGCACTGCTTCTGATGCTAACGCCGCCGTCGCTCCTAGCGTTGCTGCTTCTTAGCTTACTGCCGCTGCTAGCTTTGGCCGACGTGGCCTCTGTGCCCGTGCGTGCGTCACAGCCATGGCCTTGGGCTAATGCACGTTGGGGCCGGGCCCTTTGTTTAGATTAGGTGCTAATCCCCAACTAAAACAAGCTCCTGTTAGACTATTTTAGTTTTGTTTTAGTTGTATCCTATGACATGTGGACCCTGCTGATAATTAGAAGGTTAAATCTATTTGAAAATGGCCAAGCCTATGACACGCGGGACCCCTGTTACTATTCACCTGTTGACCAATCAATTGTTGATTGGGTCAACCAGGCCCACTGCCCCCACCTGTAAGCCACTGTGACTAGTCCATAACGGGTACACATAGCAGCTTACTGTTGTAATTCGGATTAATAATAAATTCAAAAAATTATTATAACTTTGAAAATTAATAGAAAATAAACCGTAACTCGGATGAAAATACCTTGTACATGAAAGTTTCTCAGAACGACGAGACGAATCCGGATACGCAGCCCGTTCGTCCGCCACACATCGCTAGCATAGCAAACACGCAAATTTCCCCCTTCGGTTCAACTGTCCGAAAACGTGAAACACTGGGGACACTTTCCCGGATGTTTTCCCCCTTCACCTATATCTCCTAGCATTGCGTTAGGTCAACCCTAGTGCTGCGTATTGCCATGTCTTGCTTTGTGATGCTTTTGATTGCTCTATTATTTATTGTGTTCCCCCTCCGTTACTTCTTTCCGGTAGACCCTGAGACTACCGGCGACCCCCAGTTCAACTACGGTGTTGACGACCCCTCCTTGCCAGAGCAACCAGGCAAGCCCCCCCCCCTTGATCACAAGATATCGCCTATTCCTTCTCTCTACTGCTTGCATTAGAGTAGTGTAGCATGTTACTGCTTTCGGTTAATCTATTCTGATGCATAGCATGTCATTGTTGCTACAGTTGTTACCCTTACTTGCTATCCTACTTCTTAGTATAGGATGCTAGTGTTCCATAAGTGGCCCTACATTCTTGTCCGTCTGCCATGCTATACTATCGGGCCATGATCACTCGGGAGGTGATCACGGGTATATACATATACACATACATACTATACAGGTGGTGACTAAAGTCGGGTCGGCTCGTTGAGTACCCGCATGTGATTCTGATGTGGGGGCTGAAAGGACAGGTGGCTCAATCCAGGTAGTGGTGGGCCTGGGTTCCCGACGGCCCTCGGCTGTTACTTTGTGGCGGAGCGACAGGGGAGGTTGAGACCACCTAGGAGAGAGGTGGGCCTGACCCTGGTCGGCGTTCGCGGATACTTCAATTAACACGCTTAACAAGATCTTGGTATTTGATCTGAGTCTGGCCACTGGCCTATACGCACTAACTAACTACGCGGGAACAGTTATGGGCACTCGACGTCGTGGTATCAGCCGAAGCCTTCTTGACGTCAGTGACTGAGCGGCGCGCGCCAGATTGGAACGTAAGCCTGCTCTTGTATTAAGGGGGCTAGTTCTGCTTCCGGCCGCCCTCGCAACGTGCAGGTGTGCAATGGGCGATGGGCCCAGACCCCTGCGCCATAGGATTTAGACCGGCGTGCTGACCTCTCTGTTGTGCCTAGGAAGGGCTGCGACGTGTTGATCTTCTGAGGCCGGGCATGACCCAGGAAAGTGTGTCCGGCCAAATGGGATCGAGCGTGTTGGGTTATGTGGTGCACCCCTGCAGGGAAGTTTATCTATTCGAATAGCCGTGTCCCTCGGTAAAAGGACGACCCGGAGTTGTACCTTGACCTTATGACAACTAGAACCGGATACTTAATAAAACACACCCTTCCAAGTGCCAGATACAACTGTTGGGGAACGTAGCAGAAATTCAAAATTTTCTACGCATCACCAAGATCAATCTATGGAGTAATCTAGCAACGAGGGGAAGGGGAGTGCATCTACATACCCTTGTAGATCGCGATGCGGAAGCGTTGCAAGAACGCGGATGAAGGAGTCGTACTCGTAGCGATTCAGATCGCGGTTGATTCCGATCTAAGCGCCGAACCACGGCGCCTCCGTGTTCAACACACGTGCAGCCCGGTGACGTCTCCCATGACTTGATCCAGCAAGGAGAGAGGCAGAGGTTGGGGAAGACTCCATCCAGCAGCAGCACGACGGCGTGGTGGTGGTGGAGGAGCGTGGCAATCCCGCAGGGTTTCGCCAAGCACCGCGGGAGAGGAGGAGGAGGGAGAGGGGTAGGGCTGCGCCGAAAGAGAGACGTTCTCGTGTGTCTTGGGCAGCCCAAACCTCAACTATATATAGGGGGGGAGGGAGCTGCGCCCCCTTTAGGGTTTCCACCCCCAAGAGGAGGCGGCCAGCCCTAGATCCCATCAACGGGGGCGGCCAAGGGGAGGAGAGGGGGGGCGCCCCACTAGATGGGCCCTAAGGCCCATCTGGACCTAGGGTTTGCCCCCTCCCACTCTCCCATGCGCCTTGGGCCTTGGTGGGGGGGGCGCACCAGCCCACCTGGGGCTGGTCCCCTCCCACACTTGGCCCACGCAGCCTTCTGGGGCTGGTGGCCCCACTTGGTGGACCCCCGGGACCCTCCAGGTGGTCCCGATACATTACCGATTTCACCCGAAACTTTTCCGGTGACCAAAACAGGACTTCCCATATATAAATCATTACCTCCGGACCATTCCGGAACTCCTCGTGACGTCCGGGATCTCATCCGGGACTCCGAACAACATTCGGTAACCACGTACATACTTTCCCTATAACCCTAGCGTCATCGAACCTTAAGCGTGTAGACCCTATGGGTTCGGGAACCATGCAGACATGACCGAGACGTTCTCCGGTCAATAACCAACAGCGGGATCTGGATACCCATGTTGGCTCCCACATGTTCCACGATGATCTCATCGGATGAACCACGATGTCGGGGATTCAATCAATCCCGTATGCAATTCCCTTTGTCTAACGGTATGTTACTTGCCCGAGATTCGATCGTCGGTATCCCTATACCTTGTTCAATCTCGTTACCGGCAAGTCTCTTTACTCGTTCCGTAACTCACATCATCCCGTGATCAACTCCTTGGTCACATTGTGCACATTATGATGATGTCCTACCGAGTGGGCCCAGAGATACCTCTCCGTTTACACGGAGTGACAAATCCCAGTCTCGATTCGTGCCAACCCAACAGACACTTTCGGAGATACCCGTAGTGCACCTTTATAGCCACCCAGTTACGTTGTGACGTTTGGCACACCCAAAGCATTCCTACGGTATCCGGGAGTTGCACAATCTCATGGTCTAAGGAAATGATACTTGACATTAGAAAAGCTCTGAGCAAACGAACTACACGATCTTGTGCTAGGCTTAGGATTGGGTCTTGTCCATCACATCATTCTCCTAATGATGTGATCCCGTTATCAACGACATCCAATGTCCATGGTCAGGAAACCGTAACCATCTATTGATCAACGAGCTAGTCAACTAGAGGCTTACTAGGGACATGGTGTTGTCTATGTATCCACACATGTATCTGAGTTTCCTATCAATACAATTCTAGCATGGATAATAAACGATTATCATGAACAAGGAAATATAATTGTAACCAATTTATTATTGCCTCTAGGGCATATTTCTAACAGTCTCCCACTTGCACTAGAGTCAATAATCTAGTCCACATCACCATGTGATTAACAGTCATAGGTCACATCACCATGTGACCAACATCCAAAGAGTTCACTAGAGTCAACAATCTAGTTCACATCATTATGTGATTAACACTCAATGAGTTCTGGTTTGATCATGTTATGCTTGTGAGAGAGGTTATTAGTCAACGGGTCTGAACCTTTCAGATCCGTGTGTGCTTTACGAATATCTATGTCATCTTTGTGGATGCTACCACGCGCTACTTGGAGCCATTTCAAGTAATTGCTCTACTATACGAATCCGGTTTACTACTCAAAGTCATCCGGATTAGTGTCAAAGTTCGCATCGACGTAACCCTTTACGACGAACTCCTTTTCACCTCCATAATCGAGAAAATTCCTTAGTCCACTAGGCACTAAGGATAAGTTCGACCGCTGTCATGTGATCCATTCCCGGATCACTATTGTACCCCTTGACCAACTCATGGCAAGGCACACTTCATGTGCGGTACACAACATAGCATACTGTAGAGCCTACGTCTAAAGCATAGGGGACGACCTTCGTCCTTTCTCTCTCTTCTGCTGTGGTCAGGTCTTGAGTCTTACTCAATACTCACACCTTGTAACACAGCCAAGAACTCCTTCTTTGCTGATCTATTTTGAACTCTTTCAAAATCATGTCAAGGTGTGCGTTCTTTGAAAGTATCATCAGGCGTCTTGATCTATCTCTATAGATCTTGATGCCCAATATGTAAGCAGCTTTATCCAGGTCTTCCTTTGAAAAAACTCCTTTCAAACAACCCTTTACGCTTTCCAGAAATTTTACATCATTTCGGATCAACAATATGTCAATCACATATACTTATCAGAAATGTTGTAGCGCTCCCACTCACTTTATTGTAAATACAAGTTTCTAACAAACTTTGTATAAACCCAAAAACTTTGATCACTCCATCAAAGTGTATATTCTGACTCCGAGATGCTTGCTCTAATCCATGGAAGGATCGCTGGAGCTAGCATACCTTTTAGCATCCTTAGGATCGACAAAAACTTTCTGATTGTATCACATACAACCTTTCCTTACGAAAACTGGTAAGGAAACTTGTTTTGACATCCATCTGCCAGATTTCACAAATGCAGCTAATGCTAACATGATTCCGACGGACTTAAGCACCGCTACGGATGAGAAAATCTCATCGTAGTCAACTCCTTGAACTTGTGGAAATACTCTTTGCCACAAGTCGAGCTTCATAGACGGTAACATTACCGTCCATGTCCGTCTTCTTCTTAAAGATCCATTTACCTCAACAGCCTTACGACCATCAAGTAGTACTCTCAAAGTCTACATTTTGTTTTCATACATGGATCCTCTCGGATTTTATGGCTTCTAACCATTTGTCGGAATATGGGCCCACCATCGCTTCTCCATAGCTCGTAGTGTTGTCCAACAACATGATATCTCAGACAGGATCACGTACCACTCTGAAGTAGCACGCATCCTCGTCGTCCTACGAGGTTTGGTAGTGACTTGATCTGAAGTTTCATGATCACTATCATAAGCTTCCACTTCAATTGGTGTAGGTGCCACAGGAACAACTTCCTGTGCCCTGCTACACACTAGTTGAAGTGACGGTTCAATAACCTTATCAAGTCTCCACCATCCTCCCACTCAATTCTTTCGAGAGAAACTTTTCCTCGTGAAAGGACTCGTTTCTAGAAACAATTACTTTTGCTTCCAGATCTGAAATAGGAGGTATACCCAACTGTTTTGGGTTTTCTATGAAGATGTATTTATCCGCTTTGGGTTCGAGCTTATCAGCTTGAAACTTTTTCACATAAGCTGCGCAGCCCCAAACTTTTAAGAAACGACAACTTAGGTTTCTCTAAACGGTGTCGTCTCAACGGAATTGCGTGGTGCCCCTTTTTAAGTGAATGCGGTTGTCTCTAATGCCTAAACCCATAAACGATAGTGGTAATTCGATAAGAGACATCATGGTATGCACCATATCCAATAGGGTGCAGTTATGATGTTCGGACACACCATCACACTGTGGTGTTCCAGGCGGTATTAATTGTGAAACACTTTCCACAATGTCTTAATTGTGTGCCAAACTCGTAACTCAGATACTCATCTCTATGATCATATCACAGACATTTTATCCTCTTGTCACGACGATCTTCAACTTCACTCTGAAATTACTTGAACCTTTCAATAATTCAGACTTGTGTTCCATCAAGTAAATACACTCAGCATCTACTCAAATCATCTGTGAAGTTAGAACTTAACGATATCCACTGCATGCCTCAACACTCATTGGACTGCACACATCAAAATGTATTACATCCAACAAGTTGCTCTCTTGTTCCATCTTACTGAAAACGAGGACTTTCAGTCATCTTGCCCATGTGGTATGATTTGCATGTCTCAAGTGATTCAAAATCAAGTGAGTCCAAACGATCCATCTGCATGGAGTTTCTTCATGCATATATATACCAATAGACATGGTTCGCATGTCTCAATCCTTTCAAAAACGAGTGAGTCCAAAGATCCATCTACATGGAGCTTCTTCATGTGTTTTATCCAATATGACTCAAATAGCAGTGCCACAAGTATGTGGTACTATCATTACTTTTGGCATGAACATGTGTATCACTACGATCGAGATTCATTTTAGGTGCAAGACCATTGAAGGTATTATTCAAATAAACAGAGTAACTATTATTCTCCTTAAATGAATAACCATATTGCGATAAACATAATCCAATCATGCTCAACGCAAACACCAAATCTCGATGGTAGAGGGAGCATGCGATGCTTGATCACATCAACCTTGGAAACACTTCCAACACATATCGTCATCTCACCTTTAGCTAGTCTCCGTTTATTCCGCAGCCTTTATTTCGAGTTACTAACACTTAGCAACCGAACCGGTATCTAATACCCTAGTGCTGCTAGGAGTACTAGTAAAGTACACATTCATATAACGTATATCCAATATACTTCTGTCGACCTTGCCCGCCTTCTCATCTACCAAGTATCTAGGGTAGTTCCGCTTCAGTGACCGTTCCCCTCATTACAGAAGCACTTAGTCTCGGGTTTGGGTTCAACCTTGGGATTCTGCACTGGAGCAGCAAATGACTTGCTGTTTCATGAAGTATCCCTTTTGCCCTTGCCCTTCTTAAACTAGTGGTTTTACTAACCATCAACAATTGATGCTCCTTCTTAATTTCTACTTTCGCGGTGTCAAACATCGCGAGTTGCTCAAGGATCATCATCTATCCTTGATATTTATAGTTCATCACGAAGCTCTAATAGCTTGGTGGCAGTGATTATGGAGAATCATCACTATCTCATCTGGAAGATTAACTCCCACTCGATTCAAGCGATTGTAGTACTCAGACAATCTGAGCACCTGCTCAACGATTGAGCTTTTCTCCCTTAGTTTGCAGGCTTAAGAAACTTGTCAGAGGTCTCATACCTCTTGACGTGGGCACTAGTCTGAACTCCCGATTTCAGTCTTCGGAACATCTCATATGTTCTGCGACGTTTCAAAACGTCTTTGGTGCCACAATTCTAAACCGTTAGCATTACGCACTGAACTATCACGTAGTCATCAAAACGTGTATGTCAGATGTTCCGCAACATCTACAGACGACGCTGAGGTTCAGCACACCGAGCGGTGCATTAAGTACATAAGCCTTCTGTGCAGCAATGAGGACAATCCTCAGTTTACGGACCCAGTCCGCATAATTGCTACTACCAACTTTCAACTAAATTTTCTCTAGGAACATATCTCAACCAGTAGAACTAAAGCGTATGACATAATTTGCAAAGATCTTTTGACTATGTTCATGATAATTAAGTTCATCCGATTAATGAACTCCCACTCAGATAGACATCCCTCTAGTCTTCTAAGTGATACATGATCCGAGTCAAACTAGGCCGTGTCCGATCATCACGTGAGACGGACTAGTCATCATCGGTGAACATCTCCATGTTGATCGTATCTCCTATACGACTCATGTTCGACCTTTCGGTCTCTTGTGTTCCGAGGCCATGTCTGTACATGCTAGGCTCGTCAAGTCAACCTAAGTGTTTTGCATGTGTTCCGAGGCCATGTCTGTACATGCTAGGCTCGTCAACACCCGTTGTATTCGAACGTTAGAATCTATCACACCCGATCATCACGTGGTGCTTCGAAACAACGAATCTTCGCAACGGTGCACAGTTAGGGGGAACACTTCTCTTGAAATTTTATAAGGGATCATCTTACTTACTACCGTCGTTCTAAGCAAATAAGATGCATAACATGATAAACATCACATGCAATCAAATAGTGACATGATATGGCCAATATCATTTTGCTCCTTTGATCTCCATCTTCGGGGGACCATGATCATCTTTGTCACCGGCATGACACCATGATCTCCATCATCATGATCTCCATCATTGTGTCTTCATGAAGTTGTCACGCCAACGATTACTTCTACTTCTATGGCTAACGCGCTTAGCAATAAAGTAAAGTAATTTACATGGCGTTATTCAATGACACGCAGGTCATACAAAAAATAAACACAACTCCTATGGCTCCTGCCGGTTGTCATACTCATCGACATGCAAGTCGTGATTCCTATTACAAGAATATGATCAATCTCATACATCACATATATCATTCATCACATCTTCTGGCCATATCACATCACAAGGCACATGCTGCAAAAACAAGTTAGACGTCCTCTAATTGTTGTTGCAAGTTTTTACGTGGCTTGTATAGGTTTCTAGCAAGAACGTTTCTTACCTACGTAAAACCACAACGTGATATGCCAATTTCTATTTACCCTTCATAAGGACCCTTTTCATCGAATCCGTTCCGACTAAAGTGGGAGAGACAGACACCCGCTAGCCACCTTATGAACTAGTGCATGTCAGTTGGTGGAACCTGTCTCACGTAAGCGTACGTGTAAGGTCGGTCCGGGCCGCTTCATCCCACAATGCCGCCGAAACAAGATAAGACTAGTAACGGCAAGAAGAATTGGCAACATCTACGCCCACAACTACTTTGTGTTCTACTCGTGCATAGAAACTACGCATAGACCTAGCTCATGATGCCACTGTTGGGGAACGTAGCAGAAATTCAAAATTTTCTACGCATCACCAAGATCAATCTATGGAGTAATCTAGCAACGAGGGGAAGGGGAGTGCATCTACATACCCTTGTAGATCGTGATGCGGAAGCGTTGTAAGAACGCGGATGAAGGAGTCGTACTCGTAGCGATTCAGATCGCGGTTGATTCCGGTCTAAGCGCCGAACCACGGCGCCTCCGCGTTCAACACACGTGCAGCCCGGTGACGTCTCCCATGCCTTGATCCAGCAAGGAGAGAGGGAGAGGTTGGGGAAGACTCCATCCAGCAGCAGCACGACGGCGTGGTGGTGGTGGAGGAGCGTGGCAATCCCGCAGGGTTTCGCCAAGCACCGCGGGAGAGGAGGAGGAGGGAGAGGGGTAGGGCTGCGCCGAAAGAGAGACGTTCTCGTGTGTCTTGGGCAGCCCAAACCACAACTATATATAGGGGGAGAGGGGGCTGCGCCCCCCTTAGGGTTTCCACCCCCAAGAGGAGGCGGCCAGCCCTAGATCCCATCAACGGGGGCGGCCAAGGGGAGGAGAGGGGGGGCACCCCACTAGATGGGCCCTAAGGCCCATCTGGACCTAGGGTTTGCCCCCTCCCACTCTCCCATGCGCCTTGGGCCTTGGTGGGGGGGCGCACCAGCCCACCTGGGGCTGGTTCCCTCCCACACTTGGCCCACGCAGCCTTCTGGGGCTGGTGGCCCCACTTGGTGGACCCCCGGGACCCTCCCGGTGGTGCCGGTACATTACCGATTTCACCCGAAACTTTTCCGGTGACCAAAACAGGACTTCCCATATATAAATCATTACCTCCGGACCATTCCGGAACTCCTCGTGACGTCCGGGATCTCATCCGGGACTCCGAACAACATTCGGTAACCACGTACATACTTTCCCTATAACCCTAGCGTCATCGAACCTTAAGCGTGTAGACCCTACGGGTTCGGGAACCATGCAGACATGACCGAGACGTTCTCCGGTCAATAACCAACAGAGGGATCTGGATACCCATGTTGGCTCCCACATGTTCCACGATGATCTCATCGGATGAACCACGATGTCGGGGATTCAATCAATCCCGTATGCAATTCCCTTTGTCTAACGGTATGTTACTTGCCCGAGATTCGATCGTCGGTATCCCTATACCTTGTTCAATCTCGTTACCGGCAAGTCTCTTTACTCGTTCCGTAACTCACATCATCCCGTGATCAACTCCTTGGTCACATTGTGCACATTATGATGATGTCCTACCGAGTGGGCCCAGAGATACCTCTCCGTTTACACGGAGTGACAAATCCCAGTCTCGATTCGTGCCAACCCAACAGACACTTTCGGAGATACCCGTAGTGCACCTTTATAGCCACCCAGTTACGTTGTGACGTTTGGCACACCCAAAGCATTCCTATGGTATCCGGGAGTTGCACAATCTCATGGTCTAAGGAAATGATACTTGACATTAGAAAAGCTCTGAGCAAACGAACTACACGATCTTGTGCTAGGCTTAGGATTGGGTCTTGTCCATCACATCATTCTCCTAATGATGTGATCCCGTTATCAACGACATCCAATGTCCATGGTCAGGAAACCGTAACCATCTATTGATCAACGAGCTAGTCAACTAGAGGCTTACTAGGGACATGGTGTTGTCTATGTATCCACACATGTATCTGAGTTTCCTATCAATACAATTCTAGCATGGATAATAAACGATTATCATGAACAAGGAAATATAATAATAACCAATTTATTATTGCCTCTAGGGCATATTTCTAACAACAACCCGGTGATCGCTCTCTAACAGGGCGACGAGGAGGGGATCGCCGGGTAGGATTATGCTATGCGATGCTACTTGGTGAACTTACCATCTACTCTCTTCTACATGCTGCAAGATGGAGGTGGCCTGAAGCGTAGTCTTCGACAGGATTAGCTACCCCCCTCTTATTCTGGCATTCTACAGTTCAGTCCACAGATATGGCCCTTTACACATATACCCATGCATATGTAGTGTAGCTCCTTGCTTGCGAGTACTTTGGATGAGTACTCACGGTTGCTTTTCTCCCTCTTTTCTCCCTTTCCCTACATGGTTGCCGCAACCAGATGTTGGAGCCCAGGAGCCAGACGCCACCCTCGACGACGACTCCTACTACACTGGAGGTGCCTACTACTACGTCCAGGCCGCTGACGACGACCAGGAGTAGTTTAGGAGGATCCCAGGCAGGAGGCCTGCGCCTCTTTCGATCTGTATCCCAGTTTGTGCTAGCCTTCTTAAGGCAAACTTGTTTACTTATGTCTGTACTCAGATATTGTTGCTTCCGTTGACTCGTTTATGATCGAGCACTTGTATTCGAGCCCTCGAGGCCCCTGGCTTGTATTATGATGCTTGTATGACTTATTTTATTTTTAGAGTTGTGTTGTGATATCTTATCGTGAGTCCCTGATCTTGATCGTACACGTTTGCGTGCATGATTAGTGTACGATTGAATCGGGGGCGTCATAAGTTGGTATCAGAGCCGACTGCCTGTAGGAGTCCCCCTTCCACACTCCTTGGCCGAAGGCGGACGGCAAAGAGGCTAAGGTCTTTGCCGTCGGCTGGCGGACGGCAAAGTGCTCAAACATGCCAGTCCCTGGAATCACAGGTAGCTGCCATGTGGCATGTTTGCCGTCAGCTAGCTGACGGCAAAGAGCCTGTACAGGCCTATTTTTAATTTAATTCATTCAATTTGACAGCAATTCACAGATATACACAGATATACATATATATATACAGAACAAGCATATCCAACACACAAGTTTCATCATATATACATACATAACCAACACATATATAGTTCCATCCTTACATATTACAAAAGTTTCACATTGTTCATCCAACATCGTTATCCATCCATCCATATAACAAGTTCCAACCATGCAAGTTCATTGATACAAAATAAAAGCACAAATGGAAAAGAAGCACTCCATCCATGCAAGCTTCCGTGAATTAAATCAAATCTGCAAAATGATAAACAAGATGTTACAAGAAGAAGAAGAAAATGAAGAAGAAGAAGACTATAAGAAGTAAGCATACTTAAGTAAAATGGAGCTAAACTTGGTCATTTTGTGCTAACATAAGTAATTTTGGAGCTAACCTATAGGAAACTAAGCATATTAGAGATAACTTAGCATATTAGAGCCAACTTACACTACTGGAAATTGCTTATTTGCCGTCCGCCTTTTCTTTGCCGTCCGCTTACACAAAACGGACGGCAAAGAACTGGCTGATGGCAAAGATGGTCTTTGCCGTCAGCCTATTCTTTGCCATCCGCTAGCGGACGGCAAAGAATCTTTGCCGTCAGCTGGCGTACGGCAAAGAGAGAGATGGGCCCCACTAACGAGCTACGTAGAAAAAACCTAACGGCCCCCCTCTTTGTCGTCTGCTAGCAGACGGCAAAGAGTACAAAAGCGGACGGCAAAGGATGGCGGGCGGCAAAGAGTTGACCTAACTAACGGGCCGAGCCCCACCCCGGCCGCCCCACTCTCTCTCTCTCTCTGTCTGTGTTTCTCTCGTCCTCTCTTCCCGATGACCCGCTGCCGCCCCCTTGCCCCGCCGCCGCCCCCCTCCGCCGCCCCCTTGCCTCGCCCCGTCGCCCCGCACCCCTCCTCTGTGATGCCCCGACCTCCACCGCGCCGCCGCCGCCCCCTCGCCCAGCCGCCCCGCCCCCTCCCCTGCGTCGCCCCCCGCCCCGTCCCACCGCGGCTGTCCGGCCTCCCCCTCCACCGGGCCGCCGCCTCCTCCAGCGGCCGCCCTCCCATCCACCGACCGCCCCGCGCCTCCTCCACCGGCGATCCCCTGCAGGTGAGTTCTTCCCCCCTTTTTTTAGTTTAGTTTTTTTAGTTTAGTTTCTGTTTTAGTTATAGTTTTAGTTTAGTTTTATTTTCAGTTTAGTTTTAGTTTATTTTAGTTTAGTTTTATTTTAGATTAGTTTTAGTTTTAGTTTAGAAGAAGAAGAAGAGTAGAAGGAGTAGGAGGGAGGAAGAGGAGGAGGGAGAAGAAGAAGAAGAAGAAGAAGAAGAAGAAGAAGAAGAAGAAGAAGAAGGTCACTAAAGAAGAAGAAGGAGTAGGTCTAATTGTAGGTCTAATTGCCACCTAAAGAAGGGGTTGTTGACATTTCACTAGTTTTAGTATAAGATGAACTGATGTAGCGAAGATAAGATGGAACCCAGCTGGAATGAAAAATGAAGAGAGAATAGCTCTCTTCTCTTTTTTTTTCTGTTCTATGTGTCTTCTTTCCTTTCAGAACACGCAAAAGGCGTGCACGCCATTTGTATTAAGACAAAGAAGAGAGTTATCTTCTACTCCCTCCGTTCTGATTTACTCGTTGTGGTTTTAGTTCAAATTTGAACTAAAACCACGACAAGTAAATCAAAACGGAGGGAGTATATCTATCTATCTATCTATCTATCTATATACCTATACCTCTATATCTATTTATCTATACCTACCTATACTAATTACAGACTCCCAAAAAATTATCACGTTCATTAGAATTTACGAGCCGTTCATCTAGTAGGACCGAATTATTACGGCCTAGATCTACCTGAGATGACTCACTGATTTAAAACAAATCAAGCGCGGATTAAATAAAAGAGTCCATATCAAGTTTCCCTCAAAAAGAAAAGAGTCCATATCAAGTACGCCTCATCCCACCATGTACGGCTCATCATGTGTTTTATGTTTTTTTTTATCATGGAACTACAACAAACGAGCACAACTAATCAATCTAGAATAAGTAAAAAAAAGCTACGCAAAGGTCAAAAAAAAACCTAGACTATTCGCAAAAAAAAAAACCTAGACAAAAAAACAAATCTCCACGTACACTTGACCCAACGTCACATAATTACTAGCATGAGAAAATTAGATATAACAGATACGAAGGAAAATCAGAGAAAGCGATCTCCTGGGTCTTGCCAATCTAAACCAAACGTCCTTAATAATATCTGCCGCACCAGCTGCCCTAGCCCTAGCACATATAGCGTCCAAAACATAAAAACTGCCCTAGCGCATCCTCGCCTTCGCCGGGGCCGTATCACCTGCGTTCCCTCGACCGGTGCGTCTCAAGTCTGAGATTTGCTCTCCCTGACCTCTGACGTAGCCGCCGACTCTATCAAAGTCGAATCAGGTGCATCATCGATCCGGAGGTCTACGCCAATGTTTAGGAGGTTGTGTGCATCTCGCCAGACAAATAGATCACGTTGGATGAATCAAGTGCATCATCAATCGTGTCTCTTACATCTGTGTTGGCAGCCCGAAGAAATTGATTTCGAATACTGGTACGTAGGTACCTACCTACTAGCTCATCTGGCCGGATTTTTCTTTCCATGCAAAGAAGAGAGTTATCATCATTAATTATTGTTCTTTATTTAAGAGAGGTGGATCAAGCTCCAAATGAGCAGTGCCTGCTTGTTCCAATTGATTCGGTCCCTCTTAATTAGTACAACTACTTGATGAGCAAGTCGTACCACAAGGCCAGTGCAGCAATAGAATGTTTAAAGACTCGGACAGGCATGCATGTATTAGTACAACATTCCATTTGTCAAGCAGTGCCCTAATTAAAGCAAGAATTTGTGATTAAGAGGCTGTCAAACCTCAACACCCTCCCTTCTGATGTTAATGTTAGCCAGGTACGTACAGTGACGTTTGAACCGATCTGTGCTCATCTCACGTCTCATTTTGACAGATACAGGAGCCTCACAACATACTGTCCGTGCTCATTCTCATTCTGATGTTGTTAGTTTTCAGACAAATTAAAATCAACCAACTTGATCGTCGTCAAAGATTTCGCACGCCGGGAGATCAAATTATCCAATCAATTCTGGCAGGATTCAGTATGATTTGCTTTCTATAATGTTGCCTTACTATGCAGTACATGGAGGCTCAATGAATTCATTCATTCATGTGTTCATTCCCTTTTCTTCTTTTTTCTTGACAGGGTGCATGCTCCACCTAACATGAAACTGGAAGCGACATTGTTGAAGCAACGCACCTACTTGGTCGTCAAATTCAACAGTGCAGTTAATGCACGAAAGTGGAGTACACGAAAGGGGTCATTGTCTTGTCGCCATTTTTAGCATGATCATTAACTTATTGCAAACTGAAGGAAACAAAAATGGGCAAGATAAGATGGAGCTAGCCCAACTTGGAATGGCAAGATGTTTGCGGAGAGGATAGCTCTCTTCTTTTGGATTGGTGCACAATTGATAACATATACTCATCTTTTTTACCTGTTTGCAGGAAATGATAGAATGCAACTTGGAGAGAAAATAACCGGAGAGAGGGGGGAGGGGGGGCAACAATTTGAGAAAAGAAAGAAGAGGAGGATTGGGTCTAGGTAGGTAGTAGGTGATTGAAAATGAATGAATGATATTGGTGTGATAAAATTAACAACCTAGGTATACGCGCAGGACTTGTAAACTGAAACGGAGGTAGTAGGTAGAATCTATGTGTTAGTTTACTACTAATCCTAAGAGCATCTCTAGCCGTCCCCCCGAGATGCCCCCCACGGCTGCTTTTTGGGCGCCGGGCAGTAAAATATCCTCCACTCGCGCCCCCAAAGCATCACTGTTCGCCGGATTTAGACAAAATTGACGCCGGCAGTCCCACCCCAAACCCAGCCCCTGGGAGCAGCTGGGCGTGCCGGCGATTCCTTTTTCTTGTGGTTGGCCCACCGTCAGCCTCCCACAACCTCTCTCTTCTCTTTTCATCTGCGCCCCACCCACGTGCCCTCATCCTCTCTCCTCTCCCCTGCCCCTCTCTCTCGAGCGCAGAGGGCGTCGGCTGGAGCTGGTGAGACCGGGGTTGGCGAGGCTGGAGCTCGCCGTGTGTGGCCGGGACGGGCATGGCCGGAGCTGGCGAGACTGGGGCTGGCGAGGCCGGGGCGGGCGCTGGCCGGAGCTGGCGAGGCGGGGCCGTGGTCAAAGCGGGCAAGGCCGGGGCGGAGGTGGAGCGCGCGGCGGTCGCGGGCGCGCAAGCAGCAGCGCCTGGAGGAGCTCCGCGGGACGGTGGCTCGCTTCCGCGCGGAGAAGCGCGAGCTGGCCACCAAGCTGCCCGTCGTGGCGCGGCACGAGCTCGCCGTGCGCCGCCAGGACACGCGGCTCCGCGCCGCCGGCTCAGCGACGCGTGCCGCCTCCTCGCGCTACAGCGGCTCATGCAGCAGCTCCGGTCGCGTCGTCCGCAGCCGGGCGCTGGCAGCGGTCCGGGAGGAGCCGCTTTCCCGCCGGCGACAGAGCTGGGGCTGGGAGGAGTCGCTCGTCCACTCCGGTCCCCGCCGGTCCGCCGCGCGCCGCCCCCGCCCGGCTCTCGTCTCCGACGCACACCTCCATCGCTGGGTCGCCTCGCCGCCGTGCTCCTGGGGGCGCAACAGTGGAAAAAACTCCACCCCCAGGCCGAAGTTTTCGCCGGCAGCCCCCCAAGATGCGAAAAATTGCCTCCTGGGGGTGCCAACGGCTGGAGATGCTCTAGCACTAACACTAGTTGAAGCATGAAGCTTGTTGTGGTCCATGGACGGTGAACAAGGGCTTGGCGTTTTTTGCTTGAATAAGTACTTAGTTAACATACAATACATTAATACAAATTACCTCTGTTCTAAAAGATAAGACGTTTTGGTAGGCTAAAATCCTATTTTTGAAATGGAGGTAGTACAGCATATTGATGTGCTGCTGAATTTATGTATCAAGACATCACATATGTAGAAGAAAGCCAATACAAGTGGGTGAGTATCAAAGTTAAGGGCTCCTTTGGTTCATAAAAATTTCGTACTATTTTTTGGAGGAACTTTTCTAATGGTGGTCATTTGATTCGTTTGATTGGAATCCTTGGGAATTATTCAATTGGATTAATTGGTGCTCCCTTTGATCCATATTTTTTGTCGCTCAAACGGACATATCTAGATGTATTTTAGTGCTAGATATATCCTTTCGGGCGACAAGTAATATGGATCGAAGAGAGTGGTAAATTTTGGAGGAAAATTTCCATCAACTCAAACCCCCTATGGTAGAATTCATATGTTTTTCTTGTGCTATCAAACACTCTTCTATTCAAATTCATGTATAAGAGGACATGACACTTTGCTCATGTGTTTATTCTATTCATGCATTTTGTGAATCCTGCGAATCAAATAGGCCCTAAACATATGGAGTAGCACCAATGAGAGGGTGCCAAGTGTCAGAGCTAGACCCTCTGATACATGCATAACAAGGAGGAATGGCGTAGTGTAGTGTAGAGGATCCTTCTTTGTCCAGAATTTTCCTTTGTCCCTCCCATGTGCCCAATTCTCATGAACGAGGGTGCCAATTAAGTGTGACACTCCTTCACAATGATACAAAAGGAGAGAGGGAAATGCTCTAGTGCAGTGTAGATCTTCCATTCCTTTGTCCAGAAATTTCCTTTTCCCTCCCTCCCTTCCTCCCTCCCATGTGCCTTTTCTCTAGGAATTTCCTTTTCTGTTCAACACCTCACCATTAATTAATTATTTACTACTACTACACTCCTCCATTTTTCTTCTGTATTACTCAGACAAATCTGGGATCCTCCTTTGGACACAGCCTGCCGCCGAGATTACACCACCACCACCACCTGCCCCCCCCCCCCCCCCAACCCCCCGCCAAGTACCACACGCCACGTCGGATCTCGCCTGCCACACAGTCGATGTGTTGCTGACAAACGCATGCCACTGCCACAAGCACCTGTCGCGCTCTACGCCAACGCAACGCCGCTGCCTGGTGGCGTGTCTCGCGCCAACCAGCCACCACCTTGCAGAAGGGAGGAGAAAACCTACCAACGTCGACGCCGACCGGGCTTTGCACGTCAGCGCCCACAAGCATCAGCGTGGAGGGGGAAAGGAAGTGGCTTTTTCGTGTCTAATCTACTACTATTATTGGTTCAAGCATATGCATGTTGTGGTCAATGGACGGTAAACATATGGCTTAGCTTTGTTTTAGTGAACATACCACCTATGTAGAAGACATCTAAACTGTTGCACTTTTCAGTTATAAAAGTCAACCATTCCTAAGTTTGATCAAATATATAGAAGAAAAATCCAACAATACAATGTTGACCAAATAGATTACAAAAGTATATCTGATGGTAGATATATTGATATTGATTTGAGGGTGTCCTTATAATACCTCTTTCTAATAAATGGATTTGGCAGTTCTCCTGCTAACATTAAAAAAAACTATACTCATCTAATGTCTCATTTTTTACGGTGATCCAAACATCACAAATGGTACATGTTTCACGTACATTTCATCTGGGACCTAAACTGGAATTGGAAGCAAGATGGTTGATGAATCGATTTTGTCGTGAAATTCAATGGACGTGTTTAACTTCGGATCGATCTCTAATTACAGCCTCTCGGTGGAAAGTGGAGTGGAAAAATAGAAGAAGGGGTCGTTGGCTTCGCACCAGTTTTTCTATAATCTTCATTCATTCCAACCAAAAAAAAAGGGAAAGATAAGATGGAGCCCAAGTTGGAATGGAAAACGTTTGGAGGGGCCTGAACTCTTCTTTAGGATTCGTGTACAATGGCTAACAAATGGTAGAATGCTACTTGGATAGAAAATTACCCCAAAACAAGGGGCATGCTTTATGCATTGTGAAACTGATTGCCCTGTCAACAAATAGTGAAAGAAAAGAAGGTAGTTGGGTGGGTGAAAATGAATGAAGTCTACTCCTGTAGTCTAGTGATAAGGATGGAGCAAGCGAATTAGCACTCGTGAGGTTCACTTTGAGAATGAGACTATGAGAGGAGGGTGTCTTGGCAACAGTAGTACGATACCCGTACAGTCAAAGAATCAGTGGATGAAACCAAACCGTTTGCTGCTGGGTTTGGTCACCTACCAATTCAGTCAATGCTCTTGCTTAATCTAATCTCTCACTTGAGATTGTAGTTAATTGTTAGACCGTTGGACGGCCGGGTAGACCGGTTGGTAGAATGAGAATCTATGTTGGGGCCGTGTGTTAGTTTAGTACTCTCTGATACTAGTTGAAGCACCGATCAAGCATGATGTGGTCCATGGATAGTTTTAATGGAAAATCGGTGAGAAAAAACCCGAGATGTGAGGGGGGAAATCAAAAGGTAGGAGAGAAGAAAAACTTGCGTAAGGTTCTGCCGTCCTCTTATGATAGAATGAAGGAACCTTGCAATTTTTTTAAGTATGATAGACAAGTACTAGTTAATAACATACATACATACATATTGATGTGTCGTGGAATTTATCTCTCAAGGCCTTCACAATAGTAGAAGAAAGCCATAGGATCCCATATGATTTAAATCCTTAGAAGTTTTTCTTATGGTGGTCGTCTTGATTCGTTGGATTGGAATTCTTAGGAATATTTGTATAAGATTGATTGTACTACATTTTCAAGGTAAATTTTCATACACTCAAACCCTTTATTTTTCTTGTGCTTTCAAATACCCTTTCACTCAAATTCATGTAGTTTGGTAATCCTACATGATATAAGAGGACATGACACTCTAGTCCTGCGTTTTCATGTTCGTGTGTTTCGTCAAGTTAATCCCCAAAAAGTCAAAATCGGCTGACCAACCTCACCCTCGGTCGGTTGCCTCCAGCATGCTCGTCACGCACCGCCCATGCGTGCCCCACATGAGAGGCGCCTCCGACCTTATCCCTTCCCCTCTTTTTCCTCATTTGCTCGACACATCGTGCGCCCCGACGATCCTCCAGTCCAGCCACTGACCACGTAAATCCAACGGTTGCGTGTGACATGATCTAATGGTCCGCATGGTCACTGATCCGACAGCGGTAGTGTGGTGTAGAGGATCGTCCGTTCCTTTGTCCAGAAATTTCCCCTGTCCCTCCCATGTGCCTTCTCACTCGATGTAGATAGGAATTTCCTTTCCTAATAAATAAAAATAGGCCAAAATCTCACGTGAACGAGGGTGTCAATTAAGTGCGAGTGTCGACACTTTTCCACAGTGTATAAATTCAGTTAAAAATTCATCATTTCTAAGTTTGACCCAATGTATAGAATAAAAATCCAACAACTACAAAATACATCACAAAAATATATCTGATGGTAGATATACTGATATTGATTTGAGGGTGTTCTTATAACACCTCTTTCTAATAAATGGATTTTAGAGCTAACATTTAGTAAAAATGTAAGCTCATCTCATGTCTCATTTTGACGGTCATCCAAACAGCACGAAAAGGTACATGCTTCGTGTACATTTCATCTGGCACCTAAACTGGAATTGGAAGCAAGATGGTTGGCGAATCGATTTTGTCCTGGAATTCAACAAACGTGTTTAACTTCGGATCGATCTCTAGTTACACTCTCTCGATAGTGGAGTGAAAAATAGAAGAGGGGGTCATTGGCTCTCACCACTTTTACTATAATCTTCTGATTGCGAACCGCGAAAAAGGCAAAGATAAGATGAAGCCCAAGTTGGAATGGGAAACGTTGAGAGAGAGACAGAGAGAGAGAGAGAGAGAGAGAGAGCAGTTCTTCTTTTGGATTGGTGCACAATTGCTAACGATCATCTTTTCTCTCATTATGCGGGAAATCGTAAAATGCAACTTGGATAGAAAATTATCCCAAGATAAATGGCATGCTTTCTGCATTCTGAAATTGATTGCCCTGATCAACAAATTGAGAAAAAAAAGATAGGTGTGGATAGGTAGGTAGGTAGGTGGGTGAAAATGAATGGAGTTGGCCTCTTGGTGTGAGAGGTTTTGGGAATCCAAAGATAAGATGGAGCTCCATCTACTCTTGTAGCAAAGCAAATTAGTTGATGAAACCAAACCGTTTGATGGGTTTGGTCAGCTATTAATTTAGTCAAAGCTCTTGCTTAATCTAATCCCTCGCTGAGATTGTAATTAATTATTAGACTGCTGGACAGACAGAATGGTTGGTAGAATGAGAATCTATGTTGGGGCCGGGTGCTAGTTTAGTACTCCTTGATACTAGTTGAAGCACCAATCAAGCATGTCATGGTCCATGGATGGTTGTAAGGAAAAAACGATGAAAAAAAAACCCAGAGATGTGAGGAGGAAATCAAAATGGGAAAAGGAAAGGAAAGCTTGTGTAAGGTTGGGCAAAATATGAGCGGACGACGGAACTTTATGTCTTCTTTAAGCACGAGAGAAGTACTATCAGTAGTTAATAACATACACAAATTAATACTACGCCTTTAACTTTTTGTAAGATGTTTGTTCAGTCTATGGTAACGTAAAAAACGTCTTATATTAACGATCCAGCCAGCCGCCGGCGCCTCTAAAACCAGTCTAAGTCATCTGTCTCCCGTCGGCGTCTTTGGCGGCCCTAGGGCCATGGAGACGTGATGGATCCCGGTCTTTGCCGTGGGAGCGCTTCATTTTCAGATGTTTTTTTAGTTTTGTTAGGTATATGTCCGGCTCAGTAAGGCGAGACGGCGGCGGCTCCCTGAAGACAGAATAAGGTTCTTCTCGCCTAGCCCTCGTCTCGGTGGTGCATCTAGCATCATCGAAGGGCATGTGGAGTTGTGTATCCGATGGATCTCGCGTGATTTGATCAGTGCTTGTCTTTGGTTGATCTACTCGGATCTGGTCTTCGTTCGTCTACGTCTGTGTGTCTTCAGGTTGGATCCTTTCGATCTACGCGTCTTTTCATCGGCATCGGTCGCTGCTCTAGTGCGTTGGTCCTATAAGGCCTTAGCACGACAACTTCCCGACTGTCTACTACAACAAGTTTTGCCAGACTTCGACGTGGGAGGGGCGATGATGGCGGCGCCCCTTCGGCTCGCTTCAGTGTTTGTGGTCGTCGCTAGGTGGTCCAAAAATCTGGATGTAATTTTTATTATTTCTGGTGTTTATTGTGCTGCCATGATTGAAAATGAACAGATTAGAAGTTTCTCGCAAAAAAAAGGTTTTATATTAAGTGATGAATGGGGTACATACATATTGATGTGCCACCGATTTTATCTATCAAGACCTACACAATAGTAGAAGAAAACCACATAAATCCCATAGGATTTTTTTCTTACGGTGGTCGTCTTGATTCATTAGACTCGTATTCCCATGAATACTTGTATAAAATTCATTTGTACTATATTTTGAAGGTAAATTTTCATACACATAAACCCTTTGGTTGAAATCCTTTGTTTTTCCTTGTGCTATCAAACACTCTTTCGTCCAAATTCCTATAGTTTGGTAATCCTATATGATACAAGAGGCGTGCCAAATTCCTATAGTAGTGAATCCAGAAAAAGTCCAAATCGGCTGACCAATCTCAGCCTCGGTCGGTCGTCTCCCGCACGCTCGTCATGCACCGCCCATGCGTGCCCCACACACGAGGCGTCTCATAGCTTATCTCTTTCCCTCTTTCTCCTTGTTCGCTCGCCAGATCGTGCACCCCAACAATCCTTCGGTATGATGACGCGGATCCAACGGCTACGTGCGACATGATCCAGCGGTCCGCATGCTCACCGATCCGACGCAGGTACGTAGTGTAGTGTAGAAGATCCTCCATTCCTTTGTGCAGAATTTTCCTTTGCCCCTCCCATGTGCCTTATCACTCTATGTAGATAGGAATTTCCTTTTTCAGTCAAATAGACCCAGTGCCAATTAAGTGTCAGCACTACACACAGTAACACACGAAGAGAAAAGAGAGAGAGAGAGAAAGGGCCCGCCGTTCCTTTGTTCAAAAATTTCCATTTTCCCTTCCATGTGCCATCTCTCTCACTCTATGTAGATAGGAATCTCCTTTTTCCAATAAAATAGGCCAAAATCTCACGGGTGCCAACTACGTGTCAGCACCGGCAGACACTCTTTCACGGTGACACACAAAGAGAGAGAGAGAGAAAGGGTCCTCCGTTCCTTTGTCCAAAAATTTCCTTTGTAGCAACAACTACAATATTGACCAAATACATTATGAAAAATATATATGATGGTGGATACATTGACATGGATTTGGGGGTGTTTTTATAATACCCCTTTTTAATAAATGGATTTGACAGTTCCCTCCTAAAATAAAAATAATATCTATGCTCTCATTTCATGTCTCATTTCGGTGTTCCAGACATCACAAAAAGGTACATGCTTCATGTACATTTCATATGGCACCTAATCTAGAATTGGAAGCAAGATGGTTGACGAATCGATTTTGTCATGAAATTTGACAGACATCTTTAATTTCGGATCAATCTCTAATTACACTCCCATGATCAGAAGTGGATTGAAAAATAGAAGAAGGGGCCGTTGGTTTCGCACCAACTTTAGTATAACCTTCATTCATTCCAACGAAAAAAGGGCAAAGATAAGATGGAGCCCAAGTTGGAATGCGAAACGTTTGGAGAGAGCATAGTCCTTTTGGATTTGTGCACGACAATGGCTAACGATCATCTTTTCGCTCATTCTAGGGGAAATGGTAAAGCGCAACTTGGAGAGAAAATAAGTAGCATGCGTTCTGAAATTGATTGCCTGATCAACGCATTGAGAAAGAAAGAAGATAGGGGTGGACAGGTAGGTAGGTTGGTGGGTGAAAATGAATGGAGTTGGCGTAAGATGGAGCACCGTCTATTGCTGTAGCAAGCAAATTAGTATACGCAAGGTTCAGTTTGAGAATTAGAGGGGGGCTGGGCAAAGTAATATGATAATCCCTTTGTAAAAAAATATAAGAGCGTTTAGATCACTAAGAGTACCAAACCGTTTGCTGGGTTTGTTAACCTACTAGTTTAGTCGAAGCTCTCGCTTAATCTAATCCCTCACTTAGATTGTAGTTAATTATTAGACCACTTAACAGATAGATTGATTAGTAGAATGAGAATCTATGTTGGGGCCGGGTGTTAGTTTAGTACTCCCTGGTACTAGTTGAAGCACCGATCAAGCATGCCGTGGTCCATGGATAGTTTTAACGAAAAAAACCCGAGATGTGAGGGGGAAAATCCGTAAGGTACCGTCATCCGCTTATGATGGATAAGTATGATAGAATGATGAAACCTTAGATTTTCTTTAAGTATGATAGATAAGTATCAACACCGGCTGGATATTCTCCGTCTTGTATTAAAGGAGTTCCGATCTGGACATGGAGGTCTGGACGTGGAGGGCTAGCCAGGAGGGCTGCGGCAGTCTTGCTCCAGCCCGTCGGCGCCCCACGATGCCTAGTGCCTTCCCCTGCACAACAGATCAGATCTGATTGGTTCATGATGGGGGAGCAGGCGAGGGCTCGTCCTCTCACAGATCCGTCTGGATTTGGTATGCAGCAGGCGTCCTCCATTGGCCGGCGCCATCCGGTAGTGGTATTCATCAGGCCTTACTGTGGCAGCATCGGCCGACTTCTCGAGCTACAGATTGCGATGGCCGCACAAGGATCTTTTGTGAGGGTTTCCTTCAGATTCGGTGGCTATTGTCTGTGGCTCGTACCAACGAATTTGTGGGATGCAGCCAAAATGCTCCTTTGTGAGTTTTTGGTGGCTCTCACTTTTGTCCAGCTTGCCTTCAGCGATGAGACACAACCTATGGACGACGATTTAACGTAGAGGGTGAGGTTGTGCAGCGGCAGTGTTTGCAGCTGTTGGGATCGCGGGAAAGTGGTGGCGACAACACATGATTAACTTCAATTCGGTGGTGCTTCTGGACTACCTAGTCTCGAGCTCCGAGGTGAAAATCCTAGGTCTGACCCAAGTTGGTTATACCTGGCAATGGCGATGTTTTTTCGTCGTTACCTTGTTGAAGGCATTGCTCGGATATGCTCAGACTTGTTCTTCAGGGTAAAAACCTAGAATCTAATCTTTGATGGTTGGATCCGGTGACAACGGCGTTTGAGCGTTGTTCCCTTCCTGAAGGCGTTGCTGTTGAAGAACTTCGTCATCCTTATGGTGTCCAGAGAATGTTGGTGCGGATAAGGTTGTTACTGTAGTTTGTCGATCGCTATGTTGATCGCTTCGGCTTTTTTCTTCTTCTTTTTCCATGCTAAGGCATAGCTTTGGTCTTGTATGACTTTGCTATTTGCCGGTGTATTTGGTGTGTGTTGGCTGTGTGCATCTTAACTATGCAGAGGCCGGGTGTGTGCTCATTATGTTTGTATTCACTTGATGCTTCATTTTGAGTTAATAAAATCCACCCTTTATCGAAAAGTATTAGTTAATAACATACATATTGATGTGCCGTGGAATTTATCTATCTAAGCCTTCAGAATAGTAGAAGAAAGCCATAGGATCCCATATGATTTAAATCCTTAGAAAATTTTCTTACGGTGGTCGTCTTGATTCGTTGGATTGGAATTCTTAGGAATATTTTGAATAAGATTGATTGTACTACATTTTGAAGGTAAATCTTCATACACTCAAACCCTTTTTTTTTCTTGTGCTGTCCAACACCCTTTCATACAAATTCCTGTAGTTTGGCAATCCTACATGATATAAGAGGACATGACACTATTCCAGCGTTTTTCATGTCCGTGTGTTTCGTCAAGTTAATTTCAAAAAAGTCCAAATCGGTTGACCAACCTCAACCTCGGTCGGTCACCTCCCGCATGCTCGTCACGCACCGCCCATGCGTGCCCCACACGGGAGGCGCCTCCGACCTTATCCCTTCCCCTCTTTTTCCTCCGGCCCGACCACGTGACCATGCGAATCCAACGGCCACGTGCGACGTGATCCAACGTTCCACGTGGTCACCGATCCGACGCCGGTAGTATGGTGTGGTGTAGAGGATCGATCGCCCGTTCCTTTGTCCAGAAATTTCCTTTGCCCCTCACATGTGCCTTCTCACTCTATGTAGATAGGAATTTCCTTTTGCATCAAAGATAAGCCAAAATCTCAACGTGAAGGAGGGTGCCAATTAAGTGTCAGCACCACTATACGTACACCCCTTCACAATAAAACACAAAAGAGGGGGAAAGGGACCTCCATTCCTTTGTCCACAAATTTCCATTTTCCCTCCTAAACATCCCATGTGCCGTGTGTAGATAGGAATTTCCATTTCTGTTGCGCTCCGCTCCCATTAATTCATTACTGCCGCTACCACAACCTTCCTCTTCCTCCCTCCAGCAGTGCCACCGCTACGGCTGCCACCGAGAACGTATCAGGTGCACCAAGCCAACTCATGCACCGAATGCACCCATGTTGTATGAGCCATTGGATAAAATATTGAAGGATATGATCAGCCTGGTAGTTGGATTGTTGGAACATTGCAGAATAGTTATTTTTATTTATCAAAATCAACCCGCACTACACATCTCCCTCTGCTATAAATAAATCTACGTGTTTTATAATTTGTTTGGTTCAAACAAAAAGGTGTCATATATTTTAAACTAAGTGTCCGATTTCTGATCCATTTTGATCATCATTGTTTTGACGGGATCTTCGTATCAAGATCAATATTGAGTAGGCTTCTAAAAATTAATACTCCCTCCATTCCTTGATATAAGGTGTATAGATTTTTGAGAAAAAATCTGAAATATAAGGTGCATTGCATTGCACCACTCGTTTGGATAATTTTTTTTCGGGATTTGATTACATTTACTTATATTATGCAAGCTCCTCTATTTTATCATGTCAATTAGTCATGTGTAATATCGCCCAAAACTTGTGAAATTTTCACTCCACGTGCGTTCTTTAATTTCCGTGCCAAAAACTATACACCCTATATTTAGGAACGGAGGGAGTATGTTTGTACTTTTTGAAATTGAACTCGAAACTTGACTACAACACATACATGTTTTGCATCTTTCTCACATGCGCTTCCCGGGTGCAAATCCTTCTAATACATCACAAGTTCCGAGTCAAGCTTAAGAAACCCAGCAAATAATAATTTTTGGAAACATATTGAATATCAATCTTATTTTGAATATCTTGTCAAGACAAAAATGACAGTCAAAACGGATCTTAAATTGATCATTCGGTTCAAAATATATGAACCAGTTTGTGTTTGGGCCAGAAAAATAAACATACAGATTTCTTTGATGGGACCGTGTGCTGTGGAGTGCGGGTTAGTTTGTAGAAAGTGCAAGGTTGTCTTTGCAAAAAAAAGGTATAGTCCTTCTTTTGACCAAAATCTAGCCCATTAATTTTTCATCTAAGGGTCCTGAATGCACCGGTGCATTGGGTGCACAAATTGGCTCGGTGCACCTGATATGTTCTCGGCTGCCACCCTCTTTGCCCCCCCCCCCCCCCCACACCTTCTCCATTCTTCCTTTGCTTCAGTTACTCCTCCCTGCTCCACTCCAACCATCCCCACCCCGCCCACAAGAACTCCACTCCATCTGCAGAGGTGCAAAGATCTTGGTTCCGGCGAGGGGAACCACCGACCCACCGAGCAAGGGAGGCGGAGAGGGGAGATCCCTGCCGCCGCCATGGCCGAGAAGGAGGCCGGCAACACTAAAATTTCCCCACATAAATATTGGTTGGTTAACGAATAACTCAGAATCACACCATGGAAGACCCACCAAATCACCGATAAATAAGAATAAAACACACTTTATCATCTCCACCACCCGCCAAACTAAATATTCCACCAGTTCCAAAATATAAGGGGCATTAGTTTTGTAGAAAGTCAAATTTCTTCAACTTTGACCAAGTTCAGAGCAAAAATATTGACATCCACAATATTAAACAAAAAGTTACGGAAAATTCATTTCATGATGAATTTAAAAATACTGATTTGATGTTATGGATTTTGATATATTTCTCTCCAAGTTTTATTGAACTTAAAATGATTGACTTTTCAAACCATATATTTGGAAATAGAATGATTATTTTTTAAGAAACCCAACAAGACCAATGGCACAGCAAAGCATGCCCAACCCTTCTAGTGTAGAAGAAAGCCAAGACAAGTGGGTGAATATCAAAGTTAAGGGCTCCTTTGGTTCATAGAAATTTCGTACTATGATTTTTGAAGGAATTTTTCTAATGGTGGTCATTTGATTCGTTTGATTGGAATCCTGTCAGCAACCCTGGAAGCGTCGACACTGAAGACACGCAGGAGAGCGCTGTAGCAGATCAAGGCGTTGCCGGCAACAGGAAGCCAGATGCTGAACCCACGCTACGGCCCAAGAACCTTCCCCAGTGGCTTGCAGGCCTGAACTGGGCCCGTTGATCGGGTGTAACGTTAAATAGGCGTCTCTCTCCCTCGAGAGGGGTGGCTAGGATTTGGACGGCTGAGGCCGGTGGCTTGTAACGGATAGAGGTGCGGGAGGTTGGGTGGCTTTCCTCTACCGAATTCAAATTACTAGCTCGATTCATACCAATCCATGGCGAGCGTGAGCGATTCCGGCGAGTAGCTCACATCTAGTATCAGAGCCTCCGTCCTGGAGCTTCCAATCCACCCCACCGCACATGCTACAGTGATCGACGGCGACGCCAGGCGATGGAGGAACTCAGCCCCGAGAGCTGCGCCGTCTACGAGCTGCTTCGTCACGAGTTCGCCGACGACCTGGATCGGAAGCTGGAGACGCAAGGTGAGACGCTCCTCCAGTCCATGGGCAAAATTATCGACGCGAACAACACCACCCTCGACAAGCTCATGACCGCGCGGGCGGACCGCATCCGCGACGAGATCGCCCTCGACCTGGAGCAATTGAGGACGGATCTGTACAAGCACGAGGAAGCTGAGCCGGATCCGAAGGTCGACTCCGGCCAAAGTTCGCGCGGTGCTGGGCGAGGTCATGGATGCATGACCAACGCCCTTGGCTTCGACAACGAAAACCGGGGGAAGGCACATAATGTTTATGTACCTCCTCCGGTCAGAGGTGCGCGTGATTCACTACAGTCCCCCCGAATTTTTTCTCCCCGTGAATTCCAGTCTGTGGATGCTTCTGATCATTCATCCTTTTCTTCTCAACTGGAAATGCCCAAATTCGATGGCTCCAATCCCCGTCTCTGGAAAAATCGGTGTGAGGACCAGTTCCGTCTATGGAATACACCACAGCACCGATGGATTTCTCTGGCAACAGCTCAGTTTGAAGGCACGGCAGCCAGATGGTTGGAGTCGGTTCAGCGACGCATGCCAAATTCATCCTGGACTGAATTTTGTAATGCCTTGCAGAGCAGGTTTGGTCGCAACCAGCATCAGACGCTCCTCAGAAAATTGTTCCGCATCGCTCAGGACAGCACTGTGGAGGATTATGTTGAACGTTTTGCAGAGCTCTATGATCAGTTAACAGCATATGAGGACGCTCCAAACTCTCTCCATTATACTACCAGGTTCCTGGATGGGTTGAAACCCGGAGTTCGGATAGCTGTTGCATTACAGAAACCCAAAGACCTTGATGCAGCTTATGAACTGGCATTACTGCATGAGGAATTGGGGGAAACTGTCAGCAATTCATCAGGTTCAGTGTCTAGGAGAAGTACTACTGTTCCTTCTTATGGCAACAGCAAGGGCAGACCACCAGAGGAGAAGAAGGACACTGCTAAAGGTACTCCAACTGATGACAAATGGTTAGCACTACGAAACTACAAGAAATCTAAAGGTTTGTGTTTCGTGTGTGGAGAGAAGTGGGCGAAGGATCGTGTATGTAAGTCTACAGTCCAGTTGCATTTTGTGCAAGAGATGATTGAACAAATGCAGTCCAGTTACGGTGAAGAATCTGAATCTGATAATGATCAACAGTCAGTTTCCTCTGTCCACACAATCAAGTTGTCTGCAGCAGCTATGGGCAAGGAACCAGAGGCACCAGTGTTGCAACTAAAAGTTGTACTAAAAGGCCAAGCACTGCAATTCCTAGTAGATTCTGGGAGTACACATTCCTTCTTGGACGCCAAGTATTCTTATATTCAGGGTGTTTCTCCTATCAAACCTATCACAGTTACTGTTGCAGGTGGAACAACAATTCACTGTCTGCATCAGATAACTGACTGTAACTGGCAATGCAATGGTCATGGGTTTTCCTCTGATTTCAGATTATTGCAATTGCAAACCTATGATGGAATACTGGGATTGGATTGGCTTGCACAGCATAGTCCAATGTTTGTTGATTGGGTAGAAAAGTGGATGTCATTTACTAAGGAGGGCCAAACTGTTACTTTGCAAGGAATTTCTTCTGAAGAACATAGTTATACTTGTGTAGCTCTTTCTGCTATCCAGATGGGTGAACCAGATCAAATACATCCAGAGATGCAATTGCTTGTTGAGGAATTTGCTGATGTTTTTGCTACTCCAACTGAGCTTCCTCCCAGAAGGCCTTGTGATCATAAAATTCCTCTTATTCCAGGGGCAAGGCCTATATCCATGAGACCTTATAGAATTGTGCCACAACTCAAGGATGAACTGGAGAAACAAATTAAATAAATGCTCAAGGCTGGGATAATCAGGCCTAGCAACGGTCCATTTTCCTCTACAATACTACTAGTTAAGAAAAAAGGTGGAGAGAGGAGGTTGGTGATTGATTACAGAATGTTAAATGCCATCACTCTCAAGGGCAAGTTTCCCCTGCCAGTTATTGATGAATTGCTGGATGAGTTGTCAGGAGCTGCTTGGTTTACCAAACTGGATTTAAGAGCAGGTTATCATCAAATCCGACTAGCCCCAGGAGAGGAATACAAAACTGCTTTCCAAACCCATGATGGTCATTATGAATTCACTGTGTTGGCAATGGGGCTTGCTGGAGGACCTGGCACTTTCTAGGGGGCTATGAATACTACACTCACTCCTACTAACAGGAAAACCACTTTCTGTTTCTTTGATGATATAATGGTTTTCAGCAAAACATATGCAGAGCACTTGAAACATGTCAGGGAGGTACTCTGTCTTTTGAGAGCTGATCAGTGGAAGGTTAAACTCACTAAATGTGCTTTTGCCCAACAACAGATCAATTATCTGGGTCACACCATTAGTGCTGAGGGAGTTCCAACAGATCCTAGTAAGGTAGAAACAGTATAGAACTGGCCTACTCCCAGCAATGTCAAGGAGGTCAGAGGATTCTTAGGGCTCAGTGGATATTACAGGAAGTTCATCAAACATTATGGCATTATTAGCAGGCCCCTGACAGATCTGTTAAAGAAGGGGGTTCCTTTTTGTTGACTTCTGTTACTGATCTAGCTTTCAATACACTCAAGCAAGCCCTAGTGGAAGCACCAGTCCTGGCATTGCCACAATTTGATAAGCCTTTTGTGATTGAAACAGATGCATGTGACACTGGAATAGGAGTTGTTTTAATGCAAGAAGGACATCCACTGGCTTATGTAAGCAAAGCTCTTGGCCCTAAAAACATAGCACTGTCAGTATATGAGAAGGAGTATATGGCTATCCTATTAGCTGTGGAACAATGGAGGTCTTATGTTCAAATGCAGCAGTTTACTATTAAAACTGATCAAAGAAGTCTAATACACTTGCAAAATCAGAAGTTACACACTATCTGGCAACAGAAAGCTCTCACAAAACTAATGGGAATGAACTATCAAATTGTTTACAAGAAGGGAGTTGACAACACTGCAGCTGATGCACTTTCTAGGAAACCACACCCTCAAGTTTTCCACATATCCAGAGCTCAACCAGTGGGGCTGGAGGAAATGGTTAATAGTTATGCTCATGATGATAAGATTACTGAAATTTTGTAGCAACTGTCTGTGGACCCAGCTGCTAAACCTAACTATCAGCTTGTGCATGGTCTCTTGAGGTATAAAGGTTGTATTTGGATTGGTAACAACCTGGAGCTGCAGCATAAGATCTTTTCTGCATTTCATGACAGTCCTGTAGGAGGACATTCAGGGTTTCCAGTAACTTACAACAGAATCCATTCCCTGTTTCGTTGGGCTGGCATGAAAGCTTTCATCAAAAACAAGGTGCAATCCTGTGTGGTTTGTGAACAAGCTAAAGCTGAACGAGTATATTATCCAGCCCTTCTTTCTCCATTGCCTGTTCCTAAACGAGCCTGGGAAACTGTTACTATGGATTTCATCACTGGGTTGCCAGTTCCTGCTAGTTTGATTGCATTCTGTTGGTCATTGACAAATTCACCAAATATGGTCATTTCATGGCTCTGCGACCCCCATTTACTGCTCAAAAAATTGCAGAGATTTTCCTGGATAATGTTTACAAGTTACATGGTATGCCTGAACTCATTGTATCTGAAAGGGATCCTGTTTTTACCAGCAACTTCTGGCATACTCTTATTAACAGAACTGGCACTCATTTGTGTTGGAAATATGCCCTAGAGGCAATAATAAATGGTTATTATTATATTTCTTTGTTCATGATAATTGTCTATTGTTCATGCTATAATTGTGTTATACGGAAATCGTAATACATGTGTGAATATATAGACCACAACGTGTCCCTAGTAAGCCTCTAGTTGACTAGCTCATTGGTCAACAGATAGTCATGGTTTCCTGACTATGGACATTGGATGTCATTGATAACGGGATCACATCATTAGGAGAATGATGCGATGGACAAGACCCAATCCTAAGCATAGCATAAAAGATCGTGTAGTTCGTTTGCTAGAGCTTTTCCAATGTCAAGTATCTTTTCCTTAGACCATGAGATCGTGTAACTCCCGGATGCCGTAGGAGTGCTTTGGGTGTACCAAACGTCACAACGTAACTGGGTGACTATAAACGTGCACTACGGGTATCTCTGGAAGTGTCTGTTGGGTTGACACGGATCGAGACTAGGATTTGTCACTCCGTATGACGGAGAGGTATCTCTGGGCCCACTCGGAAATGCATCATCATAATGAGCTCGATGTGACTAAGGAGTTAGCCACGGGATCATGCATTACGGTACGAGTAAAGTGACTTGCCGGTAACGAGATTGAACAAGGTATTGGGATACCGACGATCGAATCTCGGGCAAGTAACGTACCGAATGACAAAGGGAATTGTATACGGGATTGATTGAATCCTCGACATCGTGGTTCATCCGATGAGATCATCGTGGAACATGTGGGAGCCAACATGGGTATCCAGATCCCGCTGTTGGTTATTGACCGGAGAGGCGTCTCGGTCATGTCTGCATGTCTCCCGAACCCGTAGGGTCTACACACTTAAGGTTCGGTGACGCTAGGGTTGTAGAGATATTAGTATGCGGAAACCCGAAAGTTGTTCGGAGTCCCGGATGAGATCCCGGGCGTCACGAGGAGTTCCGGAATGGTCCGGAGGTGAAGAATTATATATAGGAAGTCCAGTTTCGGCCACCGGGAAAGTTTCGGGGGTTATCGGTATTGTACCGGGACGACCGGAAGGGTCCCGGGGGTCCACCGGGTGGGGCCACCTATCCCGGAGGGCCCCATGGGCTGAAGTGGGAAGGGAACCAGCTCTTAGTGGGCTGGGGCGCCCCCCATGGGCCTCCATCTGCGCCTAGGGTTGGAAACCCTGGGGGTGGGGGGCGCCCCACTTGACTTGGGGGGGGGGGGTTTCCCCCCTGGCCGCCCCCCCCCTTGTAGATGGGTTCCAGGGCCGGCGCCCCCCCCTCCAGGGGGCCTATATATAGTGGGGGGGAGGGAGGGCAGCAGCACCACAGCCCCTGGCGCCTCCCTCTCCCCCTGCAACACCTCTCCGTCCCGCTTGTGCTTGGCGAAGCCCTGCCGGGATCCAGCTACTTCCACCACCACGCCGTCGTGCTGCTGGATCTCCATCAACCTCTCCTTCCCCCTTGCTGGATCAAGAAGGAGGAGACGTCGTTGCTCCGTACGTGTGTTGAACGCGGAGGTGCCGTCCGTTCGGCACTCGGTCATCGGTGATTTGGATCACGGAGAGTACGACTCCATCAACCCCGTTCATTGGAACGCTTCCTCTCGCGATCTACAAGGGTATGTAGATGCACTCCTTTCCCCTCGTTGCTAGTATACTCCATAGATGGATCTTGGTGATGCGTAGGAAATTTTAAAATTCTGCTACGATCCCCAACAGTGGCATCATGAGCCAGGCCTATGCGTAGTTACTATGCACGAGTAGAACACAAAGCAGTTGTGGGCGTAGATGTTGCCAATTCTTCTTGCCGCTACTAGTCTTATCTTGTTTCGGCGGTATTGTGGGATGAAGCGGCCCGGACCAACCTTACACGTACGCTTACGTGAGACAGGTTCCACCGACTGACATGCACTAGTTGCATAAGGTGGCTAGCGGGTGTCTGTCTCTCCCACTTTAGTCGGAACGGATTCGATGAAAAGGGTCCTTATGAAGGGTAAATAGAAATTGGCATATCACGTTGTGGTTTTACGTAGGTAAGAAACGTTCTTGCTAGAAACCTATACAAGCCACGTAAAAACTTGCAAGATCTCCTCCACCGCTTGCGCTTGGCAAAGCCCTGCCGGGATCCCGCTACTTCCACCACCACGCCGTCGTGCTGCTGGATCTCCATCAACCTCTCCTCCCCCCTTGCTGGATCAAGAAGGAGGAGACGTCACTGCTCCGTACGTGTGTTGAACGCGGAGGTGCCGTCCGTTCGGCGCTAGGATCATCGGTGATTTGGATCACGACGAGTACGACTCCATCAACCCCGTTCTCTTGAACGCTTCCGCTCGCGATCTGCAAGGGTATGTAGATGCACTCCTTCCCTCTCGTTTCTAGTAAACTCCATAGATTGATCTTGGTGATGCGTAGAAAATTTTGAATTTCTGCTACGTTCCCCAACAGTGGCATCATGAGCTAGGTCTATGCGTAGTTTCTATGCACGAGTAGAACACAAAGTAGTTGTGGGCGTCGATGTTGTCAATTTACTTGCCGTTACTAGTCTTATCTTGTTTCGGCGGCATTGTGGGATGAAGCGGCCCGGACCGACCTTACACGTACGCTTACGTGAGACAGGTTCCACCGACTGACATGCACTAGTTGCATAAGGTGGCTAGCGGGTGTCTGTCTCTCCCACTTTAGTCGGAACGGAGTCGATGAAAAGGGTCCTTATGAAGGGTAAATAGAAATTGGCATATCACGTTGTGGTTTTACGTAGGTAAGAAACGTTCTTTCTAAAAACCTATACAAGCCACGTAAAAACCTGCAACAACAATTAGAGGACGTCTAACTTGTTTTTGCAGCATGTGCTATGTGATGTGATATGGCCAGAAGATGTGATGAATGATATATGTGATGTATGAGATTGATCATATTCTTGTAATAGGAATCACGACTTGCATGTCGATGAGTATGACAACCGGCAGGAGCCATAGGAGTTGTCTTTATTTTTTTGTATGACCTGCATGTCATTGAATAACGCCATGTAAATTACTTTACTTTATTGCTAAGCGCGTTAGCCATAGAAGTAGAAGTAATCGTTGGCGTGACAACTTCATGAAGACACAATGATGGAGATCATGATGATGGAGATCATGGTGTCATGCCGGTGACAAAGATGATCATGGTGCCCCGAAGATGGAGATCAAAGGAGCAAAATGATATTGGCCATATCATGTCACTATTTGATTGCATATGATGTTTATCATGTTTACATCTTATTTGCTTAGAACGACGGTAGCATAAATAAGATGATCCCTCACTAAAATTTCAAGAGACGTGTTCCCCCTAACTGTGCACCGTTGCGAAGGTTCGTTGTTTCGAAGCACCACGTGATGATCGGGTGTGATAGATTCTAACGTTCGAATACAACGGGTGTTGACGAGCCTAGCATGTACAGACATGGCCTCGGAACACATGTGAAACACTTAGGTTGACTTGACGAGCCTAGCATGTACAAACATGGCCTCGGAACACAAGAGACCGAAAGGTCGAACATGAGTCGTATAGCAGATACGATCAACATGGAGATGTTCACCGATGATGACTAGTCCGTCTCACGTGATGATCGGACACGGCCTAGTTTGACTCGGATCATGTATCACTTAGATGACTAGAGGGATGTCTATCTGAGTGGGAGTTCATTAATCAGATGAACTCAATTATCATGAACATAGTCAAAAGGTCTTTGCAAATTATGTCATACGCTTTAGTTCTACTATTAAAGATATGTTCCTAGAGAAAATTTGGTTGAAAGTTGGTAGTAGCAATTATGCGGACTGGGTCCGTAAACTAAGGATTGTCCTCATTGCTGCACAGAAGGCTTATGTCCTTAATGCACCGCTCGGTGTGCTGAACCTCAGCGTCGTCTGTAGATGTTGCGGAACATCTGACATACACGTTTTGATAACTACGTGATAGTTCAGTGCGTAATGCTAACGGTTTAGAATTGTGGCACCAAAGACGGTTTTTTGAAACGTCGCAGAACATATGAGATGTTCCGAAAACTGAAATTGGGATTTCAGACTAGTGCCCGCGTCAAGAGGTATGAGACCTCTGACAAGTTTCTTAAGCCTGCAGACTAAGGGAGAAAAGCTCAATCGTTGAGCGTGTGCTCAGATTGTCTGAGTGCCACAATCGCTAGAATCGAGTGGGAGTTAATCTTCCAGATGAGATAGTGATGGTTCTCCATAGTCACTGCCACCAAGCTAGTAGAGCTTCGTGATGAACTATAACATATCAGGGATAGTTATGATGATCCTTGAGCTATTCGCGATGTTTGACACCGCGAAAGTAGAAATCAAGAAGGAGCATCAATTGTTGATGGTTAGTAAAACCACTAGTTTAAGAAGGGCAAGGGCAAAAGGGATACTTCATGAAACAGCAAGTCGTTTGCTGCTCTAGTGAAGAATCCCAAGGTTGAACCCAAACCCGAGACTAAGTGCTTCTGTAATGAGAGGAACGGTCACTGAAGCAGTACTACCCTAGATATTTGGTAGATGAGAAGGCAGGCAAGGTCGACAGAAGTATATTGGATATACATGTGTACTTTACTAGTACTCCTAGCAGCACCAGGGTATTAGATACCGGTTCGGTTGCTAAGTGTTAGTAACTCGAAATAAAAGCTGCGGAATAAACGGAGACTAGCTAAAGGTGAGATGACGATATGTGTTGGAAGTGTTTCCAAGGTTGATGTGATCAAGCATCGCATGCTCCCTCTACCATCGAGATTGGTGTTTGCGTTGAGCATAAACATGATTGGATTATGTTTATCGCAATACGGTTATTCATTTAAGGAGAATAATGGTTACTCTGTTTATTTGAATAATACCTTCAATGGTCTTGCACCTAAAATGAATCTCGATCGTAGTGATACACATGTTCATGCCAAAAGTAATGATAGTACCACATACTTGTGGCACTGCTATTTGAGTCATATTGGGATAAAACGCATGAAGAAGCTCCATGTAGATGGATCTTTGGACTCACTCGTTTTTGAAAAGATTGAGACATGCAAACCATGTCTATTGGTATATATGCATGAAGAAACTCCATGCAGATGGATCGTTTGGACTCACTTGATTTTGAATCACTTGAGACATGCAAATTATACCACATGGGCAAGATGACTGAAAGGCCTCGTTTTCAGTAAGATGGAACAAGAGAGCAACTTGTTGGATGTAATACATTTTGATGTGTGCAGTCCAATGAGTGCTGAGGCATGCAGTGGATATCGTTATGTTCTTACTTCACAGATGATTTGAGTAGATGTTGAGTGTATTTACTTGATGAAACACAAGTCTGAATTATTGAAAGGTTCAAGTAATTTCATAGTGAAGTTGGAGATCGTCGTGACAAGAGGATAAAATGTCTATGATATGATCATAGAGATATCTGAGTTACGAGTTTGGCACACAATTAAGACATTGTGGAAAGTGTTTCACAATTAATACCGCCTGGAACACCATAGTGTGATGGTGTGTCCGAACATCATAACTGCACCCTATTGGATATGGTGCATACCATGATGTCTCTTATCGAATTACCACTATCGTTTATGGGTTAGGCATTAGAGACAACCGCATTCACTTTAAAAAGGGGCACCACGCAATTCCGTTGAGACGACACCGTTTAGAGAAACCTAAGTTGTCGTTTCTTAAAAGTTTGGGGCTGTGATGCTTATGTGGAAAAGTTTCAGGCTGATAAGCTCGAACCCAAAGCGGATATATGCATCTTCATAGAATACCCAAATCAGTTGGGTGTACCTCCTATTTCATATCTGGAAGCAAAAGTAATTGCTTCTAGAAACGAGTCCTTTCTCGAGGAAAAGTTTCTCTCGAAAGAATTGAGTGGGAGGATGGTGGAGACTTGATAAGGTTATTGAACCATAACTTCAACTAGTGTGTAGCAGGGCACAGGAAGTTGGTCCTGTGGCACCTACACCAATTGAAGTGGAAGCTTATGATAGTGATCATGAAACTTCGGATCAAGTCACCACCAAACCTCGTAGGACGACGAGGATGCGTGCTACTTCAGAGTGGTACGTGATCCTGTCTGAGATATCATGTTGTTGCACAATACTGAACCTACGAGCTATGGAGAAGCGATGGTGGGCCCATATTCCGACAAATGGTTAGAAGCCATGAAATCCGAGATAAATGGATCTTTAAGAAGAAGACGGACGTGTACGGTAATGTTACCGTCCATGAAGCTCGACTTGTGGCAAAGAGTATTTCCACAAGTTCAAGGAGTTGACTACGATGAGATTTTCTCATCCGTAGCGATGCTTAAATCCGTCGGAATCATGTTAGCATGAGCTGCATTTATGAAATCTGGCAGATGGATGTCAAAACAAGTTTCCTTACCAGTTTTCGTAAGGAAAGGTTGTATGTGATATAATCAGAAAGGTTTTGTCGATCCTAAGGATGCTAATAGGTATGCTAGCTCCAGCGATCCTTCCATGGACTAGAGCAAGCATCTCGGAGTCAGAATATACGCTTTGATGGAGTGATCAAAGTTTTTGGGTTTATACAAAGTTTGTTAGAAACTTGTATTTACAATAAAGTGAATGGGAGCGCTACAACATTTCGGATAAGTATATGTGAATGACATATTGTTGATCCAAAATGATGTAATATTTCTGGAAAGCATAAAGGGTTGTTTGAAAGGAGTTTTTCAAAGGAAGACCTGGATAAAGCTGCTTACATATTGGGCATCAAGATCTATAGAGATAGATCAAGACGCCTGATGATACTTTCAAAGAACGCACACCTTGACATGATTTTGAAAGAGTTCAAAATAGATCAGCAAAGAAGGAGTTCTTGGCTGTGTTACAAGGTGTGAGTATTGAGTAAGACTCAAGACCTGACCACAGCAGAAGAGAGAGAAAGGACGAAGGTCGTCCCCTATGCTTTAGACGTAGGCTCTATAGTATGCTATGCTGTGTACCGCACATGTAGTGTGCCTTGCCATGAGTTGGTCAAGGGGTACAATAGTGATCCGGCAATGGATCACATGACAGCGGTTGAACTTATCCTTAGTATCTAGTGGACTAAGGAATTTTCTCGATTATGGAGGTGAAAAGGAGTTCGTCGTAAAGGGTTACGTCGATGCGAACTTTGACACTAATCCGGATGACTCTGAGTAGTAAACCGGATTCGTATAGTAGAGCAGTTATTTGAAATGGCTCCAAGTAGCGCGTGGTAGCATCCACAAGATGACATAGATATTCGTAAAGCACACACGGATCTGAAAGGTTCAGACCCATTGACTAATAACTTCTCTCACAAGCACAACATGATCAAACCAGAACTCATTGAGTGTTAATCACATAGTGATGTGAACTAGATTGTTGACTCTAGTAAACTCTTTGGATGTTGGTCACATGGTGATGTGACCTATGAGTGTTAATCACATGGTGATGTTGTAGGAGATATGCCCTAGAGGCAATAATAAATGATATTATTTATCTCCGAGTTCATAATTATGTTTATGTTCCATGCTATAACTGCTATGGTTCTCGAGTCTGCAATAACCACGAGGCTCGGAGGAAGACTCATATGCACGTGTGGAATAATAAACGGTAAAATGTATTCCTAGTCTGGCCTCTAAGACTAGCTCAAGTGTTGCATGATGGTTATGTTTTCCTGATCATGGGCATGTGTATGTCAGCAACCTTGAGGGCACAATGTTAAGAGAACATTTGTGTTGAATCGACCCGGCATGATGTTATGCTATGAGATTCATTCGTCACAAGTTTATTGGTACATAACACAGAGATGGTTAACGTTTGCATGATTCCTTAGACCATGAGAGTATCGAGTTTCTTCATGCTTGCTTCATGAACTTTGGGGTTTGTTAAACGTCATCCGTTAATGGGTGGCTATTACGGCGGCTTACGGGTTCATGGAAAAGTGTGTCAAGTAACTTGATAGCTCAAGATTGGGATTTGCTCCTCCGACGATGGAGAGATATCTCTGGGCCCTCTCGGTGTTACGGTATCCATCATCGTCTGGCCAGACACTTTGTGATTTGATCACGGGGATGCCGGAACACGATAACGAGAAAAGAGAACAATACCGGTAACGAGGTAGCTAGCATTGTGGACAAGTTGTTGATCCACAGGAATGCCAACATGTCTCACCTCGGGTGTTTGTAACATATTGCGAAGCAACAGGAATAGCACACGGCAACTGGAGGTTCACTCGAATATTTATTCGTGTGGGTATAGGGGTCAATATGGGTGTCCACGGCTCCGATGTTGATCATTGATCGGAAGGGGTTCCGGGTCATGTCTATACTTCACCGAACCTATAGGGTCACACGCTTAAGGGTCATCTATCTGCTGAATACTAGACAGGGAGTCTGAGAGAAAATCACCGAAAAAATTTCGGACAGCGGAATCGTACCGCAGAGAGAGGTCATCGGATAAGTTTCGATGATACTGAAAAGTTGTTTCGGGAAACACCATTAAGTCAAATTGGTTTCGGCACATGCCTGATAATTCTTGGAGGATGCCAGAATCATTCTGGAAGCTTTTTGGAATTTTCTGAGATAAAAACCGGAAATGTTCCGGAGCTGCCGGAGCCACTTCAGATGCGTTTCGCAGATGAAAATCACTAAAACCGGAATTGTTTCGGAACACGTTGAAAATAATTTTAGTGGGTACTGGAAATGTTCTTAGCCCACATAAATATTTTCAGTTCGATCAGACGCTGAAAAATGTCGTCGTGAATAGTGAAAATCAGCTTTATGGTTACTTTATGGAAAGCCACCTTTTGGGGCTTTGCTCCAAAAGATCTTGGGGATGACATGGATGGATAGGAGCCATTTTTTGGGCCCCTCATGGGGGTGTGGCCGGCCACATGGGGTATCCCCCCTTGGGGACCCTCTTGTTCCTTGGTTTCACTCCTAGGTCCTTGTGGAAGGACTTCATTCATGTGCATTTTGGGTTTTTTGTGAAACTACCCTACCCCCTTGGGATTTCCTATAAATAGAGGTGGAGGGGCAGCCCTCCACACTCATCCCTTGCTCTCATACACATGCCATGCATTATCTGGCTTCTTCTCTCCCTCCCACGAAAAGAGTTTCGTAGAGCCGTAAGGCTGTCTGGGTTCCGGCAGGAACTAGTTCTGGACGGCGAAGCCCTGCCGGATAGATGACATCGTATGTGTGCAACTCTGTAGAGAGATCGTAGTTTCGGTCTTAGTTCGTGAGTGCCTCCCGAAGGGCTGTCCGTGTGACCGTCCGAGTTTCGAAGGTCCTCCCGAAGGGCTGTCCGAGTGACCGTTCGAGTTTCGAAGGTCCTCCCGAAGGGCTGTCCGCGACACCGTCCGGGGGCTGTTCGACCGCCTCCCGGAGGGCTGTCTGAGGAGCAGATGAGGGTATACATCCTCGCGGTTGGGAGGTTGTAAATCCTAGCTGCGGGGATCTGCACCGCCGATCGTCATCGACTCTACTTCCCGCTGCGCTACGAGTCGGTAACGAAAAGGTCAAACCATGTATGCAGTCTCCATAGTGGTCCTGGGCTGGTGCGTAGGTCGGAAAATTTTTGTTTTCTGTCACGTTCCCCTTCAGATGTGGACTAGATTATTGACTCTAGTGCAAGTGGGAGACTGTTGGAAATAGGCCCTAGAGGCAATAATAAATAGGTTATTATTATATTTCCTTGTTCATGATAATCGTTTATTATCCATGCTATAATTGTATTGATAGGAAACTCAGATACATGTGTGGATACATAGACAACACCATGTCCCTACTAAGCCTCTAGTTGACTAGCTCGTTGATCAATAGATGGTTACAGTTTCCTGACCATGGACATTGGATGTCGTTGATAACGGGATCACATCATTAGGAGAATGATGTGATGGACAAGACCCAATCCTAAGCCTAGCACAAGATCGTGTAGTTCGTTTGCTCAGAGCATTTCTAATGTCAAGTATCATTTCCTTAGACCATGAGATTGTGCAACTCCCGGATACCGTAGGAATGCTTTGGGTGTACCAAACGTCACAACGTAACTGGGTGGCTATAAAGGTGCACTACAGGTATCTCCGAAAGTGTGTGTTGGGTTGGCACGAATCGAGACTGGGATTTGTCACTCCGTGTAAACGGAGAGGTATCTCTGGGCCCACTCGGTAGGACATCATCATAGTGTGCACAATGTGACCAAGGAGTTGATCACGGGATGATGTGAGTTACGGAACGAGTAAAGAGACTTGCCGGTAACGAGATTGAACAAGGTATCGGGATACCGACGATCGAATCTCGGGCAAGTAACATACCGATGGACAAAGGAAATTGTATACGGGATTGATTGAATCCTCGATATCGTGGTTCATCCGATGAGATCATCGAGGAGCATGTGGGAGCCAACATGGGTATCCAGATCCCGCTGTTGGTTATTGACCGGAGAGTCGTCTCGGTCATGTCTGCGTGTCTCCCGAACCCGTAGGGTCTACACACTTAAGGTTCGGTGACGCTAGGGTTATAGAGATATTAGTATGCGGTAACCCGAAAGTTGTTCGGAGTCCCGGATGAGATCCCGGACGTCACGAGGAGTTCCGGAATGGTCCGGAGGTAAAGATTTATATATGGGAAGTCTTATTTTGGTCGCCGGAAAAGTTTCGCACTTTATCGGTATTGTACCGGGAGTGCCGAAAGGGGTCCGGGGGTCCACCAAGGGGTCCACCAGCCCCAGGGGGCCACATGGGCTGTGGGGGGTGCGCCTTGGCCTATATGGGCCAAGGGAACCAGCCCCAAGAGGCCCATGCGCCAAGAGATAAGATAAACGGAGAGTCCTAAAGGGGGAAGGCACCTCCGAGGTGCCTTGGGGAGGAAGGACTCCTCCCTGGCCGCACCCTTCCTTGGAGGAAGGGCCAAGGCTACGCCCCCCCCCCCCCCTCCCTTGGCCCTATATATAGTGGGGGGGAGGGAGGGCAGCAGCAACCCAAGCCCTGGCGCCTCCCTCTCCCTCCCGTGACACCTATTCCTCCCCGCTTGCGCTTGGCAAAGCCCTGCCGGGATCCCGCTACTTCCACCACCACGCCGTCGTGCTGCTGGATCTCCATCAACCTCTCCTCCCCCCTTGCTGGATCAAGAAGGAGGAGACGTCGCTGCTCCGTACGTGTGTTGAACGCGGAGGTGCCGTCCGTTCGGCGCTAGGATCATCGGTGATTTGGATCACGACGAGTACGACTCCATCAACCCCGTTCTCTTGAACGCTTCCGCTCGCGATCTACAAGGGTATGTAGATGCACTCCTTCCCTCTCGTTACTAGTAAACTCCATAGATTGATCTTGGTGATGCGTAGAAAATTTTGAATTTCTGCTACGTTCCCCAACAGGAGCAGTAAGCTGGTGCAGTTGCAAGCAAAGCGTCGTGGCGGGATCTACATGTGAAGCGGAGTACATGGCAGCCTCAGAGGCAGCGCAAGAAGCAGTCTGGATGAAGGAGTTCATTACCGACCTAGGGGTGATTCCCAATGCGTCGGGCCCGATGACTCTCTTCTGTGACAACACTGGAGCTATTGCCCTTGCCAAGGAGCCCAGGTTTCACAGGAAGACCAGGCATATCAAGCGTCGCTTCAACTCCATTCGTGAAAGTGTTCAAAATGGAGACATAGATATTTTTAAAGTACATACGGACCTGAATGTAGCAGATCCGTTGACTAAACCTCTCCCTAGGGCAAAACATGATCAACACCAGAACGCTATGGGTGTTCGATTCATCACAATGTAACTAGATTATTGACTCTAGTGCAAGTGGGAGACTGTTGGAAATATGCCCTAGAGGCAATAATAAATGGTTATTATTATATTTCTTTGTTCATGATAATTGTCTATTGTTCATGCTATAATTGTGTTATCCGGAAATCGTAATACAGGTGTGAATATATAGACCACAACGTGTCCCTAGTAAGCCTCTAGTTGACTAGATCGTTGATCAACAGATAGTCATGGTTTCCTGACTATGGACATTGGATGATATTGATAACGGGATCACATCATTAGGAGAATGATGTGATGGACAAGACCCAATCCTAAGAATAGCATAAAAGATCGTGTAGTTCGTTTGCTAGAGCTTTTCCAATGTCAAGTATCTTTTTCTTAGACCATGAGATCGTGTAACTCCCGGATGCCGTAGGAGTGCTTTGGGTGTACCAAACGTCACAACAGAACTGGGTGACTATAAAGGTGCACTACGGGTATCTCTGGAAGTGTCTGTTGGGTTGACACGGATCAAGACTGGGATTTGTCACTCCGTATGACGGAGAGGTATCTCTGGGCCCACTCGGTAATGCATCATCATAATGAGCTCGATGTGAATAAGGAGTTAGCCACGGGATCATGCATTATGGTACGAGTAAAGTGACTTGCCGGTAACGAGATTGAACAAGGTATTGGGATACCGACGATCGAACCTCGGGCAAGTAACGTACCAAATGACAAAGGGAATTGTATACGGGATTGATTGAATCCTCAACATCGTGGTTCATCCGATGAGATCATCGTGGAACATGTGGGAGCCAACATGGGTATCCAGATCCCGCTGTTGGTTATTGACCGGAGAGGCGTCTCGGTCATGTCTGCATGTCTCCCGAACCCGTAGGGTCTACACACTTAAGGTTCGGTGACGCTAGGGTTGTAGAGATATTAGTATGCGGAAACCCGAAAGTTGTTCGGAGTCCCGGATGAGATCCCGGACGTCACGAGGAGTTCCGGAATGGTCCGGAGGTGAAGAATTATATATAAGAAGTCCAGTTTCGGCCACCGGGAAAGTTTTGGGGGTTATCGGTATTGTACCGGGACGACCGGAAGGGTCCCGGGGGTCCACCGGGTGGGGCCACCTATCCCGGAGGGCCCCATGGGCTGAAGTGGGAAGGGAACCAGCCCTTAGTGGGCTGGGGCGCCCCCCATGGGCCTCCCCCTGCGCCTAAGGTTGGAAACCCTGGGGTGGGGGCGCCCCACTTGACTTGGGGGGGGGGGGGGGAGTTTCCCCCCCTGGCCGCCCCCCCCCCCCCTTGTAGATGGGTTCCAGGGCTGGCGCCCCCCCTCCAGGGGGCCTATATATAGTGGGGGGAGGGAGGGCAGCAGCACCACAGCCCCTGGCGCCTCCCTCTCCCCCTGCAACACCTCTCCGTCCCGCTTGTGCTTAGCGAAGCCCTGCCGGGATCCCGCTACTTCCACCACCACGCCGTCGTGCTGCTGGATCTCCATCAACCTCTCCTTCCCCCTTGCTGGATCAAGAAGGAGGAGACGTCGCTGCTCCGTACATGTGTTGAACGCGGAGGTGTCGTCCGTTCGGCACTCGGTCATCGGTGATTTGGATCACGGCGAGTACGACTCCATCAACCCCGTTCATTGGAACGCTTCCGCTCGCGATCTACAAGGGTATGTAGATGCACTCCTTTCCCCTCGTTGCTAGTATACTCCATAGATGGATCTTGGTGATGCGTAGGAAATTTTAAAATTCTGCTACGATCCCCAACAATTTGAATATGAGCTCGGCTTTGTTGGGGATCGTTGCAGAAATTAAAAAATTTCTACGCATCACCAAGATAAATCTATGGAGTAACTAGCAACGAGAGAGAGGGGAGTGCATCTTCATACCGTTGAAGATCGCGAGACGGAAGCGTTACAAGAACGCGGATGAGGGAGTCGTACTCGTAGCGATTGAGATCGCGGTTGATTCTGATCCAAGCGCCGAACAACGGCGCCTCCGCGTTCAACACACGTGCAGCCCGGTGACGTCTCCTGCACCTTGATCCAGCAAGGAGGAGGGAGAGGTTGAGGAAGAGGGCTCCAACAGCAGCACGACGGCATGGTGGTGATGGAGTGGCAGTTCTCCGGCAGGGCTTCGCCAAGCTCACGCGGAGGAGGAGAGGTGTTGGGGAGGGGAGGGGCTGCGCCTTGGATGTGGTTTTGCAGCCCTCCCTCTACCCCTCTATTTATAGGGAGAAGGGGGAAGGGGGCCGGCCCCTCTAGATGAGATCTAGAGGGGGGGCGGCGGCCAAGGGGGAGGGGGCTTGCCCCCCAAGCAAGGGGGCGCCCCCTTTAGGGTCCCCCCCCCCCCACCCTAGGCGCATGGGCCCTAGGGGGGATGGTGCCCAGCCCACTTAGGGGCTGGTTCCCTTCCACCTACAGCCCATAAGGCCCTCCGGGGCAGGTGGACCCCCGGAACCCCTCCGGTGGTCCCGGTACAATACTGGTATACCCCCGAATATTTCCGATGACCGTATGATGACTTCCCATATATAAATCTTCACCTCCAGACCATTCCGGAACTCCTCGTGATGTCCGGGATCTCATCCGGGACTCCGAACAACATTCGGTAACCACATACAAATCTTCCTTATAACCCTAGCGTCATCGAACCTTAAGTGTGTAGACCCTACGGGTTCGGGAATCATGCATACATGACCGAGACCGCTCTCTAGCCAATAACCAACAGCGGGATCTGGATACCCATGTTGGCTCCCACATGTTCCACGATGATCTCATCGGATGAACCACGATGTCGAGGATTCAAGCAATCCCATATACAATTCCCTTTGTCAATCGGTACGTTACTTGCCCGAGATTCGATCGTCGGTATCCCAATACCTCGTTCAATCTCGTTACCGGCAAGTCACTTTACTCGTTCCGTAATGCATGATCCCGTGACTAACTACTTAGTCACATTGAGCTCATTATGATGATGCATTACTGAGTGGGCCCAGAGATACCTCCCTGTCATACGGAGTGACAAATCCCAGTCTTGATCCGTGCCAACCCAACAGACACTTTCGGAGATACCTGTAGTGCACCTTTATAGCCACCCAGTTACGTTGTGACGTTTGGTACACCCAAAGCATTCCTACGGTATCCGGGAGTTGCACGATCTCATGGTCTAAGGAAATGATACTTGACATTAGAAAAGCTTTAGCAAACGAACTACACGATCTTTTATGCTATGCTTAGGATTGGGTCTTGTCCATCACATCATTCTCCTAATGATGTGATCCCGTTATCAATGACATCCAATGTCCATGGTCAACGAGCTAGTCAACTAGAGGCTCACTAGGGACATGTTATGGTCTATGTGTTCACACATGTATTACGATTTTCGGATAACACAATTATAGCATGAACAATAGACAATTATCATGAACAAGGAAATATAATAGTAACCATTTTATTATTGCCTCTAGGGCATATTTCCAACAGTCTCCCACTTGCACTAGAGTCAATAATCTAGTTACATTGTGATGAATCGTACACCCATAGAGTTCTGGTGTTGATCATGTTTCGCTCGTGGAAGAGGTTTAGTCAACGGATCTACGACATTCAAATCCGTATGCACTTTACAAATATCTATGTCTCCATTTTGAACATTTTCACGAATGGAGTTGAAGCGACGCTTGATGTGCCTGGTCTTCTTGTGAAATCTGGGCTCCTTGGCAAGGGCAATAGCTCCAGTGTTGTCACAGAAGAGAGTCATCGGCCCCGATGCATTGGGAATAACTCCTAGGTCGGCAATGAACTCCTTCATCCAGATTGCTTCATGTGCTGCCTCCGAGGCTGCCATCTACTCCGCTTCACATGTAGATCCCGCCACTACGCTTTGCTTGCAACTGCACCAGCTGACTGCCCCACCATTCAAAATATACATGTATCCGGTTTGTGACTTAGAGTCATCCAGATCTGTGTCGAAGCTAGCATCGACGTAACCCTTTACGACGAGCTCTTCATCACCTCCATAAACGAGAAACATATCCTTAGTCCTTTTCAGGTACTTCAGGATGTTCTTGACCGCTGTCCAGTGTTCCATGCCGGGATTACTTTGGTACCTTCCTATCAAACTTACGGCAAGGTTTACATCAGGTCTGGTACATAGCATGACATACATAATAGACCCTATAGCCGAGGCATAGGGGATGACACTCATCTTTTCTTTATCTTCTGCCGTGGTCGGGCATTGAGCCGTGCTCAATCTCACACCTTGCAATACAGGCAACAACCCCTTCTTGGACTGATCCATATTGAACCTCTTCAATATCTTATCAAGGTATGTGCTTTGTGAAAGACCTATGAGGCGTCTCGATCTATCTCTATAGATCTTGATGCCTAATATGTAAGCAGCTTCTCCAAGGTCCTTCATTGAAAAACACTTATTCAAGTAGGCCTTTATGCTTTCCAAGAATTCTATATCATTTCCCATCAATAGTATGTCATCCACATATAATATGAGAAATGCTACAGAGCTCCCACTCATTTTCTTGTAAACACAGGCTTCTCCATAAGTCTGTGTAAACCCAAACGCTTTGATCATCTCATCAAAGCGAATGTTCCAACTCCGAGATGCCTGCACCAGCCCATAGATTGAGCGCTGGAACTTGCATACCTTGTCAGCATTCTTAGGATCGACAAAACCTTCCGGCTGCATCATATACAATTCTTCCTTAAGGAAGCCATTAAGGAATGCCGTTTTGACGTCCATTTGCCATATCTCATAATCGTAGAATGCGGCAATTGCTAACATGATTCGGGCGGACTTCAGCTTCGCTACGGATGAGAAGGTCTCATCGTAGTCAACTCCTTGAACTTGTCGATAACCCTTAGCGACAAGTCGAGCTTTATAGATGGTAACATTTCCATCCGCGTCCGTCTTCTTCTTAAAGATCCATTTATTTTCTATCGCTCGCCGATCATCGGGCAAGTCTGTCAAAGTCCATACTTTGTTTTCATACATGGATCCTATCTCGGATTGCATGGCTTCAAGCCATTTGTTGGAATCTGGGCCCGCCATGAAGGAAATATGCCCTAGAGGCAATAATAAAGTATTATTTATTTCCTTATATCATGATAAATGTTTATTATTCATGCTAGAATTGTATTAACCGGAAACATAATACATGTGTGAATACATAGACAAACAGAGTGTCACTAGTATGCCTCTACTTGACTAGCTCGTTAATCAAAGATGGTTATGTTTCCTAGCCATAGACATGAGTTGTCATTTGATTAACGAGATCACCTCATTAGGAGAATGACGTGATTGACTTGACCCATTCCGTTAGCTTAGCACCCGATCGTTTAGTATGTTGCTATTGCTTTCTTCATGACTTATACATGTTCCTATGACTATGAGATTATGCAACTCCCGTTTACCGGAGGAACACTTTGTGTGCTACCAAACGTCACAACGTAAATGGGTGATTATAAAGGTGCTCCACAGGTGTCTCCAAAGGTACTTGTTGGGTTGGCGTATTTCGAGATTAGGATTTGTCACTCCGATTGTCGAAGAGGTATCTCTGGGCCCACTCGGTAATGCACATCACTATAAGCCTTGCAAGCATTGTGACTAATAAGTTAGTTGCGGGATGATGTGTTACGGAACGAGTAAAGAGACTTGCCGGTAACGAGATTGAACTAGGTATCGAGATACCGACGATCGAATCTCGGGCAAGTAACATACTGATGACAAAGGGAACAACGTATGTTGTTATGCGGTCTGACCGATAAAGATCTTCGTAGAATATGTGGGAGCCAATATGGGCATCCAGGTCCCGCTATTGGTTATTGACCGGAGACGTGTCTCGGTCATGTCTACATAGTTCTCGAACCCGTAGGGTCCGCACGCTTAAAGTTACGATGACAGTTTTATTATGAGTTTATGTATCTTGATGTGCCGAAGGAGTTCGGAGTCCCGGATGAGATTGGGGACATGACGAGGAGTCTCGAAATGGTCGAGACGTAAAGATCGATATATTGGACGACTATATTCGGACTTCGGAAAGGTTCCGAGTGATTCAGGTATTTTTCGGAGTACCGGAGAGTTACGGGAATACGTATTGGGCCTTATTGGGCCATACGGGAAAGAAGAAAAAGGGCCTCAAGGGTGGCCGAACCCCTCCCCTTGGTCTGGTCCGAATTGGACTAGGGAAGGGGGGCGCCCCCTTCCTTCCTTCTCTTTTTCCCTTCCTCTTTTCCTATTCCATATGGGAGGTGGAATCCTACTAGGACTAGGGAGTCCTAGTAGGACTCCACACTTGATGCGCCCCCTCCTAGGGCCGGCCTCCTCCTCCCTTGCTCCTTTATATACGGGGCAGGGGGACACCCCAGAGACACAACAATTGATCCTTGAGATCTCTTAGCCGTGTGCGGTGCCCCCCTCCACCATATTACACCTCGATAATACCGTTGCGGAGCTTAGGCGAAGCCCTGCGCTGGTGGAACATCATCATCGTCACCACGCCGTCGTGCTGACGAAACTCTCCCTCAACACTCGGCTGGATCGGAGTTCGAGGAACGTCATCGAGTTGAACGTGTGTAGAACTCGGAGGTGCCGTGCGTTCGGTACTTGATCGGTCGGATCGTGAAGACGTACGACTACATCAACCGCGTTGTGATAACGCTTCCGCTGTCGGTCTACGAGGGTACGTGGACAACACTCTCCCCTCTCGTTGCTATGCATCACCATGATTTTGCGTGTGCGTAGGAAATTTTTTGAAATTACTACGTTCCCCAACAGTGGCATCCGAGCCTGGTTTTATGCGTTGATGCTATGCACGAGTAGAACACAAGTGAGTTGTGGGCGATATAAGTCATACTGCTTACCAGCATGTCATACTTTGGTTCAGCGGTATTGTGAGATGAAGCGGCCCGGACCGACATTACGCGTACGCTTACGCGAGACTGGTTTCACCATTCGGAGCACTCGTTGCTTGAAGGTGACTGGCGGGTGTCTATCTCTCTCACTTTAGTTGAACCGAGTGTGGCTACGCCCGGTCCTTGCGAAGGTTAAAACAGCACCAACTTGACAAACTATCGTTGTGGTTTTGATGCGTAGGTAAGAACGGTTCTTGCTAAGCCCGTAGCAGCCACGTAAAACTTGCAACAACAAAGTAGAGGACGTCTAACTTGTTTTTGCAGGGCATGTTGTGATGTGATATGGTCAAGACATGATGTGATATAATGTGTTGTATGAGATGATCATGTTTTGTAACCGAGTTATCGGCAACTGGCAGGAGCCATATGGTTGTCGCTTTATTGTATGAGATGCAATCGCCATGTAATAGTTTTACTTTATCACTAAGCGGTAGCGATAGTCATAAAAGCAATAAGTTAGCGAGACGACAACGATGCTACGATGGAGATCAAGGTGTCGCGCCGGTGACGATGGTGATCATGACGGTGCTTCGGAGATGGAGATCACAAGCACGGTGCTTCGGAGATGGAGATCACAAGCACAAGATGATGATGGCCATATCATATCACTTATATTGATTGCATGTGATGTTAATCCTTTATGCATCTTATCTTGCTTTGATTGACGGTAGCATTATAAGATGATCTCTCACTAAAATTTCAAGATAAAAGTGTTCTCCCTGAGTATGCACCGTTGCAAAAGTTCTTCGTGCTGAGATACCACGTGTTAATCGGGTGTGATAGGCTCTACGTTCAAATACAATGGGTGCAAAACAGTTGCACACGCGGAATACTCAGGTTAAACTTGACGAGCCTAGCATATACAGATATGGCCTCGGAACACAGAGACCGAAAGGTCGAGCGTGAATCATATAGTAGATATGATCAACATAGTGATGTTCACCATTGAAACTACTCCATCTCACGTGTTAATCAGACATGGTTTAGTTGCTTTGGATCACGTAATCACTTAGATGATTAGAGAGATGTCTATCTAAGTGGGAGTTCTTAAGTAATATGATTAATTGAACTTAAATTTATCATGAACTTAGTACCTGATAGTATCTTGCTTGTCTATGTTAATTGTAGATAAATGGCCCGTGCCATTGTTCCGTTGAATTTTAATGCGTTCCTTGAGAAAGCAAAGTTGAAAGATGATGGTAGCAATTACACGGACTGGGTCCGTAACTTGAGGATTATCCTCATTGCTGCACAGAAAAATTAGGTCCTGGAAGCACCGCTAGGTGTACCACCTGCACCAGCAACTGCAGACATTGTGAATGCCTGGCAGTCACGTGTTGATGACTACTCGATAGTTCAGTGTGCCATGCTTTACGGCTTAGAACCGGGTCTTCAACGACGTTTTGAACGTCATGGAGCATATGAGATGTTCCAGGAGTTGAAGTTAATATTTCAAGCAAATGCCCGGATTGAGAGATATGAAGTCTCCAATAAGTTCTATAGCTGCAAGATGGAAGAGATTAGTTCTGTCAGTGAGCATATACTCAAAATGTCTGGGTATAACAATCACTTGATTCAACTGGGAGTTAATCTTCCGGATGATAGCGCCATTGACAGAATTCTTCAATCACTGCCACCAAGCTACAAGAGCTTCGTGATGAACTATAATATGCAAGGGATGAGTAAGACAATTCCCGATCTCTTCGCAATGCTAAAGGCTGCGGAGGTAGAAATCAAAAAGGAGCATCAAGTGTTGATGGTCAGTAAAACCACTAGTTTCAAGAAAAAGGGCAAAGGGAAGAAGAAAGGAAACTTCAAGAAGAACAACAAGCAAGTTGTTGTTCAGGAGAAGAAATCCAAGTCTGGACCTAAGCCTGAAACTGAGTGTTTCTACTGTAAGCAGACTGGCCACTGGAAGCGGAACTGCCCCAAGTTTTTGGCGGAAAAGAAGGATGGCAAGGTTAACAAAGGTATATGTGATATACATGTTATCGATGTGTACCTTACCAATGCTCGTAGTAGCACCTGGGTATTTGATACTGGTTCTGTTGCTAATATTTGCAACTCGAAACAGGGGCTACGGATTGAGCGAAGATTGGCTAAGGACGAGGTGACGATGCGCGTGGGAAATGGTTCCAAAGTCGATGTGATCGCCGTCGGCACGCTACCTCTACATCTACCTTCAGGATTAATATTAGACCTAAATAATTGTTATTTGGTGACAGCGTTGAGCATGAACATTATATCTGGATCTTTTTTAATGCGAGACGGTTATTCATTTAAATCAGAGAATAATGGTTGTTCTATTTATATGAATAATATCTTTTATGGTCATGCACCCTTGAAGAGTGGTCTATTTTTAACGAATCTCAATAGTAGTGATACACATATTCATAATGTTGAAGCCAAAAGCTGCAGAGTTAATAATGATAGTGCAACTTATTTGTGGCACTGCCGTTTGGGTCATATCGGTGTAAAGCGCATGAAGAAACTCCATACTGATGGAATTTTGGAATCACTTGATTTTGAATCACTTGGTACTTGCGAACCGTGCCTCATGGGCAAGATGACCAAAACACCGTTCTCCGGTACTATGGAGAGAGCAACAGATTTGTTGGAAATTATACATATAGATGTATGTGGTCCGATGAATATTGAGGCTCGTGGCGGATATCGTTATTTTCTCACCTTCATGGATGATTTAAGCAGATATGGGTATATCTACTTAATGAAACATAAGTCTGAAACATTTGAAAAGTTCAAAGAATTTCAGAGTGAAGTTGAAAATCATCGTAACAAGAAAATAAAGTTTCTACGATCAGATCGTGGAGGAGAATATTTGAGTTACGAGTTTGGTCTACATTTGAAACAATGCGGAATAGTTTCGCAACTCACGCCACCCGGAACACCACAGCGTAATGGTGTGTCCGAACGTCGTAATCGCACTTTACTAGATATGGTGCGATCTATGATGTCTCTTACTGATTTACCGCTATCGTTTTGGGGTTATGCTTTAGAGACGGCTGCATTCACGTTAAATAGGGCACCATCAAAATCCATTGAGACGACGCCTTATGAACTATGGTTTGGCAAGAAACCAAAGTTGTCGTATCTTAAAGTTTGGGGTTGCGATGCTTATGTGAAGAAACTTCAACCTGATAAGCTCAAACCCAAATCGGAGAAATGTGTCTTCATAGGATACCCAAAAGAGACTGCTGGGTATACCTTCTATCACAGATCCGAAGGCAAGATATTCGTTGCTAGGAATGGATCCTTTCTAGAGAAGGAGTTTCTCTCGAAAGATGTGAGTGGGAGGAAAGTAGAACTTGATGGGGTAACTGTACCTGCTCCATTATTGGAAAGTAGATCATCACAGAAATCAGTTTCTGTGACACCTACACCAAATAGTGAGGAAGTTAATGATAATGATCATGAAACTTCAGATCAAGTTATTACTGAACTTCGTAGGTCAACTAGATCAAGAACCGCACCAGAGTGGTACGGTAATCCTGTTCTGGAGGTCATGTTACTAGACCATGGCGAACCTACGAACTATGAAGAAGCGATGGTGAGCCCAGATTTCGCAAAATGGCTTGAAGCCATGAAATCCGAGATGGGATCCATGTATGAGAACAAAGTATGGACTTTGGTTGACTTGCCCGATGGTCGGCAAGCCATTGAAAACAAATGGATCTTCAAGAAGAAGACTGACGCTGATGGTAATGTTACTGTCTATAAAGCTCGACTTGTTGCAAAAGGTTTTCGACAAGTTCAAGGGATTGACTACGATGAGACCTTCTCACCCGTAGCGATGCTGAAGTCTGTCCGAATCATGTTAGCAGTTGCCGCATTTTATGATTATGAAATTTGGCAAATGGATGTCAAAACTGCATTCCTGAATGGATTTCTAGAAGAAGAGTTGTATATGATGCAACCGGAAGGTTTTGTCGATCCAAAAGGAGCTAACAAAGTGTGCAAGCTCCAGCGATCCATTTATGGACTGGTGCAAGCCTCTCGGAGTTGGAATAAATGCTTTGATAGTGTGATCAAAGCATTTGGTTTTATACAGACTTTTGGAGAAGCCTGTATTTACAAGAAAGTGAGTGGGAGCTCGATAGCATTTCTGATACTATATGTGGATGACATATTACTAATTGGAAATGATATAGAATTTCTGGATAGCATAAAGGGATACTTGAATAAGAGTTTTTCAATGAAAGACCTCGGTGAAGCTGCATATATATTAGGCATTAAGATCTATAGAGATAGATCAAGACGCTTAATTGGACTTTCACAAAGCACATACCTTGACAAAGTTTTGAAGAAGTTCAAAATGGATCAAGCAAAGAAAGGGTTCTTGCCTGTACTACAAGGTGTGAGATTGAGTAAGACTCAATGCCCGACCACTGCAGAAGATAGAGAGAAAATGAAAGATGTTCCCTATGCTTCAGCCATAGGCTCTATCGTGTATGCAATGCTGTGTACTAGACCTGATGTGTCCCTTGCTATAAGTTTAGCAGGGAGGTACCAAAGTAATCCAGGAGTGGATCACTGGACAGCGGTCAAGAACATCCTGAAATACCTGAAAAGGACTAAGGATATGTTTCTCGTATATGGAGGTGACAAAGAGCTCATCGTAAATGGTTACGTTGATGCAAGCTTTGACACTGATCCGGACGATTCTAAATCGCAAACCGGATACGTATTTACATTGAACGGTGGAGCTGTCAGTTGGTGCAGTTCTAAACAAAGCGTCGTGGCGGGATCTACATGTGAAGCGGAGTACATAGCTGCTTCGGAAGCAGCAAATGAAGGAGTCTGGATGAGGGAGTTCATATCCGATCTAGGTGTCATACCTAGTGCATCGGGTCCTATGAAAATCTTTTGTGACAATACTGGTGCAATTGCCTTGGCAAAGGAATCCAGATTTCACAAGAGAACCAAGCACATCAAAAGACGCTTCAATTCCATCCGGGATTTAGTCCAGGTGGGAGACATAGAAATTTGCAAGATACATACGGATCTGAATGTTGCAGACCCGTTGACTAAGCCTCTTCCACGAGCAAAACATGATCAGCACCAAGGCTCCATGGGTGTAAGAATCATTACTGTGTAAACTAGGTTATTGACTCTAGTGCAAGTGGGAGACTGAAGGAAATATGCCCTAGAGGCAATAATAAAGTATTATTTATTTCCTTATATCATGATAAATGTTTATTATTCATGCTAGAATTGTATTAACCGGAAACATAATACATGTGTGAATACATAGACAAACAGAGTGTCACTAGTATGCCTCTACTTAACTAGCTCGTTAATCAAAGATGGTTATGTTTCCTAGCCATAGACATGAGTTGTCATTTGATTAACGAGATCACCTCATTAGGAGAATGACGTGATTGACTTGACCCATTCCGTTAGCTTAGCACCCGATCGTTTAGTATGTTGCTATTGCTTTCTTCATGACTTATACATGTTCCTATGACTATGAGATTATGCAACTCCCGTTTACCGGAGGAACACTTTGTGTGCTACCAAACGTCACAACGTAAATGGGTGATTATAAAGGTGCTCCACAGGTGTCTCCAAAGGTACTTGTTGGGTTGGCGTATTTCGAGATTAGGATTTGTCACTCCGATTGTCGGAGAGGTATCTCTGGGCCCACTCGGTAATGCACATCACTATAAGCCTTGCAAGCATTGTGACTAATAAGTTAGTTGCGGGATGATGTGTTACGGAACGAGTAAAGAGACTTGCCGGTAACGAGATTGAACTAGGTATCGAGATACCGACGATCGAATCTCGGGCAAGTAACATACTGATGACAAAGGGAACAACGTATGTTGTTATGCGGTCTGACCGATAAAGATCTTCGTAGAATATGTGGGAGCCAATATGGGCATCCAGGTCCCGCTATTGGTTATTGACCGGAGACGTGTCTCGGTCATGTCTACATAGTTCTCGAACCCGTAGGGTCCGCACGCTTAAAGTTACGATGACAGTTTTATTATGAGTTTATGTATGTTGATTGCCGAAGGAGTTCGGAGTCCCGGATGAGATCGGGGACATGACGAGGAGTCTCGAAATGGTCGAGACGTAAAGATCGATATATTGGACGACTATATTCGGACTTCGGAAAGGTTCCGAGTGATTCGGGTATTTTTCGGAGTACCGGAGAGTTACGGGAATACGTATTGGGCCTTATTGGCCATACGGGAAAGAAGAAAAAGGGCCTCAAGGGTGGCCGCACCCCTCCCCTTGGTCTGGTCCGAATTGGACTAGGGAAGGGGGGCGCCCCCTTCCTTCCTTCTCTTTTTCCCTTCCTCTTTTCCTATTCCATATGGGAGGTGGAATCCTACTAGGACTAGGGAGTCCTAGTAGGACTCCACACTTGGTGCGCCCCCTCCTAGGGCCGGCCTCCTCCTCCCTTGCTCCTTTATATACGGGGGCAGGGGGGCACCCCAGAGACACAACAATTGATCCTTGAGATCTTTTAGCCGTGTGCGGTGCCCCCCTCCACCAAATTACACCTCGATAATATCATTGCGGAGCTTAGGCGAAGCCCTGCGTCGGTAGAACATCATCACCGTCACCACGCCGTCGTGCTGACGAAACTCTCCCTCAACACTCGGCTGGATCGGAGTTCGAGGGACGTCATCGAGTTGAACGTGTGTAGAACTCGAAGGTGCCGTGCGTTCGGTACTTGATCGGTCGGATCGTGAAGACGTACGACTACATCAACCGCGTTGTGATAACGCTTCCGCTGTCGGTCTACGAGGGTACGTGGACAACACTCTCCCCTCTCGTTGCTATGCATCACCATGATCTTGCGTGTGCGTAGGAAATTTTTTGAAATTACTACGTTCCCCAACACGCCATTGCTTCTTCATAGTTCGAAGGTTCACCGTTGTCCAACAACATGATTTCCAGGACAGGGTTGCCGTACCACTCTGGTGCGGAACGTGTCCTTGTGGACCTACAAAGTTCAGTGGTAACTTGATCATGATCGCATCATTAACTTCCTCTCTAGTCGGTGCAGGCACCACAGAAACATTTTCTTGTGCTGCGCTACTTTCTGGTTCGAGAGGGGTCATCTCATCAAGTTCCACTTTCCTCCCACTTACTTCTTTCGAGAGAAACTCTTTCTCCAGAAAGGACCCGTTCTTGGCAACGAAGATCTTGCCTTCGGATCTGAGGTAGAAGGTATACCCAATGGTTTCCTTCGGGTATCCTATGAAGACGCATTTTTCCTACTTGGGTTCGAGCTTTTCAGGTTGAAGTTTCTTGACATAAGCATCGCATCCCCAAACTTTCAGAAACGACAGCTTAGGTTTCTTCCCAAACCATAATTCATACGGTGTCGTCTCAACGGATTTCGACGGAGCCCTATTTAAAGTGAATGCGGCAGTCTCTAAAGTATAACCCCAAAATGATAGCGGTAGATCGGTAAGAGACATCATAGATCGCACCATATCCAATAGAGTGCGATTACGACGTTCGGACACACCATTACGCTGAGGTGTTCCAGGCGGCGTGAGTTGTGAAACAATTCCACATTTCCTTAACTGTGTGCCAAATTTGTGACTCAAATATTCCCCTCCACGATCTGATCGTAAGAACTTTATTTTCCTGTCACGTTGATTCTCAACCTCACTCTGAAATTCCTTGAACTTTTCAAAGGTCTCAGACTTGTGTTTCATTAAGTAGACATACCCATATCTACTCAAGTCATCAGTGAGGGTGAGAACATAACGATAGCCACCGCGAGCCTCAACGCTCATTGGACCGCACACATCAGTATGTATGATTTCCAATAAGTTGGTTGCTCGCTCCATTGTTCCGGAGAACGGAGTCTTGGTCATTTTGCTCATGAGGCATGGTTCACACGTGTCAAATGTTTCATAATCAAGAGACTCCAAAAGTCCATCTGCATGGAGTTTCTTCATGCGTTTGACACCAATGTGACCAAGGCGGCAGTGCCACAAGTAAGCGGACGACGGAACCTTATTTTTTTATAAGTATGGTATAGATAAGTACTTGTTAATAATACACACATATTAATATTCCCTCCGTTCCTAAATATATAAGTCTATTAAGAGATTCCAATATGAACTACATACGGAGTAAAATGAGTTAATCTACACTTTAAACTACGTCCATATATATATATATCCGTATGTAGCGGAAATTGCTTTTGGAGGCCGAGCTTCGTGGAGGCCTCCAAATGCAAAATTCAAAATTCATGAAAATTCTTATTTTTAAATTTTAAAAAGTTCTAAAAAAATATACAGAGATAGATGAAGGCATAGTGCACAAGTGTGTCAATTTTCAGGGTGAAATACGTTGGAATGAGGGCTGTGCAAAAAAGACAAATCTGAGACTTTTTAACACATGATACTATTTATCCTCCCAGACCCTGAATTTGCCTTTTTTGTACAGGTCCCATTTCAATGTATTTCATCCTAAAATTTTACACACATACGCCTCACATCCTTGTTTACTTGTAAAAAAATTCAGATTTTTTTGAATTTTGATTAGTGCTCCACATCCATTCTATCAGAATTGTAAGTCTTTTTAGAGATTTCAATATGAACTACATATGGGCAGAATGAATGAATCTACACTGTAAACTACATCTATATACATCCGTATGTAGTTCATATTGAAATGAGTACATATATAATGATGTGTGCCACGGAATATATCTATCAAGACCTACACAATAGTAGAAGTACACCACGCAAATCCCATGGGATTTAAATCCTGAGGTTTTTTATTTACGGCGGTCGTCTTGATTAACTAGATTTATACTCTTACAAATACTTGTATAAAATTCATTTGTAGTATATTTTGAAGGTAAATTTTCATACACATAAACCCTTTGGTTGAAATCTTTTGCTTTTCCTTGTGCTAGTTTGGTAATCCTACATGATACAAGAGGACATGACACTATTCATGTTCATGTGTAGTGATTCCAAAAAAAGGTCCAAATCAGCTGACCAACCTCAGCCTCGGTCGGTCGCCACCCGGACGCTCGTCACGCACCGCCCATGCGGGCCCCACACGCGGGCAGACCTCTCCTAGCTTATTCCTTCCCCTCTTTCCTCTCGTCCATTCGCCACACCGCATGCCCCGACTATCCTTCGTTCAAACTACGCGGATCCAACGGCTACAGGCGACATGATCCCACCGGCATGGTCACCGATCCGACGCCGGTAGTGTGGTGTAGAGAAATCAAGGGATGATCCCAAAAAAATCCAAATCGGCTAACAACCTTAGCCTCGGTCGGTCGCCTCCTGCACGCTCGTCACGCACCGCCCATGCGTGCGCCACAGGGAGGCGCCTCCGACCTTATCCCTTCCCCTCCTTTTCCTCATTCGCTCGACACATCGCGCCCCCCGACGATCGACCACTGACCACGCGAATCCAACGGCTGTGTGCGACACGATCCAACGGTCCGCGTGGTCATCGATCCGACACCGGTAGTACGGTGTAGCGCAGAGGAGCCTCCGTCCCTTTGTCCAGAAATTTCGTCCGTCCTTCCCATGCATGTGCCTTCTCACTCTACGCAGATAGGGATTTCCTTCTGCGTCAAAGATAGGCCAAAAATCTCACTCTATGTCACCACCACCATACACACCTTCACAATACTAAAACACAAAATTTCCATTTTCCCTCCTAAACATCCCATGTGCCGTGTGTAGATAGGGATTTCCGTTAATTAATTCATTATTTACTGCCGCTACCACAACCTTCCTCTTCCTCCAGGCTCCAGCGGTGCCTGCCACCCTCTTTGCCTCCCTCCCGCACCTTCTCCATTCTTCCTCCTCCTCTTCAGTTACTCCTCTGGTCCAGTCCAGTCCAGTCCAACCATCCCCGCCCCACCCACAAGAACTCCATTCCATCTGCGGAGGTGAAAAGATCTTGGTTCCGGCGAGGGGAACCGCCGACCCTCCCACCGGGCAAGGGGAAGAAAGACGCGAGGCGGAGGGAGGGAGATCCCTGCCGCCGGCCGCCGCCATGGCCGAGAAGGAGGCCGGCAACCTGGACGCCGTCCTCAAGGAGGTCGTCGACCTGGTACGCACCTCACCACCGCGGCCTCCTCTCCTCTCCTCTCCTCGGTCCAGGCTTCTCGGGGGGCTTCTTTCTTGGGGGGATTTGGAGGCTCTTGCCCCGCCTTTGATTCGCCGCAGCCGCAAGGGGTTCCTCTCCTCCTCTCAATTCGAGTTCTTGGTTCACACATTGTTCAGACATTCTCCCCTTGTTTCGCCCTTCAATCAATCTTGGTTCCTCAACTTCGGCTCTGCTTCTTCTGGTGCTGCTGCAGGAGAACATCCCCCTGGAGGAGGTGTTGGAGAACCTGAGATGCAGCCGCGAGGGGCTCACCGCGGAGCAGGCGCAGCAGCGCCTCCAAATCTTCGGCGCCAACAAGCTGGAGGAGAAGGAGGAGAGCAAGGTCCTCAAGTTCCTGGGCTTCATGTGGAACCCGCTCTCCTGGGTCATGGAGGCCGCCGCCATCATGGCCATCGCGCTCGCCAACGGAGGGGTAACCCACCTCAACTTCTCTCAACCTCTATCTCTCTTCTTCTTCCTCTTATCTTGTTTACTGCACTGCATACACAAAACCAACAGTTCAAGATTGGGTCATTTCACATCTTGTATGTATGCCGTGTTTAACTGGAGATTGCGTGTGTGCCATCAGGGCAAGTGGTTCCTCAACCTGAAAATTTCTCAACTTGAAGATTCTAGTTGAGGACAGTTCAAGATTGCACAATGTAACATTTGTTTTGTTTTCTTCTTCTTGTCTAATTTTGCCATCAATCAGAATAAGCCGCCGGACTGGCAGGACTTCATCGGCATCATCACCCTGCTGGTTATCAACTCCACCATCAGTTTCATCGAGGAGAACAATGCCGGCAACGCCGCCGCCGCGCTCATGGCCCGTCTCGCGCCCAAAGCCAAGGTCCTTTCGTTTGCGCCACCTACCACTCTGTGCTGCCTCAGTTTCAGTATGCCTCACTAGCGAGTTTACAACTTTAGATTTGTGTGAGCCCATTAATTCAAAAGTCTGAATTTGACATAATCTTCAGACTGAGGTGTCCCAGCAGAGCCCACTCACAAGTCTGAATTTTTCTGTCGTCTTCAGATTCTCCGTGACGGCCGGTGGACCGAGGAAGACGCGGCCATCCTCGTGCCAGGGGATGTCATCAGCATCAAGCTCGGAGACATTATACCTGCAGATGCACGCCTCCTCGAGGGAGACCCTCTCAAGATTGATCAGGTCCTTCCCTTTCCACTCTTCTTGACTTGCTAACACTATCACTGCTTTTGAGGCTTCTCCTCATAACATAATTTCTCTTGTCTTGTGCTGTAGTCTGCCCTGACTGGAGAATCATTGCCGGCCACCAAAGGCCCCGGTGATGGCGTCTACTCCGGTTCGACGGTCAAGCAAGGTGAGATCGAAGCTGTCGTGATCGCCACCGGTGTTCACACCTTCTTCGGAAAGGCTGCGCACCTTGTTGACTCCACTAACCAAGTGGGCCATTTTCAGAAGGCAAGGCTCAAGCCCTCACCTTCACCTAGCTAATCTCTCTGTTTTCTTGATTGGACTATCGACATAGATGACAATATTATTACTGTTATCTTGCCGGTGCAGGTTCTGACGGCCATTGGGAACTTCTGCATTTGTTCCATTGGTGTGGGAATGTTCATCGAGATCATTGTAATGTATCCTATCCAGCACAGGGCGTACCGCCCTGGAATCGACAACCTCTTGGTCCTTCTCATTGGAGGCATTCCCATAGCCATGCCGACAGTCTTATCCGTGACTATGGCTATTGGGTCACATCGCTTGTCTCAACAGGTTTTCACCTGGAGCATAACATAGTTTGGTTTTCAGTTTTTTTAAGCTGCATTAATTAACTGAACCACGGTATGATTTTTTTTTTCAGGGAGCTATCACAAAGAGAATGACTGCAATCGAGGAGATGGCGGGCATGGATGTCCTTTGCAGTGACAAAACTGGGACTTTGACTCTCAATAAGCTTACCGTGGACAAGAACCTTGTTGAGGTAAGGCGAGGATATTACTTTAACTCTTGCATTCTTTTTCTGATTCATATATCTTATGAAAACAAGTCCGGCCCAGGTTTTCGAAAGAGGCATCACTCAGGACCAAGTGATTCTCATGGCTGCTAGGGCGTCTCGAACAGAAAACCAAGATGCTATTGATACAGCAATTGTGGGGATGCTAGCTGATCCGAAAGAGGTACCGTACAATACTTTGTTGATGTGGTGGCAGAGGGTTACCTCTGTGTATATGATGAAATGACTGTCTGCCCATATGTTCACGCAGGCACGTGCTGGTATTCAAGAAGTTCATTTTCTGCCATTCAATCCTACTGACAAGAGGACGGCGCTGACATACATTGACGCTGATGGCAAAATGCACCGTGTTAGTAAGGGTGCACCTGAGCAGGTACCACAAGAATTAACTGTTTTCATATTGGTATCCCAGCATTACCTTATGGAAGGACATATTATACTCATGATCGGCATGAACCCAATGAATTGACTGCAGATTCTTCACCTCGCTCACAACACATCGGAGATAGAGCGGAGGGTCCATGCTGTGATTGACAAATTTGCAGAGCGTGGACTTCGATCGCTTGCTGTAGCGTATCAGGTGAGAAAAATTACAATGTACCATCTATCTTAGGCTGCTATTCAGTATCAACAGAGTTCAGTCAGTGAGAAGGATTTCATGAAAACTTAAAATAAAATTAGTAAGCCTTGTCCATGCAAATGGGAGGCTGCCCAACTTAAGCTTAAGCTAGTTTTTTTAAACAATCTGGCTTCCATATCTGTATCAGTTAGACCATTATAATGACTATCGTAGGTCGACCTTAATTATTTCTTTTAATATCTGTTTTTGGTATGTGTCATCTTAGCGAGTGTATTATCCTGTCCTTTCATGTAGGAAGTACCAGATGGGAGGAAAGAAAGCCCTGGTGGCCCATGGCATTTTGCTGGTCTGATGCCACTTTTTGATCCTCCAAGACATGACAGTGCTGAAACAATTCGGAGGGCACTTAACCTTGGTGTTAATGTCAAGATGATCACCGGTAATAGTTTCATTCCTTTTCAGAAAAGAAGTAATAGTTTCAGTTCCGATTATGTCTGATGCATTCCTATTAACTTCGATGTGGCTTGTTTTATTTTACAAATGTTCAGGTGATCAGCTCGCCATTGGAAAGGAAACAGGGCGTCGCCTGGGAATGGGTACAAACATGTATCCTTCATCTGCTCTGTTGGGGCAGAAAAATTCAGACGAGTCCATTTCTGCTTTACCAGTTGACGATCTCATTGAGAAAGCTGATGGTTTTGCTGGCGTCTTCCCTGGTATGCTTTTTTATGAATGAAATTACAGCACTGCAAAAACAGGGGGTTGGGAGAACGAACAAATATTTAATTCTACATTGATCGAGTGATTGTCTTTTCTCCAGAGCACAAGTATGAGATTGTGAAACGCCTGCAAGCACGAAAGCACATCTGTGGGATGACGGGTGATGGAGTAAATGATGCTCCAGCTCTAAAGAAAGCAGATATTGGTATTGCTGTTGCTGATGCGACTGATGCAGCCAGGAGTGCTTCAGATATTGTCCTCACAGAACCAGGCCTCAGCGTGATCATCAGTGCCGTGCTTACCAGTCGTGCAATTTTCCAGCGTATGAAGAACTACACTGTATGTGATAATGTGCCTGAGTATTATTTCCTACTTTTTTGCTTGTGCTATATATAGGGCTAATGCATTGTGATGCGTGCAGATCTATGCTGTCTCCATCACAATTCGTATTGTGGTAAGTTTTTCTTGTGTTTCACCTCTGAATTATTACTTCCAGAGCGATACATGTTTCGATCACATTATTTGCAATGCTGGTTTTAAATGGTGTCAAGTTGCATGTTCTGTTTATTTGGGAAATTGTCATTGATGCTTCTGTTGGGGATCAAAATTTCACTTATTCAACTTAGCAAAGGTTACGAGATCTGTACGCATAAATGTTTTTGGAATATATATATATATATATTCATCTTAAGCACTGAAGTTTCGCCCATCTGGCCTATATGCCTTGCTTCAGGGTTAACTCTGTATCTTCCTTTTCTGCTTACCTTTAACAGCTTGGATTTATGCTACTTGCCCTCATCTGGAAATTCGACTTTCCACCGTTCATGGTCCTTATCATAGCGATTCTGAATGATGGTACAATCCCTCTACCTCCCTCTGTTTCAGAACAGAAGTAGAATCAGAAAGTATAAATATTTAAAGAGGCTTCTTTAACTATTTGTCGTGAACTTGTGATCAATAGGTACCATCATGACTATATCAAAGGATCGGGTAAAACCATCTCCACTACCCGACAGCTGGAAGCTGGCTGAGATTTTCACAACTGGAGTTATCCTTGGTGGATACTTGGCAATAATGACGGTCATCTTCTTCTGGGCTGCGTACAAGACAAACTTTTTCCCGGTAAGGAGCAATGTGCTTAAGTGAAGAAAAAATATATTTTTGTGAATCTTAGGGCAATTGCGGTGTCCAAGAAAAACTTGTGATAACTACTTTTATGATGCTTACTGTTAATAAAATTTCAGAGATTGTTTCATGTCGAAAGCCTGGAGAAGACAGCTCAGGACGATTTCCAAAAGCTCGCGGCTGCCATTTACCTCCAAGTCAGCACCATCAGCCAAGCTCTCATCTTTGTCACCAGATCACGCAGCTGGTCATTTGCCGAGCGTCCTGGGTTTCTACTGGTCTTTGCATTCTTGGTTGCGCAGCTGGTGTGCTCCTAACTCCCTGTCCCTCTTATAAACTGCTTCAGGAGAAAAGCACGTCAAGCTAAAAAACCTTCCCATTTAATATTTACAGATTGCTACACTGATCGCGGTGTATGCTGACTGGCGGTTCACTCAGATCAAAGGCATCGGGTGGGGCTGGGCTGGCGTCGTGTGGCTCTACAATATCATCACATACCTCCCGCTCGATATCATCAAGTTCCTCATCCGATACACTCTGAGCGGCAAAGCATGGGATCTCGTCATCGACCAAAGGGTAATAATAACATGTGTGCTCCACAACTGTCGGGCCATTTACCATGCTGCATGACTCACTAATGTTCATCTTTCTGTAGATTGCCTTCACAAGGAAGAAAGACTTCGGCAAGGAGGAGAGGGAGCTCAAGTGGGCACACGCTCAGAGGACCCTCCATGGGCTGCAGCCACCGGATGCCAAGATGTTCTCGGAGAAGGGGGGCTACAATGAGCTGAATCACATGGCTGAAGAGGCCAAGAGGAGGGCCGAGATTGCAAGGTACGTAGGACCAATCAATCATAGCCCTTCCTTGCATATAATTTCCCCTGGTCCCTTGTCGGTCCGGCTGTCCCTCCTTTCCCCCCTCATTGCCTCATGAATTCATCTCTGGGCATCCATGTGTCTTCTCTGATATCAGTAGGCAATAGTGACATAAGCACTTGTGTTTGTCGACAACGACGTGAAACTAACTACGCTGTCATGGTTGCTACAGGTTGAGGGAGCTTCATACTCTCAAAGGGCACGTGGAGTCCGTCGTCAAGCTGAAGGGTCTCGATATCGAGACGATCCAGCAATCCTACACGGTCTGATGATCTGAGCTGTCCAGGAGAAAAAAGGGGGAAATCCCTCCCTAATTTATGGGTTACCGTCATGAGTGAAGAGTGGATCCTCTTCTTTGCTGTCAACTTTACTACTGTAATCGTCCGCGTAGTACTCGAGACATATCTACCGTAGTTTAAGCTTAAGCTTGCCGGTTGGTGATATAGTTTCGCGCCACCTAAGTAATGGCGTCGCCGTATTTTTCTTCTTCTTCTTCTTCTTCGTTTTTTCTGTTTTCAGATAGTATGTACATTATGTTTTTCTCTCCCTTCATTTTAAGCTCGTTACCGACATGTGGATAAATCGGGTATGGTGGCCTGTTTGTGGGGGCACGGTAGGGTTAGCATGTGACCTTCATTCAGTGCATGGCGATGAAATGCTTCCTTCCTGGGGTCTGGTTTCAGATCTCTAGCTGTGGTTTGGCTCAAATATATTTGCCTGCCATGCTTCTGTGTCGGTGACAGATGCAGTCAGTCAAAGTGCTTCATGGGCCTCATGGTAGAAATCTTTCGTAAAATGTTTCTAGTTCATCCAAGGAGATGTCTGAGAACAGTAGCGTCATGAACTAGCAGAAACAATTGATATTTAGTAAGATTATTCCATCCATGCACAACAAAAACATCTTGTTACACATGGTCATATGCCTGGACTGAATTGTTTCTTACACATTATCTCTCTTGGAACTGCAGGAAATTTTCCCTCAAGTGCAAATTTCTCTTCCTTCGTATCCGCAGTCCTAATATTTTACAATCAGGAGGAGAAAAACAGCTTCCATTCAAGGGAATATTGATTGCTGTATATTTTGCTCGATCAGAGTAAATTTTGAGCTGCCGTGCAGTTAAAAAACAATCACAGCCACAGCCCGCAACCATCTTTGATGATCAATTCAGCAACATGTTCAGTAAGGCCATTGATGCAGGAAACTTGATGCTAATAAAGGTACATCATGCAGCCAAACATCCGCCCAAAACAGGGCAACATGAAAACTGAAAACAGAGCCATGGACATATGATATTATGAATAACCAATTGACAAGTTTCTTGTGTGTGGGTCCGACAGAGGAGAAACACAAGAGATGTCGCTGCCCAGTGCGTCGTCCTCGTCGCATGAATGGCTCAGCGTGGGAGCTTTGAGTAGCATGCCACATAATAATGGCAGTCCAAGTCAAAGTCCAAGTGCGGAAAATAACTCCTTGGCAGCCTGCGACCATCTTTGATGTCACGGTGTTGGTGCCGTACGACAAAAGCTTCTTGGGCCGCTTATCCAGGAGCAAGAGAGCCTCTCTCTCCAGGTCAATGGTGATGATCTGGTAATCACACGACCTGGGCCGGTGTGATCCTGCGCCGCTGACAAACTCGTCCCTTCCAAATGCATCTTGCATGGAAAAACGGTGCTTCGTACACCAGTTGCAAGAACCCCGATGATTGTCCAGAGCTACCACAACCCTCATAACCATCTGGCAGCTTAATAGTAGAATGGTAGTCCGTGGTATGACTCATCTCCTCCAACCCTTGAACCACAAGAATCACAAAGATGTGTGCTGTACCAACCTGCACAAGAGGTTCCCCCATCCAGTCGTCGTCCACAAAACAGCTTGACATGTCAGAATCGAACACCTCAAGTCCCATGATACCAGTATTCATACTACGGATGATCCTTAAATCTTTCACAGCAAACAACATGATAAATGGTGTTGCGCAACAAAATAAGTATAAGATGTTTCTTAATGTACTCAAGGTGTTTTCAATTTATTAGACAAAAGAAATATCTACCTAGTTTCCGCTACCTGTTTACGCTTTTTTTGTCCTACTCCTTAGTGATGTCCAACAAATAGCAAAGTACATTTTTAAAATTCCTGTTTTCTATAAATTTTGAACAATTTTTAAATTGGCATTACAAATTCATGAACAATTTTTGAATTGGCGTTACAAATTCATGAACAATTTTTGAATCGACGAACAACTTTTTTTCAATCCATGAACATAGTTTGAGTCGGCAAACATTTTTTGAATTAATAAAAGAAATTATGAACTGGCCATTTTTTGAATAGATAAACTTTTTTTAAATGCATGAACATTTTTTGAATCAATGAGCTTCTTTTGTAATTCACGGTTATTATTCCCTTTTTTGAACATTTTAAAAAAATCATGACCAATTTTAAAATTCACGAACATTTGGTTCAAATTCACAAACATTTTTTGAAAATGCAAATAGTTTTCCAAATCATTAACATTGTTTTTAATCCAATTATTTTTTATGATTTATGGAATATTTTTTCATAAATTCAGAAAAAAAATCAAAACTTGGATTTTTTTGGAAATCCAGAATTATTTTAAATAAGAAAATATAAGAACAAAAAAGAAAAACAAATAGCCAAAAAAACCGGAATAAAGAACAAAGGCCGTCTAGACTCCATCATGTGCCAGCCCAATAGGGTGCGTTGGCTGTTAGGTGTTCACGATTTCTAAAAGAGAAAAGGAAAGGGGAAGGGAGCTAGGTGGGATTGAACCTGGGTTTCTTGCTCTAGCCAGTGCACTACCTGCCAACTTGTGATATCTAAGAAGACTGTGTGTAAATGAATCAACTGAAAGCGCCTTCACGAGGATAAACGGGTTTTTTTTTCTCACTTACAGATGCATGGTGGGTAATTTATGCCAACTTTAGGGGTAATTTTGGTGACATACCGCCAGAAGCAATAAACCTTTTATTATTAGGGAAAGATAAACTAGACATGATGATTTTTCCTAAAAAAAAGAGAGGAAATTATTCAGGTGTGGTGTAGAACATCTGTCTCCACTTTTACATCCAAGTCCACAAGAATATCCGCCTGAGCTACGCTTGCTCGGTTGTTGTCGCCACCTAAGGAGAGGACAAAGATGACGAGAGCAGCAACTATGTCGTCCACACACACACTTGTAGAAGGAAAGTTCTTGCTAATGTCACCGCGGTATGAGCATAAGACAGGATATGGGAGAAGATCGGTGGGGGCCACACTTCGATGTGTGCCCACCGTCGGGTTAGCGTTACTAGTGAAAACTGATGATCCACACTCAAGACAAGGCTGGACATTTTTTTGATGCACGTAGAATGTGTTTTAAATGCATCATGACCTTTTTTTTTATGTACGTAGAATGTTTTTAAATACACGTTGACCATTTTTTTCTGAATGGTATGAAACATTTTCTTAAAAAGTTCTGCAAGACATTTTTTACATTTTATAAACATTTTCTAAAAAATATCATGAATTTTTTTTGAAACATGTGTACATTAATTTGAATGGTAGGATTTTTTTAATATTTCATAAACATTAAAAAGAATACAACGCGTGGTGGGTCACATTATCAATTTTTCTTTTGGGACAAAATACCATGCGTTGCCCGCTTGTTTCTCTTTGAAGACCCATTTAGGTGATGGTTCCGTGATGCTTTTGTAGGGACATTTGCAAGATGATCACCTCTTTAGGAGAAATTTGGAGGATGAAATGAGTTGCGACAAAGGGCCCAATATATTAGTACTCCTAAGCAACTAATTCACAAACTTATTGATAGAACACGAGGATGTCAATCGGCTAAATCACAGTTGCTCGTCTATTTTCCTCAGCGATAATGCCGTTTGCGAAGGCCGCAAGGAGACGGGGATAGAGCGAAATGGCTTTTTAGTGTGACGTTGCATCCACCGTTGAGCCTCCTAACATCGAAAAACCTTCTTTTTTGCACTCCACAAAGTCACTTGGAATGGAATATTTACTGGAAGAACACACGTGCGTTGCAACGGGGCCACATTAACTTTAAAAGTTCAATATCAATTATATTAATATTACATTTAATATTCTCATACATATTAAGTGACATTGACGGCCTTTTTTACCATCAAATTCTCACACACACACACCCTCTCCCTCCCTCTTCCTCACTCTCTCTCCCCCTCTCCCTCACTCGGGAGGTGGCACGAAAATAAATCCGGAACGGAGACTACCAACTGAGACATTAGGAGTAGAGATCATTTAGTTGATAAGAATAAATAGAAAACGGTGTTAAAAAGGAGAAACAGATTAGAATACATTGAAAAACCAAAAGGACGATGTAAAAAGGGATTCGCCCTGCCCCCGGGCCTTGCACCGAACCGGCTCAGCGGTCCAATCCCCGCGCGGTCGTCTTCTCCTGTTCCCCGAGCCGCGTCGCTACAGAGCCGGGCTCCCGCCCGACCACCTCGCTGGCATCGAAGGGGAATGGCCTCACTCCTCCTCGACGCCCCCTCCCAAATCCACTTCTCCTCCTCGCTCGCTCGATCCCGTCGATCTGGACGAAGTCAGACGCCACGGCCACCATGACCGACCCCGTCCACATGACCACTGCCCTCCCTGCGGGCTAGGAGCTTGTCGAGGAACTCCGAACGCCTTCGCTACTTCGTCTGCGCCAACGAGATCAAGTCCAGCACCCCCCGCATCGACGTCATTGCCGTCTTCCTCAACCTTGGGTCACCGCGACATTGCCGTTTGATCCGCGCCGCCCCGAGCTCCCATGTCTTCCCCTAGGGCGCCATTGACACCGCCATGATCTCCTCTTGCCTTTCCCCTGTTTCCCCTCTCATTTGCTCTCGTTAGGTATTTCGCCGTGGCCGAGAACCGCCGTCCGCCATGGCCATTGCAGGGGTAGCAACCGAGCTCCTCGGATTGACCCCGTGGCACATGCCCGCTCCTATGCACACCCATGCCCGAGCCTGCCGCTCTTCTTTCGCGCCCGCGGGACCACTCCCTCTCCATGCCACGCCCGTGCTACACCGCGTCGGTCGCGCCCACCGCTGCCGTCGCGCTCGCCGCTGCCACGGCACCACTGTGCCCCGTGCGACACACACCCTGGCCGCGCGCCACACTCTCGCTGGCTGCGCTCGCCCCGTCTGCTGCCGCCTATCCCTTCGCTCGCCCCGCTGTCGCGCCCCTGCCTCGCGCCGCCTCCAGTTGTGGCCATCTTCTGCCGGCCGCCCCCTCAGCCACGCCGGCCGCATCTCTGCCCTCCACCGCCGGCCGCTCGCCTCACCTGCTGCGTGTTGCTTCCTGCTGCTATGCGCTGCTCTACCGCTGGTACACTGCTGCGCCATGCCCTCGACACCGCCGTGGACAAATGTGGCGGAGGGATTGTTAATGGAGTACGAGAAGGAGGTGGCGGAGAAGGTGTGGAGAGGCAGGAGGTCTGGGGCGGTGTCACCTGGCTTTGGTGGAGGTGTTTATGCGAGAAGGAGCCGGAGTGGAAGGAGAGGTCACAATTGGAAAGAATCGTAAAAAAAAAAATCATAACCCGGAGATCTCAGTTCAAAAAAATGCTAATATATATCGACAGAGGGGTGATTTTCTTCAATAGGTGGAAAACATAGGAAATATTGGTTGTTATCAAGGAAAGGTAAAAATTTAGGAAAGTTAGGATTTTTGAGCTGATTTCTATGCAAATGGGGTTTTATTGTTTGGTAACGTGATATCAGTACCTGCCCGTTTGTGACGTGTCTGATTAGGAAAGTTTGCAAATGTTAAGAAACTATTTATTGAGAGAAAAGTTGTGACGTGTCTGTTATTTGTTTCCTAAAACAAATTTCACTAATAAGAGAAATCGATTGATTTAGATAAGTTAGGAAAGTTAGATTAAAATGTATTATTTGTTTCTTGAAACCTAAGACAAATTGAACCAATAAAAGGAATCGATTGATTTGCATAATTTAAGGAAGTTAGATTAAAATGTATTATTTGTTCCCTGAAAATCTGTTATTTGTTTCCTGAGACAAATTGAACCAATAAAAGAAATCGATTGATTTGCATAATTTAAGAAAGTTAGATCCGTGATTTGTTATACGTTAGGAAAGTTCTGGTTGTAATAAAGAGTGGAGAGAAAAATAAACCGATGGACCGGGGTGGGAGAGGGTGGTGGGAGGAGAGACAAAAAAAACCCAGCTAAAATAAACCGCGGACCAGGGTGGGAGGGGGTGGTGGGAGGAGAGACGAAAAAAACCAGCGAAAATAAACCGCGGAGACGATTCACCAACCCGTCATTAGGAGTAGAGAGAGATAAGTGAATTTGGGCTCCAGCCCACTAAACCCGGCCCACACTATAGCATGCCCAGGCCCATGGGTCCACACTATCCAGTCCACCTTGCTTCCAGCCTTCCACCGAATTCATCGACGAAATGCCGCCGCAGTGGCCGTGGCTCCAGCCCGCCGCCGCCGCCGCCGCCGCTCGCCGCGCCACCCCCTTCGTCTTGCGCGGGAGACGCTGCTCCTCCTCCGTCCCCGCCTCCGTCTGCGCCTCGGCGCCCTCCGGCCACGCCCGCGAGCAGGTAACTAGCCCAGCTCAGCCGCCGGCCTGCCCCCGCCCCTAGCTCCTGACTCTGTTCGCCATGCAGGAGGATGAGCAGTCACTGGTTGTGGTGGGCGGCGGCGCCGCCGGGGTGTACGCGTCGATAAGGGCCAAGACCCTGGCTCCCCACCTCAACGTGGTGGTCATAGAGAAAGGGAAGTTCTTGTCCAAGGTACCATGCCAATGCCAATGTCTTATTTCCATTGGACTGGAAAAAGGCTACCGCTATGGTGTTCCTTAAGTATGTATGAATTGTTGGAATGGATGGCTGCAGGTCAAGATCTCCGGCGGCGGGCGGTGCAATGTCACCAACGGGCACCATCTCGAGCCGTCGGTACGCGCACTTTGCAGACTCTACTGCATCCATTGCTTTTCATAGTCCATATTAGTGCTGTGGATTTGTAATTGTCCAAGGTACCATGCCAATGTATGCAGCTGTCTGTGTTCTAGCCACTGTGTTGTGTCAGTCAGTTAGTTTGCTGCCCATTCACTGGCTGAATGAGATGGTGGCAATGTTTGCACCATTTCGATCAGCAACCATAAAAAATGATTTTTACCACTACTATTTTTCAGTCAATTGTTACATGTGCTCTTTAAGCTTGTGATTGTCATTTATCAAATACTATTCAATTCTCAGGGACTGGCGAGAAATTATCCTAGGGGGTACAAAGAACTCCGGGGATCCTTCTTTCGCACCCATGGGCCACAGGATACCATGCACTGGTTTTCAGATCATGGTGTGGAGCTTAAGGTAGCTTAGTTCACACCACATTTACTTCAGGATCTTGCTTGTGCATTGACTGAAGCCAGTTTACTTATCTATGTCTACTGTTTTGATTGTCATGTTAGACCGAAGAGGACGGTAGAGTCTTTCCTGTCACTGACAACTCTGCTTCGGTAGTAGACTGCCTGCTGAATGAGGCGAGAAGACTGGGAGGTAGCTAATGCTATTTGACTCTGCTGTCCATTCCGTTATCATCCACACACCCTTCATCACGAAGAAACAATTTCTGGAATTGAGTTCTTTTTTTGAAGTTTCCCTGCAGGCTGGTAAATCCGTGTCCGGTGCATCTGTCGACGCCAACGGCAAGTTTGTTGTCAAAGTTGAGAAGCGTACTATTGATTTTGTAGATTACATCAGCGCTAATTATGTCTTAGTTGCTACAGGCAGCAGCCAACAGGTATCTGAACACTAAATAGGTGCTTACTCTACTAGACACCATAAACTCTTTCCCTTACATATTTCTCTTACTTGCAGGGCTACTCATTTGCTGCGCAACACGGTCACTCTATTATTCCACCTGTGCCCAGCCTATTCACATTCAAAATTGCAGACAAGCGACTGGCTGATCTATCCGGGGTATTGATCCGTAACTGCTATTGCAAATCTCATACTCACAAGTGATGACTCACTGCACGCAAAAATGATTCCCCTCCTTTTCTCCTGCCACGTAGGTTTCGTTCACAAGGGTCACAGCAAAACTGATGCTAGATGGCATTCAGAAAAGCGCTCCTGAATTAACTCAGGTGAGCCGGACACCTTCAGCAATAGGCTCCGTCATAGATGTTTGCTTACATCAATTGTTTGGCCATTGCAGACTGGACCTATGTTGGTTACACATTGGGGGCTTAGTGGCCCTGTTGTTCTTCGATTATCTGCATGGGGAGCACGTGAACTATATCAGGACAAGTACCAAGGTGAGGCCCAAAGAAATTGTACACGAGTGGCACTACATTTTTAATACGGAACATAGCTGGATCTAGTGTTTTATTTCTTCAGCTTGTGCATTTTGTGTTCCATCAATCACATGAAACTTTCCATTACAATAGTATTTTAAAACAGCATGTAAGATCTACTCCCTCTGTCCCACAATACAAGACGTTTTTGCAAGCTAAAACATAGCTTGCAAAAACGTCCTGTATTGTGGAACGGAGGGAGTAAAAGATATTGTCGAACTCATCCACTTCTCTTGTTGGAATATGTATATTTCTTTCAACACAGCAAAGCTTGTGGTTGACTTCATACCGGACATTCACATCGAGGACGTGAAGCGGATCCTATTCCAGCACAAAGACCAACATGCGGTTCTGATCTTTCCCTGTCCTTCGTTAATGTCTTCATCTGAGAGTCTGAGTTCTTTTTAGAAATAGAGAATCCGAGTTTTAAATTTTTAACTCTGCTTTTGAATGCCTCTTGCTTTAATAAATTAATCGACCAGTTCTTGTAAATGCCTTCAACAAGATGGACATTGCTTTCTGTTTCTTAATATGCCTCCCTTATTAGGCTTTCTGAGTAAAATTTTAATGAAGATTTGCTACTGCAGATACAGATACTTATAGCCACCTTTACAACATTCTGTTTTATCTGTCATGTTGGGGTGCTTTAACCAACCTCCGTCCGGAAATACTTGTCATCCATTTCTCCGACAAGTATTTCCAGACGGAGGGAGTGTTTTGTATGACTTATGTAATTTTGTCACAGAAATATTCCCTGAATATTCCGATTTTCCTTGTAAAACATTATGGTGAAGCTGTACTAAGATTTTTTTTTAATCTCTGCAGAAGAACAAAGTAAATAACGCCTTTCCCAAGGAGTTTGGTCTGGTGAAGAGGTTTTGGGGATTCCTTCTAGAACAGGAGGTTGCAGTAGCTGAATCCTGGTCCTTACTCAGCCCCTTAATTTGATGTTTTACTCAGTCGAAGTTTTCTCTTGCAGAGTTTAGATGGTGACATGCACTGGGCCACCGTGCCAAAAAGTCATCTGAACGCGATGGCCCTTCGATTGAAACAGTGGATGTTTGAGGTTGTTGGGAAGGTATGTGATATCTTAAGTATATCCCTTGAAAAGCTCGATAGCGGTTTTTTGATGTATCTGTGCTCACTGATGTTCCCTCATCGTCATATGTAGGGCCAATTCAAAGATGAATTTGTGACAGCTGGAGGTGTTCCACTTTCAGAGGTATTTATTAGTCGACAACTTAATTGCAGTTTTCACAAACATGACTCGACTCACGAAAAATCCAACTTGTTCATCTGTTGTAAAGATATCGCTTAGCACCATGGAAAGCAAGAAGCAGCCCAATCTGTTCTTTGCAGGAGAGGTAACAGCACAGCTGTCTTGAACTTGCAACCCTCTGGTTATCTTATCTTACAGAGTGTGATCTTGCTGTAGGTACTTAACGTCGACGGGGTCACAGGCGGGTTCAATTTTCAGGTAAGAAATAGATATCTCCACAGCGGATTAGTAAAAACTTGGAGATGCTTCTATTAAAATTCTTTTGAAGTGGGAACAAAAAAGGTTTCAACTTAGCATTTGCTCTTTGCTTTCCACAGAATGCATGGACTGGTGGGTATATAGCTGGGACAAGCATTGGCACATTGGCATCAAAAAGCATTCTGAAAGAAGAGCAAGCCTGTTTGCAACTACAAGGATCTTAAGGACATGTATGAAATCATGACAAGGAGGGTAGAGATTCAAGGATTCTTAGTTCTTACTGGCTGACAAACTTATAAAAACTTCTGAGAGTGTAGCTTAGCTGCTAGTCCACAGTATTGTAGCTCAAAAACAAGCAAAGATAACCAAGATTCACATCGACTAACTGTATCGTCGTGTTGTAGTGACAATTTTGCTGTGGAGTAAGATCCTAGTTGAGCAACTTGTGAATCGTTGTAGACTTGGCAGTAATAATCAGAAGATCAATATGCCCAGTGCATTCACTGCTTTTCCTCAAGGTTGGGCTGGAATTTACAGCTAAAACACCTGATGTGCTGAAACATAAAACAAAATTCCCATTGTCTAATTTAGAATGCAACAAATCAATCTCTCAATGTTCCTTCTCACAAACAAATAGAAGAAAATTCTCATAATTTGTATAATTCAGAATGTATGATTTTAGTCCCTAAATGTTCCCAGATAAATAAGTTTCGACACGCTACAGGCGAAACCATAAAAGATGAAATTACACACAACCAAGATTCAGGAAGGTACATCGATTAATTGTATCGTCACATCGTAGCAATAATTTTGCTGTGAAGCAAAAGTTCCTGGAGCAAACTTCTGAATTGATGCAAACTTTGCTGCAACAATCAGAAGACCAATGCATTGCCTTCCAGAAGGCTAGATTGCAACAATGCAATGTCTAAATGTCTAATTCAGAGTGCAACAATGCAATGTCTAAATGTTCTCATCACATCACAGATAAATATAGAGTTTGGAAAGATAAGAAGTCAACCACCACTACATTTTCTTAACACACGCACGCTACAGGCGACGAAACTAGAACAGATGCTTCCTTCATCCAAAAGAGAATGATTGCTCCACAAAACTGCACCTGTTCAGCTAGCTAGCTATCTATAAGTTGGTTTATTCCTGATGATATATAACGTAACCTAGCAGAAGCAGAAGCGGAAGCAGAAGCAGGCCCTAATTAAGAACTAACTAGAGCAAATGCATGCGCTCGACATAGGGGTTGTGCAGCCACTGACTGAGCGGTTCCCCGCACCCGACGAAGCAGCCGGTGTTGCCGCGGGCGGCGAAGAGCGGGAACTGGAAGAGATGCAGCAGCTTCTCGATGGACTGGCGGACCAGCGAGGAGCCGGTCACCCTGCTCCTCCTCCCCCAGCCGGTGACGATGTCGATCCTCTCGGGGCAGGAGCCCATGAGCAGCATCTGCCTGTGGAACCAGGCGAGCGTCCTGGAGAGAGCGGTGACGGCGGTGCCCTCGGACATGAGGTGGAGGTTGATGAGCCAGTAGGAGGAGCTCTTCTCCCTCACGGAGTCCGGGTAGACGTTCTTCTGCGCGGCCACCTCCCAGATGAAGCCGGCCTCCTCCTTGAGGCCGGACTTGTGCAGGAAGTCTATGACGGCGTCCATTATGCCCCTCTTGCTCTCCCTGTCCTCGCTGTGCATCATGTCCAGGAAATACCTGGCGTGGTCCCTCACGTTCTCGCCGCCGGGCTCGGCGTCGGGCAGGTAGAGCAAGAACATGTGGGCCGGGTGTCCGGTGATGGCCATGAGCTGGCAGCATAGCCCCATCGAAGCGTGAGCGTCGGTGCAGCAGCTGAGCAGCAAGGTGTACGTCTGGAGAGACGGGACGAGCCCCTGCGCAAGCATGTTCTGGAGCACGCTGTAGGCGTCCTGAAACCTGTTGAGCTTCAGGAAAGCACTCAGGAGGGAATTGCAGGTGGGCACGTTGGGCTGCAAACCATCCTGGAGCATCGCATGGTACCACCCTAACGCCTTGTCGACATTCCCGGCCTTGCCCCAGAGGTCCACCAGAAGGCCATACACGGGCTCGTCAGGAGCCCAGTCGCGCCTCATCTCGAGGAACACAGCCTCAGCCTCATCCAGATGACCACAGTGACCAAGAACCTCCATGACAATGCTGTAGGTTATCTTGTCGGGACGGAATCCGGCGATCTGCATGTCCCTGTACAGCTTCACGACATTGTCGTAGTTTCTTGCCTTGGCCTGCAGGGCGATTATTATGTTGTAAGTAACCAGGTTGGGCGTGCACCCATTCTCGATCATCTCACAGAAAAGCTTGTAGGCGGCCGCCAGCTGGCCCCCTTTTCCAAGGCAATTGACCATGGCGCTGTAGGTGAAAGTATCGGGCGACAGGCCGACTTCTTGCATCCTGCCATACAAATCCATGGCCACTTCCAGGTACCCTGACTTAGCATGGATATCGATCAGTGTGCAGTATGTGACGCGATCAGGCTCGTAACCAGCTCCCTCCATCTCCTCGAAGACCTGAACAGCCTCTCTCAGAAAGTTTGCACGGCCATACGCGTGTATTATTCTGTTGTATGTCACCACGGTCGGCTTGCAGTTTACCAAGCTCATCTCATCGAGAAGCTTCCTCATCGTGCCAAACTGCTTTGCCTGTCCGAGGATCCCTATCATGGTGGTGTAGGTATGGCCATCATGCTTGAACCCTGGCTGCCGCTTCAACCAGTGGAAGAAACCAAGCGCGATGTTGTGGTCATGAAGCAGCTTCAGCACTTGATTGGCCTGGAACACATCAATCTTGCAACGGAGATTATCAAGAACATGTTCCGTCATGGGACCCCACTTCATCTGCTGCAGCGTATGGTAATACTGTTCGACTGCCCGCAACGACTTCAGTGATCTTAAGTTGGACTGCGGTCCTCCACCATGACCTTTTATTGTTCCTAAAGGGCCCTGAGATTTGTCAGAGGGGCCACTATAAACAGTTGGAGCTGAGAAGTTGCGAGTTTGAACTCCAGCCCACCTGCCATCTGAATTGGGACTATTATTAGAATGGTAATTTGAGTGGCCTTGATTAGGATGCCTTTGATTCCTTACTTGTGACGGTGAACCGGAAACTGCAGCCGCTGGCCCTGAGAAATTCTGCGTTGGCTTTGCGTATCCAGATCTTGAGCCCCCCTTCCCAAAATCATTTTGCATGGAAGGGGCACAAGGTGTATTTGCCCCAGCATGGCTATGCTGATTATTTGCCTTGTTATTAGAAGACTGGCCACCAGATAATGGCTTGCTAGAATAGTTGGCACCAGCCTGTGGAACTTGCTTAGTGCTTCCATTATTCGAGGAGGACTTCAAATTTACCAACTCATTATACACACCAGCTCCTGCGATTCCGGACTGAGAAATGCCCCTGGCGGCCTGCTTAGAGGGCTGCACATAATTATTTCCTTGAACCTGACGGTTACCAGGATGGTTACTTCTGTTGCTTGATGCTGGCTCCTTGTCTGGAGATGAGGTGGAAGGAATGACATTAACAGCTTGAGTTGGGTATCCAGTAGCACTACCAGCAACATGCTGCGCAGACGGAGGCTGAACCTTCACAGACGATCTGCGCTCGATAGTACTCGCAGTCTGCCTCTTTGAACCACAAGTGTCATCATCAGGGCACGTGCACGAAGCTCCATCCGCGCTACCACACCTTGACCCACTAAGATAGAAGGACCGTGCACACTGGGTTAGCGTGCTGAGTTGCTTTGCCCTCAACATGAACTGCAATATAAAGTTTACATAGTGTTATCAACTAGAACAACCTTTTATATTACATAAATAAGAGGTTCTGCTTACATAATCTGGATAAAAGAAATACAAGGTCATGACCACATTTGTTTCGATGGACTATTATAATCAAAGGCACAAGAATCGCAGAAACAGTACAAGCCACAAGGAAAAATAAGCTACAGAGAACAGGACATGAATATTATCAAGTGAACGCAGACAGCTTGCCATTTCTTGTCTGATACAGTCGTGACCGTTAACCAATAAACCAAAGTCTAAAGCATATTTACAAGTTCCACAACAGGGTTTTTTCAATACTGGTGGTATAAAAGAATCCGACTGCGCAATGAATGCTAGCATGCAGTACACTGCATAATGACTGAGTAATGTAGCTATTAAGTTTGATAATTACATCTAGCCTTGCTTGTTACGATTAATTTAGCAATGGATATTGCAAGATTTGTTTTCCCTGCGGTTGGCCCAAATTGAATATACAAAACACCATATTATGGTGCTCCATTTTAGCTATTAAGAACTCACTAATATCAACAAAATGCACCAAGGTTATTTTAGCAATGTAATTGCTACCCAGTTGCATTTGAGAAGACTCTTCCCATTCAAATGATAAGCATAACAGCATACAATTAGATAGACAACAAGGTAGTGTTTAACTAGAAAAAGTTTCAAGCTAGATATGGTTCATAAATGGGCTACAAGCTTAATGTGATTTCTTGACTCATTTCATGTGTTCATCTAGTCATATCTTTTGTCGTTTAAGAACATGAGAGAGAATGATATTATGTACCGTGAAGGATATAATTTAACTGTATGCATAAAAGTAAAAATGTATGTCGGCAACTCATACAAGGTTTACCAGCATGCGTAAATAAATGAAGAAATTCAGTCAAAAAGAATTGGAGAAATGTATGTTGGGGAGGGAGGGAGGGAGGGACTTACTGGTTAATAAATTAATCAAGAAATTTCAAGAATGCCTATATATGTCGACTTCTACCAACCAAAGAGCTCCATGTTGGCCCTCATTGGCAGACCTGCAAAAAAAATGTGGTCAAAATTTGCGTATAACACTATACTGCTTACTAGGATGCATTATTTTATTAGCTGTAAATCGAATCAGTAGTAGCATGAACTCAATTGGCCCAGTAGATTATGCACAGCAAAACAAGTGCCTTATATAGTTACCCCAGAAATTCCCCCAATGTTTGGCCTAGTCAGGGCTATCACTGCAGGGCTCTAGTTGGATGAGAGCTTAAGAATAAGTCCATAATCTAGACACCTGCTTCGCCTTAGCTTGAAACCTTCAACTTGTATAAGCCAAAATGGTGATACCGAAGCATGCAAAGAAGCCCTGAACAAAGGGCAAATTGATCCGTTTGCAGAACCATTGGTGTCCGACTGTCCTGATCCACGAATATTATTCTCTCTGAAAGATTGTTTGCGCAGAGATCCTACTGATAACAGGGGAAAGGTTGCTCTCTGAGCTAAGGTTTGGTAGGTGCTAATACTTCCACATCATGGGGTACATCAATCGGTGTGATAGCCCGAAAATGGGATCTCGTGTGTGAGCTGAATGCAAAGGGGGAAACACGATTTTTTTTTGGTTGTTGCTGGAAACAAAAATTTTGACCCTTTGTGACGTGTGGGGATTCAATCAACCGGTTTGGCGTACTGGTACTAGCAAGAAAACACAGCAGGGCGGCCTTCTTCTCGGTCGCCGGCGGCGGGGCGGGGCGGGGCCGGGCTGGGGAATTAGGGCTGACGCAGCCCGCCCTCGGCCGCGGAGGGGGGCGAGCGGGAAAGAGGGGGGCCGGCGGCAGGTGGCGGCGGAGGCAGGCCACCGGCCACGGCGACGCGTCATCCCCAAGACAGGACATTTGCGGAATCCCCTTTGGCGGAAGCACTAGCAATGGCACGCGTGAGCAGTGAAAGTAGATCCTTTTTCTCTCACCTTGAGACGGGAGGGGAAGGGCGTCCGGCGAGAGAGGAAGGGAAGGCGAGCCGGCGGCGGCGTGCCCTGGCCGTGGCCGGCGGCGACGTCGCCTTCTCCCCCTGGGACAGTCAATCAATCCCTCCTCCTGCGGCTGTGAGGAGGGCGGCGGCGGCGGCGGAGCTGGGCTGGAGAGGGAGGAGTGGAGGAGGGCGCGATCGAGGGAGGAGTGGAGGAGGGCGAATTTGTTGATGCGCGCCCGGCGATTGCGGGGGATCTCCGGAAAGATCTCGGCGGGGCGGCGCACGGGTGGGTGGCGCCGCTGATGGGGAAGTACTGGATGGAGGACTGTTTGGTGAGAGATGGGGAGGATGGAGGGGCTGTGTGCAAAAAGGAGGGGACCGGCAACTTCCTTCGCAAGTCAAGACGGTCAGCGCCCGCCGAGCTTCTCGGACGCTTCCTTTATCCAATGATGATGATGATGATGATATCCAAGCTCCAAAAATATCATAAGGGTCAAATGATACGATGCCAAACTAGCAAATGCTTGCCATAAAAGTTTTTTTTTCAAGAAAGTTTTCTTTTTCAAGAAAATACCACAGTTCATGCTGGCGCACTCACCAGCCGGCCGGCACACATGCCAGCACACAAAAAATGGTGGGACTTGAGTTCGACCACGCCATCGCGGCTCCCGTGGTCCTGCCGTCATACAAAAAAGATGGCCCTTGACGCCATAGATCACTCGTCGTCGAACTTGAGCATGTCGGCCTGCATCTTCTCGAACCACGACCTCTTCCTTGGTAACAAGGCGTTGAGATCCACATTCATGATCTCTACCCCGGTCATCATGCTTGCAAGAGCCACTTCTTTCGCCTTTGTCTTGGCGTTGGCGGCCTCGATCTCTAGCATCTTGACTTGCTTCTCCGCCTCGAGCTTGAACATCTTGGCTTGCTTCTCGGCGTCAAGATCAAGCCTCCTCCTTTGGATCTCCATGAAAGCATCCATTTGCTCCGCCTTGAAACGCCGGCGCTCCTCCTCCTTTGAGTCCTTCTTATTCATCATGCCGTCCACGCTTGCGATCAAGGCGTTGGTGGCCGCATCTCACTTGTCCTCCTTCTTGGAGTTGGTCTTCCCCCGCGGCCGTGCCGACTCGCCCTCCCCAACATCCTCCACGGCGCCCTTCCCCCCACGTGCCTTGAGTGCGGCATATTGTGCCTTGAACTTCTCTTCGTCCTTGATGACCCGATAGCAATGGGAGAGGTTGAAGCACTTGCCATTGTGTTGAACCTTGAATGCCTCCAAAGCTTGAAATGCCTACAAAATGTTTCCATGCAAGCATATGGGCAAGTGATAGGAAATGAAGACGTAAAAGGATGATCTTGATGGCACAAAAGAGGGCGGCTTGCTTGCTATCATACCATGTCTTGCACGCCGATGTCGCTCACGGGGCGGGCCTTGACGCTCTCAAGGGTGGCGCAAAACTTGTTGCACTCTTGTTGGATCACCCTCCACCGCTTGGAAATGGAGACCCACCCGCGCGTGCTCACAAATTGGTAAGGTGGAAACTTCTTGCGCGCATGAAACTCGCGGTGCACACGAGTCCAAAAGGTCGAATGCTTTTGCTCGGCGCCCGTCTTTGGGTCTTGTCCAATGTCTCGCCAACACTCGCAAAGAAGCTTGTCCTCGGCAGCTGTGTACGCCTTCGTGCGCTTGCTCTTGCGCTTCGGCTTAGGACCGGCGGTTTGGTTGGCGAGCTCGTCCTCGAACAAAGGCTCCACTTCGATGTCGCACTTGTTGGGGAACGTAGCAATAATTCAAAATTTTCCTACGTGTCACCAAGATCTATCTAGGAGATGCTAGCAACAAGAGAGGGGAGTGCATCTACATACCCTTGTAGATCGCGAGCGGAAGCATTCAAGAGAACGGGGTTGATGGAGTCGTACTCGTCGTGATCCAAATCACCGATGATTCTAGCGCCGAACGAATGGCACCTCCGCGTTCAACACACGTACGGAGCGGGGACGTCTCCTCCTTCTTGATCCAGCAAGGGGGGAGGAGAGGTTGATGGAGATCCAGCAGCACGACGGCATGGTGGTGGAAGTAGCGGGATCCCGGCAGGGCTTCGCCAAGCGCAAGCGGGGAGAAGAGGTGTCACGGGAGGGGGTGGGAGGCGCCAGGGGCTGTGGTGCAGCTTCCCTCCCTCCCCCCTTTATATAGGCCCCCTGGGGGGCGCCGGCCCTGGAGATCCCATCTACAGGGGGGCGGCGGCCAAGGGGGGGAAACTTGCCCCCCAAGTCAGGTGGGGCGCCCCCCAACCCTAGGCGCAGGGGAGGCCCATGGGGGGCGCACCAGCCCACCAGGGGCTGGTTCCCTTCCCACTTCAGCCCATGGGGCCCTCCGGGATAGGTGGCCCCATCCGGTGGACCCCCGGGACCCTTCCGGTGGTCCCGGTACAATACCGGTGACCCCCGAAACTTTCCCGGTGGCCGAAACTGGACTTCCTATATATAATTCTTCACCTCCGGACCATTCCGGAACTCCTCGTGACGTCCGGGATCTCATCCGGGACTCCGAACAAATTTCGGGTTACCGCTACTAGTATCTCTACAACCCTAGCGTCACCGAACCTTAAGTGTGTAGACCCTACGGGTTCGGGAGACATGCAGACATGACCGAGACGACTCTCCGGTCAATAACCAACAGCGGGATCTGGATACCCATGTTGGCTCCCACATGTTCCACGATGATCTCATCGGATGAACCACGATGTCGAGGATTCAATCAATCCCGTATACAATTCCCTTTGTCAATCGGTACGTTACGTGCCCGAGATTGGATCGTCGGTATCCCAATACCTCGTTCAATCTCGTTACCGGCAAGTCACTTTACTCGTACCGTAATGCATGATCCCGTGGCTAACTCCTTAGTCACATTGAGCTCATTATGATGATGCATTACCGAGTGGGCCCAGAGATACCTCTCCGTCATACGGAGTGACAAATCCCAGTCTCGATTCATGCCAACCCAACAGACACTTTCGGAGATACCTGTAGTGCACCTTTATAGCCACCCAGTTACGTTGTGACGTTTGGTACACCCAAAGCATTCCTACGGTATCCGGGAGTTGCACAATCTCATGGTCTAAGGAAATGATACTTGACATTAGAAAAGCTCTAGCAAACGAACTACACGATCTTGTGCTATGCTTAGGATTGGGTCTTGTCCATCACATCATTCTCCTAATGATGTGATCCCGTTATCAATGACATCCAATGTCCATGGTCAGGAAACCATAACCATCTATTGATCAACGAGCTAGTCAACTAGAGGCTTACTAGGGACATGTTGTGGTCTATGTATTCACACATGTATTAAGGTTTCCAGTTAATACAATTATAGCATGAACAATAGACAATTATCATGAACAAGGAAATATAATAATAACCATTTTATTATTGCCTCTAGGGCATATTTCCAACAGTCTCCCACTTGCACTAGAGTCAATAATCTAGTTCACATCACCATGTGATTAACACTCAAAGTTCACATCACCATGTGACTAATGCCCAAGAGTTTACTAGAGTCAATAATCTAGTTCACATCACCATGTGATTAACACTCAATGAGTTCTAGGGTTTGATCATGTCATGCTTACGAGAGAGGTTTTAGTCAACGGGTCTGAACCTTTCAGATCCGTGTGTGCTTTACAAATCTCTATGTCATCTAGTAGATGCAACTACCACGCGCTACTTGGAGCTATTCCAAATAACTGCTCTACTATACGAATCCGGTTTACTACTCAGAGTCATCCGGATTAGTGTCAAAGTTCGCATCGACGTAACCCTTTACGACGAACTCTTTTACCACCTCCATAATCGAGAAAATTCCTTAGTCCACTAGTTACTAAGGATAAGTTCGACCGCTGTCATGTGATCCATTCCTGGATCACTCTTGTACCCCTTGACTGACTCATGGCAAGGCACACTTCAGGTGCGGTACACAGCATAGCATACTGTAGAGCCTACGTCTAAAGCATAGGGGACGACCTTCGTCCTTTCTCTTTCTTCTGTCGTGGTCAGGTCTTGAGTCTCACTCAATACTCACACCTTATAACACAGCCAAGAACTCCTTCTTTACTGATCTATTTTGAACACCTTCAAAATCCTGTCACGGTATGCACTTATTTGAAAGTACTATTAAGCGTTTTTTGATCTATCCTTATAGATCTTGATGCTCAATGTTCAAGTAGCTTAATCCAGGTTTTCCATTGAAAAACACTTTTCAAATAACCCTGGATGCTTTCCAGAAATTCTACATCATTTCTGATCAATATGTTAACAACATATACTCATCAAAAATTCTATAGTGCTCCCACTCACTTCTTTGGAAATACAAGTTTCTCATGAACCTTGTATAAACCCAAAATCTTTGATCATCTCATCAAAGCGTTCATTCCAACTCCGAGATGCTTACTCCAATCCTTAGAAGGATTGCTGGAGCTTTGCATACTTGTTAGCATCTTTCAGGATTGACAAAACCTTCTGGTTGTATCACATACAACCTTTCCTCAAGAAAATTGTCGAGGAAACAATGTTTTGACATCCTATCTGCAAGATTTCATAAATAATGCAGTAACTGCTAATATAATTCTAACAGACTCTTAGCATCGCTACGGGTGAGAAAGTCTCATCGCAGTCAACTCCTTGAACTTGCCGGAAAACATCTTAACGACAAGTCGAGCTTTCTTAATGGTGACACTTACCATCATTGTCTGTCTTCCCTTTAAAATCCATCTGTACCCAACAGCCTTACGACCATCAAGTAGAAGTCTACACTTTGTTTTATACATGGATCCTCTCTCGGATTTTATGGCCTCGAGCCATTCGTCGGAATCCGGGCCCACCATCGCTTCTCCACAGCTCATAGGTTCATCGTTGTCCAACAACATGACTTCCAAGATAGGATTACGTACCACTCTGAAGTAGTACGCATCCTTGTCGTCCTATGAGGTTTGGTAGTGACTTGATCTGAAGTTTCATGATCACTATCATAAGCTTCCACTTCAATTGGTGTAGGTGCCACAGGAACAACTTCCTGTGCCCTGCTACACACTAGTTGAAGTGACGGTTCAATAACCTCATCAAGTCTCCACCATCCTCCCACTCAATTCTTTCGAGAGAAACTTTTCCTCGAGAAAGGATCTGTTTCTAGAAACAATCTCCTTGCTTCTGGATCTGAAATAGGAGGTATATCCAACTGTTTTGGGTATTCTATGAAGATGCATTTATCCGCTTTGGGTTCAAGCTTATCAGCTTGAACATTTTCACATAAGCGTCGCAGCCCCAAACTTTTAAGAAACGACAGCTTAGGTTTCTCTAAACCATAGTTCATACGGTGTCGTCTCAACGGAATTGCGTGGTGCCCTATTTAAAGTGAATGCGGTTGTCAGAAATGCCTAACCCATAAACGATAGTGGTAATTCGATAAGAGACATCATGGTATGCACCATATCCAATAGGGTGCAGTTATGATGTTCGGACACACCATCACACTATAGTGTTCCAGGCGGTTTTAGTCGTGAAACAATTTCCACAATGTCTTAATTGTGTGCCAAACTCATAACTCAGATATCTCTATGATCATATCATAGACATTTTATCCTCTTGTCACGACGATCTTCAACTTCACTCTGAAATTACTTGAACCTTTCAATAATTCAGACTTGTGTTTTATCAAGTAAATATTCTCAACATCTACTCAAATCATCTGTGAAGTAAGAACATAACGATATCCACTGCGTGCCTCAGCACTCATTGGACTGCACACATCAAAATGTATTACTTCCAACAAGTTGCTTTCTTGTTCCATCTTACTGAAACGAGGCCTTTCAGTCATCTTGCCCATGTGGTATGATTTGCATGTCTCAAGTGATTCAAAATCAAGTGAGTCCAAACGATCCATCTGCATGGAGTTTCTTCATGCATATATACCAATAGACATGGTTCTCATGTCTTAATCTTTTCAAAAACGAGTGAGTCCAAAGATCCATCTACATGGAGCTTCTTCATGCGTTCTATACCAATATGACTCAAATGGCTGTGCCACAAGTATGTGGTACTATCATTACTATTTTTTATATCTTTTGGCACGAACATGTGTATCACTACGATCGAGATTCATTTTAGGTGCAAGACCATTGAAGGTATTATTCAAATAAACAGAGTAACCATTATTCTCCTTAAATGAATTACCGTATTGCGATAAACATAATCCAATCATGTCTATGCTCAACGCAAACACCAAATAACAATTATTTAGGTTTAACACCAATCTCGATGGTAGAGGGAGCGTGCGATGTTTGATCACATCAACCTTGGAAACACTTCCAACACATATCGTCATCTCACCTTTAGTCAGTCTCCGTAGCCTTTTATTTCGAGTTACCAACACTTAGCAACCGAACCGGTATCTAATACCCTGGTGCTACTAGGAGTGCTAGTAAAGTACACATTAATATAATGTATATCCAATATACTTCTGTCGACCTTGCCTGCCTTCTCATCTACCAAGTATCTAGGGTAGTTCTGCTTCAATGACTGTTCCCCTCATTACAGAAGCACTTAGTCTCGGGTTTGGGTTCAACCTTAGGTTTCTTCACTAGAGCAGCAACTGATTTGCCGTTTCGTGAAGTATCCCTTCTTACCCGTGCCCTTCTTGAAACTAGTGGTTTTACTAACCATCAACAATTGATGCTCCTATTTGATTTCTACTTTCGCGGTGTCAAACATTGCGAATAGCTCAAGGATCATCATATCTATCCCTGATATGTTATAGTTCCTCACGAAGCTCTAATAGCTTGGTGGCAGTGACTATGGAGAACCATCACTATATCATCTGGAAGATTAACTCCCACTCGATTCAAGCGATTGTGGTACTCAGACAATCTGAGCACATGCTCAACGATTGAGCTTTTCTCCCTTAGTCTGCAGGCTTAAGAAACTTGTCAGAGGTCTCATACCTCTTGACGTGGGCACTAGTCTGAAATCCCAATTTCAGTCTTCGGAACATCTCATATGTTCTGCGACGTTTCAAAAACGTCTTTGGTGCCACAATTCTAAACCGTTAGCATTACGCACTGAACTATCACGTAGTCATCAAAACGTGTATGTCAGATGTTTCGCAACATCTACAGACGACGCTGAGGTTCAGCACACCGAGCGGTGCATTAAGGAGATAAGCTTTCTGTGCAGCAATGAGGACAATCCTCAGTTTACGGACCCAATCCGCATAATTGCTACTGTCAACTTTCAATTAAATTTTCTCTAGGAACATATCTTAAACAGTAGAACTTAAAGCGTAAGCTATGACATTATTTGCAAAGACCTTTTGACTATGTTCATGATAATTAAGTTCATCTGATTATTTAATGAACTCCCACTCAGATAGACATCCCTCTAGTCATCTAAGTGATACATGATCCGAGTCAAACTAGGCCGTGTCCGATCATCACGTGAGACGGACTAGTCATCATCGGTGAACATCTCCATGTTGATCGCATCTACTATACGACTCCTGTTCGACCTTTCGATCTTGTGTTCCGAGGCCATGTCTGTACATGCTAGGCTCGTCAAGTCAACCTAAGTGTTTCGCATGTGTTCCGAGGCCATGTCTGTACATGCTAGGCTCGTCAACACCCGTTGTATTCAAACGTTAGAATCTATCACACCCGATCATCACGTGGTGCTTTGAAACAACGAACCTTCGCAACGGTGCACAGTTAGGGGGAACACATCTCTTGAAATTTTAGTGAGGGATCATCTTATTTATGCTACCGTCGTTCTAAGCAAATAAGATGTAAACATGACAAACATCACATGCAAATCATAAAGTGACATGATATGGCCAATATCATCTTGCGCCTTTTTATCTCCATCTTCGAGGCGTGACATGATCACCTTCGTCACCGGCATGACACCATGATCTCCATCATCATGATCTCCATCATCGTGTCTTCATGAAGTTGTCTCGCCAACTATTACTTCTACTACTATGGCTAACGGTTAGCAATAAAGTAAAGTAATTACATGGCGTTTTTCATTGACACGCAGGTCATACAATAAATTAAGACAACTCCTATGGCTCCTGCCGGTTGTCATACTCATCGACATGCAAGTCGTGATTCCTTTTACAAGAACATGATCAATCTCATACATCACATATATCATTCATCACATCCTTTTTGGCCATATCACATCACATAGCATACCCTGCAAAAACAAGTTAGACGTCCTCTAATTGTTGTTGCATGTTTTACGTGGCTGCTATGGGTTTCTAGCAAGAACGTTTCTTACCTACGCAAAAGCCACAACGGTGATATGCCAATTGCTATTTACCCTTCATAAGGACCCTCTTCATCGAATTCGATCCGACTAAAGTGGGAGAGACAGACACCCGCTAGCCACCTTATGCATCAAGTGCATGTCAATCGGTGGAACCTGTCTCACGTAAGAGTATGTGTAAGGTCGGCCCGGGCCGCTTCATCCCACAATGCCGCCGAATCAAGATAAGACTAGTAACGGTAAGCAAATTGAACAAATCATCGCCCACAACTAATTTGTGTTCTACTCGTGCATAGAATCTACACATAAACCTGGCTCTGATATCACTGTTGGGGAAAGTAGCAATAATTCAAAATTTTCCTACGTGTCACCAAGATCTATCTACGAGATGCTAGCAACGAGAGAGGGGAGTGCATCTACATACCCTTGTAGATCGCGAGCGGAAGCGTTCAAGAGAACGGGGTTGATGGAGTCGTACTCGTCGTGATCCAAATCACCGATGATTCTAGCGCCGAACGGACGGCACCTCCGCGTTCAACAGACGTACGGAGCGGGGACGTCTCCTCCTTCTTGATCCAGCAAGGGGGAAGGAGAGGTTGATGGAGATCCAGCAGCACGACGGCATGGTGGTGGAAGTAGCGGGATCCCGGCAGGGCTTCGCCAAGCGCAAGCGGGGAGAAGAGGTGTCACGGGAGGGGGTGGGAGGCGCCAGGGGCTGTGGTGCAGCTTCCCTCCCTCCCCCCTTTATATAGGCCCCCTGGGGGGGCGCCGGCCCTGGAGATCCCATCTACAGGGGGGCGGCGGCCAAGGGGGGGGGAACTTGCCCCACAAGTCAGGTGGGGCGCCCCCCACCCCCAGGGTTTCCAACCCTAGGCACAGGGGGAGGCCCATGGGGGGCGCACCAGCCCACCAGGGGCTGGTTCCCTTCCCACTTCAGCCCATGGGGCCCTCCGGGATAGGTGGCCCCATCCGATGGACCCCCGGGACCCTTCCGGTGGTCCCGGTACAATACCGGTGACCCCCGAAACTTTCCCGGTGGCCGAAACTGGACTTCCTATATATAATTCTTCACCTCCGGACCATTCCGGAACTCATCGTGACATCCGGGATCTCATCCAGGACTCCGAACAACTTTCGGGTTACCGCTACTAGTATCTCTACAACCCTAGCCTCACCGAACCTTAAGTGTGTAGACCCTACGGGTTCGGGAGACATGCAGACATGACCGAGACGACTCTCTAGTCAATAACCAACAGCGGGATCTGGATACCCATGTTGGCTCCCACATGTTCCACGATGATCTCATCGGATGAACCACGATGTCGAGGATTCAATCAATCCCGTATACAATTCCCTTTGTCAAACGGTACGTTACGTGCCCGAGATTCGATCATGGGTATCCCAATACCTCGTTCAATCTCGTTACCGGCAAGTCACTTTACTCGTACCGTAATGCATGATCTCGTGGCTAACTCCTTAGTCACATTGAGCTCATTATGATGATGCATTACCGAGTGGGCCCAGAGATACCTCTCCGTCATACGGAGTGACAAATCCCAGTCTCGATTCGTGCCAACCCAACAGACACTTTCGGAGATACCTGTAGTGCACCTTTATAGCCACCCAGTTACGTTGTGACGTTTGGTACACCCAAAGCATTCCTACGGTATCCGGGAGTTGCACAATCTCATGGTCTAAGGAAATGATACTTGACATTAGAAAAGCTCTAGCAAACGAACTACACGATCTTGTGCTATGCTTAGGATTGGGTCTTGTCCATCACATCATTCTCCTAATGATGTGATCCCGTTATCAATGACATCCAATGTCCATGGTCAGGAAACCATAACCATCTATTGATCAACGAGCTAGTCAACTAGAGGCTTACTAGGGACATGTTGTGGTCTATGTATTCACACATGTATTAAGGTTTCCAGTTAATACAATTATAGCATGAACAATAGACAATTATCATGAACAAGGAAATATAATAATAACCATTTTATTATTGCCTCTAGGGCATATTTCCAACAGCACTCGTCCTCTTCCTCTAGCCCATAGTCCTCCGGAAACTCGTGGTCGAGGGGGAAGCCGTCCAGGTCGATGCCGACCTGATCACGCATGAAGGTCGCCTGATCGAGATCATAGCCAGCGGCCGGCGTGAACGCCCCGCGGCCGTCCTGGCTTTGTGTCTCGTCGGGATCGTAGCCAGCGCCTGGCGCACCACCCTCGAAGATGTGGTTTTGCATGTAGTCCTCGTTGACGGCGGACGACATTTCCTCGAACAGGTTACGGGCGTCCGGGAGCTTGCCCCACAAGATCCCATCTACAGGGGGGCGACGGCCAAGGGGGGGGAACTTGCCCCACAAGTCAGGTGGGGCGCCCCCCACCCCCAGGGTTTCCAACCCTAGGCGCAGGGGGAGGCCCATGGGGGGCGCACCAGCCCACCAGGGGCTGGTTCCCTTCCCACTTCAGCCCATGGGGCCCTCCGGGATAGGTGTCCCCATCCGATGGACCCCCGGGACCCTTCCGGTGGTCCCGGTACAATACCGGTGACCCCCGAAACTTTCCCGGTGGCCGAAACTGGACTTCCTATATATAATTCTTCACCTCCGGACCATTCCGGAACTCATCGTGACATTCGGGATCTCATCCAGGACTCCGAACAACTTTCGGGTTACCGCTACTAGTATCTCTACAACCCTAGCGTCACCGAACCTTAAGTGTGTAGACCCTACGGGTTCGGGAGACATGCAGACATGACCGAGACGACTCTCTAGTCAATAACCAACAGCGGGATCTGGATACCCATGTTGGCTCCCACATGTTCCACGATGATCTCATCGGATGAACCACGATGTCGAGGATTCAATCAATCCCGTATACAATTCCCTTTGTCAAACGGTACGTTACGTGCCCGAGATTCGATCGTGGGTATCCCAATACCTCGTTCAATCTCGTTACCGGCAAGTCACTTTACTCGTACCGTAATGCATGATCTCGTGGCTAACTCCTTAGTCACATTGAGCTCATTATGATGATGCATTATCGAGTGGGCCCAGAGATACCTCTCCGTCATACGGAGTGACAAATCCCAGTCTCGATTCGTGCCAACCCAACAGACACTTTCGGAGATACCTGTAGTGCACCTTTATAGCCACCCAGTTACGTTGTGACGTTTGGTACACCCAAAGCATTCCTACGGTATCCGGGAGTTGCACAATCTCATGGTCTAAGGAAATGATACTTGACATTAGAAAAGCTCTAGCAAACGAACTACACGATCTTGTGCTATGCTTAGGATTGGGGTCTTGTCCATCACATCATTCTCCTAATGATGTGATCCCGTTATCAATGACATCCAATGTCCATGGTCAGGAAACCATAACCATCTATTGATCAACGAGCTAGTCAACTAGAGGCTTACTAGGGACATGTTGTGGTCTATGTATTCACACATGTATTAAGGTTTCCAGTTAATACAATTATAGCATGAACAATAGACAATTATCATGAACAAGGAAATATAATAATAACCATTTTATTATTGCCTCTAGGGCATATTTCCAACAGCACTCGTCCTCTTCCTCTAGCCCATAGTCCTCCGGAAACTCGTGGTCGAGGGGGAAGCCGTCCAGGTCGATGCCGACCTGATCACGCATGAAGGTCGCCTGATCGAGATCATAGCCAGCGGCCGGCGTGAACGCCCCGCGGCCGTCCTGGCTTTGTGTCTCGTCGGGATCATAGCCAGCGCCTGGCGCACCACCCTCGAAGATGAGGTTTTGCATGTAGTCCTCGTTGACGGCGGACGACATTTCCTCGAACAGGTTACGGGCGTCCGGGAGCCCGTCGGCCGGCGTCTGTCGCGCGCGTTTCCTCGTGCCGCCGGACGACGAGCCACCGACCACCGGGGTGGCGTTGAGGTCGATGGGCGCGGGCGCGGGCGTGGAAGGCGCGACCACGCTCACGTCTGGTGAGCACTCCCCGGAGAGGCGGGAGGCCTGCGGGTAGACGTGGAAGCCGGGGACCGGGTTGCAAGTCGACGCGCGGGGTGAGTCGGGCAGCACCATCCGAGGAAACGCCGACGAGCCGGTGCTGGCCGCGGCGACGGCGGCTTGGAGGACGCTGTGCTGGCTAGGGTTTACCCCTAGCATGTAGAGCGCCTCCCTCGTTGCCGCGGCGACGCGGGCGCTGGTGAACTCCTGCTGCGCGGCGGCGATGGTGGCGGCCTCGTCCCTCGCGTTCGCGGCGTGCCTCCGGCCCTTCCTCTTGGCTGACTCCCTTGCTCGCTGTTCGGGTGTCAGTGCCTTCTTCGGCTTGGTCGCGGCGGCGGTCTTGCGCCGGGCACGAGGCTTGCCTTTCCCGGAGGGGGCGACGGCGCCAGACGAGGCGAGGGAGGCGAGGCCGGCAGCGGCGTCGAGGTCGAGGTCGATGGCGTCCTCCATGGTTGTTTGGGGGGCGGGGGCGCGCGCGGGCGGGAGTTCTTTTGGGAAAAATGGGGGGAAATGTTGGTGGCTGCTATCGACCGGCGGGCCCGGGGAGAGGAGTAGGTGCGCGCGCGCTTCCGTCTCGTGTCCGCGCCGACGCAAATCTGGCTCAAAATTGGGCCTGGAATGGGTCGCCCGCGGACGAAAAACGGACGCGCGTCCGTTTGGGTCGGCGCGTTGGGCCGCCACTTTTGTCCGCGCCGACCCAAACGGACGCGGGCGGACGAAATGGGTCGCCCCATTGGAGTTGCTCTTCATCAACTGTCAAGATAGTATAAAGAACACCAGAAGTAAAATTTTACATTCAGGTTCATAGACCACCTAGCAATAATTACAAGCACTGTAGCGAGCCAAAGGCGCGTCGCTGTCATCGTCCCTCCATCGCCGGAGCCTGGCAAATATTGTTTAGTAGACTGTCGGATGTGGGGTTCCGGCAAACCCTTAAGGTTCGAACACTGGGGTGCGCGCGAAGTCTTTTCCTCCTACCGATCTACGCCCTAACTCGCTAAGATCTCGTGCACGAACTCGACGAACTCACAACACAAAGAGACGCGAGATTTATACTGGTTCGGACCACCGTTGTGGTGTAATACCCTACTCCAGTATGGTGGTGGAGGATTGCCTCTTGGGCTGATGATGAACAGTACAGGGGGAAGAACAGCCTCCTGAGGTTGAGGTGTTCTTGTGCTTGGTGACTTAGCGGGTGAGAGCTGGGTGAACTGCTCGATGCCCCTACGGTGGTGGCTAGCTCTACTTATATAGGCCCTGGTCCTCTTCCCAAATTGGGCTCCACGACGGGTAAATTTGAAGGGGGACAGCTAGTACAAGCTATCCTGACAAAAGTGGTCTTCGCCTGCAAAAGGCTCTGGTGGTGACGCCGTTTTGGGCTCCACGATGACCTCCGTCTTGCCGTCCTCCTGGTCTTGGTCTCGCTGTACCGATATAGCAACCTTTGCCTGATGCCTCGATACTCCTCGCCTGCGCTGGCCTCCTTAGCACCAAAGAGGAAACAAGGACACTGCGCGCGCTGGCGCCCGCCTGGCGCCCGCCTGGTGTCGATCGTCATGGCTTACGTCACGAGAGCCTCGTGAGGTTTGCCCCGCCTTGATATCTCCGCTCCTCGTCAGCCTGCCTGACTAGGCCACTCCTGAGGAGGTCTTGTGTCGTCCCCCTCGTGAGGCTTGGCCCCTCGCGAGGGTCTTGGATGCCTTGTTGATGAAGATGGGCCGTACGGCCTGCTGGCTTAGCCACGCCGTGGGCCGCAGGCAGGCAAGTCTGGGGACCCCCTTTCCCAAAACGCCGAGATAGACAGTTGGGAAGTTGTCGTGCTAAGGCCCTATAGGACCAGCGCACCAGAAACAACAACCGTCGCCGATGAAGAGAAGCAAAGGATCCAACCTGCAAACACACAAATGTAGACAAACGAATACCGGATCCATGCATGCGGATCCACCAAAGACAAACGCCGATCGGATCCCACGAGATCGGCCGGAGGCACACCTCCACACGCCCTTCGACGACGTTTGAAGCATCACCAGGACAGGGCCAGACAGCGAGAACCTTATTCCATCTTAAGAAGTCATCCCGCCTCATCTTCTTGAGCATGGCACAAATCCTAAAAAAACTTTTAAAAGCACCTAAAAACGGAGCCCTCCCGCTGCCAAGGGATGGAATCCAACATACCTCCATGGTCCAAGGACCATAGGAGATGAGGCAAACTAGCGGCAGCCCCGACTGTTTGCCATAAAAGTTGCAAGGGCCCTAAACCCTAAATGCATTCCTCAAAAAGTCAGAAGGATCTTTAACCAAAGGGCGTAGTCACAGATGACACTCCTAAGAAGAACGGCAACAAGAGATGCTCATGGCGGAAACACACGTCATTGTGAGAATCCAAAAAAATTCAAAAGATGACGAGGTTGACGGTAGGCCTGATGTTGGTGTTGAGGCCGGCCGGGGCAAGGGTGTTCCAAATGAGAGCATCTCCAGCCGTGTCCCAGGAAGACCTTCCCAGATAATTTTTTCGCGCCGGCGCTGAAAAAACGGCCCAGTCACGTCCCCAGGAGCCCGATTTTCGCCGGCCTGGGCCGAAATCAGCGCCGGTGGACCCAGGCCGAACCCGGCGCGCTGGGGGGCGCCGGGGCGAGTGGTTTTGGCGCGAAAAAGCCGTGGGCCTGCTGCGTCAGCGACACCGCGCCTCGTCTTCCCACAACGCCTCGGTTCCCGCGAGGAATCAATGGCAAGGCTGCCGCCGCCGGTCAGCCTTGCCATTGATTCCTCACGCGCGGCGCGTCACGGGACGGCGCGCCGACGCCTCCCCTCCCTCGCACGCGTACACACGGGCGTGGCGCGCCTATATAAGCCAGTGGCCTCGCTCGCCTGTGGCCACACCAGCCCAGCCCTCGCCGCCGAGCTATACCTCTCCCGAGCGTCGCCACCGAGCCTTCCCTCTCCCTCTCCCGAGCGCCGCCGCCCAGCCCCACCCTCTCCCTCCCCTCTCCGATGGCCGAGCGTTTCGCGGAGCGCCGCCGGGGCCGCGACGAAGGAGGAGTCGTCGTCATCGATGACAGCGACGACGACGACGCGCCGCCGCCGCCACCAGTCCGCCATGGCGACGCCGAGTCCAGCAGGGGCGCCCGCGTCAAGGAGGAGAAGGCCGACGACGAGGATGGCGGCGACGACGGCGACTACTCGGTGTTCAGCCAGTTTCTTTTAGATTAGTTTATTATATATTTGCTATGTAATGAAAATCGGCGAACTTTGTCTAAATATATGCCTAAGTTGGCCGAAATTTGTCGTGTTTAGCCGAACTTCGCCGAACTGTGCCAAAATTTGCTATACATTTTTAATTTTTAAACGCGCCTGGGGGCGGCCCTGGGGCCGGCGGCTGGGGACCAACTCGCCCCCAGGCCTATTTTTTGCGCCGGCTCACCCTCAGGCGGTGATTTTAGGCGCCCCCTGAAGGGCCAACGGCTGGAGATGCTCTGAGGCCGATGGACGTGGGGGTGTCGAGGCGGAGGATGAGCCACACCTGTGTCGCCGCTTGAGGACACGGGAGAAAATAAGGGCCCCGTGTCTTGCTCATTCGAATCCTACACGATCCGAGTATGTTTGATTGCAACAACTCATGGATGTGCATCGGATGCGACGGATCGGTTACGGACAACAGAGCGAGGAGGTAGATATATCCAAGAGTCTAGAGGACAGCGACGATGGTCGTCGGGTGGGGGCTCCGAGTGGCGAGGTCATGGGCCGAAATTTCAACAACAATTTTGACAGACAAGTGAAGTAGTATGATATTTTCTTTTGCGGGTGAAGTAGTAAAGATAAAATAAAATGTGGTCGTAGAAGGGAGTACAAATGAACGTCCCCGCAAAAGAAAAAGGAAAAAATAGATACAAATGGACGCGTGCATGAGAACGTGTGTTGGCCTTTTTAGGACGTGTGTTCAGATTTGGGCCGTGAGAAATCGGTGGTTGGCAACGCATGAAACCAAAAGAAAGGATCCTTAAAAAAACCAAAAGAAAGAAGCTAGCTCGTGAAGCAAAAAGGTTATATAAGAAATAATAAGAAATGTATTATTAGTAGTAAAATATCTGGTGATGTGCCCCCTCACTCACCCACGGCCTACATTCCTCCACGAGTCGCTTCATTTCCTGTTGCATGCATTGCACACACGTGTGAGTTCCTTCCATCCACCCATGTCACCATCCAAATCAAAACAGGACGTGGCTGGCTGGCGACGGCGAGGACGGATGCATATTCTGCAGAAAATCCCTCTGCAGAAGATCAATCTGGCCCTGCAAAAAGAAAGGAAGATCAAACCGGAGATTGAGGACTTGGATCTAGAGCACCACGTCATGCCATGGTGGCAAGGATGTTGACTTCAATCACCGGAAGCAGCGTCATGCATCAGGGGAGGGACAAGATCATTGTAGTGTACATGCAAAAGCATCATCGAAATCAACAAGATCTTGTACCAGGCGTCTAGAGACTCCATAGAGAGGGAGGATCATCACCCGTCACTGGATCAGATCACCCGTCATCGTGCACATCAGGGTGGCGCACGTAGCCGACGCTGGTGAAGAGGGTTGCAGCAAGCCGAAGGGGTCACGGGTCGGAGCTTCGGCTCGGGCTATACACCAGCTCGCCGGGCGGACGGGGTTGCGAGCTCGATCATGGAAGGGGGTGGTGAGATCGATCACGATAAGTTAACTTGTTTCTTTTTTGAGCAAAAGTTAATTTGGTAGGTTGTGTCTTGAGCGATAAGTAAATTATTATACGGTAAGTTAATCAATCAACGACATAGGACGTATGGGAAGGCTTAATCAATGTGATTAAACAAGGTATGGGAAGCGAACCAACCTGTCGTTGGGATGGTTAGGTGGACAGTGATATACCCAGCCCATCAGAGGGTTCAAGTCCTCGTGCTCGCATTTATCCTCGATTTATTTCAGGATATCCGACGATACGCTTTCAGTGGGAGAAGATGTTCCCGTCGACTACGAGACGCCTACGGTGACTTTGTAAAATTTCAAGACGATATGCCGGCCCAGTCTCTCGGAGGTGCTCATAGGGGTAGGATGTGCGTGTGTACGTTCATAGGGGTGAGTGTATGCGCGTTTATATGAGCGCTTTGCGTCTATACTGTGTTAAAAAAAGGAACAAGGTATGGGAAGGTTTAATTAATGTGATTGAATGAGGTATTGGAAGGTATTAATGTGATTGAGTGGCGTATGATAATGTGCACTCAAATAAGGCATGGTGGGACAAAAGCTCGGCTGGACAAAAAAATAGATGAAGGGACATGGTGGCAGGGGTTGAACCGGTTGACGAAAGAGTTCTGCCTGGCAGTAAAAGGAGCACTATTTTTTTAAGTAGCAGAGAAATGTTGACTTGTCATAGAAGAGTTTTGTCTGGTAAGGGTTGAACCGGTCGATTACTTTCCATAGATTTAATCTTTAAAGATTGATTATAGATCATCATGATTGATTCCTTTCCATAATGATATTACTAAGTTTGGCATATAAAAATGGGATTAAGAAGATCAGTGAGCTAAAAACCAAATTTAAATAAATTAGTGGGATAGAAAAGTCGATGGAGCAGGTTTACCTAAATGGAGGCGACGCTACCAACTCACCATGGTGTGCAAGTCTGTGCCAATTCTGATAGTATGCCGAACACAAAATAATATGTTGGTCATAGAAAAAAAAGAAAAAAAACACATGCACGTGTCAAATGGGCCGGCCAACTTTGATTATAGTTGATGTTTTGGTAAAAATTGATTTGATTTGGGTGTAAGTAGTGGAAGGCAAGTAAAGTTTGGATTTAGTTGAGATTTTCTTAAGAATTGATTTGAATAAGTTATTTTTAAAGAAATATTTGAATGAGTTAATGCATGGCGTTATTTTAGGGAAAAGGCCAATTTAATTGAATTAATGCACATGTCAAAGGGCCAACCTAAATTTGCCGTGCTTGAACGAAAGGTCGCTGATAAGATGCTTACGAACTTAATATAGGGTTGATGGGAGCCTTTCTCCACGGTGACAATTTCAAAAAACATAAAATTCAACTCGTAGATTTAGGAGTATATATGTATGAAGAAGTGTGGTTGATCCGAGAGGAGGTGGATCGAGGGTCCGGCCGGGCCGGCAAGGGAGGGTCCACATCAGAGGTTAACGGCCCATGCGCTGCCGCAAACGTCGGCGGCGTGGCGTGGTAGGTCTTTTGGGTTGTGTTCTGTCCGTCGAAATATCCTATGTGACGCATTCTGCGTCGAAGTGTGAGGTTTCGCGCATAGCTAGCTATCGGGAGGTAAGTTGAGCCGGCCCATTAACATGACACAGCGTTTCCAGTTTTGGGACCTTCCGAATGGTTAAAGCGCCCAACTCATAATTGGTAAATTTGCGGGTTCAATTCCTGCTACCCAACCGGTTTTTCTGGTTTTGGGAACCTTCTAGAAGGTTCCTTGAACCGGTTTTCCCTTTTTTTTGATTTTTATACTTTTTCGTTCTTTCTTTTATCATTTTCTGTTTATTTTTCTTCTTTCTTTTTCTTTTTCCGTTTTTTCTTAAATTTTAAATTATTTTTTCTTATTTTAAAGTTCACGTTACCAAAATTGTTCGGAAACTTAAAAAAGTATTCGTGCTTTTAAAAAACGTTCAATTTTTAAAAATGTTTATGTTTTCAAAAATTGTTTATAAACTCAAACAAAATTGCATTTTTTTAAAAATTTTCGGGGATGTAAAAAATGTTCTCATTTAAAAAAAAACTGTTTGGAATGTATTTTCACAAATATTTATGCTTTTAAAAAAGGTTCAATTTTTTTAAAATGTTCGTGTTTTCAAAATTTGTTCATAAATTCAAAAGAAAATTGCATTAAAATAACAATTCGGGGATTTAAACAATGTTCTCATTTTTTTTAAAATTGTTCGGGGATTTAAAAAATGTTCTCATATTTATTTTATTTTCGAAATGGTTATTTTCAAAATTTGTTTTAGAACTTTTCAAATAATTATATGATTTTCAGAAAGTCTTCCTATTTTCAATTATTGTTCACAAATTTGAAAAAATGTTCTTCTTTTAAAAAATTTGTTCATATTTCATTTTTTTGTGATTTTCAAAATTTGTACCAAAAATTCAAAATATGTTCATGATTTTAAAAATTGTTTCCGGTTTGATGTTTTGTTCACAAATTCGAAAATTGTTTGTGTTTAAAAAAATTCATAAATTTCAAAATGTGTTCACCATTTCAGAGAATTGTTTGGATTTTATCAACACTTGTTTGTAAGTTTGGAAAATAACTCAATTTTTGGAAAAAAATTCGGGATTATTTCTTATAGTGTTATGTGTACTGCTATTAGTTTTTAAATGTGGCGACGTATAGTAGGGAGTATATCTCGTTGGTCGTAGTGGCTAGCAGTGTGCGCGCCTGAGTAGGCAGTCCCGGGATCCCAACTAACGCGAACAACTTTTTGTAATTTTTCGCGGCGCACCCCAATGGGCCGGCCCAGTCGGGCCCTCCGTGTGCGAAGCGGCATATATTTGCCGCAGAATGCGACACATAGGTGCTCCCCTGTCCGTCGGTATCTTTCGGAAGGAAGGAATGAATTGACAGGCAACATGGCGGCCGGAGGCGAGCGAGCGGCCTGATGAGAGACAGATAGAAGAGCTCCTTAATTAGCACCACCGACCGATTCACCGGATCGATCGATGATTGATGAAGAAAAAAAATATGTGATCTTAAAACCGGCCTCAACATGCATGCCTACATACACGGTATAATTCGCGCACGATATTATTATTATCTCTTAGGACTCTATGAATTCTCTAACACCCTCCTTTAATCTTAACTATCATAAATTAAGACTACTCTTGAACTCCTCAAATGGTCTTGCTGGTAATGCCTTTGTAAAGCCATCTGCCACTTGATCCTTGGAGGGGATAAACCATATCTTGAGTTTCTTTGCTGCAACTCTTTCTCGCACAAAGTGAAAATCAATTTCTATGTGCTTTGTCCTTGCATGAAACACTGGATTTGCAGACAAATATGTTGCTCCCAAGTTATCACACCATAAACATGAGATATGATTTTTCTTGATCCCCAATTCCTCAAGAAGTGATTCAACCCAAAATGATTTGAGCACTTGCATTCGCCAAGGACTTGTATTAAGCTTCTGTGCTTGACCGTGACACAGTGGCTTGCTTTCTAGCACTTCAAAAAATAAGATTAGACCCAAAGAATACTGCAAAACCTCCAGTTGATCTTCTGTCATCACTACATCCTGCCCAGTCAGCATCAGAGAATGCACTCACAAGAGAGGAATTAGAACGTTTGAAATGAAGTCTTGTTCCCATAGTATGCTTCACATATCTTACAATTCTCTTGACAGCTTACCAACTGCAGAAGTAGGTGCATGTAGATATTGACAAACCTTGTTGACAACAAATGAGATATCTGGACGTGTGAGAGTTAGATATTGTAATGCTCCCATGGTACTCCTATACCTTGTGCTCTCCTCCTCTTGAAGTGGCTCACCTTCATATGCTGAGAGTTTTTCTGAGGAAGACAAAGGTGTAGGCACTGGCTTACAATTCTTCATTCCCATGCGAGACAGAAGATCAATAATGTATTTTTCCTGATTCAACACAATGGGATCTTGAGTTTTCTTGACTTCAATACCTAGGAAGAAATGCAAATCACCTAGGTCCTTCAAGGCAAACTCTGAGCTCAAATCATGTAGAAGAGCATTAGTAGCATTTTGTGAAGAACTTGCAACTATGATGTCATCAACATATATAAGCATAGAAATGACTACACCTGCCTTGTTATAAATAAACAAGGATGTATCAACCTTGGAAGCAATGAAGCCAAGATATTTCAACTGTAAGCTCAATCTGGATTACCATGCTCTGGGTGCTTGTTTTAAACCATAGAGTGCTTTGTCAAGCTTGCAAACATAATGTGGTAACTTCTTACTCTCATATCCAGGTGGTTGTCTCATAAACACTTCCTCTTCCAGAACACCATGCAAAAACCCATTCTGTACATCTAGCTGTCTTAGGGTCCATCCCCTGGATACAGTAATGACAAACACAAGTCTGATAGTTGCAGCTTTCACAACAGGACTAAAGGTGTCCTCACAATCAATACCATAACGTTGTTTAAAGCCCTTTGCAACTAGACGTGCCTTATACCTGTCAATGGAGCCATCTGCATTCTTTTTAATACTATACACCCATTTGCAATCAATGATATTTTTACCTTTCTGATTTGGTACAAGATGCCAGGTTTTGTTCCTCATAAGTGCAGAATATTCCTCATCCATCGATTTCTTCCATTTAGGATCATCAAGTGCACTACTCAACGTTGTTGGCTCTCCTGAAATACACAACATCCGTATGGTATAGTCCTATCTTTTCTTATTTTAGGATTTCATATACCATTTTGTAGCCGAGTCATAATCCGTGAAGAAACCGTTGGCTAGACCGCTGGTACACTCACCACAGAAGATCCGAGTGAATCTGCATGCGCTGACGTAGTAGGCGAATCTGTCGCCTCATGCACATGAGATCCTGTGGTCGCTGGTGTGGCCGCCTCCCCTGTATGCACACGGATGCCAACCAACCGAGCGGGCGTAGCGGATCCGCTGCCCGACCGCGGCTGCAGGCGCACGCGGGGCGAGGGGGGTCTGACCCCGCTGCTGGTCCCGCCTGTTGCTGACGTGGTGGCGGGGGAGTGGCCCTGATGTCGCTTGAAACTACGTCGGTATTTCCCCAAAGAGGAAGGATGATGCAGCACAGCGGCGGTAGGTATTTTCCTCAGATACAAAACCAAGGTTATCAAACCAGTAGGAGAACCAAGCAACACAACGTAAATAACCCATGCACACAAATAACAACCACTCGCAACCCGACGTGTTAAAGGGGTTGTCAATCCCTTTCGGGTAACGGCGCCAGAAACGGTGCGTGGACGGGAGAAAGTTGTAATAGATTGAATAAATAGATCGCAAATAAAATAAAGTGCAGCAAAGTATTTTTATATTTTTGGTTTAATAGATCTGAAAATAAATGCAAGAGAAAAGTAGATCGCAAAGGCAAACGATGGGTGAACAAATTACTGTTGGGCAATTGATAGAACTTCAAATAATTATGATGATATCCAGGCAATGATCATTATATAGGCATCACTTCCAAGATTAGTAGATCGACTCCTGCCTGCATCTACTACTATTACTCCACACATCGACCGCTATCCAGCATGCATCTAGTGTATTAAGTTCATGGAGAAACGGAGTAATGCAATAGGAACGATGACATGATGTAGACTAGATCTATCTATGTAGAGATAGACCCCATCGTTTTATCCTTAGTAGCAATGATACATACGTGTTGTTTCCCTTTCTGTCACTGGGATCAAGCACCGTAAGATCGAACCCACTACCGGGCACCTCTTCCCATTGCAAGATAAATAGATCAAGTTGGCCAAACAAAACCCAAATATCGGAGAAGAAATACGAGGCTAGAAGCAATCATGCATATAAGAGATCAAATAAACTCAAATAACTTTTATGGATATAAAAAGATAGATCTGATCATAAACTCAAAGTCCATCGATCCCAACAAACACACCGCAATAGACATCATATGGATCTCCAAGAGACCATTGTATTCAGAATCTAGCGAGAGAGAGGAAGCCATCTAGCTACTAACTACGGACCCGAAGGTCCACAAAGAACTACTCACGCATCATCGGAGAGGCACCAATGGAGGTGGTGAAACCCATCCGAGATGGTGTCTAGATTGGATCTGATGGTTCTGGACTCTGCGGCAGCTGGATGAATATTTCGTCGACGTTCTTAGGGTTTGTGGAATATTGGGGTATTTATAGAGCAAAGAGGCGGTCGGGGGGGGGGGCACCCGAGGTGGGCACAACCCACCAGGGCGCGCCTGGGCCTCCTGGCGTGCCCTGGTGGGTTGTGCCCCCTCGGGGCACCCCCCAGGCGTAGCCAGGGCCCGTTGTGTTCCTTCTGGCCCATAAAAATTCTCTGTAACGTTTGAGGGATTTGGACTCCGTCTGATATTGATTTTCTGCGATGTAAAAAACATGGAAAAAACAACAACTGGCACGTGGCACTATGTCAATAGGTTAGTACGTACCAAAAAATGATATAAAATGACTATAAATGATTGTAAAACATCCAAGATTGATAATATAATAGCATGGAATAATCAAAAATTATAGATACGTTGGAGACGTATCAGCATCTCCAAGCTTAACTCCTACTTGTCCTCGAGTAGGTAAGTGATAAAAACAGAATTTTTTATCTGGAATGCTGCCTAACATGTCATATCATATTTCTTTTCTTTATAGCATGGACATTTGGACTTTTAGTTGTTCAAAGCAATAGTCTAGTTTTGACATGATAATTTAGATACTCAAGCAGATCAACAAGCAACCATGTCTTTCAAAATATCAACGCTAAAATAAGTTATCCCTAGCCCATCATGCTCAAACATTGATCCATTCATGAAACACACTCGAATATTAGCTATACCCAATAATTAAGTACGATCATATTGCCTCCTAGTTGGTGCTTTTATAAAATAAGATGGAGACTCAAAATAAAAATTGCATGAAGTAGAAGAAAGGCCCTTTGCAGAGGGAAGTAGGGATTTGTAGAGGTGCCAGAGCTCAAAGCGAAAACCTTGGAGATAAAAACATTTTGGGAGGTGTATCCATCCCACCAACGAAAACGACTTAGAGTTCCGAACACTTTCCATGCTAGATATGCCATAGGCGGTTGCCAAACAGAAAATAAAGTTTATTCCTTTTTCCACCATACTTTCACTTTCCATGGCTAACCGTATCCACGGGTGCCCTCCATACCACCAACACTTTCCAAGGAATATATTATTTGACAACATAAAGTAAATTCAATTTTTTTTTGCATTTAGGGATTGGGCATCCCTAATACCTTTGCCTTACTCTTGTGCAATGACAAGTGAATGAACACTCATCTTGAGAATAACACATCTAGCATGGAAAATATTAGCCACCCCTCACCGCTCCGCGAGCGAAACAAACACACAAAAGAGAAGTTTATTTTGGAAATTAGAGATTGCACATACAAATTTGCTTAGAACGGCAAAAGAATACCGCATATAGGTAGATATAGTGGACTCATGTGGCAAAACTAGTTTAGGGGTTTTTGGATGCACAAGTAGAGGTCACATTTAGTGCAAAATGAAGGCTAGCAAAAGATTGGGAAGCGACCAACCAAGAAACGAATAATCTCATAAGCAAGCATTAAGCATAAATAACACCGAATAATGCACCACAAGTAGGATATAATTTCATTGCATGACTATTGACTTTCGTACTTGCATAGGGAATCACAAACCTTAACACCGATATTCTTACTAAAGCATAATTACTCACCAACATAACTCACATATCACATCATCATATCCCAAAGCTATTACTAAGAATCAAGTTCATGAAAGTTTTTATTATATCCTTCTTGGATATCTATCACTTTGAGACTAATTTTCATGTATTGCTTTTGACTAGCTCAAACAAATATAAGTGAAGATCATGAGCATAATTTTTTTCTTTCTCTCAAATTAATTTAAGTGAAGCAAGAGAGAATTTCTTGAAAATTTTACTAACTCTCAAATAAATCTAAGTAAAGCAAGATAGCATTTCTTCAAAAATAATAAAGCACACTGTGCTCAAAAAGATATAAGTGAAGCACTAGAGCAAGTCCATTGCTCATAAAAATTTAAGTGAAGCATAGAGAGCAATTCTAACAAGTCATGAAATAATTTTGGCTCTCTCAAATAGGTGTGTCCAGCAAGGATTGATGACTTAAAACACAAAATAAAACAAGCAAAGACTCAAATCATACAAGATGCTCCAAGCAAAACACATATCATGTGACGAATAAAAATATATTTTCAAGTAAAATACCGATAGTTGTTGGAAGAAAGAGGGGATGCCACTCGGGGGCATCCCCAAGCTTAGTTGGTTGCTCATTTTTGCATCCGCAAGCTTAGTATGTTGACTTTTGCGTAGACTCCCCGGCAATGGCGCCAGAAATGGCTCGTTGTCGGGAGTCAAAATCTTGACTTGACTTTGCGTAAGCCTCCCCGACAACGGCGCCAGAAATCCTTCTTGCTACCTCTTGAGCACTACGTTGGTTTTCCCTTGAAGAGGAAAGGGTGATGCAGCAAAGTAGCGTAAGTATTTCCCTCAGTTTTTGAGAACCAAGGTATCAATCCAGTAGGAGGCCACGCACGAGTCCCTCGCACCTACACAAACAAATAAATCCTCGCAACCAACGCGATAAGGGGTTGTCAATCCCTACACGGTCACTTACGAGAGTGAGATCTGATAGATATGATAAGGTAATATTTTTGGTATTTTTATGATAAAGATGCAAAGTAAAATAAAAAGCAATGAAAATAGCTAAGTAGTGGACGATTAGTATGATGGAAAATAGACCCCGGGGCCATAGGTTTCACTAGTGGCTTCTCTCGAGAGCATAAGTATTACGGTGGGTGAACAAATTACTGTTGAGCAATTGATAGAATTGAGCATAGTTATGAGAATATCTAGGTATGATCATGTATATAGGCATCACGTCCGAGACAAGTAGACCGACTCCTGCCTGCATCTACTACTATTACTCCACACATCGACCGCTATCCAGCATGCATCTAGAGTATTAAGTTCATAAGAACGGAGTAACGCTTTAAGCAAGATGACATGATGTAGAGGGATAAACTCATGCAATATGATATAAACCCCATCTTGTTATCCTCGATGGAAACAATACAATACGTGCCTTGCTGCCCCTACTGTCACTGGGAAAGGACACCGCAAGATTGAACCCAAAGCTAAGCACTTCTCCCATTGCAAGAAAGATCAATCTAGTAGGCCAAACCAAACTGATAATTCGAAGAGACTTGCAAAGATAACAAATCATACATAAAAGAATTCAGAGGAGAATCAAATATTATTCATAGATAAACTTGATCATAAACCCACAATTCATCGGTCTCAACAAACACACCGCAAAAGAAGATTACATCGAATAGATCTCCACGAGAGAGGGGGAGAACATTGTATTGAGATCCAAAAAGAGAGAAGAAGCCATCTAGCTAATAACTATGGACCCGAAGGTCTGAGGTAAACTACTCACACATCATCGGAGAGGCTATGGTGTTGATGTAGAAGCCCTCCTGATCGATGCCCCATCCGGCGGAGCTCCGGAAAAGGCCCCAAGTTGGGATCTCACGGGTACAGAAGGTTGCGGCGGTGGAATTAGGTTTTTGGCTCCGTATCTGGTAGTTTGGGGGTACGTAGGTATATATAGGAGGAAGAAGTACGTCGGTGGAGCAACGTGGGCTCCACGAGGGTGGAGGGCGCGCCCTGGGGGGTAGGCGCGCCCCCCTACCTCGTGCCTTCCTGGTTGCTTTCTTGACGCAGGGTCCAAGTCCTCTGGATCACGTTCGTTCCGAAAATCACGTTCCCGAAGGTTTCATTCTGTTTGGACTCTGTTTGATATTCTTTTTCTGCGAAACTCTGAAATAGGCAAAAAATAGCAATTTTGGGCTGGGCCTCCGGTTAATAGGTTAGTCCCAAAAATAATATAAAAGTGGAGAATAAAGCCCAATAATGTCGAAAACAGAATATAATATAGCTTGGAGCAATAAAAAATTATAGATACGTTGGAGACGTGTCAAGCATCCCCAAGCTTAATTCCTGCTTGTCCTCGAGTAGGTAAATGATAAAAACAGAATTTTTGATGTGTAATGCTACTTGGCATAATTTCAATATAATTCTTCTTATTGTGGCATGAATGTTCATATTTGATATGATTCAAGATAAAAGTTTAATGTTGACATAAAAACAATAATACTTCAAGCATACTAACTAAGCAATTATGTCTTATCAAAATAACATAGCCAAAGCAAGTTATCCCTACAAAATCATATAATCTGGCTATGCTCCATCTTCCCCACACAAAATATTCATATCATGTACGACCCCGGTTTTAGCCAAGCAATTGGTTCATACTTTTAACGCGCTTCAGCCTTTTCAACTCTTACGCAATACATGAGCGCAAGCCATGGATATAGCACTATGGTGGAATAAGGTATAATGGTAGGGGTTATGTGGGAAGACAAAAAGGGAGAAAGTCTCACATCAACGAGGCTAATCAACGGGCTATGGAGATGCCCATCAATTGATGTTAATGCGAGGAGTAGGGATTGCCATGCAACAGATGCACTAGAGCTATAAGTGTATGAAAGCTCAAAAAGAAACTAAGTGGGTGTGCATCCAACTTGCTTGCTCACGAAGACCTCGGGCATTTGAGGAAGCCCATCATTGGAATATACAAGCCAAGTTCTATTATGAAATTTCCCACTAGTATATGAAAGTGACAAAATGAGAGACTCTCTATTATGAAGATCACGGTGCTACTTTGAAGCACAAGTGTGGTAAAAGGATAGTAACATTGTCCCTTCTCTCTTTTTCTCTCATCATTTTTTTATTTGGGCCTTTTCTCTTTTTTTTTTATGGCCTCTTTTTTTTAGTCCGGAGTCTCATCCCGACTTGTGGGGGAATCATAGTCTCCATCATCCTTTCCTCACTTGGGACAATACTCTAATAATGATGATCATCACACTTTTATTTACTTACAACTCATGAATTACAACTCAATACTTAGAACAAAATATGACTCTATATGGCCTCCGGCGGTGTACCGGGATATGCAATGAATCAAGAGCGACATGTATGAAAGATTTATGAACGGTGGCTTTGCCACAAATACAATGTCAACTACATGATCATGCAAAGCAATATGACAATGATGGAGTATGTCATGATAAATGAAATGGTGGAAAGTTGCATGGCAATGTATCTCGGAATGGCTATGGAAATGCCATGATAGGTAGGTATGGTGGCTGTTTTGAGGAAGATATAAGGAGTTTTATGTGTGATAGAGCATATCATATCACGGGGTTTGGATGCACCGGCGAAGTTTGCACCAACTCTCAAGGTGAGAAAGGGCAATGCGCGGTACCGAAGAGGCTAGAAAATTGCGGAAAGGTAAGTGTGCGTATAATCCATGGACTCATATTATTCATAAAGAACTCATATAATTATTGCAAAAATTTATTAGCCCTTGAAGCAAAGTACTACTACGCATGCTCCTAGGGGAAGGGTTGGTAGGAGTTAACCATCGCGCGATCCCGACCACCACACAAAGGAAGACAATCAACAAATACTTCATGCTCCGACTTCGTTACGTAACGGTTCACCATACGTGCATGCTATGGGAATCACAAACTCCAACACATGTATTTTTCAATTCCACAATTACTCAACTAGCACAACTATGATATTACTATCTTTATATCTCAAAACAATTACCAAGCATCAAATTTCTCAAGATATTAATTAAAGCAAATTGCCATGCTATTTTAAGACTCTCAAAATAATATAAGTGAAGCATGAGAGATCAATAGTTTCTATAAAACAAATCCACCACCGTGCTCTAAAAGATATAAGTGAAGCACTAGAGCAAAACTATATAGCTCAAAAAATATAAGTGAAGCACATAGAGTATTCTAATAAATTCCGAATCAAGTGTGACTCTCTCAAAAGGTGTGTACAGCAAGGATGATTGTGGTAAACTAAAAATCAAAGACTCAAATAATACAAGACGCTCCAAGCAAAACACATATCATGTGGTGAATAAAAATATAGCTCCAAGTAAAGTTACCGATGGAAGTAGACGAAAGAGGGGATGCCTTCCGGGGCATCCCCAAGCTTCGGCTTTTAGGTGTCCTTATATTATCTTGGGGGTTTCATGGGCATCCCCAAGCTTAGGCTCTTGCCACTCCTTGTTCCATAATCCATCAAATCTTTCACCCAAAACTTGAAAACTTCACAACACAAAACTTGACAGAAAATCTCGTGAGCTCCGTTAGCGAAAGAAAACAAAAGACCACTTCAAGGTACTGTAATGAACTCATTCTTTATTTATATTGGTGTTAAACCTACTATATTCCAACTTCTCTATGGTTTATAAACTCTTTTACTAGCCATAGACTCATCAAAATAAGCAAACAACACACGAAAAACGGAATCTGTCAAAAACAGAACAGTCTGTAGTAATCTGTAACTAATGCAAACTTCTGGAACTTCAAAATTTCAGCCAAAATAGGAAGACCTAGAAAATTTGTTTATTGATCAGCAGCAATTGGAATCAATATTTTATCACGTTCTGGTGATTTTTAACAATTATTTTCGTGAACAGAAAGTTTCTGGAATTTTCAGCAAGATCAAATAACTATCATCCAAGAAGATCCTATAGGTTTAACTTGGCACAAACACTAATTAAAACATAAAAAGACATCTAACCAGAGGATAGATCAAAGATTTATTCCTAAACAGAAGTGAAAAGCAAAAAAATAAAAAATAAAATTGGGTTGCCTCCCAACAAGCGCTATCGTTTAACGCCCCTAGCTAGGCATACAAGCAAGGATAGATCTAGGTATTGCCATCTTTGGTAGGCAATTTCTTAATGGAGTTATGCTCGGTGATCCTTTGATACAAAGCATCCATCCGCTTATTGCAAAGCGTAATCAAATTATTCATGCGGTTGATATTCCCACCAATACTTTTGAGAGGTTCAACAATTTTTTGCAATTCACATAATTTCTCTAGGATTTGAGTTTCTTCTTGGGTAGGGGAGGATCCTTTTTGTAGGGGGAGTACTCCCACTATCCTCTCTATAATTTCGTAAGCGAAGCTAGGATCAATATCAATAAAACTACTCTTGGCAGCAAAATCGAGGAGTTGTCTATGGGGCAAGGTTAGCCCAACATAAAAATTGCGAAGCAAAATTTTAAAATCTCCCTCTAAATTGCAACTACGATAAGATTCGAGCATCCTAAACCAAGCATCTTTTAAATTTTCCCCTTGTCTTTGCTTGAAGTGGAGAACTTCAAAGTCTGGAGACGAAGGGATGAAGACTGAGCTAGCCATAACGACAAGCAAACGGAGAAGAGGCGGACGGAAAAGAGAGGGCGAATAAAACGGCAAGGGTGAAGTGGGGGAGAGGAAAATGAGAGGCAAATGGCAAATAATGTAATGCGGGAGATAAGGGTTTGTGATGGGTACTTGGTATCTTGACTTTTGCGTAGACTCCCCGGCAACGGTGCCAGAAATGGCTCGTTGTCGGGAGTCCAAATCTTAACTTGACTTTGCGTAAGCCTCCCCGGCAACGGCGCCAGAAATCCTTCTTGCTACCTCTTGAGCATTGCGTTGGTTTTCCCTTGAAGAGGAAAGGGTGATGCAGCAAAGTAGCGTAAGTATTTCCCTCACTTTTTGAGAACCAAGGTTTCAATCCAGTAGGAGGCCACGCACGAGTCCCTCGCACCTACACAAACAAATAAATCCTCACAACCAACGCGATAAGGGGTTGTCAATCCCTACACGGTCACTTAGCGAGAGTGAGATCTGATAGATATGATAAGATAATATTTTTGGTATTTTTATGATAAAGATGCAAAGTAAAATAAAAAGCAATGAAAATAGCTAAGTAGTGGAAGATTAATATGATGGAAAATAGACCTGGGGGCCATAGGTTTCACTAGTGGCTTCTCTCGAGAGCATAAGTATTACGGTGGGTGAACAAATTACTGTTGAGCAATTGACAAAATTGAGCATAGTTATGAGAATATCTAGGTATGATTATGTATATAGGCATCATGTCCGAGACAAGTAGACCGACTCCTGCCTGCATCTACTACTATTACTCCACACATCGACCGCTATCCAGCATGCATCTAGAGTATTAAGTTCATAAGAACGGAGTAACGCTTTAAGCAAGATGACATGATGTAGAGGGATAAACTCATGCAATATGATATAAACCCCATTTTGTTATCCTCGATGTCAACAATACAATACGTGCCTTGCTGCCCCTACTGTCACTGGGAAAGGACACCGCAAGATTGAACCCAAAGCTAAGCACTTCTCCCATTGCAAGAAAGATCAATCTAGTAGGCCAAACCAAACTGATAATTCGAAGAGACTTGCAAAGATAACCAATCATACATAAAAGAATTCAGAGGAGAATCAAATATTGTTCATAGATAAACTTGATCATAAACCCACAATTCATCGGTCTCAACAAACACACCGCAAAAGAAGATTACATCGAATAGATCTCCATGAGAGAGGGGGAGAACATTGTATTGAGATCCAAAAATAGAGAAGAAGCCATCTAGCTAATAACTATGGACCCGAAGGTCTGAGGTAAACTACTCACACATCATCGGAGAGGCTATGGTGTTGATGTAGAAGCCCTCCGTGATCGATGCCCCCTCCGGTGGAGCTCCGAAAAAGGCCCCAAGATGGGATCTCACGGGTACAGAAGGTTGCGGCGGTGGAATTAGGTTTTTGGCTCCGTATCTGGTAGTTTGGGGGTACGTAGGTATATATAGGAGGAATAAGTACGTCGGTGGAGCAACATGGGCCCCACGAGGGTGGAGGGGCGCCCTGGGGGGGGGGTGGTAGGCGCGCCCCCTACCTCGTGCCTTCCTGGTTGCTTTCTTGACACAGGGTCCAAGTCCTTTGGATCATGTTCGTTCCGAAAATCACGTTCCCGAAGGTTTCATTCCGTTTGGACTCCGTTTGATATTCTTTTTATGTGAAACTCTGAAATAGGCAAAAAACAGCAATTCTGGGCTGGGCCTTCGGTTAATAGGTTAGTCCCAAAAATAATATAAAAGTGTATAATAAAGCCCAATAATGTCCAAAACAGAATATAATATAGCATGGAGCAATCAAAAATTATAGATACGTTGGAGACGTATCATCTACCAAGAATAATTGGACAAGACGGATTGCAATCAATATCAAGAACAATAAAATCTATGGGCACATAATTCCTATTTGCAAGAATAAGAACATCATTAATTCTTCCCATAGGCTTTTTAATAGTAGAATCCACCAAGTGCAAATTCAAAGAACATTCTTCAAGATTAGTAAGACCAAGCACATCACATAAAGATTTCGGAATTGTAGAAACGCTAGCACCCAAGTCACACAAAGCAAAACACTCATAATTTTTAATCTTGACTTTGATAGTAGGTTCCCATTCATCATGCAATTTTCTAGGAATTGAAACTTCTAATTCCAATTTTTCTTCAAGAGCTTTCATCATAGCATCAACAATATGTTTAGTAAAAGCTTTATTTTGTTCATAAGCATGGGGTGAATTTATCATGGATTGTGTTATGGCGCTGCTAGAAGGAGGGTGCGAGAGGGCCGGCCGGGGGCCTTTTGCCCACGGTCGGGCAAGATGGAAGGGATTTCCTTCTTAATTCTTGCTTGATTAGATTGATACATCTCCTCTCTTTCTATAGAGAGGTTTACTTGACTCCCAAGCAAGGCTTACTTGACCCCTAAGCAAGCGACCCTTTATCTCTAATTAACTCTAAGACTAACAGGCTATACCGCCAGCCCAGGCCATTAGGCCCATTACGTACTGTAACACTACACCCCACCTGGACATGCAGCTTGTCCTCGAGCTGCAGCCGAACCAACTTATAACCATGACTCGACGCAACACAAACCTAACACCTAAAAATAAGCCTTTTACATCTCAGCTTGTTTTATTACTCTCAACCCGAAATGGACTGGGACGCTTTATTTTGGACTCCTTAATAAAAAGTGGACACCATGCGCACGTCGGACGTGCACGTGTACAGCCACCTGGATCTCATGGACACCATCTGGACAAAAAGAGTGCATGTGTATGGCCACCTGGAAGCGGTCGCAAGAGCGACCAGCAGAGGCACCCTCGCGGCGGCCGGCAGAATGCAGTGGTGCTACGCCGTGCGCTCCTGTCGGTGACACCCTGCCTTCTCCCCGCCGGACGGCTGTTGGTCTGCACCGCACAGAGAAGAATGGAGGGCTTGCGATGGAGAATGACGAGGAGGGGTGCACCCCCCAACCATCGATGTCGGAGATAGCTGCCCGCGAGGAAAACAGCATGCCCAAGAGCCCCGATGCAGCGGACGAGAGCGAGGTCCTTTGTGCAGCGAAGCGTAGCTGGGAGGAAGGGCAGCTACAGACTACGCATCTCCCGCAGACGCCGACACGCTAGGAGGCCGCGCGCAGCAGCCTGCAGCCTCACCGCCGCCGATACGTGGCGGGTAGTGATCCAAGCCAGAAGTGGTGACGGTGATGGCGGGAACTTGATTTGCTGGATGGGTACGCCCTAGGGAAGCGGTGATGGCGATGGCGGGAACTTGATCTGGTGGATCGGGACTCCTTCCAGCGCGGTCGATGCGAGGCCGGAGCTGACCGGCGGTGGCTGCTGCAGCGGAGCGCCGGGCGCGGCGGAGGCCGCCAGGAGTGGCGGCTGCCACTGCAGCCAGGGCGAGGTGTTGGTGGCGGTGGATGGCAGCTGCAGCGGCTGCTGCAGCGGCCCGGCGAGCGCGGCGGGGACGCCCTGGGACAGCAGCAGCTGCTGCTATGGCGGAGCACCTGAGGCCGCCAGGAGCGGCGGCTGCCACTGCAGCCAGGGCGGGGCGGTGGTGGCGGTGGACGGCAGCCACGGCGGCGCGGTGGCGGCGATGGGCGGCGCAGCCGGGTGCGGCCCGTAGGACCCGGCCAAGAACAGGCGGATCTCCTGGACCGCCTGGGTTAGGTCCCGCAGCGCCCCGGACACCTCCTCTGGGGTGGATGGCGGGGGCGAGCGCGACGGAGGATCCTGGCACGGGCAGGAGCGGGGCGATGGTCGTGGTGGTCATCCACCGCCACGAGTTGACCGGCAGCGGAAGAGGCGGGTTGGGCCGCGGTGAAGACATGATCGAACCAAAGCTAGCTGATACCAAATTGTTATAACGCTGCTAGAAGGAGGGCGCGAGAGGGCAAAGGCCCCCGGCCGGGCAAGATGGAAGGGATTTCTTCTTAATTCTTACTTGATTAGATTGATACATCTCCTCTCTTTATATAGAGAGGTTTACTTGACTCCCAAGCAAGGCTTACTTGACGCCTAAGCGAGCGACCCTTTATCTCTAATTAACCCTAAGACTAACGGGCTATACCGCCAGCCCAGGCCATTAGGCCCATTACGTACTCTAACAGATTGCAACAAAGAAATACAATCAATCAAAGAGCAACTATCATAATTAAAGTCTTTGTAATCCAACAGAGTGGGCACATCACTAGTTAAAGTTTTGACCTCTCCAAACCCTCTTTCATTAATTTTCTCAACAAGATTTTCACCCTCTGAAATATTGAGACGCATTCTACCTAAAGTTGACTCTTCTCCAGTCCCTTTTTCATCAATCTTAACTTTACTAAACAAGGAATCAATAGAAGAAACACCAATCATTTTAAGATCTTCATCACTTTTGCGAAACAAATCACTAGAACATGCTTTTTCTAAAAATTCTATTTTAGCTCTAAGGATAGCGGTTCTTTTCTTAATTTCATCCATAGAAACATAAAGAGCATTAATTGATTCATCTACTTTAGGCAAAAAAATTCATCTTGAGATTTTCCACATCATGAGCAATTCTATCAACACTTCTAGACAAATCATCAATGTTACTCAACTTTTCTTCTATGGAAGTGTTGAAAACTTTTTGTGTATTGATAAATTCTTTAATATTATTCTCAAGATCAGAGGTGTTCCTATTATTATTATTTGTTTTCCATAGGAATTACCATAATTATTAGAGGAATTACTAGGAAAAGGCCTAGGATTAAAATTACCTCTATAAGCATTGTTGTTGAAATTATTTCGAGAGATAAAATTCACATCTATGGCATCACTATTTTTCTCAATCAAAGTAGACAATGGAATATCATTAAAATCAATAGGAGCACTTTTACTAGCAACCAATTTCATAAGAGCATCAACTTTTTCACTCAAAGAAGAAATTTCTTCAAGAGAATTAACTTTTTTAATAGTAGGAGCCCTTTCGGTATGCCATTGTGAATAATTTGCCATAATATTATCAAGCAATTAGGTAGCTTCACACAAAGTAATTTCCATAAAAGTACCACCCGCAGCGGAATCTAAAAGATTACGAGAAACAAAATTCAATCCCGCATAAAAATTTTGTTCATCCAAAGATTTAACCCATGAGTTGGGCAATTCCTTAGCATCATTTTCATCCTTTCCCAAGATTGTGCAACATGCTCATGTTCAAGTTGCTTGAAATTCATGATCTGGTTTCTAAGGGAAATAATTTTTGCGGGAGGAAAATAGTTAGTGATAAAAGCATCTTTGCACTTATTCCAAGAATCGATACTATTGCGAGGCAAAGAAGAGAACCAAATTTTTGCAGAATCACGCAAAGAAAACGGAAATAATTTCATCTTCACCACATCATTGTCCACATCTTTTTATTTTGCATATCACATAATTCCACGAGGGTATTAAGATGGGATGCGGCATCCTCATTAGGAGTACCGGAAAATTGATCTTTCATAACAAAATTCAGCAAAGCAGTATTAATATCACAAGACTCCGCACTAGTGGCAGGAGGAGCAATCGGAGTGCCAATAAAATCATTGTTGTTGGTATTTGAGAAATCACATAAGTTGGTGTTCTCTTGAGTCATGATGACCACACAACAAGATTGCACTTAAAAATAGACCCGGCAAGAAAACGGCGAACGAAAAAGAGAGGCGAATAAAACAGCAAATTTTGTGAAGTGGGGGAGAGGAAAACGAGAGGCAAATGGCAAATAACGTAAACTACGAGGAGATGAGATTTGTGATTAGGAACCTGGTATATGTTGAAGATCCTCCCCGGCAACGGCGCCAGAAATTCCTTTTGATGTCGCTTGAAGCTACGTCGGTATTTCCCCAAAGAGGAAGGGATGATGCAGCACAGCGGCGGTAGGTATTTCCCTCAGATATGAAACCAAGGTTATCGAACCAGTAGGAGAACCAAGCAACACAACATAAAACAGCCCATGCACACAAATAACAACCACTCGCAACCCGACGTGTTAAAGGGGTTGTCAATCCCTTTCGGGTAACGGCGCCAGAAACGGTGCATGGACGGGAGAAAGTTGTAATAGATTGAATAAATAGATCGCAAATAAAATAAAGTGCAGCAAAGCATTTTTGTATTTTTGGTTTAATAGATCTGAAAATAAATGCAAGAGAAAAGTAGATCGCAAAGGCAAATATATGAGAAAGAAGACCCAGGGGCTGTAGGTTTCACTAGTGGCTTCTCTTGAGAAAAATACACTACAAAAAAAATACACTTCCGTGATGATACGTGTTTGTCACAGTAGGTCACGTTTTCTGTCATGCATGCACATCCATGATGATTTTATGACAGAATCAGGATAGTCATACCTGTGCTGTCATAGAAGTGTTCCATGACATTACCAAATTTATCATCACGGAAGTGTCCACTTCCATGACGATAAATCGCGCGTCACAAAAGTGCTTTCGTCAAGGGTGACCGACACGTGGCATCCACCGTAACGGAACGTCGTTAAGCTATCGGGTCCGGTTTTGGATCCGATAACCTGTTAACAGCCCCGACCAATGGGGATTTTCCACGTGTAAAATCATCATTGGCTGGAGGAAATACGTGTCGGCTCACCGTTGGGACATATGTCATCCACTTATTGGACCCAAAGCGCCTATGATACGTCGACACGTGGCATGACCCAACAGAGGCCCATTCCTGTGAAAAGGCTGGACCGTTTGACTTGGTCAAAAGGTGGCGGCCAGCCCACGGCAAGCGTGTTAACGGCCTGTTCGCATATAGCCCATTTACAACCCGCTAACCCAGGGCCCATTTACGGCCTATCCGAATTAGGCCCAGTAGCGTCATCTGGGCCGTCCAATATAACTCCAGCCCGTTTTAACTTCCGGCCCATGTATGGCCCATGATGTCTTTCGGCCCATATGAGGCCCTAACTCTCGGCCCATTAACGTCCCGTGGTAAAACTGGCCCATAATGAACAGTGTATCACTTTATACCCTTTAACGGCACGTGGTGAAACTGGCACGTAATGAAGAGTGTATCACTTTATACCCATTAACGGCCCATTATTCCGTTGGGCCGTTTCCAGCCCATGTTATCTTTCGGCCTTCTCAGGGCCCATTTATTCTTGGGCTCATTTCCAGCATTCGTTTACTTACGGCCTGTTACTGTCATTTTCTGCTTGTGGGCCAAATTCAGCCCGTGGTTACAGTCGGCCCGTTTGTGGCCCGTCAATATGTTGGGCCGTTTTCATAGCGTCATCAAATACGGCCGATTAACGACGGCCCGTTATGGTCGGCCCATGAACAGACGATTTCAACTCTAGCCCATTTACGGCCATAATGTGGTTTGTTATTGGCCCATGTTTGGCCAACCGATCATACGGCCCGTAGAAGGCCCATTGATGATACGACCCATAGAAGGCCCATTGTGTCTACGGCCCGTATAAGGCCCATTGTTTCTACGCCCCGTAGAAGGCCCATTGTTTCTACGGCCCGTAGGAGGCCCATGTTAACTACAGTAAATATGTAGCCCATGGTTATTGTGGCCTAGTTTTGAAAAATAGGTTCTTGCGGCCACTAGCAAACCATGGAAAAAGAACTGCACTGACTACAAGAAAACAAATAAACAAGACAATAAGGAAATAAATTAGCAAGCAACTTACGCTAGGCTATCACGGCTATTACACATATTACATCCACTGGGCATCAAAGTTCGCCACCAGTGCAAATATAGGGAACAAAGCAGCATATAAATGCCGCAGCAAAACAAGTCCAGAACTGAAACCACTTCAGAAGAGCTCAAGAAACAATATCCTGGGTACTCATAATGCTGGCAAGATGCTTAGCAAGCTTATTAACTTTCTCTTGTTTGGCGCTTAAGTCCTCCAGCACTTCTCGTGGATCGCCCGGCCCCTCCCTCTCTTCTCGTGGATCGCCCGGCCCTCTATATATGATATGGATAGGCCTCCATTTCACACACATTGCATGCAAAAATTTGTTTGAGATGTCATCGACACATATTCCCACAAATACATTCATGAAATCAACCTCACCCCCAAAACAAAAAACACGCACGAACGCACAAACCATTTGTCTAGGTTTGTATCTCTCACACCCACCCACGTAGGTGGGGGACGTGCATGAAGAGAAGAGGTGCACGCACAGCGCAGGTACTGCCGTCTCTTTCCCAACCACACCCGTGCGGGTACACGATGGAGCTCATTTCTGTACGAAAAGGCAGCCCACGTGGTAATTTGACACGTGTACTGGTTGTCCACTTGATGGAGGGAGGATCGTCTACCACGGGTGAACAAAAAAATTGCGACTTGACGCGTTATGTTAAAAAAGAGGCAAACCATGTGGGGCCTACCTTAGAGGCAAGGCTCTATACACTGGAGTACTTTTGATGTGTCCCGTCAACTCGCAGAACGAGGAGAAGCTTGCTTAGTACGCCGTCTCCCCCGCCCACGGGCGCGGTGGCTCGCAGGATGAGGTGAAGCTTTCTTACTAGTAGTAGTACTGTACGCCTTACGCCCGCTCCCTCGCCGACACGCGCGGTGGCTCACAGGACTAGGAGAAAATTTTACTACTCCCTCCGTTTACTCCTCGTCCCTACTACCTTGGTTAGAGAGATTATCATATTGTTTTGAATATATATGTCCTTTAGTAGATTTCAATATGAACTACTGGTACATACTCCAAACACTGATGTATATAGACGTATTTTAGAGTGTAGGTTCACTCATTTTGCTCCGTATGTAGTCCATATTGAGGCCCTGTTTGGTTCATAAGTCCTAGGACTTTTTCTAGTCCCAACTAAAAAGTCCCTCCCTGTTTGTTTTCAGGGACTAAAAAGTCCCTAGTCCCTCCGTAGAGGTTATTGAATGACCATGTTACCCCCAGTATACACAAAAATAACAACCAAACAACACCATGGGGCGGCGGGGCAATGGGTGCAGGGAGGGGCATTGTTGGAGAAGTCCCAAAAAAGACTCTCCTTGAGAGTCTTCTTCAGTAAGTCCCAAAAAGCAAGTTTTAGTCCCTAGTAGTCCCTCCTGTTTGGTTAAAATGTCTCTAAGAGGGACTTTTTCTAGTCCCTACACTAAAAAGTCCCTGGAAACAAACACCCCCTGCATAAAGTTGAGACACTTATTTTGGAACGGAGGGAGTACATATTTGCTATGATCTGTCAATCATTGAGATGCAATAGCATGCATGTTAGTCTCCTTTGTATTTGATGAAATGTTGCAACGGGCAACCTTGGACGCAAGATACATGTAACAGAAGCTGGAAGCTTCATAGCATTGTACTATCTCGCTGATAAATTACAGTACGTACTATACTAGTACTTCCTCCGTTCCTAAATATAAGTCTTTGTAGAGATTTCACCATGAACCACATACGGATGTATATAGATGCATTTTAAGTGTACATTCATTCATTTTGTTCCGTATGTAGTCCACCTAGTGGAATCTCTAAAAGACTTATATTTAGGAACGGAGGGAGTACTATGTAAAGAGTTAGGTGTCGCACGGTGTCCAGAAAATATGGTGATAGTGTGAGGTGGGCCATGTAATCACTGAGCCTGCGTGTTTTCACTGCTCTTGCACTCCTCCGCCGTAAGAATGGAAAAAATAGTAATCTAGTAGTACCTCCTTTCGCCGAAAGCGTGGGACATCCAGCAGTCCTACCACCTCAATAATAATGACCAATGAGCCGTCAAATCACATAGACCCAGGAGTAAGTTGGACGGACGAAGCAACCATCACTCTTGAATCCGCTTCTCCCTTCAACGGAGGCGCCAGTGAGAGGTCGCGTCCGCTCTGCCCGGGCATGAATGCGGCACCGATTCTTTGGAGCGGTGCTGACCGTTTCGGGCAGGAAGCGCGCGCGGGCGATGGAGGGGCTTTGGGTGGGCCAGGCTGGTCAGGAGCGGGCGTGGCAGCTATCCGCCTGTCCCTACCGGACGCCCGGAAACGAGAGGATGCACCGACTCTCGCGGCTACAATCGTACACTACACACCATCTCTCTGTAGGAGTAGGTCGATCTGTCGCTCTCTCTAACACACACATTCTGTTAAACACACACACACACAGGTTCATAGGATAGGAAAATTGTGTGAGTGCGAAGCCACAGGAAGTGAGATACAAATGGAGTACATACAAGAAGAGAAGAGGTGACGAATATTCCATCAAACCTGGACTGAGGAGTAGTACTCCCTCCGTCTAGGTGTTAAGTCATCTTACGGAAATCAGATATTCCCAAAATGTTTAGGCGTCGTCCATTAACTTCGCATCTCAATCCCCTCCTGGCCTCGTTGCTAGCGAGCGTTGTTACTTAGGGAGTGTTTGGATCCTTAGCAAGAACAGCTTATAGCATAGCCGGGCAAGGTTAGGCGTTTGGAACTGTTAAAATATGTTAGCTTTTGTGGGCCAGCTAGCTTGGGTGGGCTAGAAAAACCTTGCTAGCTCAGGAGAGCCAGATCGGCTCGCTTCCGACGGCAAACTTCGCGTAGTAGTAACATAGACTAGTAACATATGCATGTTACTAGTCCAAGTTACTCACCACTATGACCAGCCTAAGCAATGTAACCAAACGCTCCTTACTCTGCCTTGTTATCTCCCCCGGAAACCCAATGCATGGAGCGCAACTACGCGTTGATCAGTCAAGAAATCAAAGTCGGCTTGCATGCGAGTTAATACGTGGCCCTGCATGGTAGCTAAAACGGCATCTCTTAGTTGTTTGGATTAATTGTTGCGTTTAGAGACAGAAATCAGGGCTTTGATTGGAGGAATGACCGGTCAAATTTCTCCTTCTCCTCCAATCTGCTTGCACCTTGGTCCCGCTGCACCTTCTAACATGACTTATTACACCTAGACGGAGGGAGTCATCCGAGATATGGTGGCACACTGACTTAGGTCGAATACAAGTGCCCAAAATTGTGTGCATGTTATAATAAGGATTCACTTAAAATAGTACGTGAGCGAACAGAGGGATCAATTGGACAGTGTTCCCGAGCAGTAGCGAGATGTGTGAGGTAAGATACACCACTGGCGCTTTTAATCTTTCTTATTAATTTGCTTGTTTCACCCTCTGACTGGTGGGACCCAACGTACTACGTGGAGAGAGGTAAGGTGACTAAGGCTGCATTATTTCTTCACCACTGTGGATAGTCTTATCACCAAAGCCACATGACACGATTATGATTTAAATCCCAATGACTCCCACACAAAAAAAACACGGCATGTTTGTCACACGAATGCAGGAATGTATAAAAGGTTATTTTCCTCTCGTTGAACATAACGGGAGGGTTGTGTAGCTGGTTAACCTGTTCGCTCATCAAACTTGAGGTCTCAAGTTCGATAACTACACTTGAGCATAATTCGTGCCAGGAGGATTCTTTCACTGGTCAAAATGGATGGATACAGAGCTATATGATCTCGTAGTGACCGTATAATCACCTCATCACGTATAAGCTCCAGCCTCGGCGCTTGTTTTCTAGGGTTTACATTCTTCACACTCTCTCCAGTATATATATACACGTTGGAGCCTCAGCGCTTGTAGTTGCTCACTTCACACTCTCTCACCCTCTCCAGATCTAAACAAGACTTTGTTGGCCTCTCTCTCTCCCCTCACTGCTGGTCTGCTTGTAGTTGCTCTCTTCACACTCTCTCACCCTCTCCAGATCTAAACAAGACTTCGTTGGCCTCTCTCTCTCCCCTCACTGCTGGTCAAAGAGCCGGCAGGATCCGTCCGCCGGGAAGGGAAGGAGGCTTAACGTTGTTTCCGTCGGCGAGGGAGGGAATCCACTACCGGCGCAGCTGTTCACTTTCACCCAGCGGCGGCGCGGGAGGGCCTCCGACCCCTTCTGCTTCGCCGCCGTACATAGTGTGGGCCGAACAGCCTCCGGTCGCCCACCGAACCACACCCCAAGAACCTTAAGGTATAATTTACTTATTCCACATGCATTGCTCTAGCTTCATGTGGGCTTTTTTCGCTTCTGCACTCGAATCTAGGTGTTGGATCAAACAGGAAAGTAGTGGGGAAAGTTGTATACCATGAATCTAGGACGTGGTTCAAAGAGGAAAGGAATGGGGGAAAGTAGTGGGAAAAGTTGTATAGCATGAATCTAGGACGTTGTTCAAAAAGGAAAGGAAGGGGGAAAGTAGTGGGGAAAGTTGTATCGCATGAATCTAAGACGTGGTTCAAAGAGGAAAGGAATGGGGGAAAGTAGTGGGGAAAGTTGTATAGCATAAATCTAGGATGTGGTTCAAAGAGGAAAGGAAGGGGGGAAAGTACTAGTACAGACTGGCTATCCAGCACCTACGTTGGTCTAAAAGGGAAAATAATGACAAACGCAGTATGCACATCTATAGTGAACTGATCTTTTGTTTTGGGGGACAAGACTGTAGAGTTTGAGCAGGACTAGATTTTCTGGGCTCACATAGGGAAAGGTGTCTAAAGATAACAAAACTGGGACCAACACAAATATGCTCCTTGGATGTTTGTTCTTTGTTGCAACAGACTGTGCATCACCCCATTACATCGGTAGATGCACATGGTGCTGGTGCGTCCACTGTCCCGTGCAACTCTTTAGCTGTTTATAATCTAAGGCCCTGTTTGGTTAAAAACTCCCTAGTCCCTACCTACTTGGTTCCAGGGACTAAACGTGGACTAGAGGTTATTAAATGACATGATAAAAGACCATGTTACCCCTAGTAATGAACTAATAGAGACAAGGTGCGATGCGTGGCAGGGGCAACTATTGGAAAAAGTCCCAAAAAGACTCTCCCTCGGGGTCTTCTTTCTTTAGTCCCAAATGCCCACTTTTAGTCCCTAAAAGTCCCTCCTGTTTGGTTTAGATGGGACTGACACGGAGTTTTTTTAGTCCCTCGACCAAAATGTCCCTATAAACAAACACCCTCTAATAATGCCGCTGGAAAATTGATGCAATGCCACAGTTAAAAGCAAATTACATGTTATCCGAATTTTATTGTTAATATAATCTCTCTGTTAATATTAATCAATGCATCGTTTGAGAAATGCTACTGTCTTGCTTTCTTTCCCATTTAGATAAGGTAGATGCTTCTTTTTGTTGGCTTCTGTGTCATCCACCGTTATTGACCACTAGTTGTTTCCTTTGCACCTCTGTGTAAACAAGGTTATCTACTTCACCTCGTTGCCATTGTGACCTTTTGTTGCACTGCACAAAACACTTTTGTTTTAAGAGTGTTTTGTGCAGTTCAACCAAAATGTCACACCGACAACGTTGCTTGATTGCTTGATCTTAGTGGAACTGCACAAGAGGAGATCTTACTTCCTATCCGTGTTGGCAAATTTGGTTCAGATCTTCTTCTTGTGAGTTGTTTGAATTCCGCGTCATGAGAGGTCAGTACTAGGATTCTTTCACATGATTCTGCAGTGTGCTTTCATATGTTGTGCTACTTGTATACGGTAATGTTGCTTGATTTTAGTGAACTACACAAATGGAGACAAGACTTCCAATCTGTATGTGCACCGTAATATCCCATTGAGGTAAGATAAGGATATTTCACAACTGTTGGCCTATATTTTGCCACTTTCATCATAAAATTAATGTCATTGTTTAGTGCTATACTTGTGCAACCTATTGACATGCCAAATATTACATTGAAGGCGAAGCTTGTCTGTTATTGAACCAAGTGATGAAGGGGAAGAACAAGCGGAAGAAAAATAAAAATCAACTCCCGGTGCTGTAATGAAGCACTGGAACTTTGATGACACAAGTAATGATATAGTTTTGTATCTTAATTTATTGCTATGGTTGGAACGAGAAATTGTTTTGCCACTGATTTGATGCCACTCTTAATGTAATACATAATTATCTCTACTTGTGCAAACAGGGATCTTCTTTGAAGATACCATATATTTAGTGGAACTGCACAAGAAGATGTTGGAAACATTAAACTAATCAAGGAGTATATAGTAAGCATGGCCACCACAGTAGATAGCAACAGATGGTTCCGGAGAAGTGCTTCATCTGTATGCTCTATACAATAAGCCTCCTGACGAAGGTTGGTACTCGCCCACTGATTTCATCCATATGATTGAGCTTTGTCATCTCTATTGGTGTTGTGCTACTGTTTAGATACTGTCATGAAAAAGTGGTATTGTCCTTGAGAAGTGCTTCATCTGTGCTGTTTTAAATATTTCCTTTCCTTTTTTTTTGAGCAAACAGGGATGCTAGCATTTAGTTGTCCTCTTGTCTTTGCACAACAGGATCATCCTCCTCTGAAGAAGAATATGGAGTACGTGAAGTGACTAGTTCCGATTATGCCAGGATGAAGAAGCCTTGTCTATCTTCTCATCAGAAGGAGCAGTTGAAGGATGGTTACATTACCCCCCACAAGACCAAACTAACTTCAGCTCAGAAGGACTGACAAATCTCCATTTTCTTGTTGTGATGCGCGAGTACAATGTTGTTCTAGGATTCTTTCCGGTGAGTTCCATTTTTCTAAAAGTGTGCTCTACATGGACCATGTAGGTGCCTGTTTAAACTGTCAATTCATAGTACAGTTTGCTTTATACTAATCAACTTTTTTGTATTTGTGCAAAAAGGGGTGCTCAGCTTGATTTCAATGGGAACCGCACAAAATGTTCATGAATACATCGTACAAACAACATATAAGGGCGAAATCATACAAGCTACGCGCGAATTTGGTTGATTTTGGTGGAACTGCACAAAAAGAACAGCTGGTTTATTTAGCACGAGGTGCCATGTCAATGTCCGAACTGATGGCAAACCCTGCCCATTCCACAATCGTAGGCATTTGATATTTTGGAATGGGACAACCTTGTAAAATTTTGCTCATTGATTTTAGCAAGAAGACATGCGTTTGATATTTTTGAATGGGACGCCCTTTGCTGTCAGCAGCGTCGATCCATTTTTTATTTATTCTTTAGTTGTGAAGTAAATATTGGCTCTGACATGTGAATCGCTGAGATGCATAATCATCGATTGTTTTGAATGTTCTCTATGAATTGCCAGGCCTGTGTGTTTGATTGCAATGTACAGGAACGCTAAAAAGCTGCTCAAACTCTTTGTACTCATTCTGTTCCTTTTTACTTCGCACATTGTGAAAGTGCATACTTTTTTCTATAAGATTGGTCAAAGTAGAGATACTTTGACTGCAGACAAAACTTGTATGCAGACTAGTAAGGACCGGAGGGAGTACATGTGAAACTGCTGCAAACGAGGTGATCACCCTGGGAATAATGCTAGTCTGTATTGTTTTGCATGTTCATCCAATGCCAGTGATACTAATTCGGACTAATCGAAATAAATTCATTCATACACGGTCGAATTTCATATAAACATGTCGGATTTCATTACATTTCATACATTCTTCAACTAAAAAGGGATGAGCTGGAGGTATAATTAATTAACCGAAGCTACCCACCTGTGCCCGGCTGAGCCGAACAGAAACTTCAGTGACTTAACTGCAGGTGCAGTTGCGTAACTGACATGTGGCCCAGATGCCTGTTGGGTCCACGTGTCAGTCAGCCAACTGCATCAGCAGTTAAGTAGAAGCAGCGTCCTTCTCCAACATAGCTCTCCGACTCCACGTCGCCGCCAAGAAGCTAACCGGCCGTCAGTGGTCATACCGCCTAGCTTGGCTTCAACCGGAGGGTAGCAGCGGTGGCCTTACTTGAACCCGAGCGGCGGTGACCTACCGTGTTCTACTCTTCCTCGTTTTCTGTGTGGCGCGGCCTCGTTGGCAGCGGGGCGGGGCCTCGGCGGAGCCGGCGATGTCCTCTGTCTCATTGCCGGTGGGCAGCGCCTCGGTGGAGCGGGGGAAATCCTCCCCCTCGTTGCCGGCAGGGTGGGGCCTCGGCGGAGCCAGCGGTGTCCTCTGCCTCGTTGTTGGCGCCGCGGGGCCTCGGCGGAGCAGGGCCTCGTCGACGCTAGCGGAGCAGGGACTCGTCGGAGCCGGCATTGTCCTGTGCCTCGTCCTCGGTCTCGCCAAACAGCGCCTCACCCGCTTCATCGCCCTCTTTGTAGGCGGCCGCAGCCTCCGCCACCCGCATGCGGTACTGCCAGCGCTCGAGTCGGCCCTCGCGGGCGGAGCGGTACGAGTCGAGCAGCGCCTCCTGCTCCGCTCGCTCCGCGGCGATCTGCTCCTCCGCCTGCAGGTGCTCCTGGAGGAGATGGTGGTTGTAGGCGGCGTCGGCCTGCGCCTCCCGGAACTGCTCCTCACGCTTCTGCCTCACTGTGTCCATATATTGGGCACGGTCCTCGCCGATGGTCATGGTGCAATGCACCGGCGAGGATGGCGCAGAGGAGGGGGTTGGCGCCGGATCGTCGACTACCATGTTCTCCATTGGGACATCGTCATCCTCCGACTGCCTGCCGGCCAGCCAGTTGGAAACAATGGCTGCCATCTCCTTGTGGTCCGTCGTCCGGCCGTCTCGAAGAGCGATGGAGCGCGAGGAAGCCATGGTGGGCAGTAGTGGTGTGGACAGGAGAAAGGGAACGGATGCGGATGACTGCGGCTATGGCCGGCGCAACAGTTTATATAGCAATGGTGGGCGGCAGAGGGACGGACGTGTGGCGCCGGAGTAGCCGCCTCGGCAACCGCGTATCATTAATGTGGGCGGCAGAAGGACGGATGGACGACACTTGTGTCGTTTGAAGGCGGAGCAATCGCCTACACCGGGAAGCGGGGCGTCTGGCCCTGACCGTTTCGGGCGGAAAGCGCATGCGGGCGAGGGAGGCGGTCTGGGTGGGCCAGGGCAGTCAGACTCGTGCTTGGCAGCGGGTCGGTCCAGCAGCCAGACATGCTGGTTCGCCAGCTAGCTCGCCGAGCTGAGCGACGACAATCAGACGATGGACGTAGCTTCCGACCAGGAGCCGGCGCCACTGTCCAAGCCGGTTCATGCCGTGTTCACCATAGAGTAGGTGCAGCCGCACTTTGACGCCCTAATGGCGGAAGTGCTACCAGCGCAGGAGGAGCTGTGCTGCAACCTCCGTCTCCTCAACGAGCACCGGTGAACAAGCGAACGACAATGCCGTCGCGGACATGTGGCCCTATGATCCTGTCTTCCCGAATGAGCAGCGGGCGCTGTATCAGACCATCCGTAGGGCCCGCGAGGCTCTCTCCGTCGTCCTTCGAGTTTTTGCGCTCGTCGTGGCGCCGCCGTCTCGCGTTGTCAACATGGTCAATGAACATGAGGATGAAGAGATGACTTTACTTGGAAAGGATGATAGTGGGGACCCACCAGGGCCATAGCCGCACGTACGCAAATGCCTCCTTATTAGTATACAAAACTATAATTTTTTTGCTTCCTCCTGGTTTCCTGACATCACGGTCCCACATCATTGTCAACCTATGTAGTCAATAAACGAGAGAATTGCACAAGAAGCGGCCGACAGCTGGGACCAAGCAGCTCGAGCAGTATTTGTGTTTTTGAGGTGTGAGCACTGCAGAGTTTTTCTTAAGCGATGTTTAGCCCAGATATTAATTTTTCTCCTTTGAACAACAACGAAAATATCGCTGCAGGTATTAACTAGGCGGGCTGTGGCCCGTCTAGCCCAGACTAGATATCCAGCCCAGATATTAATTTTTTTCAAGCTGAAAATGGCTAGCCCAGCTATACTTTTTTTAGGAATACCCAGACAAGGTCACGTTGTTATTCTCCGCCCCGCTGGGCTGCAAATCTTTCCTAGGAGGGATGCATTAGGCTTAACAAGAAAATGAGCTTTAAGAAATAATAAATGGGATGTAATTATAAAAACTGGGCAATAACTATAAAAAATGCACCAAACACGTAATTACTTTATAAAATATTATTTTTGGATGTTGAAAATTTTAATTTCATTAATTGTTGCGAGCGCAATGTTTTGTTGGATTTTTACGTAATATAAATTTATATTAAAATTGTATTTAATCTGACTAGAAATTTCGGGATAAAAATATTTAGGATCCCATCAAAATGTGAGAAATTTTATTAAATTCTGTTTTGAACGGTTGGTTGAAATGGGCTGTACTTTTAACAAACTGTAAATGGGCTGTAGTAAATTCCATTAGAATTCAAAAATTGGCTGCACATTCTTACAAATCTCAAATGGGCTATAAATTCTCTGCCACACACTTGTGGCCTTACTAAGTTGACGCGTCCCCTAAAAAAAAAGTGAGTTGACGCGTATGCAAGGCTTTGTCAACTTATAGTCAACACACGGTTCTAGCAGCAGTGGCCATTGGATGTCCATCCAACGGATGCCGTGCTTCTTCTTCAATCTCGGATATTCTAGCTTCACCCGCCTAAAAAATGATTCCTCCCCCTGACATCTGGGGTGCACCGTTTCGGAAGCTGACCTGTGGGCCTACTAAGTTGACCCGTACCAAGGGCTTTGTCAACTTAGTCAATATAAACGATTCTAGCTGCAGTGACCGTACGATGTCCATCCAACGGCCGTCGTGCTTCTTCAACCTCTGGTCTTCTTGCTCCAGCCGCCCAAAGCAGCGCCGGTCGTGCCGCCTGCTCCTGCCTCCCGTGGCCGGCTGTGCTGCCGCGGAGGCCTCACCGCCCCTACCACTACTGGAATCCACTTCTTTGCCGTCTGCCACTTCTTTGCCGTCAGCTAGCGGACGGCAAAGAGCTTCTTTGCCGTCAGTTTCTCAAAAGCAGACGACAAAGAAATAGTTGATGGCACAGGTTATTTTGCCATCAGCCAGTACTTTGCCGTCAGCTCGCGGTTCTTTGCCGTCAGCTGGCCGACGGCAAAGAACCTTGTGGGCCCACAGATGCAAGGCTGTGGCTAGGTCAGCTCTTTGCCGTCCGCTAGGCTGACGTCAAAGAGGGTAGGGGGCCCACCCGGGCACGGCGTTGAATCGCTAACCTCCCCCCGCCGTGAACGCCTGCTCTCTCTCTCTCTCTCTCTCTCACCCACCAGCCCGCCGCCGCCGCCCCGTCCCCTATGCCCGTCGCCGCCCGTCGCCGCCGCCCTCCCGCCCCGTCGCCGCCCCCTCCCGCCCGTCGCCGCCCCTCCCCGCCGTCCTGCCGCCCGTTGCCGCCCCCTCCCGCCCGTTGCCGCCCCTCCCCGCCGTCCCGCCCGCCCGTCGCCGCCCCTCCCCTCCGTCCTGCCGCCCCGTCGCCGCCCGTTGTCGTCCCCCTCCCGCCCGTCGCCGCCCCTCCCCGCCGTCCTGCCGCCCCGTCACCGCCCGTCGCCGCCCCCCTCCCGCCCGTCGCCGCCGCCCTCCCGCCCCGTCGCCGCCCCTCCCTGTCGCTGGCCAACCTCTTCCACCTCCCCACGATGAGCCCCCTCTTCCACTTCCACACCCCCTTTTTTTCTTTTTTCTTTTCTGTTTTAGATATTAGATATAGTTTTAGATAATAAATAGTTTTAGATAGTTTACATACTAGAAAAGAAGAAGGAAAAAAAGGAAAAAGAAAAAAGGAAAAGAAGAAAAAATAAGAACAAGAATAAGAAAAAGAAGAAGAGGAGGAGGAGAAGAAAAAAGAAGAATAAGAAGAAGAAGAAGAAGAAGAAGAAGAAGAAGAAGAAGAAGAAGAAGAAGAAGAAGAAGAAGAAGAAGAAGAAGAAGAAGAAAAGAGGAGAGGGGGAGAAGAAGAAGAGGGAAAGGGAAAGGAAGAAGAAGAAGAGGAGGAGAAGAAGAAGAAGAAGAAGAAGAAGAAGAAGAAGAAGAAGAAGAAGAAGAAGAAGAAGAAGAAGAAGAAGAAGAAGAAGAAGACTATAAGCTTATTACGTAAACTTGGTCATTTTGTGCTAACATAAGTAATTTTGGAGTTAACCTATAGGAAACTAAGCATATTAGAGCTAACTTAGAGCTAACTTATGTCATTTTGGAGAAGAAGAAGAATAAGAAGAAGAAGAAAACCTAAAACCACTGTCGATAGAAAGAGTAGGTCTAATTGTAGGTCTAATTGGAGATCTGATCGCCACGTAGCGTGCGGTGTGCAATTTAGTGTCAATCTTGCTTTCAGTCTAAGGATTGAGGCTTGGCAATGGAATGTTGTGGATGCTTGTGGGGTTCCTTTGCATCTTATTGCTGTACTGACCTTGCCAAATTAATTAACGGGGAAACAAGCGTTGCTCAGCTGGAGCTTGACCCGCCTAAGGAAATAATTAATCCATTTCTAAAGATATCATCAACCATTTCTGAAGATATCTTTTTCCATCATGCAGGCACTTACTATTGTTAGAGTTTCTCTTCGTCAAGCTGCTCATCACTCATCGGAAACAAAATAAAAAAGAGATACTTTTGGTGATGTACAGTCATGTTCTCGACTTTTGAGAAAAGCAAGGATCGATCGATGAACGTGGCAAAAATTCCTTCTCGGAAAGGTTCATCCATGAAACTAATTAACCATGTCCTACTTTAGGTGGCGTAGTCACGGGCCTCACGGCAATGGCAAGGAAGTAGGCATTCGTTTGGGTGATCTTGGGCTACTTCTGATCTACTGCTATTCATATCTGCTTGGTCTCATCCTTCACTTTTTTCTCCACAAAGAAATACTACTTATCCTCATTTATTAGTGTTATAATAACCTAGGTGGAAAAGAAAATGTACTATTACTGCAGTAGATATGCCCTTTTGTGATACGCAAAGAAATGCTACTAATACTTAAAATTTGGTCAAAGGGCCACCTGACCACTTCTGACAAACTAGTAGGATGTCAGCAGGAAGTCCTCTGGCTCCGGCTGGATCTTTTTACCTCTGCAGAGGGAATGGAGCACCTCTAGAGGAAGAGGAAGGTAGTGGTAGGAGTAGTAATTTATGGGAGCGAAACAGAAAAGGAAATTCCTATCTACACAGAGAGAAAGAGGCACATGGGATGGGAGGGGGAGAAAAGGAAATTTCTGGACAAGGGAATGGATGTCCCTTTCTCTCTCTTTGTGTATCTTTGTGAAAGAGTTGTGTATGGTGGTGCTGACACTTAATTGGCACCCTTGTTCAAATCTGGGCCTATTTGATCGAAAGAGGAAATTCCTATCTACATAGAGTAAGAAGGCACATGGGAGGGACAAAAGAAATTTCTGGACATAGGAATGGAGGATCCTCTGCACCACACTACACTACCGGCATCGGATCGGTGGCCATGCGGACCGTTGGATCATGTCGCACGTAGCCGTTGGATCCGCGTGGTTGGAACGGAGGATCGTCGGGGCGTGCGATGTGGCGAGCGGACGAGAAGAAAGAGGGGAAGAGATAAGGTAGGAGACGCCTCCCGGGTAGGGCCACGCATGGGCGGTGCGTGACGAGCGTGCGGGAGGCGACCGGTCGAGGCTGGAACCAGTAAGACGATTTGGACCGTTTTCCTATTCGATTCAATTGACAAAACACACGAACATGAAACCACAGGAATAGACCTCTTATATTCATGTAGGATTATAAAACTATAGGAATTTGGATTGAAGAGTGTTTGATAGCACATGAAAATAAAGGGTTTGAGTGTACGGAAATTTACCTTCAAAATGTAATACAGCCAATCTTATATAAATATTCCTAAGAATTCCAATTCACGAATCAAAACAACCACCCTAAGAAAAATTCCTAAGGAACTTATGTGGCTTCTTCTATTATTGTGAAGGTCTTGATAGATAGATCCAGTGGCACATCAATAAGTATGTATAAATGCATGTATGATATTAACTGGTACTCCCTTTGTAAAGTTTATTTATTTACAGAGGGAGTACTTATCTCTCATAGTAACATAAAGTCCCATGGTCCGCCCATAATTTGTCCAACCTTATGTCAGTTTTCCTTTCCGCTTCCCATTTTCATTTTCCCCTTCATATCTTTGTTTTTTTTTGTTGATTTTCTCTTAAAACCGTCCATGGACCACGACATGCTTGATTGGTGTTTCGACTAGTATCAGGTAGGAGACGCCTCCCGTGTGGGGCCCGCACGGGCGATGTGTGACAAGCGCGCGGGAGGCGACCGATCAAGGCTGAGATCAGTCAGCCGTTTGGACCTTTTTTGGATTCACTTGACAAACCACACAAATACGAATAAACGCAGGAATAGAGTGTCCTGTCCCCTTGTATCATGTGGGATTACAAAACTAGAGGAATTTGGATGGAAGGGTGTTTGATAGCACAAGAAAAATAAAGGGTTTGACTGGACGATACCTTCAAAATGTAGTGCAATCAATCCTATACAAATATTCCTAAGAAATCCAATCCAACAAATCAGAACGACAGCCATAAGAAAAATTCCGAAGGATTTAAATTCTATGGAACTCCTGTGGCTTCTTCTATTTTATTAACTAGTATTCCCTTTATAAAGAATCTGTAAAGTAGTAATCTAAAACGTCTTATAATTCTTTACAGAGGAAGTACTTATCTATAATATCATACTTAAAAAATGTAAGGTTTCGTCGTCCGCTTATATTTTGTCTAACCTTAAGTAAGTTTTTCTTTCCTCTTTCAATTTTGATTTCCCCCCTCACATCTCGGGGTTTCCCACCGTTTTCCCCTTAAAACCATCCATGGACCACGACATGCTTGATCGGTGCTTCAACGAGTATTAGAGAGTACTAAACGAACACCCGGCCCCAACATAGATTCTCATTCTACCAACCAGTCTATCTGTCCAGCGATCTAATAATTAACTACAATCTCAGTGAGGGATTAGATTAAGCAATACCTTTGACTAAATTTGTAGGTGACCAAACCTAGCAAACGGTTTGGTCCTATCAACTGATTCTTTGGCTGTACGGGTGTGAGGTGTCGTACTACTGATTCTCAAACTGAACCTTACGAGCACTATTTTTCTTGCTACAGGAGTAGATGGTGCTCCATCTTATCTCTGGATTCTCAAACGTCTCATACCAAGAGGCCAACTTCATTCATTTTCACCCACCCACCTACCTACTGTCCATCCCTGTCTTCTTTTCTTTCTCAACTTGTTGATCAGGGCAATCAATTTCAGAATGCAGAAAGCATGCCATTTATCTTGGGGTAATTTTCTACCCAAGTTGCGTTTTACGTTTTCCCGCAAAATGAGAGAAAATATGATTGTTAGCAATTGTGCACCAATCCAAAAGAAGAACTGTGCTCTCTCTCTTGAAACGTTCCCCATTCCAACCTGGGTTTCATCTTATCTTTGCCTTTTTCCCTGTTCGCAATGAATGAAGATTATAGTAAAAGTGGTGAGAAGCCAACAACCCCCTCTTCTATTTTTCACTCCACTATCGAGAGAGTGTAATTGGAGATCGATCCGAAGTTAAACACGTCCATCGAATTCCACGACAAAATCGATTCGTCAACCATCTTGCTTCCAATTCCAGTTCAGAGATGAAATGTACACGAAGCATGTACCTTTTTGTGCAGTTTGGATGACCGTCAAAATGAGACATAAGATGAGCATAGTTTTTTACTAAATGTTAGCAGGAGAATTGTCAAATCCATTTATGAAAAAGAGGTATCATAAGAACACCCTGAAATCAATATAAATATATCCAACCTCAAGATATATTTTTGTAATGCATTTGGTCAATACTGTAGTTGTTGGAATTTTCTTCTATATATTTGATCAAATTTAGAAATGATTGACTTTTTCAACTGAATTTATACACTACCTATTTGGAGATAGAGAGAATGCAACCGTTTAGATGTCTTTTATATAGGTGAAGGTCTTGGTAAGGTGAGCAACTCAACATGTATGTTCACTAAAACAAAGCCAAACCTTTTTTGCCGTCGATTGACCGCAACATGCATACGCTTTAACCAGTACTAGTAGTAGATTAGACACAGAAAAGCCACTTACTTCCCTTCCCTCTCACGCGCGAGAACGCGCGCGCTGGGGAGGGGGGGGGGGGGGGGGGGGGCTAGCCGACACTGGTACAACCTCACATTCCCTCCCCCTCCACGCCGCTGCGCGTTGGCGCTGACGGGCAAAGCCCAGTTGGCGGTGGCGGGCTTCTCCTCCCCTCTGCAAGGTGGTGACAGGTTGGCGCCGGACGACGCTGCCAGGCAACAGCTTTGCGTTGACGTGGAGCGCGTTCACGGACGCTTGTGGTGGTGGCGTGCGTTTGTTAGCGACACGTCAAGTATGTGGTGGGCGAGATTTGGTGCGTAGTGCGGTACTTGGCGGTGGGGGAGGGGCAGGTGGTGGTGGTGGCATGCTCTCAGCGGTAGGCTGCATCCAGAGGATGATCGCATATTTGTCCGAGTAGCTGAAGAAGAAGAAGAATGCAGAAGGTGTGGGAGGCACCCTTTGTGACAACACCGCTGGAGGAAGAAAAATGTAGTAGTAGTAAATGATTAATTAATGGCGACGAAACAAAAAAGGAAATTCCTATCTACATAGAGAGAAAAGGCACATGGAAGGAAGGGAGAGAAAAAGGAAATTTCTGGACAAAGGAATGGAGGATCCTTTACACTGCACTAGACCATTTCTCTCTCATTGTGTATCACTGTGAAGGAGTGTATGGTGGCTGACATTTAATTGCACCCTCGTTCGCGTGAGATTTGATTGGAAAAGGAAATTCCTATCTACATAGTGACACTTGGCACCCTGCCATTGGTACTACACCATATGTGTAGGGCCTATTTGATTTGCAGGATTCATAAAACGCACCAACAGATAAAACACATGAATAGAGTGTCATGTCCTCTTATATGTGAATTTGACTAGAAAAATGCCAAGCCTTGTGCACCGTCCATGGACCACAACAAGCTTGATGCATCCTACAACTAGCATTAGTAGCAGTACTAAACTAACACCCTGCCCAAACATAGATTCTACTACCTACCAGTACCAGTCTAGCTGCCCAGCGGTCTAATTAACAACAATCTCAGTGACGAGTTGGATTAAGCACGAGCTTTGACCAAATTAATTAGGTGACCACACCCAACTTTGGGATAATTAACGTACGGCTTATTAACAATCTCAGCAGCTCAACTGCCTCTTGGACTGTACGGATAAGCGTACGTACTCCCCTCATTCTGATTCTGAAACTGAACCATACTCCCTACTACTAATTTGCTTGGTTCAGGAGTAGGTGGTGCTCGATCTTATCTCTGGATCTCACACCAATATCATTCATTCATTTTCACCCACCTACCTACCTAGACCCACTCCAGCGAACAAGGGAAAAAATATGCATATATATTAGCAATTGTGCACCAATCGAAAAGAAGAGAGCTATCCTCTCTGCAAACATTTTGCCATTCCAAGTTGGGCTCCATCTTATCTTTGCCCATCTTTGCTTCCTTCAGTTTGCAATAAATCAAAATGATCATGCTAAAAATGGCGACGAGTGCTCATGGGCAGAGCCCGTGGCTTTGTGCTGCCCGGTTGCCACGGCCGTGTGGGCGGCGTGGTAGCCGGGGTGTGGCGTTCGGTGGCGGCGAGTGGTGGCCGGGGTGAAAACCTGCTCTATCTTCGGACGGACCGGCGGCGGCGAAACTCGTTCCCTTCTTGAAGGCGTCGTCGTGGCTTTCATTGCCCGTCGTATTGCTTCAGGGAAAACTCTGACCCTCGGATCGGGCGGTGGCGCCGCTCCGGTGTCGTCCCGTTCCTGAAGGCGCCGTCTTGGAGCCCACGGTTCGTCATATGCGGCTTCACCTCTTCGTGTAGTGCTTGGCTTGGTGCTGCTGCACTTAGCGCCTATGTATTATACCTTGGGTGCGTGTGTGCATGTGTTGTGAGGGTGTGCATCTGTATTGGATGCTATTAATCGTTGCTTTATATATAAAAGCGGGGCGAAGTCTTTTTCGGTAAATGGCGACGAGACAACAACCCCTTTCGCCTATATTTTTATTCCACTTTCAACTGCGTTAAACACGCTGTTGAATTTGACTACTAAGTAGGTGCGGTGCGTCAACAATGTCGCTTTCAGTTTCATGTTAGGTGGAGCATGCACCCTGTCAAAAAAGGAAATCAACATAGATCAAGTCGGTTGATTTTAATTTGTCTAAAAACTAACAACATCAGAGTGAGAATTTGCACGGACAGTATGTTGTGAGGTTCGTGTAACTATCAAAATGAGACGTGAGATGAGCACAGATCGGTTCACAGGTCACTGTACGTACCTGACTAACATTAACATCAGAAGGGAGGGTGTTGAGGTTTGACAGCCTCTTAATCACAAATTCTTGCTTTAATTAGGGCACTGCTTGACAAAATGGAATGTGGTACTCCTACATGCATGCCTGTCCGAGTCTTTGAACATCCTATTGCTGCACTGGCCTTGTGGTACGACTTGCTCATCAAGTAGTTGTACTAATTAAGAGGGACCGAATCAATTGGAACAAGCAGACACTGTTCATTTGGAGCTTGATCCACCTCTCTTAAATAAAGAACAAACAGTAGTAATTAGCGATGATGATGCAATCTACATGTTGTACTTTGGAACAGCTTGAGAATTTTCTTCCATTTCAGTACTTTCTATTCTCTCAGAATCTTCCATTCCATTTTGGGCTCCACATTTTATCTTTTCCTTCTTGGGTTGGAAATAAATAAATTTACGGCACCTTTATATACTAAAACAGGTGAAAGGCCAACAACCCCTTCTTTACTTTTACTACACTCTTGATGGAAACAATACGTCTAGTAGAAGATCAGGTCGCCTTATGGCATGCAATGCAGGGTTCATGGACATTCTCCGCTTTCAGTTACAGGATAGGTGACAGATCAGACGTTCTCAACCTTATTAAGAAGTTGCCACCAAACGACCATTTGCTCCACAGATGGAAGAAGAATCAACCTCAACGTTGTTCATGGTCGGTCACCAAAGACCAAACGATGGCAACTTTGATCATAAATGGATGGAAGAAGAAGAAGAACTTAGCTAGGAAGTAATCAATCATTGATGAAATCCAGTACGTACGTACTCCTCCGCTGGCTGGCTGCAAGCTAGTACTAGTCTGAAACAATGTTGAGACTGATTCTTCTTCCATTTTGGAGTGGATTCAGTGCTCTCATGAAGTGCAGATTACATTTTTTTAATAAGAAGTGCAGATCAATTGATGACCATGTAACATATATAGTGCCTGGCGCGACGCGATCGACGCCCACGGCCTCCTGCGTGCCGACCTGCTCCCGCTGTCGTTCGCCGGCCTCTTTGTTCACTTCAACGAGCACAAGTATCCCGAGTTCTTCGCCCGCCCCTCCTCGGGAGAGGCTTCCCATGCCGTCAGCGGCAACCTCAGCTTCCTGCCCTCCACCGCCCCTCATGCCGGCACTGTATGGGACAACTGCGATGATTGGCGCGACTACCGCGTCGAGGATCACTGCAACGGGTTACTCCTGCTCAGTAAAAACTGTGTCGTTAACCCCGCCACCCGTCAGTGGGACGCTTTCCCACCGCGCCCGGCCCAAGATTGTACTAGATGGAACACGCGGTATAGCCGGCATTTGGTGTATGATCCGATGATATCCACACACTACGAGGTGTTTATGATCCCATGTTTGCATGATAAGGGTCGTGGTGGGGGAGACAAGGCAGACCGCTCGATGGAGGAATCTGAATGGCCACCGTCTCCATGCAAGATGTACATGTTCTCATCAAGGATTCTGAAAAAAAAAATAACATTTTTAAAACATGAATGATGCCTCCACAAAATTGATTTTTCGTTTCAAAAAACCCTGATGACCGTGTGGTTAAAATTGATCATCTCTATGGCAGATGGGGCCCGGTCGTCAGATCCACATGGCAACAAATATAGATTCCACTAGTCAAACCATGAAGTCAAACAAATGGCCATTGAGATAGACAGGTGGGGCCCGGTCGTCAGCTTCTTATTCTCATATCTCTTCCTCTTTTCTCTATTTCCTTATGACGATAAAGGGTTTCCCCCGCTTTATATTATAAAGCAACAACCCAATACAACAAACCAGGCGATTTTATTGATATTTGTACAAAAGAACTTTAAAACACAAATTAAGAACGCAAACTAAAATCGACAACACCGTCGCCACCCGCCCGCCTTCTACATGCCGAGGAGCCTGTAGAACCGGGTGTAGTCGCCGCCTTCGTCGTCGTCATCGTCACCGCCGTCGCTGCTGCACCCCTGGCTAGCGTCACCGATGCGCGGGGGGTTGGACGGCCCTGGCGCATCCTCATCGTCGCTGTCCAGGACGACCATGCCGCCCTCCTTGCCTCCCCGACGCTGAGCGGCGATCTCTTCGAAGGCCCGGCGCTGGCGCTCCATTTGATCGCAGACGCAGTCCGCCTTCGCCCACTTGAGGGCGGTCTCATCGGCGGCGGCCATAGCCTCGTGCTGCTTCTTCACGGGGAGCAAACCCGGCTCGGTCTTCGGCCGGACGAGGCGGTAGGAAGAAGGGGAAGGCTGGCCGCCCTCGTTGATGACAAGGGCGTTGCCGCGGGTGCGGCACCCCAGTGGCGTCTCCTGTGGCTCCAGCTTGACGGGGCGAAGCACCGGCGAGCCAGAGGACAGAGAGCCAAAGCCCGACGACGACGATGTCGCCGTCTCCATTCGCCGCGGCAGCGAGAGAAGGAGGCGGCGCCGCGTACTCCAGGCACGGCGTGTTGCCGGTCTCGATGTGCTCGAGGACGGCCTCGACTGTGTGGCCTGGGACGCCCCAGCATCGGTGCCTTCCCTCAGAGTTGTGGCGGCCGCGGGGCTCGACGCCGTTGGTGGCAGCGGTCTGCTCCTCGTGGCACAGCTCGAAGTACGCCGTCCACAGCGTGTTGTTGTCAGGGGCGTACCTCGGCTGGTTCCGCTGTGGCTCCGGCACTGAAGACCGGATGCACGCGATCTCGGCTCGCCGGGCCGCTCCGGTCGGCGCGGGCGGCACCGGGATGCCACCAGCGCTGAGACTCCAGGTGCCCGGCACCCGCATCTCCGGGGAGCGCCGGGTAGTCGGCCTCGTAGAGGAGGCACGCCTCATCCTCATGCAGATGGCGGCGGCCGAAGCCGTTCGCCGCAGCGCCGTCGCCCAGGAAGCGCTCGATTATTGAGACGTCGGCGTGGGAAGAGGGTGAGAGGGACAGGCATCGACGGCGAGAGGTAGAGGGAAGGCCGCCGGTGGCGAGAACTTGTGCGTTCACCGGCGAGGGAAACGGCTTTTATAGCCGCAAATGGGCGGTGGTAGAGCTGCCGCCGTGTGCCGCGTGGCGGGAGCGTGCGGGACGCGCGTCGCCGCGCCTTCACTGCGCCGCCCGTGAGGCATCAATGAAAGGCTGACCGGCGCGGCAGCGCGGCAACTTTGGCATTGATTCCCGCGGGAAACGGGCCTTGGGGGGGTTGTTGGGGGGCGCGGCTGGAGATGCTCTTATATTTATGGGCTTGTCGCTGGACCTGGGGTATTGGCCTCTACTTTCGGGCCAGAGCTGATTTCTTTTATTTGCAGAAGATAACAGAAGGTTTGTTATACTGAATTAGCATAACAAACATTTTAATTTTTACTAGCATATAGCATAGTAGTCTCAATTGGGCTCATTCTAAGGCCCTCTTCATTAGAGGACCTTTTAGTTAACATGGGCCATGAATCACTTCTTTTAGTAATTTCATTCGAGGGCGCTGTTCTTTCTTTCAACAAACATATATCTTGTATATATATGTTTTGTGGTCCTTGGGTATTGGGCCATCATTTTCCTGCTTCTATTTATGGGATTGTCGCTGGACCTGGGGTATTGGCCACTACTTTCGGGCCAGAGCTGATTTCTTTTATTTGCAGAAGATAACAGATATTCATATTACCTTCTGACTGTTTTGTAGATTCACATCTCACAAATAAACTACAACCATGCATGAACTTTTTCATAAATCTTGAGAGTTCTTTCTGGGTGGTCTCAACACTCTAGTTAGACCCGTCTCCGCTAGGTACGCCATGATGCCGGAGACACTTATTTTGTACTAACCTAAATCTAATCTATTGTACTCCCTCCGTCTCAAAATAAGTGTCTGAACTTTGTACTAACTCTAATAAAAGTCGGCTATAGATGACTCCGAGTAAACGCGTCGTTCTCCACCATCGATCGTATCTAGGCTTTCAAAGAAGATAGAGTATGTTGTCCAACCGCAAGACCAGATCCTAATTCTCTTTGGGGAGCACCCTAACTAGATAGTGCAATGATCGGTCGATGTCGGGTATGTGCCTACTGCTCCTTGTTGCCAACACGAAGCAGGCTGTGTGCATGGTGTGATGCACAGAGGCTAGGAGACCCCTCCCTTCAGAAGAAAAAAACACTGCAATGAATGAGGTGATGGCAAATGTTGTGATTTGTGTGCACGTACATATGCTCACCTATGAATGATTTAGATCGAAGAACGGACTGATTAAATTGCCACCGCACCACCTCCACTTATTCCCCAGACTGGGCAGATTTCTGTGTTTTTCTTTATCTTTGTCCCTTCCTTTTTTTTTCTATTCGTTTATTACTTTTCTTTTTTTGTCCTTCTTTCTTTTTAAAAATCATGAATTTTTTAATCCTTATGGTTTTAGTGTATGACCATGTTTCTACATGTCATGAACATTTTATAAAAAAATCGCAAACACAGTTTAACGTTTCACAAAATTTGCACAAAGATTCTTTTTACAATTTCATGAGCATTTTTAAAAAGATTGCGCAAACATTTACATTTTCACGAAAATTTTATTAAACATGTGAATATTTTTTTCGGCGTTATGAAAAATTGTTTGCAAATGACACAAATATTTCTTATATGTTATGACCATTTTAAAATATTATATGAACACATTTTTACGTTTCATGGTCTATAATGACATATTTTTAAACATGTGAATACTTTCTAAATTTCACAGCCAATTTTTTGAACGTTACCGGCATATTTATGAGATTATGCGAATAAACTTTGGTAGTATCATGAATACTTTTTGGATGTCGTATACATATTTTCAAACATGTGAACAGTTTTAAAATGTGTCTCACATTTTTTTAAAATTGCTCAAATAATTTTTTACACTGCACGAATATTTCCTTTAGTTAGTAAATTTAAAATGTACAAATATATATTTTAAGAATATTTTTGAATGCATATAGAATGGAGAAAAAATGTTTCATAGAAGAAAACCGAGCATGCTTTGTAGGAGAGAACTGTGGTATGCTTTCCTAGAGATAATCCTGGCATGCTTCCTAGAGAAAAATGTGGTGCGCTAAACTGCATGTTTTTTGGGCCAGGCCCAATGATTTCATCGTAAGCGAGGCGAGTGTCGCGCTCGCTCTAAGCGAGACATAAAACTACCCATCATTTGTTAATTGTAAGTATAATGAAGAAAATGGGCCTACAATACTACTTTTACACTCGTGGAAGCCATGGTTTTTTTATTTTCTTGTGCACAGTTCATAAGCAATGGTAAAAATTGGCGGGAAGAACCTAAACGCTTTTCTTATTTTTGCATTTGGAGCCAATGCTTACTTTGTTTTAAGCAGATTCGATAAAGTTAAAACTTTTAAATGGTTGTAAGAAAATACAAAAAGAATCCGCAAATGTATCATTTTTTATTTTTGCGCAAAAAATGTATCAATTGTTTGAACATGTAGGTCGGAGCAGAGATAAAAGGACTTGGTGGTACATCTTGCAAGACAAAAGAAAGGGTACCTACCACCATCCTAAATAACAGAATCAAAACTATGTCTTGCTAGATTATGCGCCACCTCTTGTTTGCCTCCCGCGGGCAGTGTTGGAAGGAAATTGCACCAATATGTCTAGCTCTTTGGAAACAATCAGCAAGGATCGATGTGTATGGACTCTACAATTTCACTAGTACCAGTGCATGCCCTAATAAGCTTCATATAACCTGAGTCGACGATCACTGAGGAACAGCCCAGACTTTACAAAAAACCCAGGCCTTTCTTCAAAGCAATGGCTTCTGCAGTTGTTGCGTCAAGTAGGTTCTGCGGTGACCAAGATCCACCTGCTACTGCTTCACCGTGATCCTTCCGACCCGGTTGTGTTGAGTTTCGCCACACGATCGATCACATCAAATAATCATGAACACATGTTGAGTATACGAGCCCTTGGCTAAAAGTTTTTGATCACATGTGTTCATGATTATTTGATGTGATCGATCTTGTTGGTCTCATTTCATTTTTGTGCCGCGAATAGAAAAAGGTCTACTATGATGTGTCACTCTTTCTGACTCTCTCTCTTTTGTAGCCATGCAGGACCAGCATGATATCCAACAAGTAGAGAACGATCCTTAAACTTGTACTCCCTCTGTCTCAAAATGTAAGACATTTTTTTGACACTATCTAGATGATATACTCCATGTGATGGATTCACCATACATCTCTTGGATCTTAAGATACCAGTCACTTAATGTTGCTGGGTAGGGGCTGAAGGTTGGCATTAGCTAGCTAGGTTTTGCTTACTTTTGACTTGCTGCGTACTAATCGATCTCTTGTCTCTTTCATTCAGTTTAACTTGCACCCGCCCTAGCTATAGCTTCTCGCGATACCAATTGATCTTCCGTAGGAAATCAAGTTGATGTATACTAGTGGTGGTGTTCAGTTTGCAACTGTGTACATAGATCAATGATAGATGAAGGTAATTAAGAGGGAGGGGGCTGCTTGTACTACAGTATGACAACAATGTATATATGTATGGCCTTAATTCCTCTAGCTACTAGTAAATGACGACTATTACATGATTAATTGATTGATACAGAGGTCGACCGGCCGATTGATTTAGTCTATATATTTTTCATTTTGGAAAATAAGTGTAATTGTTTCCCACGTGCCTGGAAACACAAATACACCATTCTACCCTGGCCTAGCGCAGACTAGTCATGTTTACGTGTTGGAATTTGTGTTGAATATATTTAGGATTTTAGGTGGAAAAATTAAGACTGAATTTTAGGTATCTGGAAAGGATAATACCGATGTTTGAGTCAAATGCATTTAGTTAAGGGAACCCTAGGCCGAGTGCCTTTGAAAAGGAGATGGCAGGGTTTGGTTTGGTAGGAGAAGTAGTGGAGACATATTATGCTAGCTCATCAATCCATCTCATAGTGCAATGATCGATGTGGTTGTCGGCCTCTTTGATTCACATAATTCTACAAGAATGCCCATTCGAATACAATACTTGGGTTGCTTTGATGGCGTCATGGAAAAAGAAAATGAAGGAGTCCTTTAATGAGGGTTGAGTGTATGCAAAATTTCCTATAAAAACGATATGCAAAGGAATAATTAGAACAACTTCCTAATGATTGCAGTCTTTCAAAATTCTTTTGAATTGGATAGGCCCTGCATCTTGGTACGTGCCCTTGATGTGGATCGACGATTGGACAATGAAAAATGCAGGCGCACAATCAATCTCCACTCACTCCACTTGACCTCATCAACTGATAATGATAAGGGACCGGGAAAAGCTGGACATGTGGTGATGCATGCATGGATGTGCATGCTCGATCTGGCCGCCCGGCCGGTTCCAGAAACTGCCTGCATGCCTAGGTGTAAAATCCTAGTACTATCTGTGCACTGTGCTTACCTACTACAGCCAAACAAGCATAGTCTTCCAACTCCAGGCAAGGCATGGAGCAATCCAATCCAATCCAATCTGAACATACAGGAGTGGCAGTCACTGTACGTATACATACTCTAGTGGCAGTCTGAATTACATACTCTAGCGTGCAAGGGGTCAGCACGAGCATCAATCAATCAAGCAAGCAAGCTATAGTACGTACGTTCGTATAGTCGTCGATCGAGGGCATGGATATCGTATATGCAGCGTGTGTGCCTGTCTCCAGATGAGCTGACACCGCATGAGCACTGCAGAACTACATACTCAAGTACGTACGTAGATGAATGCAGCACTGCTAACTTTTGACCCGTCTTTTGGACTCTTGCTTGGTCTGAACACGCACGCAGCTGCCCTTCCGTCGGTGTCCACACGAGCTCACATCACCCATGCATTAACCCCTTCTGCTGACTGATTCCTAGTTAAGTAAGAAAATGCCGTACGTAGTTGTTCAGACGATTATTATTACTTCGACGTTGCGTGCGCGTTGCAGCTGACGGAGCGGTCGAAACTCATTTGTTTAAGTTTCTGTGACAACAGCACATAAAAACGAATGTTTGTACTCTAGATGGCGTGATTGTGTTCAATTTTTTAAAGCATCTCCACTCGTTCGGCCACCCAGCACAAAGGCCGGCGCTCTTTCGGACGCCCGCCCAGCGATTTTTAGGCCCTTAGGTGATCTAGGTCCCAGCCATGCCCCAGGCGCCGCCCTCAAGGCGTCACAAATTCAAACGGGTCCATTTCCCGCCCCCATAAAACACCACAAGTCCGGCGATCACGTTGCCACAGTTCAGCGCGCAAAAAAAAAGAAAGGACTCGATGCATCAAACGGCGGTGTTGGCCTCCGGCGTCGCATGAGTCGGCGTGCGCGGGCTGGGCGGCGTCGACGCGGCTTCTTCTGTGCAGGGAGGCCTCAGCGCGGCTTTTGTGCTGCTGGGCGTCGTGGAGGTATCATCGCTTAGGCTTGGCGGCGGCCTAGGAGTTGGCGGCGCCATCGACGACATCTGGTTCAGGATGAGGCCGCGCTCCGTCATGTACCACGCCTTGACCTGCTCGTCCATCGCCGACATGTCCGCCCCGCCCATCAGGAAAGCCAAGTCGGTGTCCTCTTCTTCGCGGCAACGTTGGTCCGGAGCAGGTCGAGCTTGACGGCGTTGTTTGTCATCAACACCGACCACCGTGCCTCGGTCTTCTCCTCCCGCTGGGCAGCCCGGGTCTTGGCGTCGGCAAGGCAATGCTCGATGGACTCGTGCACGCATGCAGTAGCCGACTCGGCATGTTTCCCCTTCTTGGCCCCTTTGTTGCCGTCTGGGCGCCCCTTTGCCGCGCCTGGTGTCGGCGCGTCAGGTTTTTACGTCTCCTTGGCCTTGGCGAGGGTGCACCGGACATCCGCCCACTTCTCGCACTTCTCGATCCGCTTGAAGACGTGGAGGTACTTGAAGTCTTGGTCGCTACTGTCCTGGCGAAACATGGCGAACATCCGCATCAGCTGCGCCGAGAAACAACAATCAGCGGGCGCGCACAAGCCGAAACAAAAAGAGAGCCCGGCGTGGCATACCTGATCCTCGATGCCGGCGCCGCTCTCCGGCCGAGCCGCGATCTCCTCGACGATCCCATCCCATTTGTTGCACGCCGTTTGGATGAGCCCCCAATAGTTCGCCATTGCCTTCGACCCACGTTGCATGTGCACGCCTTTGAGGTAGGGGTCGACGAGCTTGCGCTCGTCGAACTCGGCCATGATGCGGTCCCAATACGTATCGATGCTCTGGTTCGTGCCGGTGATAGGGTCGAGGCAGACGACTTTCCACGCTTCGGCGAGGCACTCGTCCTCCTTGGACGCCCACTTGATGCACGGTTCGCCGGTCCTGGCCCCCTTCTTCTTTTTCTTCTTCTTCTTCCCTTTCCTCGCCGGAGCCGGCGCCGGCTCCTCCTCCTCCTCCTCCTCTGGCTCCTCCTCGCCGTAGTCGAGCTCGCCGTCCATGTCGCTGTTGAGGCCCATTGTGTCGTCTTGGGTGGTGAACCCGGGGGAGGCGGTGGCGGCCGAGCCGGTCGTGATGATGTCGTCCATGTGGGCCTCCGTCGCGTCGGTGTCGCCGAGATGTGACGAGGAGGCTTGTGAGTAGAGAGCGCCGCCACGGCGGAGAGGGCGTCGGGGAGGCTGCGTAGGCCGGCGGCGAGTAGGTGTACGGAGGGTACTGCACACCGGCGAAAGCGGGCGAGGGTGTGCGCTTGGCCGGGTGACCATGGGGGAAGGTGATGTTGGGGTTGAACCCGCCGTGCGCGTTACCATCGGCATAGCCCGGCGACGGCGCGCAGCCCCAGGGCTGTGGCGACGACGAGAAGCCGGCCGGAGACCGGACGCTTTGCTGGCTCCAGGACGCGTATGGGCCGTGGCCGCCGGGTGGATTCATCATCCCCGCGCGAGCCGCCTCGGCTTGTTCGGCCGAGCGCTCCGCCTGCTCCGCCACAGCCGCAGTCGCGAGCGCCGCGCTGTCCCGGGCCTTCTTGGCGTTGGCCCTATTCCGTCGGTCGCTGGTGACAGCCTCCCGGCGCTGAACTTCCGCCCTCCAGTCGGCGTTAGACATGCCCGGGGGCTTGGACGGCGGCGCCCTCTGCTTCCTTTGCTTTGGCTGGGCGACGGTGGCGGTGGCCTCCGTCGTGGCGCGGGGGACCATGTACTTCTTCGGCGGCATGTTGGACGGCTTGGAGGGGAGGAGGAGGAGGAGATTAGCGGGAGGAATGGAGAATGAGAGGGAAGCCGAGGGGGAAAAGCGGGAGGAAACGGCGGGAAAAGGCCCTCCTCTCACCGACAGAGCGGGCACACGCCACTTTTCGCTTCTGCCGGCGCTCCCAGGCGAATCCCGGGCGCTTGGGTTCGACTCGGGCGCGCCGGCTATTATTTCGGCCCAAACCGGCGCTAAATGAGATCATGGGGCGCGACTGGACCGATTTTCGCCCGCCGGCACTAAAAAATCGTCTGGGTGGTCTGTTGGGGGCACGGCTGGAGATGCTCTTAGCATCCGCGGCGACCCAAGTGAATGCTTCGTTTTTATGCCGGAGAGAAGAAGCATCGGCTGGCACTCTTGTGTTGAAAGGCACGGACATTTCTTTCATTCCAAATTGTTCACGAGATGAGCATAATAAAGAAAGCGAAAGGCTTTCTACTTGGGATGCCTTTGTCGGATAAGTCAGCCCACAATCCTCGATAGAGTGCATCAGAGGTGCCAAGTAAAGGTGTCAATGCTCTCGAGTTGAAGCCGAACGGGCATGCCGTAATTGGACCGGCAGTTGAAGAAAAGTTAGTCAGACGGTCCCTTGCCCTTGCTTGCATAAGTGCATGCCGTAATTGGGCCATCCTCTCTTGGCCAACCAAGCGAGAAAAAACAATGTTTTGTGTTGTCATCAATCGAGCATGGATCGTATGTATGCAATTAGTAAGTCAGCGAAATAGTATGGTGTGTACATGGAGTATAGTACGTTGTCCCCTAGTCCATTATTATAATGTGACTTGGAGCTAGGTATCTCACTCAATCGACTTGTTGATCTTTTGGCTTTCAGCGCCTCGTCCACCGGCTCATCTATCAGCTGACGCAGAGTTTCAAAGATGGTAGCAGTCCAAGCGCACAAGAGGTAGATTAATCTAATTATTTTAGATAGTTACGTGCATGCAAATTTTTTTTTTGAGGCAAACGTGCATGCAGTTAAGTTGAGACTAACAGAACAATGCAAGAAGTAGAGCGATCGAGTCTCAAAGATGCTTTGGCCCGCTTTGGACTCATCCTTCCCTGCTTACTTGGTCTGGACACGTACGTACGCACTACGCAGCTGCTAGTGTCCACATCAACCCATTGAATAATTCATTTTGTTTTTGAATCAAAGCCACACCCCCTCCACAATTTATTTTTTAATCAAAGCCCCGCACCTGTGTGCCCCAAATCCTCTTCCCTGGTTGTGTCTTTTAGGTTTTGTTAAATTTCAACTTTCTAATGTTAGTAAGAGCGACCAATAAAATCATATTTTTAGTACATGTGACCGACAAAACAAATTGCTTAAAGTTTCAGCTCTGAAATTTGGTACGAGCGTCCGAGAGAATCAAATGTTTCATATGAAAAATCGCAAGTTTGAAAGATTAAAACTTTAAACTTGTCATGCCCTCATGCGAGATTCAACTACTTCACGATTCGCAAGGCAATCAAGCGTCCGGACAGAGCTTGGCAGGTGCGTACTCCCACACCTGCGTGCCCCTGTGTATATCCGAATTAGTAATTAACCAGGACCTCTTCCTAATCAAGTAAGGAAGGGCCGTACATGCAATACAACACTGATACTCCTACTAGTACTAGTTGTAAACATCGACGTTCCGTGCGCGTTACAGCACATGGAGAGGTCAAAACTCATCATGTGTACAGTACATGCAAGAAACAAAACTAGTTGTATACATACATGTCGCTAGAGGTGGACGTGCATGCATGTCCATGTCAAACAATTAAGCTGCAGCATCTAGGCTATGCAGCATGTGAGGTCTCCGTCCACGTCAATGGGAGACGCGGCAGCAACGCATGCAGTAACTAAACTCTTGCAGTTGATAATATTAAGCCTTGCTGGCCGGCTGCGTGGTGTAGGTACTCCTCCGGTGGCTCCATCCATGGATTTATACCGAAAATCTTGATCGATGGCTACGTGCAGATATCCCGTCTGACTTGTTCTCTTAAAAAAAAGATTAGATCTATTATATAGAGATTCACGGAAATACAAAACATCTCAAACATAACAAAAATTATATCGAGGTTCATGAACCATCGAACAACCATTGCCGCCGCTAGAACGAGCCGTCGACGCGGCGTCGTCGCTCCCATACCGGAGCCGGCCTGATCTTGTCGATAACAGTCCGAAGTCTTTGTGTGCATGCCGTAAGGACCAGCTCCCCGGAGCCGCAGCCGTGACCGTTGAATTCTTGAATCGATCTGAAGAACTTGAACCAAATATCACCGTTGCGTACATAGGACGAGAAATCCTAACCTCGCCACCCTGAGGAGCTGGCAGCAATCTACGCCAGAGCTCCGTCTAATCCGTTCCAACGGACGAACTTGAGGAGGGTCGGAGCCCGAAAGACTGCCTCGAAGAAGAACCGCCACCATCGGTCCAAACGTCGCCCATGCGAGGACTTAAACCCTACCAATCTACTAGCCGGATCTGGGGCACCAGAAATCCCCTCCCCGCCACCGGCCGCCGGAGCGGCAGGCATAGGAGAGGCGAATCCACGGGCTCGCCGGTGGAGATCGAGGGGAGGAAGACTTTCACTAGTCGCCTTCCGAGAGGGGAAAGAAAAACTTAATGATTTGACGACTATTAACTCGCATAAAATTTGTGAATATTATTCCTTTTAAATTTCCTGATGAATATTAGTTGTGCACAAGCGCTTAACTACATATCACCCGTATGTATATCAATGATATATGCAGGTAATTAATTAAGGGTTAATTATCCTTTTGCCCTCAGTGGTGTCCATGTGCTCAGTTTTGCCCTCAGATGCGAATTGTGCTCAGTTTTGCCCCTAGTCCGTGCACACCGACTCGTTCCATGAACTCTGCCGTCTCCGTCAGGTCAACCTTTTGACTCGGCCCTTACAGGTGGGACCAGGCGGCAGAGACGGCCAATTCTATTCAGACCGTTGCACGCGTGGCTTGTGGGACCCAACAAAGAGCCATTGAGCAGAGAGCCGTTGCGGGTGTGCTATATAAGCGGGCCACACACAACGGCGGTGACCACGGCGACAAAGAGCACGGCGGTGACCACGGCGAGAGAGAGAGAGCACGGCGGTGACCACTGCGAGAGAGAGAGCACGGCGGTGGGAAGCTAGCTGTGGAGGGCGCGGCGGCGTTGAGATCCCCTTCGGCTCCGAGCTCCATGTCTTCCTCAAGCTCCCGCGCCACCTCGCGGATGCAGAGCCGGGCGCATTTGGACATGCTTGTCTTCGTCTGTCCGCGGTGCCGGGCGGGCGTTGTTCGGAGGGTTTCTCACACACCGAGGAACCAGAATCGTCCGTTCTACGTGTGCAGCGAGAATGGGGTAAGAATCGGGGCAATTGCACCATTTTCATGGTCGGGATCTTTGAGCAATGGGTTGATCTGTTTAGTGTTCATGCAGGTGACATGCTTCTTTCTTTGGGTCGATGCTCTGGCCAAGACTCTGATGAATGAACTGCAAGAAGAGCATGAAGAATGGTTGTGCATGCTGCCACGAACGGCAGTGGCCGCAGCACGAGCTCCAGAAGAAGATATGGAGGGCGAAGCACGCACTGACAGAGAGCTAGCCGTTGAGCTTAGCATGTTGAAGAAGACGGTTAGGAAGCTTGAAGATCAAGCACTACCAATACCCATTTGCAAATACTTTTGGGCATTTGTAGGTATGGTAATCGCACTGGTTGTAATGTTCAAAATGTATGGAAAGGCATGAATTATGGAGGAATTTGTAAGCTTGAAATTGTATGAGAAATTCACCTAGTTTAAATGTTGGTCAAAGTTGTTTAAATGTTGAAAAAAAGAAGAGAAGAAGTGACCAACATTTAAATACGTTGAAAAAAGGAGAAGAAATGAGGAATTCAGAAACTTTTGATCAATGAAATGCAGCTCTCTGCTTTGCCTTTCTGTCAAAAAAAGGTTCCTCTGTGGGCCAAATTCAGAGCGTAGAGCCAAGTGCAGGCTAGACTAATGGGCCAACTGCATCCAATTAGGCCCATTCGGGGGTTCTCTTGTGTGTTTTTTTGTTTTCTGTTCTGATTTAATTTAGGCAGTAAATCATAATGCTGAAACTTTTTGTGGAAGCTTATTGAATTATTCCAGAGCCAAACAATTAAGGTCAGAAATTTTTTGGAGCTGCTAATATTTAATAGCAATTTAATTACTCCAATTCAAATACACAGTGATTTAAATCAAAGACCAAAATGTCATGGAAAATGTGCCTCAGCTCTGGTGCCAAAATAAATGAACATTTTTTAAGGGCATTACATTGAGGGAAAAAAATATGTCTAAAATAATGAAGGGTGGAAAATGCACAAAAAATTGGTGCGACTGGGGACTCAAACCCAGGACCGCGTGGGTTTGTGGCGTTTAGGGCTGCGCTGGTAACCGCTAGGACAGATGGAAAGACTTTGACATGGGTAGGGAAGGAAGGTATACATAGTGAGACCATGAATGTTTGCACACGCGTGAGAGTGGTTTTCCTTTGATTTGCACTGAAAATTTGGAGGGTTGGAAACGTATGTTTGCACTGCCACATGATTTTGGTTAGAGTGGCACTTGGTTTAGGGTTAGAGTGGCACATGGTTTAGGATTTAAAGGAATAAATTTGCATGTTAGTTCATGACTTGTTTTTCTTGAATGAAAGAGAGGGCTTCTCACCCCCTCCGATTTTCATTAATGAAAACCACAAGTTCTCGAACTTCATGACTAGGTTTAGGGAAGAAATGATATATTTGGGCACGGACATTTTTTAACACACATAATAAACCCTAATAACTTAGATAAGATGCAACACACCGTCACTACTAGGGAAAACCTTATACACAGAATCTTAGCAGCAGCGCGGCACAAAAAGAGGCGCTACTGCTAATTAGCAGTAGCGAGGTTAAGAAAAGCGCGCTGCTGATGAAATTTTATCAGTAGCGCGTGATGGATAAACCGCGCTGCTATAAAAATGTACCGACAGTACCCAACAACCTAAGTTTACCAGCAGCGCGGTGGCATGATGCGCGCTACTGCTAAAGCAATAGTAGTAGCGCGCTTTTTGGTCACGTCGCTGCTGCTAATTTTGAAATTTTCCACACGGTTGGCCCAACAGTAGCGCATGTGAGAAAAGCGCGCTGCTGCTACACCCTTAGCAGTAGCGCGCTTTTCCTCCCGCACTACTGCTAAGGTGCAGCACCCCACCACCTTTTCCCACCCGTCCTCCCCTCCCCCATCTCCTCTCCTCCCTTTCCCCTACCTCCCACATCCTCCCTCTCTCACTCTTCTTCTTCCTGAAGACTTCTCCCCCCCATTACTCTCCCTCTTCTACCTACCTTTCTCTCTCTTCATTACTCCTAGCTAACTACACAACCTCCATTAATGCATCTCCTTTATCTTTTTCCTTCACCCTCCACTAGTTGAAGTTGTCTCCTCCCAAATTAGCAAGCTAGGTAGATGTAGCATTTAGTCAAGTGACCTATTTGCCCCCTAACTAGATCTATCTTTGTCAAGAAGAGCTTTGTGCACTTTTGATCTCCCTACATCATCATCTCCACCGTGTGCTCGATCTCGAGATAGAGGTGATTAAAATTTCATGCTTTTGCAAAATGGAAATATGTGTATGTGTGCGTGATATGATAATTGGGCAATATGATGGAAATTGTGTGTGTGGCATGAGTTGACGCCGAATTGTGCTTTTGAGTTGCCTATGTTTTGCCGAAATGTCGATTTATTTCCGTTTCGGTGAATTCCGGGCAAACTCTAGATCTATATAGGTCCTATTTTTAGGGAAGGTCATGCCGAATTTTTGTATGACTTTGATGCATGCACGCATTTTTATAATCAATTTGTTTATTATTACCGTGCAGACGTTCATGATGGTCAGTGAAACGATGGTGGACAGGTGGTTGCGGTCGGCGGTGCAGGACATGAAAGAAAATAACCCGACAGAGGTTTTATGTCCGTGTCAAAAATGCAAAGGAATAGTTTGGCTCGACCCCTATGACGATGGTCGTGTTGAAGCGCACCTGCTCATGACTGGTTTCATAGATGGCTATACTCGGTGGATAATTGAAGATGAGGATGACGATGTTGAGGACACCGACGGGGCAGGCAATGATGACACGGGGCAAGACGAGGAGATGATCGATAATGGTGGCGGGGAAGAGGCCGGACATGGCGGCGGAGAAGGGGCCGGACATGGTGGCGGAGAGAACGACGTGGACTCCACGCAGCAGAGTTCGTCGGTACTAAGTTCAATCATGCGGGACCCTCATGTTCAAGCACTGCTTCGCAAGGAGACGAGTACTGAGAGAGCTGCTTCTAGAGAGGAGGCTAAGCTGGAGCAACTGGTTATAGACTCGAACACTCCATTGTATGATGGTTGCAATCCTGAGGTGACCTGTGGCACCTCGGCTCAGAGCGACCGGTTTACCATGCATTGCTAGCCCAGAGACCATGTCTTCTGGCAACACACAACATCTTGGTACAGAAAACAACCGCTTTATTGATGCTAGCGGATCATAGTTTATATTACAGCAGGTGTCGAGGCCAAGCGGCACACACGGTGCGGCTGAACAATATGTACATTATTTAGTGAACATAAAGGGGCCTCGATCATAACAACTACGCGGCAGCAGAACAACGTCGTAGCGGAAACTCCATAGCACAGGGACACCGATGTGGACACGATCTAGACTTGAGCAGCACTCCTTTCCAACGAGACTTTCCTGAAATCTGGCATGACACGCCAGGTCAGTAAATGGAATGTACTTGCAAGCTCACAACAGGCATATTCATAATGACAAACAATATCATGATAATTAACCAATTAATAATGCAATAATGTTTCAACATGCTGTGATCATGCTCTTGTGATAAAAGTCCCTCGGGACTGGCTTACCAACCGTGATCGTTCTTGGATCACAAACGTACCACCATCGTGGTCTTGACTAGGGGTATCTCGTGATCCTTACGGCGATCACAACCACGACCAATACTTGGTCTCGAACATCTCGATGGCTTTCCCACCATCAACAACAGTGCAAAGTTCATAACTTAGTGTGCAAAATTTATTGAACGTTGACCCATGGTGTGACCTACTACGAGCGTGTCCGTAACCGTGGACTCGGCTATCGATAGATTATTACACTCTGCAGAGGTAGCACACTGTACCCACACCACGGAACCCATGGCCTCGCACTCCCATTCGGGTGGACCAACGGCATTCCGACAAAACCCCTCCATTGCCATGACACTCTCCCGGCCACTCCGATTCACTCCCCATCAGGCTAGTCCTGGGTGGCCCCGTGTCTACCAAAGACACAACGACCACCGTCGTGGCCAAAACGATCCCACAAGGGGACCCGGTACCATAATCTCAACAACGGGCACACAAGGTTATGTCTGCTTACCGGGCCAGGGTAAGCATGCCCATAACCTTCCCTAGTTGGAGGCAATGACCAGAGGCATCACAACGGACCGAATCAAGGCCTTCCCATAAAGGCAAATGTGGTTGCACTGGGAAAAACTCGATTCAGTGGCACCATGACCCGGCCAACGATATATTCAAGTTGAGTTATATTCAGGTTCAACTTAAAGTAAAAATGACCGGTGTCATCACATGCCATGAAAATGCAACACTACATATGCATCACATATTAACGGAAATGACCGAGTCAACTATATTCACACTAAGCATAAACATCAACAACTCATGCCACTTTTCTGGTTAGGATAAACCTCACTTTAAACAGAATATTTTCTAGCAAATTTGATTGTTTTACTCATGCAAGAAAGTAACTTCAGGTAATTACTCATACGCATAACAATATTATTCTTTCATTACCACAAATGAATCCTAGTTTCTTTACCAACTAAGTTAGTTTCAAACATTCTGTAAATCAAGCATATTAACTAAAACAAGCACTTAACAGAATATGAATAACATAATAGTTATTTAAATGCATGGATTAAATCTTTCATTCAAGTAAGAAAATCGTAAATATTGAAATGGCACCATGAAAATGTTGATGTGGCTTGCCTTAGTGCAGATGAGGTTCACAAGCCTTCTGGTGATCCTCAAGACAAGCCTCACCCTCTGAAAATAAATTTAAACACAAGAAGAAAATATCAAGAACCCTTCTGAAAATCACCAGAAAATCTAGACAGCACAGAAAAATCTCATTTTTGGTGAGCTGTTAGATTTCCTTGCAAAGAACACAATGCAAAAAGAATCAATTCATTTGGACTTATGGTTAAAGAGTTATAGCTGTTTCAAGCTCTCTGGAAAATATATATGAATTTAAATTTAAATAAAACAAACTAGGGGGGGTGACGTCGAAGGTGTAAAGCCTCGGGGCGCCACCACTCGTACCGCTTCGCGCACGTACTGAGTGGCTGACTAGCGGGCCCTGCTAGTCAGGCAAGGGGGAGAGGGAGGAGGAAACAGAGGGGGTCGCGGCTTCGCCGGAGCTCACGCCGGCGGCGAGGGCTCCTTGGCCAAAACGAGATCGAGGGATCAAGAGAGGGGATGGAGGCGCACCTGCCCGTACCCGTAGCGTAGCTAGGGGTGGTCGGACGGCGTCGAAATCGACCTCGCAAGCGGAGGCAGAGAGCGGAGGTCGCCGGAGAGGAAGACGACGGCGAACAGAGGCAACTCCAGGGGCTCCAAGTGGACGGAACGACTTCATCAAAGAGTGGCGGAGGCTCTGGAAGGGTCGCCCAGGCCAGGGAGGGGCTGGAGCTACCGCGACGACCCGAGGGGATCGCCGGCGAGCTCGAGCTCGGGGACGGCGGTCCGCGGCCTGCCCGGCCAGGCTACGGCTATCTACAAGTTTGTGGAGTGTGTGGGAGTGGAGGATCATGCTCGAGGAGGCTAGAGAGGGCTCCATTTATAGGCGAGCACCAAGGGGGGTTCGGGCTCCGCCTGTGGACACGGCGCCCGGCGACGAGCGGCGTCAGTGAGAGGGGGAGAAGGCGACGCAACTCACGCGGGGACTGTGGGCGAACGGTGACGAGCACAGGGGCACTGGGCTGGCGACGAGCACAGTGCGCACCGCACTGTTACGTTGGCCGGACCACGCCCGTGCTCGCTGCGGCGAGCTCCGGCATCGGCGAGTGCCAGGGTGGAGTTAAGGGGGTTGGGACGAAGATGGTGGCGAGGTTTGGCGCGCTATGGCAGTCGGGGAAGCGAGCACGCGCGAAACAGAGTGCTCGGCGGCACTCAGAGCGCGTCGAGACGCAGGCTGGCATCATGTACACGTGTGGTCACCGCGTGAACTCTGCCCTCAGGCCGACCTACATCCAAAGTTCATGCCTGGCTTGTTGTTCGTGGTAGTTTTGAAGATTACCACGCTTTGGTTTGGATCCAGATGCAGTAGAAAAGATTTCACAAGCCAAGTAAGTTTTTGATCAGTAACTTTGAGAGGTTACTGAGGTCAAATGGCTGGGAGTTGGGACCTGGGCTTTGGAGGCTAGCAATCATCTACTAAGATGATGATGCACAAGAAAGATCAGCCTCATTGGAGCAAGTAAAATGGTAGTTGCTGTAGAAACCACCATTTCTATCCAGAACAGAAAATATTTTCTGTAGCAAAAATATTCAAAAAAGTGGTGCAATATTTTTGCTCAGGAAGGTGCCCTAGAGTTCATAGAATATTTGTGAATTTTTTCAGATTTTTTTGGGCAAGAAAATTTGGGGTTGCTTTGGAGCACATTGAGCTAGTTAGGGTTTTGGAGAGGAAAATGAATATTTTTCATTACAGAAAAATAGTCCAAATATTATTTTGGGGTAAACCAGAGAGGGAATGATGATTAGAGAGTGAATGAGGCACTTGGGTGAAAGCCAAGGGGTACCCAAGTGTTTAAGTCCATATGAAAAGATTCAAAACTCCAAATTTCAAAATCAATCCAAATGTAAATCAGGAAATTATAGGAGGGTAAAAACCAGGCTGTCACAAACCTCGCCCACTTAGAATGAATCTCGTCCTCGAGATTCGGTTGCTTGGGAAAACCATTCGGGATAATGCGCCCTTAGAAATTCTTCCCGTTCCCACGTTGATTCTGACTCCGTGTGATGCTCCCACTGAACTTTGTAAAACTTCCTAACTTTACTGCGAGTGCCTCTTTCATCTGATCCAAAATACAACCGGTCTATCTTCATATGTTAAATCCCTTGCCAACTCTATCTCAGTCATAGCAGTCTTTTTCTCAGGCGGCGATATGCATCGCCTCAACTATGAAACATGAAACACGTTGTGCACGTCCGACAATTCAGGGGGTAGTTCCAGCTGATATGCAACAGTACCCACTCGAGACATAACTGGAAATGGGCTAATAAATCTGGGTGCCAACTTTCCACGAGTCTGGAATCTCTTGACTCCTTTCATAGGAGTGACTCGGAGGTATACGTGTTCTCCGGGTTCAAAACTGATTTGTCACTGCTTTGCATCATAATAAATCTTCTGTCGAGATTTGGCCAATTGCAATCTGTCTCTGATCTCCTTAACTTGTTTGTCAGCTTCCATCATGAGATCTGTTCCGAAGATACAACTATCTCAAGTTTGACACCAATTTAAAGGAGTGCGACACTTACGGCCATACAAGGCTTCATAAGGTGACATTTTTAGATTGGTCTGGAAGCTGTTGTTATAAGAAAAATCGGCATACGGCAAGCAGTCTTCCCATTTAGATCCTTGGGCCAAGACGCAGGCTCGTAGCATATCTTCGAGTATTTGGTTTACCCGCTCTGTCTGTCCATCTGTCTGAGGATGATAAGCGGTACTGTATTTCAGTGCTGTCCCTAAGGCTTGATGGAGACGTGACCAAAAAGCGGAGGTAAAGAGTGAAGCTCGGTCGGAAGTGATGGTTCGGGGTACTCCATGCAGACTGACTATTCTGGATACATATAGCTGTGCAAGTTGATCCACTCGATATGTGGTTCTGATCGGGATAAAGTGAGCAACCTTGGTTAAGGTGTCCACTATGACCCATATTGCATCATTGCCTCGCGGAGTGTTAGGTAGTCCTGTGATGAAATCCATGCAAACGTCATCCCATTTCCATTGTGAAACTGGCAGTGGTTGGAGAAGTCCGGCTGGCTTCTGATGCTCTGCCTTCACCTTGTTGCATATGTCGCAACAGGCCACAAAATAGGCAATGTCTTTCTTCATTCCATCCCACCAGAATATGTGTCGAAGGTCTTCATACATTTTCGTACCTCCAGGGTGAATAGAATATGAGGATTCGTGTGCTTCCGACAGGATTTTATTCTTTAAGTCCGACTGATTGGGTACACAAATCCTTCCACGGAACCGGAGGGTACCGAATTTATCCTTTGAGAAATCGGGAGTCTGTCCTGCCATCATGCTCTTGACACGTTTCTGTAGATCGATGTCAGCTGGCTGGGCCTTGCGGATTTCTTCCTCAAGTGTGGGGGTAACTTCCAAAATATGAGCAAGGCCAGCATCGACTATGACCAGGTTGAGCTGAGCGATCTCCTCTTGAAGTTCAGGAGGCAAGGATTGCAATATGACATTTAGGCTGACAGGCTTTCGACTGAGTGCATCGGCAACCACGTTGGCCTTACCTGGGTGGTAATTTATTCCAAGATCATAATCCTTGACCAACTCAAGCCATCTTTGTTGACGAAGATTTAAATTCGGCTGAGTAAATATATACTTGAGACTTTTGTGATCGGTAAAAATTTGGCACCTCTTCCCTATGAGGTAGTGCCTCCAAATTTTTAGAGCATGAACCACCCCGGCCAATTCCAAATCATGAGTAGGATAATTTCCCTCATGCAGTCATAGTTGTTGCGATGCATAGGCTACTACCTTGCCGTCTTGCATAAGTACGCATCCAAGTCCTTGTCTGGAGGCGTCACAGTACACATCAAAACTGCGGTAGATATCTGGAAGAGTCAATACAGGTGCGGTCGCCAGCCGTACCTTTAGCTCATTGAAACTTTTCTCATAGTCCTCAGTCCATTCAAACTTCTTATCCTTTTTGAGCAGCTCCGTCATGGGCTTAGCAATCTTGGAAAACCCTTCAATGAAACAACGGTAATATCCGGCTAATCCAAGGAAACTCCGGACCTGTGTTACGGTCGTGGGGGGCAACCAATCGAGCACATCCTTTACTTTGCTCGGGTCCACGGCTATACCTTCGGCGGATAGTACATGTCCGAGAAACCCAACTTGCTTGAGCCAAAACTCGCATTTACTAAATTTGGGTATAGCTGATGGTCGCGGAGTCGTTGTAGCACTGCTCGGAGGTAATCCTTGTGATCTTCTTCACTCTTGGAGTAAATGAGTATGTCATCGATGAAGACTACCACGAACTTATCGAGGAAGTCCATGAATACTTTGTTCATCATATGCATGAAAAAGGCAGGGGCATTGGTGAGACCAAAGGACATAACTGTATATTCAAAAAGACCGTACCGAGTAGTGAATGCGGTCCTAGGAATATCTTCCTTTTTAATCTTGAGCTGATGATATCCCGTCCGTAAATCAAACTTAGAGAATACCTTGGCCCCACTGAGCTGATCAAACAGATCATCAATCCTTGGCAGCGGATATTTATATTTGATGGTGACCTCATTCAGCTGACGGTAATCCACACACATGCGGAGGCTGCCATCCTTTTTGTCCACGAAAATAGCAGGTGATCCCCATGGTGAAGAGCTGGGACGGATATATCCTTTCTGGAGCATTTCATCAAGCTGTTTCTTTAGCTCCACTAATTCTGACGAGGGCATCCGGTAATACTTCTTGTATAACGGTGTGGTTCCGGGCACAAGATCTATTGCAAACTCAAGCTCGCGATTTGGTGGCATGCCTGGCAATTCTTCTGGAAATACATCTGGAAACTCACTAACCACATGAATTAATTCCAATTCAGCCATAGTGGTGAAGGCCATTTCTTTATTGGGTATGCTTCTGCGAGCATAGAATTAGGTAAACTGCTCCTTCGGACTGGTCAAAGTAACCTCTCAGGTCGCACAATTTATGCATACTTGATATTGGGTCAACCAATTCATACCCAATATAACATCCAACTTGGCGGAATCAATAATTATCAAAGAAGTTGGAAAATCCACTCCGTTGATATTGATTTCCAGATTACGGCAGACTAGATTGCTATTGATTAAGGATCCCGGGGTTTGTACAAGCATATTTTTGCCCAAAAGCGAACAAGGAAATTTTTTTTGGGCAACAAAACTCCGAGAAATAAAAGAGTGGGAAGCCCCAGAGTCAAATAAAATTACTGCAGGTATGTTATTAACAGAAAACATACCAATGATGACTTCGGGGTTCTCTTGGGCTTCATCGGTGTAGAGGTGATGCACGTGCCCAGTAAAGTTTTGCTGGTTCGGGCATGACTCCATAAAGTTGACTTGTGGCCTGAATAGGGCATTCGCCTTGCTGTTCTTGGGGCACTGTCTGGCATAATGTCCGTTTTGCCCACAACTGAAGCAAGAATTGTTGCGCTGGCGCTCCTAGTGCACTGGGTTGGTCACGACATTCTTGACTTGAGTGGTGGTCTTGTTAACATTCTGTTGCCAATTGGGCTTGTATTCCACGTGAGTCTGCTGCCAGGTATGAGCCTTTTGCACTGGTTGTCCATCCTTCTTTGGCTCAAACTTGCGCTTGTGGTCGTTGTTAACAGGCCTATTATCTGATACAAGCTTGTGCTCCCTTTCAGCAATGAAAGCCTTGTTTACCAGAGTTTGGAAATCTGGGAAATCAAACATACTGAGAGTACACCGGAGTTGCGGATTTAATCCACCAAGAAATCTGTCAATCTTTCTTTCTTCGGTGGCCACGTCATAAAGGGAGTAACGGGCCAGATGATTGCATTTTTGCAAATATTCACCCACAGACTGATTTCCTTGGGTGAGTGCGAGAAATTCTCGCTGCTTAGTCTTCATAATTCCAGTAGGGATATGATATTTCCGGAACTGATCCTTGAATTTTGACCAGGTGATTTCTTCATCAGTAGGCCACATGGCTTTTGCATTTTCCCACCATATGGCAGCAGCACCTTCAAGATAATGAGTTGCAAATGGAACTTTATCATTTTCTTTAGTACAAGCAATCTCAAGATTTTTCTCAATGGTACGCAACCAATCGTCTGCATCCAAGGGATCAACAACCTGACTAAAACTGGGGGCTTGGTCCTCTGAAAATCTGACAGCTTGGAGTAATGAATGTTCTGATTTCCATTCTATCCAACCATAGCTTGCACACTTCTTAATATTTCAATCAGATCATTGTTCCGTCTTTCCTCAAACATACGCAGAATTTGCTCGGTGGAGGGCGGATTTGGCGGTGGAGGCGGTGGTGGAATGTACGGCTCGGGAGAGTGTCCTGCCTATCGTGCGGAATGACGAACAGGAGATCCCTCACGAACGTCGCTACTGCTGCCTCCCCGCAACATCCTATTGTGGATTTTTCCCAAGACAACGGAACCAAGATGAGAAACATCCAAAAATAAATTGGGGAAAAGCTAGCAACAAAACCCGAAAGAGAAAGAAATAACGAAGAAAATACGGCGAATAAAATAGAGTTCCAACATAATTATACATAGACTCATACATGAAAGATAACCAACATGCCAGGTTCAACTACTCTCATACAGGCAACGAAACATCATGACTCGTACGACTACATCCATACACCATCCTGATGACTGCGAATACTCAGGAGCTCTACTGCTCTGCTGGTGCTGCGGGGTCCTCTCCTGAAGCGGACTCGGATCCTGAACTGACAAGATTAACTGAAACCTCCGGGTTAAAGGTAACACGACGACGCTGCCTAGAGGGCTCTCCCTCAGGGGCAGGTGTAGGGTGAAGCATCGGGGCTACAGGAGTAGAGAGAAGTGTAACCCACTCAGCAGGGGCACTGAGAGGGTTCACCGTCGAGGTGCCCGAGCTACTCGGAGGAGTAACCGGTGAAACAGGGGAGCTAGAACTGACTGGAATATAAGGAGTAAATCCCAGGGAGGATGGAGTAGTGGCAGATCTAGTAGAGACTAAAGCAGAGGCTAAAGCAGTACGGGCACGAGTCAGCTCTCGAGCCAGCTCGTGGATCATAAGATAGCTAGCGGTGATATAACGAGCAAGATGGCTAGCTACACTATCAGACTCCGGATCAATGATAGGGAAATGGATACGACCATTGTCGTGCAGAGAAGGATAGTAGTAGAAACCTGGGTGGTTCTGCATCCGGACCTCGTCATAACGAAGCTCGACAAGGACCTCGAATGCAGCAAACTGGCCAGCCTGAGAAGCGGCAGAAGCGTAACCGCTCCGAGAGGTACGAGTGTAAGTGCTAGAATCGGAACTGCTGTGCAGAGTAACCACTGCGTGATACTCATACACTGAGTCAGCTAGATGCTCCCGGTACACACGATAGACTGGGTCGTCACAGAGAGGATACAGCCGACGCCACACGTTGCGAAGGAGGTGCGGTGATGTGTACGGCATCAGCTGCAACTGGCATGGATATGGCACCGGAGCCATCTACACTCACAACCATTAGCAGGTTAGCATAAAAACAAAGCAAGTGCATGCAATGCAACAACCAGCTATAAATGTTACCGGCACTCAACTTAACTCGTATCTAACGTCCAGTTAACACGTCGTAGTCTAGCGTGGCCTACAGTCACCACGGCTCTCATACCAAGCGTTGTGGCACCCCGGCTCAGAGCGACTGGTTTACCATGCATTGCTAGCCCAGAGACCATGTCTTCTAGCAACACACAACATCTTGGTACAGAAAACAACCGCTTTATTGATGCTAGCGGATCATAGTTTATATTACAACATGTGTCGAGGCCAAGCGGCACACACGGTGCGGCTGAACAATATGTACATTATTTAGTGAACATAAAGGGGCCTCGATCATAACAACTACGCGGCAGCGGAACAACATCGTAGCGGAAACTCCATAGCATAGGGACATCGATGTGGACACGATCTAGACTCGAGCAGCACTCCTTTCCAACGAGACTTTCCTGAAATCTGGCATGACACGCCAGGTCAGTACATGGAATGTACTTGCAAGCTCACAACAGGCATATTCATAATGACAAACAATATCATGATAATTAACCAATTAATAATGCAATAATGTTTCAACATGCTGTGATCATGCTCTTGTGATAAAAGTCCCTCGGGACTGGCTTACCAACCGTGATCATTCTTGGATCACAAACGTACCACCATCATGGTGTTGACTAGGGGTATCTCGTGAACCTTACGACGATCACAACCACGACCAATACTTGGTCTCGAACATCTCGATGGCTTTCCCACCATCAACAAATGTGCAAAGTTCATAACTTAGTGTGCAAAATTTATTAAATGTTGACCCATGGTGTGACCTACTACGAGCGTGTCCCTAACCGTGGACTCGGCTATCGATAGATTATTACACTCTGCAGAGGTATCACACTGTACCCACACCACGGAACCCATGGCCTCGCACTCCCATTCGGTGGACCAACGAAATTTCGACAAAACCCCTGCATTGCCATGACACTCTCCCGGCCACTCCGACTCACTCCCCATCAGGCTAGTCCTGGGTGGCCCCGTGTCTACCAAAGACAAAACGACCACCGTCATGGCCAAAACGATCCGACAAGGGGACCCGGTACCATAATCTCAACAACGGGCACACAAGGTTATGTCTGCTTACCGGGCCAGGGTAAGGATGCCCATAACCTTCCCTAGTTGGAGGCACCGACCAGAGGCATGACAACGGACCGAATCAAGGCCTTCCCATAAAAGCAAATGTGGTTGCACTGGGAAAAACTCGATTCAGTGGCACCATGACCGGGCCAACGATATATTCAAGTTGAGTTATATTCAGGTTCAACTTAAAGTAAAAATGACCGGTGTCATCGCATGCCATGAAAATGCAACACCACATATGCATCACATATTAACGGAAATGACTGAGTCAACTATATTCACACTAAGCATAAACATCAACAACTCATGCCACTTTTCTGGTTAGGATAAACCTCACTTTAAAAACAATATTTTCTAGCAAATTTTATTAGTTTACTCATGCAAGAAAATAACTTCAGGTAATTACTCATATGCATAACAATATTATTCTTTAATTACCACAAATGAATCCTAGTTTCTTTACCAACTAAGTTAGTTTCAAACATTCTGTAAATCAAGCATATTAACTAAAACAAGCACTTAACAGAATATGAATAACATAATAGTTATTTAAATGCATGGATTAAATCTTTCATTCAAGTAAGAAAATCGTAAATATTGTAATGGCACCATGAAAATGTTGTTGTGGCTTGCCTTAGTGCAGATGAGGTTCACAAGCCTTCTGGTGATCCTCAACACAATGCAAAAAGAATCAATTCATTTGGACTTATGGTTAAAGAGTTATAGCTGTTTCAAGCTCTCTGGGAAATATATATGAATTTAAATTTAAATAAAACAAACTAGGGGGGGTGACGTCGAAGGTGTAAAGCCTCGGGGCGCCACCACTCGTACCGCTTCGCGCGCGTACTGAGTGGCTGGCTAGCGGGCCCTGCTAGTCAGGCGATGGGGGGAGGGAGGAGGAAACAGAGGGGGTCGCGGCTTCGCCGGAGCTCACGCCGGCGGCGAGGGCTCCTTGGCCAAAACGAGAGGGAGGGATCGAAGAGGGGATGGAGGCGCACCTGCCCGTACCCGTAGCATAGCTAGGGGTGGTCGGACGGCGTCGGAATCGACCTCGCAAGCGGAGGCAGAGAGCGAAGGTCGCCGGAGACGAAGACGACGGCGAACAGAGGCAACTCCAGGGGCTCCAAGTGCTTCACCGAAGAGTGGCGGAGGCTCTGGAAGGGTCGCCCAGGCCAGGGAGGGGCTAGAGCTACCGCGATGACCCGAGGGGGTCGCCGGCGAGCTCGAGCTCGGGGACGGTGGCCCGATGCCTGCCCGGCCGGGCTACGACTATCTACAAGTTTGTGCAGTGTGTGGGTGTGGAGGATGATGCTCGAGGAGGCTGGAGAGGGCTCCATTTATAGGCGAGCACTGAGGGGAGTTCGGGCTCCACCGTTGGACACCTGGACACGGCGCCTGGCGACGAGTAGCGTCAGTGAGAGGGGGAGAAGGCGACGCAACTCACGCGGGGACTGTGGGCGAACGGGGACGAGCACAGGGGCACTGGGGTGGCGACGAGCACAGTGCACACCGCACTGTTACGTTGGCCGGACCGCACCCGTGCTCACTGCGGCGAGCTCCGGCATCGGCGGGTGCCAGGGTGGAGTTAAGGGGGTTCGAACGAAGATGGTGGCGAGGTTTGGCGCGCTATGGCAGTCGGGGAAGCGAGCACGCGCGAAACAGAGCGCTCGGCTACACTCAGAGCGCGTCGACACGCAGGCTGGCATCGTGTACACGCGTGGTCACCGCGTGAACTCTGCCCTCAGGCCGACCTACGTCCAAAGTTCATGTCCGGCTTGTTGTTCGTGGTAGTTTTGAAGATTACCAAGCTTTGGTTTGGATCCAGATGCAGTAGAAAAGATTTCACAAGCCAAGTAAGTTTCCGATCAGTAACTTTGAGAGGTTACTGAGGTCAAATGGCTGGGAGTTGGGACCTGGGCTTTGGAGGCTAGCAATCATCTACTAAGGTGATGATGCACAAGAAAGATCAGCCTCATTGGAGCAAGTAAAATGGTAGTTGCTGTAGAAACCACCATTTCTGTCCAGAACAGAAAATATTTTCTGTAGCAAAAATATTCCAAAAAGTGGTGCAATATTTTTGCTCAGGAAGGTGCCCTGTAGTTCAAAGAATATTTGTGAATTTTTTCAGATTTTTGTGGGCAAGAAAATTTGGGGTTGCTTTGGAGCACATTGAGCTAGTTAGGGTTTTGGAGAGGAAAATGAATATTTTTCATTAAAGAAAAATATTCCAAATATTATTTTGGGGTGAACCATAGAGGGAATGATGATTAGAGAGTGAAATGAGGCACTTGGGAGAAAGCCAAGGGGTACCCAAGTGTTTAAGTCCATATGAAAAGATTCAAAACTCCAAATTTCAAAATCAATCCAGATGAAAATCAGGCAATTAAAGGAGGGCAAAAACCAGGCTGTCACATGAACCGCTTGAGTTTCACGCTCCAACTCCTGAAGATGAAGGCTAAAAACAAATGGACCGACACTAGCCTCGATGATCATCTCAAGTACCTAAAGGATGTTCTTCCCGTGGGGAGTCTATGTCCTACTAGTGTTAATGAGGCCAAGAAGATCGTGTGCCCTCTTGATCTGCCGCACGTTAGATACCATGCATGCATCAACGGTTGCATAATTTATCGGAAGGAGCACGCGGAAAAAACAAGCTGTCCGGTGTGCAATGCTTCTCGATACAAGAAGGCTGGAAAGAGATGTTCCCAGAAAGTTGTATGGTACTTACCAATCACTCCCCGTCTCCAGCGGTATTTTGTAGATCCCAAGGAAGCAAAGCTAATGCGCTGGCACGCGGAGAGGAAGAAGCCCGACGATGGAGATGATCCAAAGCTGTGACACGTCAAGGATGGAAGCCAGTGGAGAGCGTTGAACAACTTCTATCGGTATTTCGAATGTGATGCAATGAACATCATGCTCGGCGCGTGTACCGATGGCATGAATCCGTTTGGCAACCAGAACACCAACCATAGCACATGGCCCGTGTTTGTATGGATGTACAACCTCCCCCCTAGTTGTGCATAAAGTCGAAGTACATTCACATGAGCATGCTTATTTAAGGGCCGAAACAACCAGGAAATAATATTAATTTGTATCTGGGGTTACTTCAAGAGGAGTTAGACACGTTATGGAAAACACCGGCCAAGACATGGGACGCCAGCAAAGGCGAGTATTTCTACATGAGAGCCGCGCTGACCACGACGGTGCACGACTATCTCGGTTACGGATATGTCGCAGGCCAGGTGTGCCATGGATATTGCGGATGCACGCGGTGCATGGATGATACGACGTCTCAGTAGCTAACGTCAAGGAAAGATGGCGGTTCTGGGAAAATCGTGTGCATGGGGCATCGAAGATGGCTCGAACAGGACGACCCGTGGAGAAACTGTGGAGATCTATTCAATGGTCACGCTGAGCATCGAGAACCTCCACGTAAGCGGAGCGGTGCCGAAATCGATGAGCTGTTGAAAAACTGGAAGGAGTGCCCCGCGCCGGGAAAGACGATGAAAAAGGCGCCGGAGCCGCTGCTGAAGGTATGGAAGACGAGGTCTGTGTTCTGGGACTTGGAGTACTGGCACAAACTCGATACACCTCATTGCCTTGATCAAATGCATATATGTAAGAATGTCCTTGAGAGCTTGCTCTCGACACTGATGAACATGCCGGATAAGACCAAGGATGGGCCGAAGGCAAGAAAAGACTTGCAAGATTTGAAAATCAGGGAAGATCTGCACATGCTGCCCCGTAAAATGTCAGACGAGACAGAGACAGAGACAGAGGCGCGGGAGAAGAAGGGCAAAAAAAATAAAGAAAGAGGATTATTGCCCCCCTTCTTGATTCACCTTAAGTCAGGCTGAGATCGGTCAATTCTTTAAGTGCCTTACCGGAGTCAAAGTTAGTTCCGGTTACCGTGGCAAGATAAGCAGATATCTAGACACGGACAAGAAAAGGTTCAGCGGGATGAAGTCCCATGACTGTCATGTGATGATGACGCAGGTACTACCTGTTGCCCTTAGAGGGATAATGGACAAGCACGTCCGTGACACGCTTATTGGTCTCTGCAATTTTTTCGACGTCATCTCTCGAAAGTCGATCAGTCTGAAGCAGATCCGAAGGCTACAGGAAGAGATTGTTGTGATACTGAATGAGCTTGAGATGTACTTCCTGCCCGCGTTCTTTGACGTGATGGTGCATCTGTGTGTCCATATTGTGGACGACATAATAGACCTGGGGCCATCATTTCTGCACAACATGATGCCGTTTGAGAGGATGAATGGAATCATCAAAGGATTCGTTCGTAACATGTCCCGTCCGGATGGAAGCATCGTCCAGGCCTATCTGACACAAGAGTGCATCTCTTCCTGCGAGAATTTTCTATATGGCGCAGACCTGCAGCCGCCTGGTGTTAGTGTTGATTTGCCCGTTAACAAGCACGATGGGAGGCTCGAAGGAGAAGGTCACTCCAAGGGTCGCAGGGAACTGCACGTGACATACTCAGATCGATGCAGCAACTTTGACAGAGCAAACTTGGTAGTTCTACAACACCTAGACGAGGTAGATCCTTTCGTGGCACTGCACAAATAAATTATCACAAAGAAGTATCGTGACCGGGAGGTATGCAGGACGGACGCCGAAGTTACTAGAGAGCACAACTCCACTTTCCTGCATTGGTTCAAAGAGCATATTATTACTAATCCCCCGGAGGAGGGCTCTAAGGACGTATTGCTCATATACGCCTTAGCACATGGCCCCTCACCCAACCTCGTAACCTATCAGGCATACGATATCAACGGATACACGTTCTACACGGAGGCTAAAGATATGGACAGTGATGATCAGAACTCAGGGGTGACGATGGAATGCATGACCCGCAGTGACAACGGCGCAACTGAAAGATTTTACGGAAGGGTCGAGGAGATCTGGGAGCTTGACTACGCTGGACTTCACAACACGACGATGTTCCATGTCAGATGGGCTAAGAATGTCAAAAGAGAAAATCGGAATTTCACTACCATGACTATACCCGACGCCAAGAGCACTACCGTGAACGTCGCAAAAAACGAGCCATGGGTACACGCTAAGCACGTGACACAATGCTTCTTCATAACTGACCCGTGCAATCCCAGCCGTGTTGTCGTGAGGAGAGGCAAAAGGATCATCATTGGAATGGATGGAGTCGCCAACGAGGAAGACTACGATGAGTACGGGAACCCAATGAGGGAAGATGACGATGATGATGAAGTATACGTCAAAAGAAGAATCAATACTACATTACCTAAGAAAAATCATACTCCATGGAAAAGGCAAAGTCACAATGAGGGGCTCAATTATTCTTCAACGAACAAGAAGGGAAAGAAGCTGGCTCAAAAACGAAAACATCAATGCTGAGGAACCATATGTTATCGGTCAAATGATGTAATATATATATATATATATGTTCCTATTTTTTATACACACTTAGCCATTATTATGCATGGGTCCAATGATGTAATATATATGTTCCTATTTTGTATACATATTTAACCGTCAAATGATGCAATATATATCGCCTTCCCTTCGTTCACTGCTCTCGGAAAAAAAGAAAAGAAAAGGGAGAGAAAAGAAAGGAAAAGAAAAAGGAAAACTGGTTATAGCAGTAGCGCTTTACTGAAAAAGAGCTACAGCTAGTCAAGGTAGCAGTAGCGGTTTACGTATAAAACCGCTATAGCTGCCTGTAATAGTAGTAGCGCGTTTTCTCTAAACGCGCTACTGCTACGTCCACTTAACCCAAAATCCTCACTCTCTCTGCTTTATCCCGCCTCTTTTCCCCCCAAATCCCCACTCTCTCTTCCCCCGTCGCACCGCCGGGGCCCTGCCCTCGTCGCGCCCCGGCGCCCGCCCCCGACCCCGGCGCTCTCCCCCGACCCCGGCGCTCGCCCCCGACCCCGGCGCTCGCCCCCGACCCCGGCGCTCGCCCCCGACCCCGACGCGCCATGCCTCCCTCCTCTGCTTCCTCCCCCCAACCTCGGCCGTCGTCGGGCCTGCCTCCTCGCCCCTGCACCCTCTGTAACCCCCCAGCGCTCCTCCTCTCTCTGCTAGCTAGGGTTCTTCGATTAATTTACTTAGGTTTTAGTTAGGGTAGTAGGTTAATTAGGTTATCTATTTAGTTATGAATTTAGCTAGGTTTTAAAATAGGACATAAATTTAGGGTTAAGCAATTGTAGTTAAAAGAAAAGGCAGCATTCAAGCAATTGTCCAAATCAACATCCCTTGTTAAAGCAAATTTAGGTAGGATGAATTTAGGTAGGCTGAATTTATATGCAAATTTGAACTGGACATGTGATATGTGGACATGTCATGTTTGGAATTTGGACATGTCATTTGGACATGTGATGTCTTGGACATGTCATATTTGGAAAATGATGATTATGTGCAGGGTAAATGATCCGAGTGGCCAATGTTACGCTGGAATGTTGATTCATTTCCGTTCCGGTGAATTTCAGAGCTCAATATGTCCATTTTTAGCAAAGGTCATGCCGAAATTTTCCGTGAATTTTGGCATGATTTGTGCTAGATAGTAGGCATATCGAGTGCTGGGAGTTGCTGGGAAACGACATTCCGGCAAACATAGATTTCTTTTTATGTCATTTCTCATTTTTTCATACTTTTAGAATTAAACGAGGAGACTTAATCATAGGAAACATGTCGAACAACGAAGAAACTGGGCCTTCTGACCAAGATGCTGACGAGATGGATTATGAGGGTGAACAAGAGTACCTCGACTATTTGACTGCTAAGCAAGGTTTGCAGGTCGGCCTCGATGATGATACTGACGGCGACATCGACACCGACGGCGCCGACACCGATGGCGGCACCGAGACCGGCGGGTTAGGTACCGGCGCCGATGCCGCTACCGAAAAGAAGAAGTAGAGGATACGAAAACCTAACAAACTGGGGATTGGACGACTAGTGATCACAAAGATGGCACCTGGCAAGTTTGAGCCATTAGAGACGGAAGAACCTCGCAAGCGCTATGGGAACCAAGTAGGACGCATCCTATGGGAATGCGCGAGCATCAACGACGATGACTTAAGGAGTAAAGAACATTTGACGCAGTTGCTCCTGACGAAGTTGCACAAGAGATTCAAGTTCCCCGACTGGGATGATAACATAGAACAACCGTGGGTTGATCCGAAGATGAAAAAGATTAACAATCACGCCATGGGCATGTTCATCAATGATTTGGCCTCCTAGAAAGGGAGGGTGAAACGAGATATTGAGGCTGAGGAACCCCTGTCCAAGATTCTGGAGGAAAATCCGACACTTACGGAAGAGGAGTTCGAAAAGTTCAAGGACACTTGCGCTATCGAGGCAGCCAAGGCTAAGGCTGCGATATTCAAGAGCCTTCAGCAAAGGAACACGAGGAAGCATCGCCTTGGAAGCCGTGGCTACCTTGGTAAAAGGCCCATATGGGATAAGGAGGACGCGGAACGTGAAGCCGCGGGTATCCCAGACCCCTTCGCGAAGTTCACCAACCCCTTGGAGCGTGACTTCATCAGGGCCCGCTACAAGTGGGACAAGGAAAAGAAGGTTTTTTACACGGACCAGATCACGAGGAAATTGATTAGACTACTGGTAATTATTCTTTTACCACCTTACATTTAGCTCCATATCTAGTCGACTACACATTCCTAAACGGTTCACGCTCCTTCTGCAGGAGAAGCAACACCAACTTGCAGCCGAAAGCCCTACTTCTCCGATGAGGCCCAAGTGGGACACCCCTCTCAACCGGGCCTTGAACGAACTTAAGGGACTCCCTTTGGGCCAGCGGCCGCAATATGGTCTTGTGCACGACGCTGGAGACGGCGCCACGTGGAAGGTGTTTTACAACGAGGGCATGGAGGCCAAGAAGCAGAAAAAGAAGTTTAGTCAGGCGGACATCGACGCGAAGGTGAAGCTTGCGGTCGAGAAAAAAACAGCCGAGGACGCGAAAAAACAGCCGAGGAGAAAAATGAGTTGCTACAGCAGGCAGTCAATGCAGCTGTAACTGCCTGCAGAAATAATTTCGCTACTAACTTGGTTCCAGCTATCATCAACTAGACGAAGGAAAATCCAGACAAGACGGTACATGATTTACCATTGCCCAGTTTCATCGGCAGCAACTCCATGAACAACAACACCACCGCACTATCACTTGCTCACGCAACCGGGCCTCCTCTCGCAGTCGCTCCCGCTCATAGCAGCCCGTCCTCAGTCTCTGGCGCGCTAGGTGGGCCTTCGTCTTTGGCTGACCTCGACGCCGTCACGGTAATTACATGTCACACCAACATAATATATATATATATAGAATATTCCATTTTCGTTGCCTTTCGGATGTTTTACGCCACAGACATATGTGTTTGCAGGCCGAAGAAACTCCGTGCACCATACTCTACTTGATCAATGGCCAGAAGGTGGACGTGGGAAAGGGGATGATAATGAACCCCTTGCAACCCACGTTCCACAACCAGCCGATCCCTGCTGGGCACTTCAGGGTTAGCTTGTCTAGTGTGAAATCGGGGCATGGGGATTTGCCTCCTCCAATACAGCATGTCGGAGAGGACGGCGAGACCCCGCCGCTGATTGGAAGCTACAAGGGTTGGGTGCTGCTATGGCCGAAGAATCTTATTAGTCTGGAGCCGGCCGAGAGCACACCAATAACCACACATCAACAAGCATGTGCGGAGACCACCACCCTGCCTACGCAATTACCAGCTCCTGTAGTGCCGGGTGAGAGCGGCGGACGACGTGATGAAGGGGGTGCAATAGTACTCGCTGATGTAATCGGTCCTGTAGAACAGAGAATGGATGATGAGACGGAGGTCGACCCTATGGGTTTCCTCAATACAAACGCGTATGACTATGACATAGATATGATGAGTCAACGATATGACGAATTGGGCTATCAGCATGCTAATGAGGATATGGATGATATGCCCGGGCAGGAAGGTCGTAGCAGGGATTGCAAAAAGTCTCTCTTCATGAAATCCTCACAGGACACGTCTGAAGATGCCGCCTCAACACAGGCTCAACTAGCCGGGGGTCGTACAGTACTTAGCCTGGGAACACTGGGGCAGGGGTTAAGGAAGGGTCTGGAAGGTGTGCCCAAGAAAAAGGAGAGGAAGAGATCGGGGAAGATAGCTGCCTCCAAACAAGCCAGAGCACATAGCAGCCAGACGATGGATTCTGAAGAGCGTGTACCCGTGAAAGGTGCGGCCATGTTCCATCTCACGGGCGAGCCGATGCTACCACCAAAACCGCTGGAGGCACTATCAGGGGATCTCAGGAGACTGCACGACCATGTGCTGTCGACTGAGAAAAGCCTACTAGCCTCAAAGGATCCAGGATATCCGACATACGCGGCTCGTGTGCCTGAGGGGAAGTGCTACGTCGACACACGGCCCGCGGAGGTGTTCTTCCTGCGATTTGACCATATCTTTGAGATGTTTCTGACAAGACGGCTCATTTTACAATCGTCCGCCTTTTTGCGCTACATATGAGCTCCATCATGAAAAGAGAAGAAGTCTCGCAAATCTGTGCGGCGGATTCGTACTACATGCACGAGTCTTTCTTGAGTCTCAGCGACTTTGAGCGTGAAACTGCTAGGGACTACCTCCAAAACTTCATGGTATAGAATAAGGACCAGGAAATTGTCCTCCTGCCTTATCATCCAAAGTAAGTCAGTTTCGGACAACCCTTTCGTACATTTCAATCATTCCTTCTCGCTCATATGGAGAATAATTTGAGGTGTCTTTTCCCCGCCCCAACGGGCGCACCGTCCTTATCGTTCTTTACCCGTGAGTCTCCCACGCCGTGTATTTCGACCCTTCCGGAGACTACGAGAAAAAGGACTACACCCACATAATGGATATTCTAGATGATGCTCTCCAAGGCTTCAGCATTGGAGGTGGCCACATGTACATCAGGAAACAAAGGAACAAGAAGATGGGTTTCGCGCATAAAACTATCTTCTCCTGCATCCATGTCCCAAAACCAAGCAAGAAGGATGGATTCTACATCGTCCATCTCATGATTGAGTTCAGCACGGATCACCAAAAGCTTCGCATGACAAGCAGAAATGATGATCATATCCACAAGTGGCTAGAATCTCATGGAGAAGCGGATTATAAACTTAGAGATGACTTCTTTTGCATCCAAAGGGACATTGCGACGATCATCATGAAAGAAGTCGTCGATGAGAAGGGGATGTTCCACCACGGCCCTATATCGCGAGCTGACGTCCGAACTCGCATAGGCATGCAACGTCTAGACCTCACGCCGTTCAAGAAGCTAGGGTCCATCCTCGATGATATGGAAGGATGGAACTTATAGTGATTTACGATGCCGATGATGATGATATGTGTCGGTTGAACTTGTATACTTTCTGTAGCGATGAAACTTTGTGATGTGCACGGTCCCTGCCGAACTTGCGTAACGCTACTTTGTTAGTTTGCGTACGATGACCTGCGTACCTCTAGTTAATTAGTTTGCATACTGTATGTTGCATCTAGTTGCTAACCCTTTCTTTTTCGTGTTGCTCTAGTATATTTTGTTGCATATGATTGTACATCCTCTTGATGAAGATGCATCTCTAACAGGTACCTAGTTTCTTGATGGCGAAGTGCTATGTCGTGTACGAAGGGAAGGTTCCGGGAGTGTATGACGAGTGGCATGAGTGTCAGGCACAAGTGCAGGGGGTCTCGGGCGCCAGCCATAAAGGCTTCGAAAGCAGACAAGAAGCACAAGCTAGTTACTTTAGGTTCAGGCGAGCGCGAGAGAGGACTCATAGTGACAGCACTTCTCGCGTATATCATTGTTTAGATGGATGACGTTGTAGTTGCAAGTATTCGAGACTTGCATGTATCGCTATTTTTGAGATGATGACGAGATACCACTTTGTGTTGGATGATGATTATGATGAGACTATTTGTATGTATATGCTATGATTACATTTTTGGTCTCGCAGCGATTTGTATGTGTATGATGATGACATTTGTATGTGCTAAAGATTCTTGTATAAAGCCTGTTCAAATACAAAACAAATATGTAGAAAAAAATTCAAAAACTACTAAAATTAGCAGTAGTGAGTGGAGGAAAGTTAGCAGCAGCGTGACTATAGCAGTAGCGCGTACTGCCAAAGCGCGCTAGAGCTATTAGCAGTCGCGAGCTTCCACGCAGCACGCTGCTGCTACACTTGTATAGCAGTAGCGCGGGCGCGCACGCGCTGCTGCTATGGGTTAGCTGTAGTGCCCTATTAGTAGCGCTAGTGCCCGCGCTACTGGTAGGCCAAAAACCCATGCTGCTGCTAGGCTTTTCCCTAGTAGTGTGTACCCTTACATTAAGCAATAATAATAAGTTCACAGACACATGACGAAACATGACACGACACGACATAGAAAAGCAACAAAATAAAAACGAAACATGACGAGCTTGACTCCGGGCTTGAACATCTTCATCTTGACCTCCTTCTTCCACCTTGGCCGCGCGCCCCTTCAACACCGTCTTCAACTTCACACCTCCTCCTCCTCGTCACAGGGAAGGGAGTGCATCTGGCCTGGAGTGGGGAAGATGCTCTCATAGTTGGTGTAGATGTTGTACACAGTGAAGAAGATGGCCTCGCAGCCGCACCAAAAGACTTGGCCGAGCAGCTCGCGCACGTCAAACGGGTTGGTGAAGGTGACCGTGAGCAGTAGGAGGATGCCGCCGCGGTCACGAACCTCGTTGAGGGTGAACATCCTAGGCGAGCCCCGTGGGAGGTGGGCATAGCCGGCTCTGAGGAAGGCGCGGGTGAGTTCGACGGAACCCCTCCACCTTGAAATAGCCCACACACGGAGCTCCCTCTCCACGAGCACGCACGGTGGGTAGCGCAGCTCTGGCATGATAGGCGGACGGTTGAAGGTCGGCCCGTTGAACTTCATCTTCACTTGGTCTCGCTTGGGGAGCGCTCGGTCGCTTGGGTGTTTGAAGTTGGAGAGAATGGATCGGATCTGGCTTCACTACTGGAATCAGCTAATTTGCCATCTGCCAGCTCTTTGCCGTCTGCTAGCTGACGGCAAAGAAGCTCTTTGCCATCAGCTACCCAAAAGCAGACGGCAAAGAAAAGGCTGATGGCAAAGAAGCTCTTTGCCATCTGCCAGCTCTTTGCCGTCTGCCAGCAGATGGCAAAGAATCTTTGCCGTCCGCTGGCAGACGACAAAGAGTGAGGTGGCCCCTACCCCCCGCTCGTTTGAAAAAATCTTAACGGCCCACCTCTTTGCCGTCCGCTAGCAGACGGCAAAGAGGCAAAAAGGCGGACGGCAAAGGCTGGCGGACGGCAAAGAGGGCACTTTACTAACTGCAGGTACCCCCCGCCCGTTACTCACTTCCTCCTCGCCCTTCTCCTCCCACCCCGCCGCCGCCGCGCGCCGCCCGCCGCGCGCCGCCGCCCCGTCGCCCCCGCCGCCCCGTCGCCCCACCACCCCGCCTCCTCCACCGCCCCGGCCCCCCGCCGCCCGGGCCCCCGCCGCCCCGTCGCCCCCGCCGCCCCGTCGCCCCCCGCTGCCCCGGACGGCAAAGTAATGGCTCTGAAGGCTCAGTTCAACTTGGGCAGAGAATGCTACGATGCAATGATGACAGTATATCTTCAACAACCTGATAGAAGTGCGGCCGTACATCGAGTAAGTTCTCGGTACATAGTTTCGCAACTTCTATTTCCTTTGAACGGCTCTTATTCCTGGATATTTCATACAGTCGATACGTCGCCTTATTCTCGTATGGAGCGGTGATCCAAAAGGATTCTGTCGAAGAGTATGAGCTTCTCGCAAAGCAAGGAGGCGGCTATCCCGGTTTCATCTCTTGGTTCAAACAAACGGTAATTTCTATTAGACTTGTAGGCTAATTTGTAGGTGGCTATCCCGATTTCATTCGCTAATTTGTGCGTAATGCAACAATCCTTTCATATTAAACTTGTAGGCTAATTCAGAGTCTATGGACGCCGAATTGAGACAAGTCGCTAATGGTTTTGACTATAAGGTCCGTTCTTGACAAATACGACATCAACGGGTATCGCTTTCGTACCTATGGCAAAGAGCTATCTATGGCCGACCGAATGTCTACAAATTGTTGTGTATCTGCTATCGGCGAAGGAGGTACCGAGTATTATGGGAGAGTTGAAGCAATTTATGAACTTCTATTCTATTGTGAAAACCCACCGAATGTCGTAGTCTTCAAATGTTATTGGTTTCAGCCGAAGGAGACTAGAAGGACTCATGAACATATAGGGCTAGTTGAAATCAACCAAAGCACCCATTTAGATGTTCCTGATGTCTATATTACGGCTCAACAGGCGACCCAAGTATTCTATCTACCGTGGGCCTGCCAAACTAATCCAAATCTGAAAGGTTGGGATGTCGTTTATGAAGTGCCGCCACGTGCTAGACTATCTCCCCCAAAGGAAGAGGATTATGAACCTCACATTAACCCAGACATATATGAAGGAGAATTCTTCCAAGAGACACGTCTTTCCAAAAAGCATTTCAAGAACCGCTATACTTCACCCCAAAACATTGAAGTAGACAGCGACAGTGAATCCGACATCACCCCAGAGGAGGAACAAGAAGAGCCGGAACAAGAAGAGGTTACTGCTGCGGATGACCTGTCATTGCTTGACCGATTACGTCAAGGTGGCCTTGCACATGTTGATGCCACTGAACCCTATGAGCCCGTCATTGATTATAGTGATGATGATGATTATGCATTTATTGATGATACTGATCGAGATTATTAGTAGTGTCAGGTATTAAACATTTTAATGTTGTACTTGATGATGATACACTTAAGTGATACACATATTATTATTCATGTCGGTCTTTTTTTTATGTTGTACTAATTTCGTTTACTGTTTGTCATGGCAGGTGTTGAAAGATGGTGGGCGCTGGTCGGGAGCACGCCAAGGCCCCTTCTTCGTCGGCGCGTGGTCTGAGGTCTTCGATTCCAGACGTACCTCTCCGCCGAGCGTTGCTGGATAGTATGTCCACACCGCCGGGCCCTTCTTCGTCGACCGCGGTGCCCAGCAGGGGACGAGGTAGGAAGAGAGGAGGTGGGGCACGTGGTCGCTGGAGAGGAGGTAGGGTGACTGCTACGGCGCCTTCCTCGCCGCCACCCCCAGTTGTTTCACCCGAGCACGTGACTGCTAGGGTGGACTCGTCCGAGGAGGAGGCTACACGGACTCCGGTCCACGAGCCTCCGGTCCACGGGTCTTGGGCCCACGAGCCTCGGGTCGACTGGCCTTCGGCCCACGAGACCCCGGAGGAGCACACGTCCGGATGGGGTACCTGGCCGGATCAGCTCGAGGAGCCGAGTGGCCATGCTGATGATGGCGGGGAGCCGACTGATCTTGAGGAGGAGGGTGGCACCGTCTACCAGCGTGGTGCTACACGGCTCCCGTCCGTGCCGACGACCCGCGAGCAGAGGTGGTTGATCTTCCCTGATGGGGAGAGGTACGTAAGTGCATTTAATATTTTTGTACCTTCTGCATTCACGTTTCTTCAAATAACTAATGCGTTGGCCTTGTCATAGTGTTGGGACCACCATCATAGTGTCCGCCGGCCCAACTCCGTCCTTGGAGTTCTTTGCCGGCAAAACTTCCCGGGGTTTGTCACGTTGCCTGGTGAGGGCCGGCTTCCATAGCTTGGGTTGAGCTGGGAGCACTACGTGGCTGCCCCGGCCCCGCCGGATGTCATTATTGACGGTGTCGTGTGCGACACGAGGGCAGACATGGTGATCAGGACGTTCTGGGTAATTTCTCCTTTACACATTTCAAAATCTTCAACTAGCTAGTTATTAATTGTACTAATCAATATTGTCTCATTTGATTGCAGACATTCTACAGGTGTGAGGAGGGATACGAGGAGGACGCGGCAAATGTTATCCAGAACGTCTGCAAGCGCCTACTCCAGAACTTACGGCACGAGGCTCGGGTGCAGGCTGTTCGAGACTACTACGCCTTGCGTGGTATCAAGAAGACCAAGCCGGCGTGCCGCAATAAGTTCCTGAGTAAGGAGCAGTACATGAAGGTAATTCTTAAGGCCTTCTACTTAAGTTCCTTCATTTAGTAATTCTTAGCCGTAGCGCTCAAGTTTCTATTTGCTAACTTAGGCGCCTCCGAGATGGTGTGCGGATCGGATGGATTGTTGGGAGGTGTTGGTCGATGAGTGGTGCTCAGAGCAATGGCTAGCCCTCCACAACCAGGCCAAGGACAAACGTGCCCAAATGGAAGGTGTGCCACACCATCAAGGCAGCTCCAACTTATATCAGTTCGGGCGCAACTGGGTATGTGGTTTGCTTCATGATTCCTGCAATTCATTCATCATGCTAGCTTGAGCCCTTTAATTACTAATTTTCATTGTTTCTCTCTTTCAGGCACGCTACAATAAGGCGGATAAGGTGCCAGAGGTGTACGACCTGTATGCCATGGCCCACACTGGCTCTTTCAAGAAAGTAAAGGCTTTCTCTCAGTCTGACCTCGATGATGCAAACAACTTCACCAACATCTCCTCCCACAACAAGCTCGTGAGATATAGAGATGAGGGGAAGGCGAGAAAAGGGGAGGACTTTAACCCGAGCCAGGGTCCCATTGATCCAGAGCTGGTGATGATATCTGGTGGCGGGAGGTCCCATGGCTCCATAGCCATTGGAGATGGACTTATCCGTTGTCCTAGCACTCTCCCGGAGATCAAGGCGCGCCAGTCGAGCTCCGCTCCTGAGATAAGGCCTCGTGAATGGCCAGTGCAACTCGCCATCAAGGTTAGTGATACGTACTCAGTTATCTTTCTCCATTACATTGTGTGTGCTTCCATCAATGATTACAAATGGTCATGTGAGTGGTGTTGCAGGCTGCTATACAGACTGAGAGAGATAGAACGGAGAAACTTCTGGCGGAGGCGGCGGAGAGGTAGCGGGAGATGGAGGAGAGGACGAGAAAGATGATGGAGGAGGAGAGGGCACAGAATGACATGCAGGCAAGGGCGATGTACGAGCTCCTTGTGGTAAGTTTCTTCTGCAGATTACTTGCTAGTCTTAACATTTGAGTCTCATTACTAACTAGTATGACTCTGTTCTGAAAACCAAATGTGCAGTCTGTGTGCGAGAAGTCCGGTCAGCCCGCTCCGCCGATGCCAGTGATTGCTCCTGGGAGCACGGTGAGTTTAATTTGAATGGACATTACTTGCTAGTCTTAACATTTGAGTGTCGTAATGCTAACGAGACATTGGAAATGAACTTTGGTGCGGCTTAACTCCAGAAACGCATCGCACGATCCTTCTCCAGGTAGCGGCACTAGCCACCCCGCTCCTACACCTCCCTGATCACGGTAAGTTTCTCTAGTGTTTTGCTTAACAAATGCATAAAGACCTAGACTTAGCTTTATTTCCTCCAATATGCTTACCATAATGACCTAGAGTTAGCTTCTTTTCCTCCAAAATGACCCATTTTACCTAGGTTAGCTTATAAATGATGCAGTTCATCCAAGTTAGCTCAAAAATGACCCATTTTACCTAGATTAGCTCCTAAATGATCCATTTTACCTACGTTAGCTTTAAAATGGCCCATTTCACCTAGGTTAACTCCAAAATGACCCATCTTACCTAGGTTATCTCATAAACGATCCATTTCAACTAATTTAGCTCATAAACGATCCATTTGACCTAAGTGAGCTAAAAAACGATCCATTTCACCTAAATTAGCTCTTAAATGATCCATTTCACCTAAGTTAGCTCAAAAAGATCCATTTCAACTAAATTAGCTCATAAATGATCCATTTCACCTAAGTTAGCTCAAAAACGAAATCTATTTCAACTAAATTAGCTCAAAAATGACCCATTTCCACAAAGTTAGCTCAAAAACGATCCATTTCAACTAAGTTAGCTCAAAAACGATCCATTTGACCTAAGTGAGCTAAAAAATGATCCATTTCACCTTAGTTACCTCAAAAACGATCCATTTCACCTAAGTGAGCTAAAAAACGATCCATTTCTAACTTTCTTATTTTGCCATTTTGCAGATTTCATTATGTGCTGGATGGAGTGCTTGTTCTACTCTTCTTGTTCTTGTCTTCTCATTGTTGTCTTCTCATTCTTGTCTTCTCATTCTAGTCACCTTAGCTATGGAGTGCTTGTTTATGTATGGATGGAACTTGTTTATGTATGAAATGATGGATGGAACTTGTTTATGTATGAAATGATGGATGGAACTTGCTTATGTAATATTTACGGATGGAACTTGCTTATGGACTTGCTTATGAATGCCTGTGAAATACATGAACTTGCTTATGGACTTGCTTATGAATGCCTGTGAAATATATCTATATGTCATATATATTTTCTGTGCAAATTGTGGGATTTAATAAAAAACAGAAAAAAACCCAATATGCAGGCTCTTTGCCGTCTGCCACAGACGGCAACGACCTCTTTGCCGTCTGCCGCGGACGGCAAAGAAGCCACGTGGCAGCCAACTGTGCTTCCTGGGAGCTGACCCATTTGGTCAGTTTGCCTACAGTGGCAGACGGCAAAGACTTTGCCATCCGTGGCAGACGGCAAAGAACCTGCACTTTGCCATCAGTGGCAGACGGCAAAGAACCTGCCATCTAGTGACGTGTAGATGACATCATACGGCGGACGGCAAAGACCAGAGAAATTTTGCCGTCAGCGGCGGACGGCAAAGGTCTGCCGTTAGCCACTTAACGGACTGACAGCGCAATTATTGCCGTCCGCCCTCTTTGCCGTCTGCCGCAGACGGCAAAGAGCCTTTGCCGTCCGCCGCCAGGAAGCAGACGGCAAAGCAGCTGTTTACGGTAGCCTTCTTTGCCAGAGCCTTTTGCCGTCCGCGGCTGACGGCAAAGTTCTTTGCCGTCCGCCTTTCGAGCCTTTGCCGTCCGCCGTGGCAGACGGCAAAGTAGCTGTTTCCTGTAGTGCTTGTGGGTGGGAGAGGAAGGGAGGCACCCCATTTATAGGCCTGTGGGTGGGAGAGGAAGAGAGAAAGGATGAGAACGGTGCGTGTGTGAATCCGGACACGTGTGTGTATCCATTACGTTTTGCACTCTTTAATTTTTACACGAAAATGATACATGGGGCGCGTGCATGCATCTGAATCACTGCATAGCTCTTTGACCGGGCCCGTGCATCTGACGCGCTGCCCTGAACCACTGCCATAATGTCTAACTCCGAATCAATACGTGCATGGCCACCTAGGTCGCGTCGCTAGCCTAGCTCGCCTCGCTCACCTCGCTAGCCTAGCGCGCCTCGCTCGCGTCGCTCGCATGCATGCACGTCTGCCTCCCGCGCATGCAAACCCACGTCGCCCCTTCCCATGCATGCAAGGCCTGGAAAGGCTGAGACGGGCTATTTACTGCGGTCTCAGGCCCAGACAACGAGACGGCCCAATGGTCTATCCAGCGCACCCGGTATTTGTTTAAAAAAACAATCTCCCAGTCCATCAGATTGCATCTCGCGGATCGCCCCCTCCTCCCTGCAGATTCCTTCTAGAAGGGTTAGATCGACGACCCTTGATCACTGCTAGGATTAGATGGACGGTCCTTGTTCAGCGCTAGGGTTAGCGGGGTTTGGGAGGGGTTTGGAGCTGTCAAAGCTATGTTTGACCAGATTTCAAATGAGCATAATAAATTAAATAAAAATCAGAAAAATGAAAAACCTGCGCACATAGTCTTTTTATTTCATATACTAACGATTTAAGTTGATAAACAAGGTTTACATACATTTAAACAATAAGTTCATGTGTATTATGTGATATCTCGAGTATCTCAAACTCTCTTGTATGAAGTGAATGAAAGTGTTTTGGGGAAATGAACATGAAAATTTCAAAAAAACTCACCAAAGTTTCATTTTGGAGTGACTAAGAAGGATCCAGGCTTACTTTTTCATTTTGATGTTTTAGACTTGTTTAAATCTTAGTCAAAGTTAAGTTTGACCAGAATTCAAATGAGCAAAACAAATTAAAAAAAATCAAAAAATGGAAAAACCAGCGCACATAGTCTGTATATATAGAATATATGTGTAGGAAAGTTATTTGGCTGATTTAGACAAGGTCGAAAAAACATTGCTTAGAAATGAGGCCGTTTACCCTACCTTTGGACCCCTCTTTTTAGCACATTTTTCATGAAAATTTCAGAAACCTCACCACACCTTCATTTTGGATTGACTAAGAAGGATCCAGGCTTAGTTTTTCATTTTGATGTTTTAGACTTGTTTAAATCTTGGTCAAAGTTAGGTTTGACCAAAATTCAAATGAGCAAAACGAAATTCAAAAAAATTATAAAAAAGGAAAAACCATGTGCTCATTCAAACATCATCCAACAGATTTAAACATCATGTCAAACATAGTTCTAACATAGGTCCAACATCATCCAACAGAAATACAACATTATTCATAATGTTTCATAATTATTCATAAATAGCTTTGGGGCTTCTGTTTGTTCCTTGAGCTTCTTGCCATCACTTTGCTCCTCGTGCACCTTGTGCTCATTGCTTCTTCTCTTCTCCTCTTAGTTGTCGGTACCTTGCGCGTCTTCTTCAAACCTACCATAGAGTTGTGCAAAACATAAAGGGTAATGAGATCATGTCAAGTGGTAAATGTACAGTAGTATTTGACCCTTGCAAGACTTACATACCTAGCAAAACTCACAACAACAGAAGGTTGGTCACCATTTGGAGCCTCACTTGGATCATCATTTGGAGCCTCACTTGGATCACCATGATCACCATTTGGAGCCTCACTTGGATCACCATTTGGAGCCTCACTTGAATCATTATTTGGAGGATATTTTGGATCATCGTAAAAATCATGCGGCTGTTGATCATCATCATTTGGAACCTCGTCAAAATCCTCATCTGATGCAACCGGGTGTTAACCGTCATTTTCATCATCTGTTGAGGCAACTGGTTGCTGACCAACATTTTCATCGAATCCTTCATCGAAACTCTCTTCGAACGCTGGATCTACTGCGTTATCACAATACTTACCGAAATGACCAGACCCACCACACCTTGTGCACTTACGCTTCCTCGCTCCAAGTACAGCTCCTTCGCTGCGGGGTCTAATTCGACTCTTCCTTGGTCTACCTGCTGCTCTCTTCAGAACTGGAGCGCAAAGCTTGAATCCAGGGTCCACCATGTCCCATTGTTGTTTTCCCTCCATAGCAGGCAAGGCATAAGCATATGTGGCTTTGAACTTGCAACAGAGTAGTAATCATGCACATACTGCTGTATGTTCCCTGCTGGACCTGGGAGAGAAGTGATGAAAAACAAGGCATGAATGCATGGCAACCTAGTTATCTGCCATTGCCTACAACTGCAAGTTCTAGCTTCTAAATCCACTGGATATCTCCATTCCCTCTTCTCTTTATCCAAATATTATATCGCTGCTGTGGTACCCGAGCAAAGAGTAATGTTCATTTCCAAGCCTGTTGTTTTCTGCTTCAGTTCATTCATCACGGCAGGGATGATAATGTGGCCCATGAATTTTGCCTCGGCTATTCCTGCACGATAATGAAATTTCTACATGTATTCTATCCTTATCCTGTCAAGCAAATCCACCATATAATGACCCTTTAGTTTTCGGATCGTTGAGTTGAAAGACTCTGCTAGATTATTGTGCACATAGTCAACTTTGCTCAGTTCACTGAATTGGCTTCTGGCCCATAACTTGGAGTGGTGTGTTTCCAAGTATTCTTTCACTTTGGGATTCATGTATAACCACCTCAAGTGGTAGTTGTGCTTCTTCACACTGCAAGTCAAAGATGCTGGCCATAAATTGTCGGTATACACCTTTCCTTTGAATTTCTTCATGAAATTTGTAGCAAGGTGACGCATGCATTCCCTATGCTCTACTCCAGGGAACACATTGTCCACGACCACTTCTAAACCTTTGCAGGCATCTGTATGAATGACCAACCCATGGGGATGTGCAATAGCCCGGCGCAGATTATGCAAAAACCAAGTCCAGCTCTCCTCAGACTCTGTCTCCAGCACACCGTAGGCAACTGGAAATACAAAACTGTGTGCATCAACTGCACAAGCTGTTACTAACTGTCCTTTAAACCTCTCTGTGAGAAAAGTGGCATCAATAGCCAAATAAGGCCTGCAGCCTGCCAAAAAACCCCGGCGACAAGCCTCAAAGCAGACAAAAACCCTCCTAAAGCATTCCTTGGTCTTTGTCACTCCCCTGAATGTGTACTCCATGGTGTGGTGATCAATATCTACAATACTACCTGGGCTTGTCCTCTCCACTTCACCTTTGAATGAATACAACAATTGAAAATTTCCTGCCAGTTACCATAAATAGAATCCATAGCATGTTGTTTACCATTGAACAACCTCATGTATGGTAAATCTATCTTGAACTTATCTTTGATGTTCTTCTGCAATTCCTTTGGACCCACTTGCTGGTTTTCTTTCACCCACTTCTTTACTTCTTCTGCCACCCACACTAGTAGAAAAAGGGTCAAATGTGAAGCACATTAGTGCCGGTTCGAATTAGAGCCGGCACTAATGTGTCCATTAGTGCCGGTTCCAACAGCTAGCCAGGCCGCTCTCATTAGTACCGGTTCATGGCGAACCTTTAGCACCGGTTCATGCCACAAACTGGTAATAATGAGAGTGGTGGCAGGATGTTGTCAGTCTGGGGCCCCTCCAGCACCTTTAGTACTGGTTCCTGTCACGAACCGGTACTAAAGGTCGTCCTACATAAACCCTTCGTCCACCCGAGCTCGCTCTGTTCTTCCCCTTTCCCCTCTCCTCTCTGTTCTTCCCCTCTTCCTCTCGAGCTCATCACACATTTTGCCCAAAATTTGTCAAGATTTGAAGGCCCCCATCCATTCAAATTATCACAAAGGTTAGCAACTTTGTCCTTTCATCTCTCATTGCTAGATTAGCTCTTGCAATGCTTTATATAGTGATTAATTTGTGAGTTTAGTAATTTGGGAGGAATTATGTGTGCTAGTATTTGATTTATATGCAATTTGAGGTCAAAAATAACACTTAGTTTGCATATGTATGTATGGTTTACTTAGTGCCTTCTAAATCTCCGTCGTAACCACCGTCCCGTCGCCGGCACCACCTTGTGGTGAGCCTCTTGTTCATGAATGTTTTATATAAAAAATTCATGTTTGTGTGATTTGGATATATAGTTACTCATATGAAATGCCGCGCGCTGGGCGACGGGCGTGAGTCTCCGCCACTGCCGATCCAGCCGGAGCCACCACCGCCGTTCTCGCCGGCCGATGGGGAGGGCTTGGGGCCGACGGAGGGGGGATTTCACCGCCGCCGATCCGCCTCGCTGATCCGCCTCGCGGAGAGACGACTCCGCCTCAGCTGCCGCTGCGGTTGTCGCCGGATCCGCCTCCTTCTCTGAATGAGGTGCGGCCGGCGCTCGTTGTGGCTCCTGTGGCGGCGCTCGATCTGCCCTCTTCCCCGGCTTCTCGTCGTGATCCCTCGACGGAGGATCGGGATCGGGGGGTTTTTGAATCCTACAAAATGGTACGTGCGTTTTGAAGATGCTCGAGAGGTGGGGAGATGGATCAATGGCCTGATCTACTCGCACCCGTCTCGTTGGATGACGATCCGAGATGAAGAAGGAGAAATTTTGGTCGGACGACATCTCAACATTGACGAAGAGCTTGATATCGGTAAGCGTTTAAAGATTGATTTTTTCCATATCGAGGTTCTTGAATGTGTGCAGGTCCCCATGGAGTGCGAAGAACAAACTGTCATAGTTGATCTTACGGAGGACGACGATGGACCAAAGCCTTCGCAGCGGTTTGGGGGACGTTTCTGGATTCTTGCTGATGACGATGAGGATCTGCTGGAACCGACAGTTCGGCCACCATCTACGAGTGGCTTGGTAACATCTATCCCCGTGAGTAAACCTGTGGTGAGTTGCAAGAAATCGTTATCGCTTGGTACTCCGGTTCCTTCGCAGAAGTCAAAAGTGAAACCATGGAGTGGTCCGTTGCCGAAGGAGGGGCTGCCGGCTATCACCTTGTCCGACTTTTTTCGTCCCGAGTGCTGGATGAGAGTGACTAGGAGAAAGAAGAAGGGTGGTCGGATGGTGTCACAGCAATTGCCGGTGGTGACCGGTACGCTTGATATTCGGGCGGCCAGATCGGCGCGTTTGAATTCGCTTTTGGACATAGTTGGGCCGCATGCGACCGATGGCGATGTGGGCTTGGCTAGTACTGGGCTAGAGGCCCAGGGGGCTGGCCAAGCCTGCATTGAGGTGGGTGTGGGCGACGTGCATGTGGTGGCCTCGGGTCGGTCGCCCCCGCATGCACGATCTCCCTCCTCCTCTCACCCCGTTCATGCTAGGGTTCGCCGCCACGGGAGGCCTGGTTTTCCGTCCGCGTCCTTGCGCCGTCTTGCTCCAGGGGTCGCCGGCGTTGGCCGCCGCCTGCCACCTGGACTTCGTCCGGCTACGATGTCGCCAAAACCCCCTCCGCCGCGGGTCGCGCCGGTGGTGAGGAACCCGACCGGGGCAGCGGGAGTCTCCACTGCTCAGGCTGCGACTGCTGCCGCGCCGGCTCCCGCGCGGGCTGCGCCTCCACCTCGGGGGGCTCCGCCGCCGCCTCGGGTGGCGCGTCCATCTCGGGTGGTTCCGCCGCCGCCTCGGGCGGCGCCTCCTCCACCTCCGGCTAGGGAGGCCCTTCCCCAGCCGCTAAGGGCTGCGCCTCCACAACCCCAGCCTAGGGCGGCCACGCCACCGCCACCTAGGGCCGAGCCGCCGCCGCCCCAACGGTCGTGGCCGAGGCAGATGACGGGTGGTAGCGCTGCCTCGGGCCAAGGCTCGATCGGCCGCGGGGCGGGTGCATCTGCGGGCGATGATCGTAACCCTCCGCGTGGCCAGTGGGGCGATGATGGATATGATGCTTATGGTTCTGGTCTGCATCGGGGCTCTTCGTCTACTGGAGGTGGCCGTGGCTATGCTTGGGTGGACAAAGGGTGCGGCTGGCCCTAATAACCGCTCTTTCCGGGGTCGTTTCCGCGGAGGTCGGGGCGGGAACCGGCGTCACTTTCCGCCAAAGCACCCGAAGACTTCTGCCGAGCCAGAGGTGGCTGACGGTTGATCGGCTTTACCGCAGGTGGCGATGGAGACGGTTCAGGCACTGGCCGCAGTCACATTGCCGGAGCCCATGCAGACTGGAGACTCTGTTTCTGAGCAAGGTACGGAGAAGTCCGAGGTTGACAAGGTGTCCAAGTGGGTGGCTAAAAAGAAGAAGCTAACCTATTTCCGTTGTGGTGAACTGGGACACTTTATGGTTGAATGCACTGCGGAGTTATGTGACTTGTGCCAGAAACCTAAACATTCAGCTGCCGAGTGTCCTCTTATGTTGGGGCCTAAACCTTCCGTTCAGATATACGGGGTTTGCTGCTCGGAGTTGATGTTTTTCGAGTCTCCCAGTGTGGAACCCTTGACACCCACGGTGGAGACCTCCTTCCCCGGTGTGGTGAAGGTGGTTCATGGACCGTTGACCGAGGCGCAGATCATTCAGCAGTTGAGGGAGCTCGCTCTGGGTAATTTTCAGTGGTCGTTGCTCAAGCTCACAGATACAACTTATAAAGTAGATTTCCCGTCTAAGGAGGATCAGTTGAGAATCCTCAAGTTCGGTATGAGCAGGGTCACGGGCACTAGTTTCGTGTTGCAGTTTGATGAGTGGAAATAGAAGGAGCCGCAGGGCACGCCATTAACTCAGATTTGGGTTCGTTTCTCTGGGCGCCATCTGAGCCACTGGACAGCTTTTTGGTGACGTGGAGCCTGGGTTTGTTGATTGGCAAGACTGAGCAGGTGGATATGCAGTTCACACGTGCTCACGGGGTGGCGCGTCTACTTGTCAGTGTTGCTAACATTGAGTTCCTGCCAGACGTGGTGCCTTGGACATATGAAGGCGTTCTGTATCAGTTGGATGTTGAGTATGAGGATCCTAACCTTTTCAGTGAGTTTGAGGATGATAACCCCATGGACACCTCTGAGGAAGGAGGTGCTCCGGGGAACCAGGATGATACTGCTAAGAGTGATGATGATAAGGCCAAGGGGCCTTCTGGTCCGTCTGATTCTGGTGACACTACTCCTGTTGGGTCAACTCGTGCGGTCCCGACGAGCACCTTGCAGCTTGGTTCCTTGGGGGCGTTCTCGGCTCCGCCTAGGCTTTGGGGTGACCAAGTTGATACCGTGAGCCCTGTGGTGAGTCCGTGCGTGACGAAGCCTGTTGAGGTGGGAGGTGCCGAGGGGCAGGAGGCCCCATCCCTCTTCTCTTACCTTTCCTTCGGCTATGGTGGAGGTGGCTGCGACGGTGGTTTTGGTTGGAGGTGTCGGGCAGGAGGCCCGACGCTCTGAGTTGTCGTCACCGTCGGCGTCGAGGGCGAGCTCGGCGTTCCCTCCCTTGAGGCCGGCTGCTTGTGGAGGGGTGGGCGTGCAGGAGGCCGCCGTATCCCCTCTAGCCAGGATGCGTTCAGCCTCGGAGGGCGGGTCAGGTGGAGTGGCCGTATCGCCACACTCCCCGGATCGCCCTAGGCTGGTCTCGCCGGTCTCGGCTGTTGGTGGGACTTCCGTGGACAGGCCGTGGGAGTTGGCGTCGTCCTGTGGTGCTGCGCCGGTCGTCCTGGCCGAGGTCACCGCTGTTGGGGGACGGGCAGGAGGCCTTTCCCCTAGCAGAGCTTCGCGCGAGGAGGTCATCGCCTTTGGTGGGATCCCGAATCCTGTCTCTGAGGGGAGGCGGATCAGCGGGAGGCTGCAGGAACAGCCGGACAATGATGACATGCAGCTGAGGTGTGCTATGAGGGCGGCCAAGCTGCGTGACGTCGAGATCTCCACTAGTATGTCTGTTATTAATTTGAATTCAATTTTGCATTTTACCAATGATGAGATTGTTCACAATGCAAACCAACTAGGAGTATCACTTGGTAATAATGATATAGAGATATCTAGGTCTGTTAATGACATTCTTGATTTGGAAGCTGAACGAGCGTTAGAAATGATTCGTCACATAGCTGCCGTTAAGCCTATGAATGAGTCGGAGATTGATGCGCTTGGGGTTAGGGCTCTTGATGGTTTGTGTGCCGATCTTGACCCTGCGGTACCGGAGACGGAGGAGGAGGAGGGGTATGCCTACCCTAAGATCTCTAACCATGTAGATGAGTCTTTGGTGATTGCGGCAGAGCCCGAGTGTGGTGTCCGATCTGATGATCGCATTAAGCCTAAACGAACTTGGAAACGGAAGGTTTATCCGGTTTCGGCTGTGCGTAGAAGTGCTAGGATCCGTACCTCTAAAAAATTTCATGATGAAATATGAGAGGCATTTTCTGGAATAGCAGAGGTCTTAAAAACTTGGCTAAAAGAAGGTTTCTAGCGGATGCTTCTCTTGAACATCATTTGGACTTTATTGCTTTGTCTGAAACTGGAAGAGGCAACTTCACTCCACAATTTCTTAGTACTTTATCTAGGGGGGGGGGGGTAGATTTCGACTGGCATTGCCTCCCCCTCGAGGAAGATCCGGTGGGATTTTGCTTGGGGTTAAGTGTGAAACTTTGGAAGTTCGGAGTGTAGTTTTGGGAGAGTTTGCGGTAAAGTTCCGGGTCAGAACTAAGGCCGATGGATTTGATTGGGCTTTGGTGGCGGTTTACGGAGCCGCGCAACGAAAACTCAAGCCATATTTCTTGGCCGATCTGGTCCGTGTCTTCGGTAATGAGCAGCTCCCTGTCCTAGTGGGGGGTGATTTCAACATTAGTCGAAGAAGGGAGGAAAAGAATAATGAGAATTTTGACGGCAGATGGTCGTTTATGTTCAATACTATCATTGAAAGCTTGGATCTCAGAGAGATAGAGCTCTCGGGTAGGAAATTCACTTGGGCTAACTCGTTACCGGTACGGACTTTTGAGAAGCCGTGTTTTAGCTAGTGTCGAATGGGAACAGAAGTTTCCCCTGGTAATAGTGCATGCGTTGACACGAGGGATCTCGGATCACACGCCGCTACTAGTTGACTCGGGAGCTCAAACTCATGTGGGTAACAAGAATATTTTCTCATTTGAACTTTCTTGGTTTGAAAGATAAGGTTTCCTCGAGTTGTTAGCTAGAGAGTGGGCTAAAGACTCAGGAGGAAGGTCACCCATTGAGAGATGGCAATGCAAGATTCGTCATCTTCGAAGGTTCCTTCATCGATGGGCTAAGCATACGCATGGGATATATAAGGCGGAGAAGGAGCGACTCCTTCTACTTATCCAGACCCTTGAAGTAAAAGCTGAAACTTCTATCTTAGGTACGAGTGAGCTGGAAACTAAGATGGACGCTGAGTTGCGGCTGAAAGAGCTTCTCCGTGAGGAGGAATTGAAGTGGGTATTGCGCGCTAAGGTTCGCAAAATCGTCCAAGGCGAGGATAATACTCAATTCTTTCACACGATTGCTAGTGGGAAGCATCGTAAGAAGAGAATTTTCCAATTAGAACAAGACGAAGGAACGATAGTTGGTCAAGAGAACCTGAAAGTTTACATTACCAACTATTATAAGCCGTTGTTTGGACCTCCGGAAGAGAATTTTGTGTCTTTGGACGAGTCAAGGGTTGAGGATGTTCCTCAACTTGAGACTGTCGAGAATGAGATTTTGACTGCTCCCTTTACGGAGAAAGAGGTGTTTGAGGCCATCGCACAAATGGAAAATAATAAGGCTCCAGGACCGGATGGATTTCCGGCGGAGTTTTATAAAAAGTGTTGGCACTTCATTAAGGGAGACCTGATGCCGATGTTTCATCAGTTTTTTAATGGTCAGCTTCATTTGTTTAAGCTGAATTTTGGAACGATAACTCTTCTTCCTAAGAAGACAGAGGCCGTTCGCATTGAGTAGTTCAGGCCTATATGTCTGCTTAATGTTAGTTTCAAAATATTCACCAAGGTTGGGACGAACAGACTTACGCAGATTGCGCACTCAGTTGTGCAACCGTCCCAGACTGCTTTCATGCCAGATAGAAATATCCTTGAAGGGGTTGTCATCTTGCATGAAACGCTCCATGAGATTCACTCAAAAAAACTAGATGGCGTTGTTTTTAAAGTGGATTTTGAAAAAGCATACGATAAAGTTAAATGGCCTTTCCTTCAACAGGCTCTGCGTATGAAAGGATTTGACACGGCCTGGAGAAACCAGATTGAATCCTTTACGCAAAAAGGGAGTGTTGGGATTAAAGTGAATGACGATATAGGTCACTATTTCTAGACTCACAAAGGGTTAAGGTAAGGAGATCCCATGTCACCGATCCTATTCAACATAGTGGTTGATATGCTGACTATTTTAATAGGACGGGCTAAGGATGCGGGGCAGGTAGGTGGCCTTGTTCCGCATTTAGTTGATGGCGGTATCTCCATCCTTCAGTATGCTGATGATACTATCATCTTCATGGAGCAGGACTTGGCGCAAGCGAGAAACATGAAGCTTCTGTTATGCTTATTTGAACAATTGTCCGGGCTCAAAATTAACTTCCACAAGAGCGAATTGTTCTGTTTTGGAAGAGCTAATGATGACCAGGAGGCGTATAAACAATTGTTCGGATGTGAGTTGGGCATGTTACCGTTCACGTATTTAGGTATACCCATCCATCACCGTAAGCTGACTAGCAAAGAGTGGAAATGCATCGAGGATCGTTTCGAGAAGAAACTGAGCTGTTGGAAAGGGAAGCTCATGTCATATGGAGGGCGATTAATTTTGATTAATTAGGTCCTCACCAGTATGCCTATGTTTCTTCTATCCTTTTTCGAAGTCTCGGTGGGTGTCAGGAAGAGGCTAGACTTCTATCGATCTCGATTCTTTTGGCAGAGTGATGAGCTTAAACGAAAGTATAGGCTTGCTAAATGGGATATAATCTTCAGGCCGAAGGACCAAGGGGGTCTAGGTATTGAAAATCTGGAAGTCAAAAACAGACGTCTCCTTAGCAAGTGGCTGTTTAAACTTTCGTCCGAGACGGAGGCTACTTGGGCTCAGATTTTGCGAAATAAGTATCTTTAGTCTAAAACCTTGGCCCTGGTGACAGTGAGGCCGACTGACTCACCATTTTGGAAAGGAATGATGAGTGTCAAGCCACTCTTTTTCAACAGGACAAGGTTCTTAGTCGGAAATGGAGCTAATACGAGGTTCTGGGAGGATACGTAGCTTGGGGGGACTCCCCTTGCACTTCAATATCCTTCTCTGTACAACGTTGTTCAACGTAGAGAAGCTTACGTTCCAACCGTTCTACAATCCACTCCCCTCAATATTAGTTTTCGGAGGACGCTAGTTGGAAATCGTTGGTAGGCCTGGCTTCATCTTGTAAGACGTTTGATGGATGTCCAATTGTCTCAGCAGCCAGATCAGTTGCATTGGAAACTAACTAGGAACGGTGTGTTCTCGGTCAAATCCATATATCTGGACGTCATAAACTCTAGCGTCATTCCTTCCTCGAAGCACGTTTGGAAAGTAAAGGTACCTTTGTGAATCAAAGTGTTTATGTGGTTCGTGCATAAACAAGTTATTTTGACTAAGGATAATCTGGCAAAACGCAATTGGGTGGGTTCTGCTAGATGTAGTTTTTGTGACCATAACGAAACTATCAAACACCTCTTTCTTGATTGTCCGCTCGCTAAGATTCTATGGCGGTCGATTCATATTGCTTTTAATATTAATCCGCCTACGTCCATCAACATGTTATTTGGAACGTGGCTTGATGGGGTTGACTCCGATAAAGCGAGGCACATTCGCGTTGGCGTTTGTGCTTATTATGGGCAGTCTGGAACTGCAGAAATGATTTGGTTTTTAACAGATCAATGAACATTCATTTTTTGCAGGTTATCTTCAGGGCCACAACGTTGATCCATATGTGGTCGCTACTCACTCCGACGGAGGCCAGGGAGCGTTTGGTTACTGCGTCTACCCGATGGGAGATGGCAGCTCGGGATATTTTCAACCGGTTTGGATGGCGGTCATGTAATAGGATAGGCATGTAGTGCTCCTATTTTTTTGCCAGCCGGTTGTGGCTTTTCTGTTTAGCTCTTATGAGCATTTTGTTTTGTTTTTCATACTTCGAGACTTGGAGACTTGTTGCTGGTTTTTTTATTAATAATATGAGTCGTATGCATCTTTCTGATGCAGAGGCTGGGGTAAAACCCCTTTTCGGAAAAAGTTACTCGTATAATTATCTTACCCGTACGTTGTTTGTTATACATAGCGCCATGGTTTTGATATCCGTCCCCGTCGGCCCTCGTCCTTGTTATGATTCGGATGTCGTATATTCTCTTTTAAAACCATTTGTTGCATTTCGTGTTTATGAAAAATTATGCCCATCAAGTTGACATAGTTTTTATCTAGGAGGTATGTGAACCGGAAATTCCAACCGACCCTATTGTCGAGAGGTGAAATTTAGTTGAAAGAGAAAATGAGTATTTGAAAGAAAAATTGAAAAGAATTGAGGGGGAGAAGATGGAATTGGAGTTGAATGTTGCCGATGTCGTCGATGATCACAAGATCAAGAGGGAGAAAATGCGCTTGAAGATTAGAAAGATTAGAAAATATGCCATTGATAGTGAGGCTTGGTATCATTATGCTGTTGGATCAATTGTTACCTTAGTTGCGATCTTGATCGCATTTGTTGTTGCATTTAAATGCTTTAGCTAGAGAGTTATTTGTTTGTTGCATTTAAGTGTTGTATGAACTTTATGTATGAACTTGTCTTAATTTGGTCTTTTCGGTGTTGTGTAACTAAGATGAGCCGACAATGGATGTACGATGACCGATGCTCTCCCGAGTTCATTAATGGCGTGCAAACTTTTCTGCTTGCGGCTGAGGCAAACAAGCGGGCGGATGGTTTTATGCCTTGTCCATGTGCTGGCTGTAAGAATGATCACAATTACTCTAAGTCAAGAACCATTCATGTCCACTTGTTTGAGTCCGGCTTCATGCCCCACTATAATGTTTCGACCAAGCACGGAGAAAGAGGGGTTATGATGGAAGACAATGAAGAAGAAGAGGACGACGACAGCTATCCTGGCCATGGGTTCCCTGAATACGATGATACAACAATGGGGGAAGAAGCTGAGCCGGCAATGCGGGAAGAAGCCGAAGAAGAGGCATCAGATGAGCCCGTTGATGATCTAGGTCGGGCCATTGCCGATGCAAAGAGAAACTGCGCAAGTGATTTGGAGAAGAAGAAGTTGCAGCGCATGTTAGAGGATCACAAGAAATTATTGTACCCGAATTGCGAAGTTGACAAGAAAATGTTGGGCGCCACACTGGAATTGCTGCAATGGAAGGCACAAAATGGTGTATCTGACAAGGGATTTGGAAAGATGCTGGTAATGACAAAGAATATGCTTCCAAAGGACAACGAATTGCCCGAGAGTACGTACGAAGCAAAGAAGGCTGTCTGCCCTCTAGGGTTAGAGGTGCAGAAGATACATGCATGCCCTAATGACTGCATCCTCTACCGCGGTGAGTACGAGGATTTGAACGCTTGCCTGGTATGCGGTGCATTGTGCTATAAGATCAGCCGCGATGACCCTGGTGATGTCGAGGGCAAGCGCCCCAGGAAGAAGATTCCTGCCAAGGTGATGTGGTATGCTCCTATAATACCACGGTTGAAACATTTGTTCCAAAACAAAGAGCATGCCAAGGCGATGCGATGGCACAGTGAAGACCGTAAGAAAGACGGAAAGTTGAGAGTACCCACTGACGGGTCGCAGTGGAGAAAAATCGAGAGAAAGTATAGGAAGGAGTTTGCAGGTGACGCAAGGAACTTATGGTTTGGTCTAAGCGCAGATGGTATTAATCCTTTTGGGGAGCAGAGCAGCAACCATAGCACCTGGCCTGTGACTTTATGTTTGTATAACCATCCTCCTTGGTTGTGCATGAAGCGGAAGTTCATTATGATGCCAGTGCTCATCCAAGGCCCTAAGCAACCCGGCAACGACATTGATGTTTACCAGCCATTAGTTGAAGAACTCTTACAGCTGTGGAATGGAACAGGTCTACGTGCGTGGGATGAGCACGGATAGGAAGAATTTGGCCTAAAGGTGTTGTTTTCGTGACCATCAATGATTGGCCTGCTCTCAGTAACCTTTCAGGACAGAAAAATAAGGGATACCGCGCATGCACGCACTGTTTGGATGATACCGACAGTATATATTTGGATAATTGTAGGAAGAATGTGTACCTGGGACATTGTCGATTTCTTCCGAGCAGGCATCCCGTAAGAAATAAAGGCAAGCATTTCAAAGTTGAGGCGGATCACCGGACGAAGCCTCGCCACCGTACTGGTGCTGATGTACATGATATGGTCAAGGATTTGAAGGTAGTCTTTGGAAAGGGTCCTGGCGGACAACCTGTTCTGAATGACGCTGACGGACGCGCACCCATGTGGAAGAAGAAATCTATATTTTGGGACCTGCCCTATTGGAAAGACCTAGAGGTCCGCTCCGCAACGACGTGATGCACGTGATGAAGAATCTTTGCGTGACCTTGCTTGGCTTCTTGGGCGTGTATGGGACCTGAGGCACGGGAGGACCAGCAACGTATGCACGGAAAAGACGACATACATCAGGGTCATGCCAGCTACGCTCTTACCAAAGAAGAGAAGGAAATCTTCTTTGAATGCCTGCTCAGTATTAAGGTACCGTCTGGCTTCTCGTCGAATATAAAGGGAATAATAAATATGGCAGATAAAAAGTTCCAGAACCTAAAGTCTCATGACTGCCACGTGATTATGACGCGACTGCTTCCGGTTGCATTGAGGGGGCTTCTACCGAAAAACGTTCGATTAGCCATTGTGAAGCTATGTGCATTCCGAAGTGCAATCTCTCAGAAGGTAATCGATCCAGAAATCATACCAAGGTTAGAGAATGATTTGGTGCAATGTCTTGTTAGTTTCGAGTTGGTGTTCCCACCATCCTTCTTCAACATCATGACGCACGTCCTAGTTCACCTATGCGAAGAGATTAACGTTTTGGGTCCTGTATTTCTACACAATATGTTCCCCTCTCAGAGGTTCATGGGAGTCTTAAAGAAATATATTCATAACCGTGCTAGGCCAGAAAGAAGCATCCCCAAGGGCCATGAAAATGAGGAGGTCATTGAGTTTTGTATTGACTTTATTCCTGACCTTAAGCCGATTGGTGTTCCTGAATCGCGGCATAAGGGCAGACTAGATGGAAAAGGCACGCTAGGAGGGGATCAAATAATATGTATGATCGGACATTCTCTCACTGAAGCACACTACACAGTTCTACAGAATTCCGCCTTGGTGGCTCCGTATATGGACGAACACAAGAATTTTCTACGCTCCAAATACCCGGAGCGGTCTGATGACTGGATTACACGTGAACAAACGAGGACTTTCGCCGGCTGGTTGCAGACACGTACCATGCATGACACCTCTATTGAAGATGACTTGTACTCGCTGTCCCAGTTAACATCTTCGAATATAATGACTTTCAAAGGGTACGAGATAAATGGGAGTTGTCGGGACCCCGATTCCAAGTCACACTGATCTAGCCTGTAACACCTCATATCACTTTGCGGCCTCACGCACGGTACTCCCACGGGTGTCGCCTTACCATGGCCCGGGACCGTTTGCGCCTTTTGGCTCGCGTATATGACAATGTCGCTAGCATCCATATGACAGAGAACCCGGGCCGACATGGCTAGTCGTGAACCCAAAGCGGCACTAACGTATGGGGACAGGCATACATGATTCAACATCGAACGTGTCGGTCAGCAGCGTGCGAATCCGGGCTGTAGCACTGGGCTAACAGGACTCCGGGAACCCGGGCTGTAGCAGGCTAGGCAGGACTCCGGATGTCACCGCGTGACATTTCCCCGAAGGGACAGACACAGGAACGATATGAAACACATGCCGGCCAGTCAAGTGTCCAGAACAGTAGTGCTGGGCTAGCAGGACTCCGGTGAACCGGGCTGTAGCGGACTACTATGGTTCAAGGAGGCACTAGACTACATTTCCCCATAAGAGAGGCTGCTAAGGATAGACAACTAGATTGTCGGATCCCACACATACCAAGCATTTCAATCATACACACAATATGCTCGATATGTGCAAATACAACATGGCATCACAACAAGACTCTACGACTCAGAGTATTTATTCATTAGGCTCCGAAGAGCCAGATATTACAAACATGGGTCTCATGACCCAACATTCAGAGCATACAAGTCAAAGCACATGCGGAAGCTTAACATGTCTGAGTACAGACATCTACAAATGAAAAAGGCTGAGAAACCTGACTATTTACTAGATCCTGCCGAGGGCACAAGACCGTAGCTGAGGTATCAAGCTAAGCATCGAAGTCCACACGGAACTACTAGCGAGACTGACGTCTCTCTGCAAAACATAAAATAGGCAAACGTGAGTACAAATGTACCCAGCAAGACTTACATCAGAACTAGCTACATATGCATCGGTATCAACAAAGGGGTGGTGGAGTTTAACTGCAGCAAGCCAGCTTTGACTCAGTGGCTATCCTGAACTACGACTGCAAGCAACTCTTTTGAGGTGGCGCACACGAGTCCACATATTCACCATATCAATACTCCACTCTGGACCCGCTCCCGTTTCCCTACGAGAACGCCATCCATAGCACTCACGCTTATCTTGCGCATTTTAGAGTATCCACTTTCACTTGTCTATGAACTGTTATAGGCAACCCAGAAGTCCATTTCCGCGGACACGGCTATTCGAATAGATCATATTAACCCTGCAGGGGTGTACTTCGACACACACGCTCTCACCACTTACCGCCGTTTACATGACATGTACTCGGCAACCTTCAAGCGGAGGCCCAGCGAGGGTGTCGGCCACAGCCTACCTAAACACTCAAGTCTCTAGTCCAGGTTTATCGCCTATTCAGGTTCCATCCGCAGGGAGTCCGGCCGAGGTTTCCACATACGGCCCCGAACGATGTGTGCAGGGTTCCCGAGACACCAAACGGGCGCCCGGTACACCGTGCCACGTGCCTACCGCATCACAGCCCACCCCTCCGGTCAGCGCTGCCCACGGCCTCCAGCATACTACAAACACAAGAAACTACTTGCAACTCCTGGACAGAGGACAAGGGTGATTAAGAAGCCGAGAGGGTCCATTGGTTTCGGGCCCAATGCGTGGTAGTAACTGTATCATGGATCACAAACACAGAACTTAGTTCCTGAGGACGGCTTCAATGAGACAATCCACCATGTACTCCTACATGGCCTCTCACCGTTACCTTTACCAAATCGTGTTCACACACTTAGCTCACACACAGCAGGACATGTTCTCAACTTTCCAATTCATCCCCGATGAATCAGACCTGACACAACTCTAAGCAATAGCAGGCATCACAAACAAGCACGAATGAGTAGGCACATCAGGTCTCAAACAACTCCTACTCATGCTAGTGGGTTTCATCTAATTACTGTGCCAATGACAGCTCATGCAGAGGATAAGGGGTTCAACTACCGCAACAAGTAATTAGTTGAATCGTTGTTGTCCTAATGCAGTAAAGAGAGCAGGAGCGAGAGAGTGGGATTGTATCGGAATGAACAAGGGGGTTATGCTTGCCTGGCACTTCTGAAGATAGCATTGAGTCTTCATTAGTGTCATCGAACTCATCGTCGGAAACACGGCTATCGAGAGGGGACAATACCGGCAACAGAGAGGAAACACAATCAATGCAATGCACAATATGATGCATGATCATGACATGGCAATATGAATGTGTTTTGAGCTAATGCAGCTAGCAACATATTAAATGGAGTTGGTTTGAACCTTAGGTTCAAATTCAAACTCCATATAAGACATTTCAGATGCCATTTATTTAAATTGTCATATACAGTGGCTGTAAGTTGTTCAAACATGCATGAGGATGCCATAAACAGATTCTTTGGATTTTTCTGATAATTTTTCATATATAAATCATTTCATTTGGATCTACGGTTGAATTTCTATGAATTTTAGAAGTTAGGGCATTTTCTGGAATTTTCTGAATCATTTTTAATCCAGAAAATGATTTTCTGCGTCAGCCTGACGTCAGTGTGATGTCAGCAGGTCAACAGCGCTGGCCAGGGTCAAACCTGACGTGTGGGGTCCACACGTCAGTGACACAGGGGTTAATCTGGTTTAACTGTTCTAAACTGAAACTTAACTAGAATTAGTTAGGGCGTGGGGCCCATATGTCAGTGACCCAGGGTTCATTAGCTTAGTGCTAATTAGTGGTTAGTCCGGCGTTTAGCCGCCGGCGGCAGTAGACGCGGCGGGGCACTCGGGCGCGGGCTGTTGTGCCCCGTTCGCAGCGTGGCTGGGCTCGTTCGAGAGCCCAGACCAGCGCGCGTCGGGCGGTGGCGCCAGTCGGGCCTGGGGTGGCCGGAGGCGATGGCGAGGGGCTCGACCGCGGCGGCCGGAGCTCGGGCGCACTCGGGAACGGGGCTGCGGTGGCCGTGGAGTGGCGTGCTTAGCTCCTACGGCACCTACGCGGCGCGGTGAGCACGTGGGTGTGCTCGGTTGGGAGCTATGATGACTGTGGCCACGGCGGCGAGAAGCTCGGGCGGCGGCGTGGTTCGGTGCTCGTGGGGAACGGTGCTACGGCAACCAAACGGGGAGCAGGGTTAGGGGGGAAATGACCGGGTGCTCACCGCGGTCACGAAGAGGTTCTCGGCGAGCTCGGGGAGGCACGGACGGCGTCGGAATTTGGCGGCGGCGATGCACGGCCGTGCGCGGAGACGACGGGTCGATGGCGAGGCGACTGGGCGTCCGGCGATGCTCGCGTTGAGGGGGAGCTTCAAGGCGTTGAGGCGGAGCTCGTGGACTCATCGGCGGGGCGAGGGGTGGCCGGTGGCCATGGCTACGGCGAGCGGCGTCGACGAGCTCCGCTCGGGTGTGCTCTGGAGAGGGAGCAGAGGGCGAGGGAGAGAGCAGAGAGTGAGGGAGAAGTGAGAGGGGGTCGGGGAGGTGCCGTGGCACTCGTGGAGGCGTCCAGAAACGGCGGAAGCAGGAGGTGGCCTCGCGCGCGGCGACCACACGCCCGGCGTCCCTCTGGCGTCCTTCTGGCGCGAGGTGGGAGACGGTGGCGGCTCTGGTGGGCTGGGCCAGCTCCTGGGCCGTGGTGGGGCGCCAGGTATGTCCAGGTGAGGGGCCCAGTGGCCTTCTCTCTCTCTCTTACTTAATTGTTTCTGTTTTCTAGTTTAATTTGTTTTGTTTTGATTTAGTAAAATACTAAACCATTTTATAAAATCCTGGAAATAATTAGGGGTGCTGTCTGAATTATTCCAGTGACCCATAACAATTTCCAACATTTTTGGAGCACCTAAAATGTATATGGCATTTAAATAGCTCCAATTCAAATATGTTTAAATTAACTCAAAGACCATAAATGCCTTGGAAAAATGTGCATGACCTCTGGTAAAGGTTTTAATATTTTTCCATAAATAATGAACATTTTTGAAGGGCATTTTGGGTTTAATGAAAATATTTTTATTTTGAACCTAGTTGAATTCATTTGGTGCTAGGGTTTGGTCATCCCCAATTCAAATTCATTTGAATTAAACATGATGACATGAATGCTTTCATGCAATTAACTACAAGCAATTCTAGGGTTGTGACAACTCACCCCCACTAAACAAGAATCTCGTCCCGAGATTCAAGACGTGAGGTAAGAAGACAGAGGGACACAAGCTAACACCATCTTCATGATCCAATTGCTCTTCGTGAAGATGTTGATCCGTTGCTTCAATTAACGTTGACGTCTTTGCTTTCGAGATCTTCATCCGACACGATGACGACAGAGAGGGAAACTCTACAGGATCGATCTTCTTGAAGATCGGGCACTCAAGATCAACTCATGGAGTGAGACGTTGAAACATCTCGAGTTGAGACACAAAACACATCGAGAGGGATGGAAGAGCAAACGATGAGATTTGATTTGGTGGGCAACAATCCCACGCTTAGGTAGGATGGTGCATGGTTTCAAAGTAGCGAGGAGATAATTGCCACGATTCCATAACGGGGCACCTTGGGAAGGGTGACTCGTAGAACTATTCCTTAAGTGGCAAAAAGAATTACTTTTGATATAGAGATCATTGAAACTCCTTATACCAACTTAAGGCAAATCACAGCAATCGTTTGGCGAAGTTCGAAGGAATGGCATACTCGGACTAGAATGGATGATGTGAACTACCTTGTGGAAGACAATGCAAGGGATGATTTGCTTGCGCGTGCTCTCAAGACCTTGAGCATTTCCATATTCATCAAGGGTTTACCATTATCCGTGTCGAGGATCCTGGCAACACAACATACTACCATGATGAACGGTGATGGAGGATGCAGGTGCAAAGGAGGACAACACTTTCTCAGATTTGTCCTTAGCAATGCCAAAGAAGCAATCTGGATGATCGACCGAGAGACATTTAGCACTCCACTTCTAATGTTCTCCTTGATGTGCTAGCGTAACCCATTTATTGATATGGTTTGGTATCTAGAACATCAAGTAAAAGGTCGGACTTCGGGAGCACAAGAATCCATAAGGAATAACTATGAAAGTAAATCCTACGAAATCCTTATGGGGAGGTGGCCAACTTCCTCAATCAAGATACTACAATAATAGGCCTTCCGGCTGGATGTGTTGGCCACGACATCCACTTTACCGGTTATCGAGATGGTAATATTATAATTCTTGGAAAATGTTCCAACCATCACATCTGCCCGAGATTCAGATCTGGTTGGTGGCAGGATATTCCAGACTCATCGAGTCTAGGAAGAGAAATGAAGGTCTGCAACACAAATCGATGAGATGACGTTGCGAGATTCTCAGGGGATGAACTACGATAGCAAGCTCCAAAACATGAGCTGGTTCTGCTACAAACATGTGAACACGTGGTCCCAGACAAGCATGATCACATGGTAGTCTTATAATAAAACACTACCGAGTTCTGGTTGGGAACCATCAACGAGGATATCGAAGTTCTTTCATAAGTCCGGATTAGCTCTTATGAAGGAACTCCTTCTCCTTGAACAAATCAATCAGTGGCTTGGTGTGCTAGAGAATTCATATGGAATGAAGATGATCAGTCTAACAGACCACGGAATACTTCGCACGTGCATAACTGACTTGGGACGATTCCAGAGGAGGTAGAAACATGCTTTCCCAAATTCACGGCGGCAACTTGCATCAAATGCACATGAATTAGAGGAAGTCACTCCTTTCATCCAAACATAGGCTTCATGAACTAGCACAAAGAAAATGCTTTCAAAAGTTTCCAACACTAGCTGGATGTTCAACACGAGTCATGGAGAAGGTAGCAGTGTTGCTGATTGGCTCAATAACAATTCATCCAGGTTTCCATGGACATGGAATTCCATAATTATGTGAACAAGTGATAGCATTGGTCAGACCCAAAAGATATAATGGTGTATGCTCGAGGGATCAACCACGAGTAAGACAACATTATGAACATCGTTGGTTCTGATTTGATTTGATGATAGCCCATACTCAAATCAAAGTCTTGACAAGATGATAGACCCATCAACTGATCACAAGGACCAATCGATGAAGATATCACCTTTCTTCGACACACACACACACAAGGATATCCCTTTGGAAATGAACTAAGTTCGACAAGCTTTTATCTTCCAGCTCTCCAAGTTGTTGTCTAGCTTAACCAACTAGCTCAGGGGTATCCAACACAGATTCTTGGAGAAGGGGTGGTTTATTGGAAAACCAACTTGATCACGAACTCAATATATCGGTCAGGGGACGACCTGGTGATACTTCCGTGAAGATATCTGGAAAATCACGAACCACCGATATGTCTCTAAGCTCGAGAACAATCTTGCTTTTCAGGGCAAGACGATATGATCAGATAATCAAGGGATTGAATAATCCTAACTCATTGATCGAAGAGTGCACCGGAAATAGGGACTGGGTAGCACGATCAACCTTAGGATATGATTCAGTAACCAACACGCTAAGGATGAAATTATTGTCCTTTACTACCAAGCAACACGGTTGCTAGGAGTATTGATTTCACACATCAGAGTTCACCTGTCGGCATTCCGGTTGCAACAACACGGGACCAAGAATGAGTGATGATGGCGAGGAGTATCACTAAATCAAGAATTCATAAGAGGCGGTGCAATTCTCATGACATTCTTGACATAAAGATGGTAACGCTCCAGGGTAGAACAGAACAAAAGCTGGTTAGGCATTTGATCTGCGGAATACAACTACTTTGACCCAATCCCAGAGATGGACGAGGTACTGGAGTTTGTTTCTCCTAGTCATTCCGGATTAGAATGGCTTGACAGACCACAAGAATAATAGGCATCGATAACACAAATGCACAATTACTCCTGACTATCAATTGATAGACGAGGGCCAGAAAACAACTAAAGAGGGACAACTCAAAGGAACATATGTTTTTCTGAGTTGTGGATGCATAGATTAGTATGTCGAACCAAGTCCAACAAGTTTCTTCTAGATAACCCATGCAGAAAGGTAGGACTGGCAGAGTCACAATATGGATGGAGTACTCCTCAAGAGCGCCCTGGTTGTGATCTTTTGGTTAAAGAACTTCTGCCATAATGGTTCATGGTATTGGAAGAAGGAGATACCTCGGACCTCGAGGACTAATGCAAGGTTACTAATAACTTTAAGGGAGCTAGCAAATACTATCAACAGGAGGTGAGTGGAGTGAACCTCGGATTCAAACCCAGGAATAGAATACCTACTAACTAAATGGCATCACGGGATGCTTTCGAGAATGATGGCCAGAATCATCACACTGGGGATGCGAGCATTGCTAGATTACTAAGTGGTCCTCTAAGACACCTAGGGTCATAATAATAACTCCAACATACACGACGAGGTAACGGAGTACCTCAACAGACCAATTAGTGTGCTTAATCCGGCCCAAAAAGGACATCAGGTACGGAAGGAAGGGATTTGCAAATGCATCAGATTGTTTAGAAACCTGGGATGACTCGGACAGCATAACGGCTGTAAATGCTCAAAGGATTTGAGACATCCTACAAAATGGTGGCATAACCACTCAACAACATCATATCAAGGTTCCAAGTCCAACTAACAACACACTGTAGTGGTAGAAACTGAACTGAGGCTTGAGACCAACAATCCTACAAGTCTACGGATTAGTAACACGTGATCCTGATAGAAAGATGAGAAGCCTAGTTCTTAACCCCCGTAGAGGAGAAGAGGGTGACTCAGATCAGAAGGGCATAAGGTAAAGGAGTAAAAGAGCTTTACGTTCCCTCCCACAATCAATTCCCTTATATAACTAAAGCATTTCTAGACACAACTTCGACCAGTTTGGCTTGGTAATCCTACAGGCAGTCAGGCTCTGATGCCAACGCTGTCGGGACCCCGATTCCAAGTCACACCGATCTAGCCTGTAACACCTCATATCACTTTGCGGCCTCACGCACGGTACTCCCACGGGTGTCGCCTTACCATGGCCCGGGACCGTTTGCGCCTTTTGGCTCGCGTATATGACAATGTCGCTAGCATCCATATGACAGAGAACCCGGGCCGACATGGCTAGTCGTGAACCCAAAGCGGCACTAACATATGGGGACAGGCATACATGATTCAACATCGAACGTGTCGGTCATCAGCGTGCGAATTCGGGCTGTAGCACTGGGCTAACAGGACTTCGGGAACCCGGGCTGTAGCAGGCTAGGCAGGACTCCGGATGTCACCGCGTGACATTTCCCCGAAGGGACAGACACAGGAACGATATGAAACACATGCCGGCCAGTCAAGTGTCCAGAACAGTAGTGCTGGGCTAGCAGGACTCCGGTGAACCGGGCTGTAGCGGACTACTATGGTTCAAGGAGGCACTAGACTACATTTCCCCATAAGAGAGGCTGCTAAGGATAGACAACTACATTGTCGGATCCCACACATACCAAGCATTTCAATCATACACACAATATGCTCGATATGTGCAAATACAACATGGCATCACAACAAGACTCTACGACTCAGAGTATTTATTCATTAGGCTCCGAAGAGCCAGATATTACAAACATGGGTCTCATGACCCAACATTCAGAGCATACAAGTCAAAGCACATGCGGAAGCTTAACATGTCTGAGTACAGACATCTACAAATGAAAAAGGCTGAGAAGCCTGACTATTTACTAGATCCTGCCGAGGGCACAAGACCGTAGCTGAGGTATCTAGCTAAACGTCGAAGTCCACACGGAACTACTAGCGAGACTGACATCTCTCTGCAAAACATAAAATAGGCAAACGTGAGTACAAATGTACCCAGCAAGACTTACATAAGAACTAGCTACATATGCATCCGTATCAACAAAGGGGTGGTGGAGTTTAACTGCAGCAAGCCAGCTTTGACTCAGTGGCTATCCTGAACTACGACTGCAAGCAACTCTTTTGAGGTGGCGCACAGGAGTCCACATATTCACCATATCAATACTCCACTATGGACCCGCTCCCGTCTCCCTACGAGAACGCCATCCATAGCACTCACGCTTATCTTGCGCATTTTAGAGTATCCACTTTCACTTGTCTATGAACTGTTATAGGCAACCCGGAAGTCCATTTCCGCGGACACGGCTATTCGAATAGATCATATTAACCCTGCAGGGGTGTACTTCGACACACACGCTCTCACCACTTACCGCCGTTTACACGACATGTACTCGGCAACCTTCAAGCGGAGGCCCAGCGAGGGTGTCGGCCACAGCCTACCTAAACACTCAAGTCTCTAGTCCAGGTTTATCGCCTATTCAGGTTCCATCCGCAGGGAGTCCGGCCGAGGTTTCCACATACGGCCCCGAACGATGTGTGCAGGGTTCCCGAGACACCAAACGGGCGCCCGGTACACCGTGCCACGTGCCTACCGCATCACAGCCCACCCCTCCGGTCAGCGCTGCCCACGGCCTCCAGCATACTACAAACACCAGAAACTACTTGCAACTCCTGGACAGAGGACAAGGGTGATTAAGAAGCCGAGAGGGTCCATTGGTTTCGGGCCCAATGCGTGGTAGTAACTGTATCATGGATCACAAACACAGAACTCAGTTCCTGAGGACGGCTTCAATGAGACAACCCACCATGTACTCCTACATGGCCTCTCACCGTTACCTTTACCAAATCGTGTTCACACACTTAGCTCACACACAGCAGGACATGTTCTCAACTTTCCAATTCATCCCCGATGAATCAGACCTGACACAACTCTAAGCAATAGCAGGCATCACAAACAAGCATGAATGAGTAGGCACATCAGGGCTCAAACAACTCCTACTCATGCTAGTGGGTTTCATCTAATTACTGTGGCAATGACAGGTCATGCAGAGGATAAGGGGTTCAACTACCGCAACAAGTAATTAGTTGAATCGTTGTTGTCCTAATGCAGTAAAGAGAGCAGGAGCGAGAGAGTGGGATTGTATCGGAATGAACAAGGGGGTTATGCTTGCCTGGAACTTCTGAAGATAGCATTGAGTCTTCATTAGTGTCATCGAACTCATCGTCGGAAACACGGCTATCGAGAGGGGACAATACCGGCAACAGAGAGGAAACACAATCAATGCAATGCACAATATGATGCATGATCATGACATGGCAATATGAATGTGTTTTGAGCTAATGCAGCTAGCAACATATTAAATGGAGTTGGTTTGAACCTTAGGTTCAAATTCAAACTCCATATAAGACATTTCAGATGCCATTTATTTAAATTGTCATATACAGTGGCTGTAAGTTGTTCAAACATGCATGAGGATGCCATAAACAGATTCTTTGGATTTTTCTGATAATTTTTCATATATAAATCATTTCATTTGGATCTACGGTTGAATTTCTATGAATTTTAGAACTTAGGGCATTTCCTGGAATTTTCTGAATCATTTTTAATCCAGAAAATGATTTTCTGCGTCAGCCTGACGTCAGTGTGATGTCAGCAGGTCAACAGCGCTGGCCAGGGTCAAACCTGACATGTGGGGTCCACACGTCAGTGACACAGGGGTTAATCTGGTTTAACTGTTCTAAACTGAAACTTAACTAGAATTAGTTAGGGCGTGGGGCCCATATGTCAGTGACCCAGGGTTCATTAGCTTAGTGCTAATTAGTGGTTAGTCCGGCGTTTAGCCGCCGGCGGCAGCAGACGCGGCGGGGCACTCGGGCGCGGGCTGTGGTGCCCCGTTCGCAGCGTGGCTGGGCTCGTTCGAGAGCCCAGACCAGCGCGCGTCGGGCGGTGGCGCCAGTCGGGCCTGGGGTGGCCGGAGGCGATGGCGAGGGGCTTGACCGCGGCGGCCGGAGCTCGGGCGCACTCGGGAACGGGGCTGCGGTGGCCGTGGAGTGGCGTGCTTAGCTCCTACGGCACCTACGCGGCGCGGTGAGCACGTGGGTGTGCTCGGTTGGGAGCTATGATGACTGTGGCCACGGCGGCGAGAAGCTCGGGCGGCGGCGTGGTTCGGTGCTCGTGGGGAACGGTGCTACGGCAACCAAACGGGGAGCAGGGTTAGGGGGGAAATGACCGGGTGCTCACCGCGGTCACGAAGAGGTTCTCGGCGAGCTCGGGGAGGCACGGACGGCGTCGGAATTTGGCGGCGGCGATGCACGGCCGTGCGCGGAGACGACGGGTCGATGGCGAGGCGACAGGGCGTCCGGCGATGCTCGCGTTGAGGGGGAGCTTCAAGGCGTTGAGGCGGAGCTCGTGGACTCATCGGCGGGGCGAGGGGTGGCCGGTGGCCATGGCTACGGCGAGCGGCGTCGACGAGCTCCGCTCGGGTGTGCTCGGGAGAGGGAGCAGAGGGCGAGGGAGAGAGCAGAGAGTGAGGGAGAAGTGAGAGGGGGTCGGGGAGGTGCCGTGGCACTCGTGGAGGCGTCCAGAAGCGGCGGAAGCAGGAGGTGGCCTCGCGCGCGGCGACCACACGCCCGGCGTCCCTCTGGCGTCCTTCTGGCGCGAGGTGGGAGACGGTGGCGGCTCTGGTGGGCTGGGCCAGCTCCTGGGCCGTGGTGGGGCGCCAGGTATGTCCAGGTGAGGGGCCCAGTGGCCTTCTCTCTCTCTTACTTAATTTTTTCTGTTTTCTAGTTTAATTTGTTTTGTTTTGATTTAGTAAAATACTAAACCATTTTATAAAATCCTGGAAATAATTAGGGGTGCTGTCTGAATTATTCCAGTGACCCATAACAATTTCCAACATTTTTGGAGCACCTAAAATGTATATGGCATTTAAATAGCTCGAATTCAAATATGTTTGAATTAACTCAAAGACCATAAATGCCTTGTAAAATGTGCATGACCTCTGGTAAAGGTTTTAACCTTTTTCCATAAATAATGAACATTTTTTAAGGGCATTTTGGGTTTAATGAAAATATTTTTATTTTGAACCTAGTTGAATTCATTTGGTGCTAGGGTTTGGTCATCCCCAATTCAAATTCATTTAAATTAAACATGATGACATGAATGCTTTCATGCAATTAACTACAAGCAATTCTAGGGCTGTGACAGGAATACATATTACACGATCGCCCAAGATAAGAAGAGCACCAACCAAAACAGTGGTGTCCGCTTTGATGCAGCAACCAAGACGGGAAAGGATGGTTACATAGAGGACATATGGGAACTTGACTATGGACGTGGTTTGAAGGTCCCTTTGTTTCGGTGCAAATGGGTCAATATGACACGAGGCGGGGTAACGGAAGACCCGCAGTACGGAATGACAACAGTGGATCTCAACAACCTTGTGTATGCAGACGAACCATTCATCCTAGCCAATGATGTGGCACAGGTTTTCTATGTGAAGGACATGTCTACCAAGCCGAGAAAAAGAAAAGATAAGGAAGCGAATGCATCATACGTTGAGCCAAAGCGCCACATAGTTCTTTTTGGGAAGAGAAACATCATGCGAGTGGATGACAAGACAGACATGTCAGAAGATTATGAAAAGTTTGATGCAATTGCTCCATTCACATTGAATATTGACCCGAGCATCCAGTTAATTGATGAAGATTTTCCATGGTTACGGCTCAAAGGGACACGCGCGAAGAAAAAGTTTCACACCCAAAGATCTGGGATGTGATCGGCTTCACTATCATCACTTTCTTCTGTGTTTCACACCCAGGAGGGAATCTTTGTAATAGTTAGGGTAGTTATGTGTTTTGGCATTTGAAACGCGAAGAAAATTTATGTGCAAACAAATTATTTCATGCATTTACTGTTTTTTGAGCTAAATGACCCTGAAATTGAAAAGCACTTCAAATGAACTCAGCAAAGGTTGAAAGTTGGCATGGTATCATAATTTCACCCACATAGCATGTGCAAAAATGTAGAGAGGGCTACGGCAAAAACTGGATGCACTTCGTGTACAAAATGGACAATCTCTTTCAAAGTATCAGGGTTTCGGACGAAACTCATCTGTTACAAAGGCATTTCATTTTTTAAATAACCTAAGCATTACCAAATTGAATATAATGATAAAACACACTAATATTAAACATAAGAAAAAAGAATCACTGGAAAATCTATTTTCAAAGTTAAGTTATTCACAAACTAGTGATTCACACAAATTTCAAATAATTCAAAATTTAAACTATTCAAATTTGAAAACTACCGGCACTAACAGAAAGTTTATATTTTTTGTACCTAAAGCAAAAATATTCACAAAGAAACTCTAAATACAGCAAAAAACAACTCAAAAAAATAAAACAAAAATAAATAAGGAAAAAAAATAAGAAAATAAAAAACCCGCCTACTGTGCCACAGCGGCCTGCATACGACTAGAAACCCAACCTGTTGTTGGGCCAGGATGGAGGCCCGCAAAGGCCCAGTAGGCCCACAGGGTAGCACAGAACATTTAGGCCCAGTAGGCCTGCTTTGGAGAGGAGCTCGAGAGAGCTACCGCACTGGGGCTTATAAACCAGTGCGGACGCCCCTCGGCTAGCGAGGTGGGACTAAACATGCTGCACCGCACCTGCGCCAGCGCACCCCCTTTAGTACCGGGTGGTGGCTCCAACCGGTGCTAAAGGGTGGGTCTTTAGTACCGGTTGGAGCCACCACTACAAAAAAAAGACACATCCGTGACATTTTGGTCCGAACGAAAAAAATCTGTCATACATATGACACTTCTATGACGATAATTGTGACAAAACTCGGTATCATCATAGATGTGGTGGGCTCCTACTTCTATGACAAAAAATCATGACAGAAAATGGGCTTTTCGTCCTGGGCGGGCCGGAGACGCAACTGCATGACATTCTTTGGGCCGTCCATGACGGAAAAAACCATGGTAGAAGCGAGGGCGAGGAAAATTTCCGGGAGTTCCCGGTTACGGTGGGAGGTCGGGGGCCGAGCGATGCGCGTTTCTCTCGTACACGTACGCACGTGTGTGCGAGGCGTTGGCTCTAACTGAACCTGAGCGAGGCGTTGGGCTCTAACTGAACCCGAGCGATTGCATTGCAGGCTACGCGTTACTGAACCCGAACTATCGATCGATGGCTGTTAACTGAACCCGATTGAGCGATTCCTTCGCTACTGCTGCTAACTGAAGCCGATCGATGCTGCCTCTGGGATGAACAGTCAGCGTTGCGGGGGGGGGGGGGTTTGGATGAACACTGAGCGGTGGCATTGCCTCTGGATGAATAGGACCCCGTGGTGTGGTGGAGGGCTGGATGAACAGTAGACGGTGGTGGGGTGCCCGTGGAGGGGTGGTTGAACAGGACCCCGTAGTGTGGAGGGCTGGATGAACAGTAGACGGTGGAGGGGTGCCCGTGGAGGGGTGGTTGAACAGTAGCCAGTGGAGTAGCGCGCGGTGGAAGCTGGATGAATAGGAGCCCGTGGAGACTGGAGGAGGTCGACGGTAGCCCGTGGAGACTGGAGGAGGTCGACGGTGGAGATGAACAGTATCCCGTGGAGTCCCGTTTTGTGGTACACCACACCCCTCCCAATGAACAGGACCCCCGTTTCGACCGTACGAGGTCCGATTCGTCCGTTTTGCGGTACGCCACACCCCTCCCGATCAACAAGACCCCCGTTTCGACCGTAGGAGGTCCGTTTCATCCGTTTTGCGGTACGCCACACCCCTCCCGATCAACAGGACCCCCGTTTCGACCGTAGGAGGTCCGTTTCATCCGTTTTGCGGTACGCCACACCCCTCCCGATCAACAGGACCCCCGTTTCGACCGTAGGAGGTCCGTTTCCTCCGTTTTGCGGTACGCCACACCCCTCCCGATCAACAGGACCCCGTTCCGAACGTAGGAGGTCCGTTTCCTCCGTTGTGCGGTACGCCAGGCCTCGTTTCCATCGCCTGTTCCATCCAAGCCCTCCCGATGAACACGACCACGCATTCCGTTCCGACCCAGCCGGTTGGCTCCCACGCGTTCCGTTGCCTCCCGATGAACACGATGCATTCCGTTGCCTCCCCATGAACACGACGCATTCCGTTGCCTCCCCTGAACACGACGACGACGCTGTTTCTCCGTTACGACCCAACCATGTACACGAGCCCTGGCCGTACGTATGCGCGAGTAGGCGTTCAAGACCTCGCCCGTATGTACACATACGTGGCCGTATTTTCTTTCTTGCAACCTGGCCGCTGTACGTACGTGTACCTTCTACGTGCGCGCCTCTACTACGACACGTACGCGCCTCTACTACGACACGTGCGTGCCTCTACATCCACCAGTATATATGTACGTACACGTTCGCGACCAGAATGACAACGCTACGTTCGCTTCGACCAGGTGGGTCCCGACTGTCAGGCACTTCCTTGCCTGCGAAGATGTAGCTGGTGGGTCCCAGCAGTCAGGGGGGAGAATCGTTTTTTTTGCCCGGACGCACTTCCTTGCGTGCGAAGATGTAGCTGGTGGGTCCCAGCAGTCAGGGGGAAACGTTTTTTCCACGAAATACAGTGGCCCCTCCGGTGGGTCCCAGTTGTCAGGTGGAGGAATCATTATTTTCCATGTAATAAGGAGGCACTTCCTTGCTGCGGCCGTGGACCCAGCTGTCAGCCTCTCCACGTACAGTCCACGTCTGATGGAAGTTGTTCCTTGACCATGTTGACCACGCTGCGCCGAGAGCACCAGGGCGGTGGACGGCGGCGAGGCCTAGGAAGGGGACGACGGGGAGCCGGGGAAGACGCTGCAGTGGAAGCCCGCACGGAGAGGAGTACGAGGGTTCCCTGGTTTGGCCCCGGTGTGAGGCTGCCGTCGCCGCAGGGCCTGGCCAGCGGTGGGAATAATAGGGGGCGGTGTGGCCTCCGCGGCAGCACAGCCGGTACGGGAGGCAGGAGCATGCGGCACAACCGGCGCTGCTTTGGGCGGCTGGAGCAAGAAGACCAGAGGTTGAAGAAGCACTACGGCCGTTGGATGGACATCATACGGTCACTGGAGCTAGAATCGTTCATATTGACTAAAGTTCACAAAGGCCCCCGTCCCAGTCAACTTAGTAGGCCCACAAGTCAGCCTCCCACCATGGTGGGTCCTAGCTAGTAGGGGGAGTATTCATTTTTTTGTGCGTAATAAGGAGGCACTTCCTTGCGTGCGAAGATATAGCTGGTGGGTCCAAACTGTCAGCGGCGGTAATGTTTTTTTCACGAAATACAGAGGCCCTTTCAGTGGGTCCCTGATGTCAGGTGGAGGAATCAGTATTTTGCGCGTTATAAGGAGGCATTTCCTTGCATGCGGACGTGGACCCAGCTGTCGGCCTCTCCACGTACAGTCCACTTCAGATGCATGTCGGTCGTTGACCACGTTGACCAGGTCACGCCGAGAGCACCAGGGCGGTGGACGACGGCGAGGCCTAGGAAGGGAACGACACGGAGGCAGGGAAGACTCGGAAGTTGTTTCCCACGCGGAGGGGAGTACGACTGTACGAGGGTTTACTGGTTCGTCTGCCGTCGCCGGAGAATAACAGCAGGTGTGGGTGAGTAGAGGGATGGCTAGGCCAGCGATGGGAGTACGGTGGGGCGGTGAGGCCTGCGAGGCAGCAGAGCCGACCGCGGGGAGGACGGAGCAGGCAGTCCCGTCGGCGCTTGTTTAAGCGGCTGGAGCAGGAAGAGCAGAGATTGAAGAAGCACGACGGCCGTTGGATGGCCATCCAACAGTCACTGCTTGTGCGTCAACCATTATTTCTAATAATTTACAATCCATTTGCTAATTATTAAGGTTTTTTTGGAGCCCATATTATTTTTGTTAGCATTACAGCCCATATTGTGGCCACGGTTAAAAAATTGTACGAAATTTTGCATATTTCGGTGCGGTCCGAACTGTTTTTAATCCCGAAATTTCGACTCACATTCAAACTGATTTTAAAAATAATTGTATATCAATATAAAATCCAACAAATTCTCCACGCATAAAAATTAATGTAATTTAAAATCTCGAAATGAAAAAGAGATATTTGAAACTAATTGCCGGTTTGATGTGTTTTAGAAATGTACAGCCCATTTCTCATTACCGATGGGCCATTTTCTCGGCCAGCCGAATGAAAGCTCTCCTCGTCTTGAAAGATTTGCAGCCCAACAGGCCTGACAAAGCAACTTACTTGGCAAATCACAAAAAAACTGGGCTGTGGCCGTGGACCCAGCTGTCAGCCTCTCCACGTACAGTACTCTTCCGATGGAAGTCGTTCCTTGACCACGGTGACCACGCCGCGCGGAGAGCACCACGGCGGTGGACGACGGCGAGGCCTAGGAAGGGGACGACACGGAGCCAGGGAAGACGCGACAGTTGTTTCCCACGCGGAGAGGAGTAAGAGGGTTCACTGGTTCGGCTGTCGTGTGAGGCTGCCGTCGCCGCAGGGCCTGGCCAGCGGTGCGAATAGTAGGGGGCGGTGAGGCCTCCGCGGCAGCATAGCCGGCCACGGGAGGCAGGAGTATGCGGCACGACCGGCGCTGCTTTGGGCGGCTGGAGCAAGAAGACCCGAGGTTGAAGAAGCACTACGGCCGTTGGAGGGACATCGTATGGTCACTGGAGCTAGAATCGTTCATATTGACTAAAGTTGACAAAGGCCCCCGTCCCAGTCAACTTAGTAGGCCCACAAGTCAGCCTCCCACCATGGTGGGCCCCAGCTAGCAGGGGGAGTATTCATTTTTTTGTGCGTAATAAGGAGGCACTTCCTTGCGTGCGAAGATATAGCTGGTGGATCCGACCTGTCAGCGGCGGTAACCTTTTTTTGCGAAATACAGAGGCCCTTTCGGTGGGACCCTGATGTCAGGTGGAGGAATCATTATTTTGCGCGTTATAAGGAGGCATTTCCTTGCATGCGGCCGTGGACCCAGCTGTCGGCCTCTCCACGTACAGTCCACTTGAGACGCATGTCGGTCGTTGACCATATTGACCAGGCCGCGCCGAGAGCACCAGGGCGGTGGACGACGGCGAGGCCTAGGAAGGGAATGACACGGAGGCAGGGAAGACTCGGCAGTTGTTTCCCACGCGGAGGGGAGTACGACTGTACAAGGGTTTACTGGTTCGTCTGCCGTCGCCGGAGAATAACAGCAGGTGTGGGTGATTAGAGGGATGGCTAGGCCAGCGATGGGAGTACGGTGGGGCGGTGAGGCCTGCGAGGCAGCAGAGCCGACCGCGGGGAGGACGGAGCAGGCAGTCCCGCCGGCGCTTGTTTGAGCGGCTGGAGAAGGAAGAGCAGAGATTGAAGAAGCACGACGGCCGTTGGATGGCCATCCAACAGTCACTGCTTGTGCGTCACCCTTTTTTTTAGGAAAGCCACAAATCTATGGAAAACAGCATACAGCCCATCTACCATTATTTCTAATAATTTACAATCCATTGTTAATTATTAAGGTTTTTTTGGAGCCCATATTCTTTTTGTTAGCATTACAGCCATATTGTGGCCACGGTTAAAAAATTATACGAAATTTTTCATATTTCGGTGCGGTCCGAACTATTTTAAATCCCTAAATTTCGACTCACATTCAAACTGAATTTAAAAATAAATGTATATCAATATAAAATCCAACAAATTCTCCATGCATAAAAAATAATGTAATTTAAAATTTCGAAATGAAAAAAAGATATTTGAAACAAATTGCCGGTTTGATGTGTTTTAAAAATTTATAGCCCATTTCTCATTACAGACGGGCCATTTTCTCGGCCAGCCGAATGAAAGCTCTCCTCGTCTTGAAAGATTTGCAGCCCAACAGGCCTGACAAAGCAACTTACTTGGCAAATCACAAAAAAACTGGGCTGTGGCCATGGACCCAGCTGTCAGCCTCTCCATGTACAGTACTCTTCCGATGGAAGTCGTTCCTTGACCACGTTGACCACGCCGCGCGGAGAGCACCACGGCGGTGGACGATGGCAAGGCCTAGGAAGGGGACGACACGGAGCCGGGGAAGACGCGGCAATGGAAGCCCGCGCGGAGAGGAGTACGAGGGTTCACTGGTTCGGCTGCGGTGTGAGGCTTCCGTTGCCGCAGGGCCTGGCCAGCGGTGGGAATAGTAGGGGGCGGTGAGGCCTCCGCGGCAGCACAGCCGACCACGGGAGGCAGGAGCATGCGGCACGACCGGTGCTGCTTTGGGCGGCTGGAGCAAGAAGACCAGAGGTTGAAGAAGCACTACGACCGTTGGATGGACATCATACGGTCACTGGAGCTAGAATCGTTCATATTGACTAAAGTTGACAAAGGCCCCCATCCCAGTCAACTCAGTTGGCCCACAAGTCATCGTCCCACCATGGTGGATCCCAGCTAGTGGGGGTAGTATTCATTTTTTTGTGCGTAATAAGGAGGCACTTCCTTGCGTGCAAAGATATAGGTGGTGGGTCCGAGTTGTCAGCGGCGGTAACGTTTTTTTCGCGAAATAGAGAGGCCCTTTCGGTGGGTCCCTGCTGTCAGGTGGAGGAATCATTATTTTGCGCGTAATAAGGAGGCATTTCCTTGCATGCGGCCGTGGACCCAGCTGTCGGCCTCTCCACGTACAGTCCACTTCAGATGCATGTCGGTCGTTGACCACGTTGACCAGGCCGCGCCGAGAGCACCAGGGCGGTGGACAACGGCGAGGCCTAGGAAGGGAACGACACGGAGGCAGGGAAGACTCGGCAGTTGTTTCCCACGCGGAGGGGAGTACGACTGTACGAGGGTTTACTGGTTCGTCTGCCATCGCCGGAGAATAACAGCAGGTGTGCGTGAGTAGAGGGATGTCTAGGCCAGCGATGGGAGTACGGTGGGGCGGTGAGGCCTGCGCGGCAGCAGACCCGGCCGCGGGGAGGAGGGAGCAGGCAGTCCCGCCGGCGCTTGTTTGAGCGGCTGGAGCAGTAAGAGCAGAGATTGAAGAAGCACGACGATCGTTGGATGGCCATCCAACACTCACTGCTTGTGCGTCAACCTTTTTTTTAGGAAAGCCTCAAATCTGTGGAAAACAGCATACAACCCATCTGCCATTATTTCTAATAATTTATAGCCCATTTGCTAATTATTAAGGTTTTTTTGGAGCCCATATTCTTTTTGTTAGCATTACAACCCATATTGTGGCCATGCTTAAAAAATTATACGAAATTTTGCATATTTCGGTGCGGTCCGAACTGTTTTAAATCCCGAAATTTCTACCTCACATTCAAACTGATTTTAAAAATAAATGTATATCAATATAAAATCCAAGAAATTCTCCACGCATAAAAATTAATGTCATTTAAAATCTTGAAATGAAAAAAAATATATTTGAAACTAATTGCCGGTTTGATGTGTTTTAAAAATGTACAGCCCATTTCTCATTACTGACGAGCCATTTTCTCGGCTAGCCGAATGAAAGCTGTCCTCGTCTTGAAAGATTTGCAGCCCAACAGGCCTGACAAAGCGACTTACTTGGCAAATCACAAAAAAGTGGGTTGTGGCCGTGGACCAAGCTGTCAGCCTCTCCACGTACAGTACTCTTCCGATGGAAGTCGTTCCTTGACCACGTTGACCACGCCGCGCGGAGAGCACCACGGCGGTGGACGACGGCGAGGCCAAGGAAGGGGACGACGCGGAGTCGGGGAAGACGCACCAGTGGAATCCCGCGCGGAGAGGATTACAAGGGTTCACTGGTTCGGCTGCGGTGTGAGGCTGCCTTCGGCGCAGGGCCTGGCCAGCGGTGGGAATAGTAGGGGGCGGTGAGGCCTCCGCGGCAGTACAGCCGGCCACGGGAGGCAGGAGCATGCGGCACGACCGGCGCTGCTTTGGGCGGCTGGAGCAAGAAGACCAGAGGTTGAAGAAGCACTACGGCCGTTGGATGGACATCGTACGGTCACTGGAGCTAGAATCGTTCATATTGACTAAAGTTGACAAAGGCCCCCGTCCCAGTCAACTCAGTTGGCCCACAAGTCATCGTCCCACCATGGTGGGTCCCAGCTAGCGGGGGCAGTATTCATTTTTTTGTGCGTAATAAGGAGGCACTTCCTTGCGTGCAAAGATATAGCTGGTGGGTCCGAGCTGTCAGCGGCGGTAACGTTTTTTTCGCGAAATACAGAGGCCCTTTCGCTGGATCCCTGATGTCAGGTGGAGGAATCATTATTTTGCGCGTAATAAGGAGGCATTTCCTTGCATGCGCCGTGGACCCAGCTGTCGGCCTCTCCACGTACAGTCCACTTCAGATGCATGTCGGTCGTTGACCACGTTGACCAGGTCGTGCCGAGAGCACCAGGGCGGTGGACGACGGCGAGGCCTAGGAAGGGAACGACACGGAGGCAGGGAAGACTCGGTAGTTGTTTCCCACGCGGAGGGGAGTACGACTGTACGAGGGTTTACTCGTTCGTTTGCCGTCGCCGGAGAATAACAGCAGGTGTGGGTGAGTAGAGGGATGGCTATGCCAGCGATGGGAGTACGGTGGGGCGGTGAGGCCTGCGCGGCAGCAGACCCGGCCGCGGGGAGGAGGGAGCAGGCAGTCCCGCCGGCGCTTGTTTGAGCGGCTGGAGCAGTAAGAGCAGAGATTGAAGAAGCACGACGATCGTTGGATGGCCATCCAACACTCACTGCTTGTGCGTCAACCTTTTTTTTAGGAAAGCCTCAAATCTGTGGAAAACAGCATACAACCCATCTGCCATTATTTCTAATAATTTATAGCCCATTTGCTAATTATTAAGGTTTTTTTGGAGCCCATATTCTTTTTGTTAGCATTACAACCCATATTGTGGCCATGCTTAAAAAATTATACGAAATTTTGCATATTTCGGTGCGGTCCGAACTGTTTTAAATCCTGAAATTTCTACCTCACATTCAAACTGATTTTAAAAATAAATGTATATCAATATAAAATCCAAGAAATTCTCCACGCATAAAAATTAATGTCATTTAAAATCTTGAAATGAAAAAAAATATATTTGAAACTAATTGCCGGTTTGATGTGTTTTAAAAATGTACAGCCCATTTCTCATTACTGACGAGCCATTTTCTCGGCTAGCCGAATGAAAGCTGTCCTCGTCTTGAAAGATTTGCAGCCCAACAGGCCTGACAAAGCGACTTACTTGGCAAATCACAAAAAAGTGGGTTGTGGCCGTGGACCAAGCTGTCAGCCTCTCCACGTACAGTACTCTTCCGATGGAAGTCGTTCCTTGACCACGTTGACCACGCCGCGCGGAGAGCACCACGGCGGTGGACGACGGCGAGGCCAAGGAAGGGGACGACGCGGAGTCGGGGAAGACGCACCAGTGGAATCCCGCGCGGAGAGGATTACAAGGGTTCACTGGTTCGGCTGCGGTGTGAGGCTGCCTTCGGCGCAGGGCCTGGCCAGCGGTGGGAATAGTAGGGGGCGGTGAGGCCTCCGCGGCAGTACAGCCGGCCACGGGAGGCAGGAGCATGCGGCACGACCGGCGCTGCTTTGGGCGGCTGGAGCAAGAAGACCAGAGGTTGAAGAAGCACTACGGCCGTTGGATGGACATCGTACGGTCACTGGAGCTAGAATCGTTCATATTGACTAAAGTTGACAAAGGCCCCCGTCCCAGTCAACTCAGTTGGCCCACAAGTCATCGTCCCACCATGGTGGGTCCCAGCTAGCGGGGGCAGTATTCATTTTTTTGTGCGTAATAAGGAGGCACTTCCTTGCGTGCAAAGATATAGCTGGTGGGTCCGAGCTGTCAGCGGCGGTAACGTTTTTTTCGCGAAATACAGAGGCCCTTTCACTGGATCCCTGATGTCAGGTGGAGGAATCATTATTTTGCGCGTAATAAGGAGGCATTTCCTTGCATGCGGCCGTGGACCCAGCTGTCGGCCTCTCCACGTACAGTCCACTTCAGATGCATGTCGGTCGTTGACCACGTTGACCAGGTCGTGCCGAGAGCACCAGGGCGGTGGACGACGGCGAGGCCTAGGAAGGGAACGACACGGAGGCAGGGAAGACTCGGTAGTTGTTTCCCACGCGGAGGGGAGTACGACTGTACGAGGGTTTACTCGTTCGTTTGCCGTCGCCGGAGAATAACAGCAGGTGTGGGTGAGTAGAGGGATGGCTATGCCAGCGATGGGAGTACGGTGGGGCGGTGAGGCCTGCGCGGCAGCAGAGCCGGCCGCGGGGAGGAGGGAGCAGGCCTAGACGGGGCTACCCAAAACCACGTCCAACAGTTGCCAAAACTTCGTCCCTCGTTTTCTCTGTGTTTCGCACACTCGACATTGTGTGGGCATTTTGACAGTGCATCATATGAAGATGTGCTATGCATGAATGTTGATCAGCATGATGTTAACTGGCTGCTAGTTGCATTTTCGACCATGAATAAAACTTCTAACATGATGTTAACCCTATTTGAAAGTTGCAGTTTCTTATCTGAAACTGAACTTGCAGTTTCTTATCTGAAACTGAAACTTGCAGTTTCTTCTCTGAGAATCACATTGTCTGCACTTTTATACTCCTATGAAACTACATTTTTTTAAGTGCCAAAAATAGATCTCTAGAATTCATAAAATACTTCATATGCTCAATACTGCAAATCTGAAATTCAAAAGACATTCATATCTGAAAGTACTCTCAAAATACACAACACAAAACACAATTCACAACCTGCAAATACTGACAACCCTAAGCTCCTCCTGAGAATTCACAACCTGCCCGACTATTGGGCGGGGGGGGGGGGGGGGGGGGGGGGGGTGGGGGGCAGCCCCCTCCTATTCCTCGGCGGCAGACAGCCGCCCCGTGAGACGATGTGAACGGCGAGGGAGACGATGGCGGGGAAGTGTCGTCGGGCCAACTGCTTTTCTCCTCTTGCAGTTGGGTTCCGTCGACGAAGACTCCACCAGCTCGCTCTGATAGGACACCCTCACAAACGGCACCCTGTAGATGCTCGATCCTTCAATCTCTGGTGGATACTCCATCTGGGATCGATACTCCCACCACCGCTCCCTCACGATCGGATTCGGTGAATCTGTTTGCTCCATGGCCCAGAGGAGCAGCTCTATGAACTCCGGCGCGACTACCTCCGGGAGTATCGCCGCCTTTTCGCTCTGTTGCAGATATTTGGCCATGGATGTCGCCGTTGCCGCTAGTTGGTCCTTGTTGTCAAACAAGACTGTATCTCCAACATCCTAGCTAGCATCACAGGGTCGCCGTCTGCGATCCTCATGTATCGGTTGTACTCCTCCATCGATCTACTTCTCCACAGCACCTTCACTCGCTGGCGGTGGTTTTTGAATGGAAGAGGAGAGGAGCAGCGCTGGTTTTGGATTAGAACGGGACAGGAGCGACGCTAGTTTTGGACTGGAACAGGAGAGGAGGGGCGGTGGTTTTGAAATGGAAGAGGAGAGGAGCGACGCTGCATTTAGATTGGAACAGGAGAGGAGCAGAGGTGGTTTAAGAGGAGAAGAGCGGAAGAGTGGCGCTGGTCTTGGAAGTATTTTTTTGTTGTTTTGCGTATTTTGGGTCAAAGTTTGACCACGTACTGTAAATTGATTTTGATTTTGATCCAGTCACAGCGCGCCGGCCGTCTCGTCCAATCCTAAATCGCTGCCGCACGCTCCTCTCCCTCTTCTCCATTGCAAAACCACCTCCTCTCCTCTCCATCATCTCCATTCCAAAACCATCGTCTCGCCTCTCCCTCTTCTGATCTTCTCCATTGCAAAACCACCTCCTCTCCTCTCCATCATCTCCATTCCAAAACCACCGTCTGGCCTCTCCCTCTTCTCTATTGCAAGACCACCGTCTCTCCTCCCATCTTCCAAAGCTAGCACCGGACCACTCAGAAGGACATCTATGGAGAGGATACAGCAGCGAATCGGGCAGATCGCCGGCGGCGACCAGGCAAAGTTAGCCAGGTTGAAGGAGATCCTTATTTGGTTTGACAATGAGTGGGAGATTTCGAGGACGGTGCGGGCCATGTGGCAATGTATGCGAAAGAGCGAGACGGCGGCGATGAGGGCGGCGATGTACATGTACTCCTCGGCGGCAGTCACGCCACAGTCCTCCGAGTCCATCGAGTATCTCCTCTGGGCGATGGAGCAGAGAGATTCACCCGAGGCGACAGTCAGGCGGAGGTGGTGGGCGTACAGGTCGAAGGTCGAGCACCCAGAGGATAACGAATCGATCGAGTATGGTGCGCCGTTCGTGAGGGTGCAGAGCCAGCCGGAGCCACAGGAGTATTCGTTCTCCCACCGTAAGAGGAGGCCGGATGGCGTGACGTCGCTTCCCCGCCGTTCTCCACGGTTCCCTCGACGCTCGCCTCGTTTCAACGGTGGCGGTAGGGTTTAAGGTAAGCTTCACACTAACCTAATCTTCCACCTGCTCATGCTTACAATCAGTGTGACAGCTAATGAAAATCATGCTTACAATCAGTCTCCGAGTACTACGCCAATCACCCTAAAATAGCTCTGGACCTTTGGGTCAAAGTTGTGACATAGTGTACAAATAAAGAAAAATAGATTGGTGCTTCTTTCAGAAAAGAGTACTCCCTAGAAAACTGCCAATATAAGCTACTAGTATTTGGTTAGATGATTTGCTGCCGAGAAAGATCCGTCCACAGAGAGCACCACACATCCCACTGGTGGTGGTGGATGCCAATGCGTGCATGCAGCATGGTTGGTGTCGGTAATTTTTACTTGGCACACCTCGCACTCTGCATATATGCCGGTTCCATACGTACATTTGTGTAGTTCCACCAAAATGCAGCTGAATAACCCTGTTTGCACAGATAATGAAAAAGCGTGATTACATTATAGTGGCACTAGTTGATGAAACACACAAAATAAATAGAATAAAATATTGCGATAGTATCATAGTATGCCATGCTGCGAGGGCGAGATGGGCCCTGCGACGCCTCATATGGTATGCCTCATACTGGACATCGTCCCAAGTCTCCCAGATACACCTTCTGCCAGTGATGAACATCAGTGTACAGCGGTAGTACAAGGAGGCGCCTTGAGACATTCAAATCTCTAGTTTTGTACATATCAACTAAAATTAAGCACCCCAGTTTGCAGAAACGCTTAAACATTAACAATGGGACTAGTTGATGAAACATACATTAACAAAGAGAAGCACTTTCTTTATCTACATTGGAAATGAAATGATAGAGATGACACTCGCTCTATTTTAACTGTATTATTACTTCATTTTATCAGTGACACTAGGGTCGAGCAGGTGGCAAACGAGGTGTACTGTGTGTCGCAAGGATGGAGGCCGGGGCTGCTTAGACTGGGATGCTGAAGCTGGCTCTTTCAATCACCAACATGGATGATTCAATTCATGGGACCTTTTGGTGCAGTTCACCTAAAATGAAGCAATGTCCCATGAGCTAGCAGCTTCTTCTTCAATTTTTTTAAGAAAAGGGCTCCAGCCCCAGTTCCATTTCCATCAGAAAACGAAACCCACAGAGCTTCTTCTTCAATAGTTGCAATAAAATTGAGCAACATCAATGTTGGTTGTGAAGCTCCTGGAATGCTCAACTATAATTTGGATATCATTTGTGCAGTTGAACTAAGATCGAGCGTGAAATGTGTATCTCTGTTTGCACAAAAAAGGTGGAAGGGAGGGTGACTAACAAGTGATGAAACATGCATCAAATGAAAAGAAGCATGTTATCTGAATGGCAATCCTACAAGGACAGTAGCAATTTCTAAAGCACTGGCATTGCTAGATATTAGTGTGGGCATTAGGATTAAGTATGACAACTGTTAAATACGACATTACTTTGGGCACAGGAGAGTAGGCGGACCAGGACAGTTGCATTTCTAACGAAAAGAACCAACTTATCTTAATGGGAAATTTTAGCAGGACATGTAAAGAAGTGCCATTGATTCATATTACTGAAGGCATTACATTGAAAAAAAACATTAGTTTAACGTGTCCTTACTTTTAGCAGTGCGACTGCTACATTTTACCAGTGGCATTACATAAGAGTGGCTCGGGCCAACAAACATCAGAACAGGATATCTGGGTTGGTCCCATTTTTGTTCGGTATAGCCACCTTATACTGTGTGAGGCTAGCAAATCTAGTGCTAGGCTTACTCTGTTGACTTGTCCCCCAGTCCCCACTTTCTTTCCTTTTTCAACCAATAGATCGGGTTTATATTGAGTTTGTACTGCGTTTCCCATTATTTCCCTATTAGACCTAGAGACCAGTTGGATAGCCAGTCTCTACTACTTTTCGCCCCCATTATTTCCTCTTTCGACCAAGTTCTAGATTCAGGTAACAAATCCTCCCCCACCCCCACCCCCTTTCTTCCTTGTTTGAACCAAGTAGTACTAGATTCGAGTGCATGAACTAGTTTTACCTCTTAAACGTAAGAAAATTAGGTGGTTTTCGAACAGCCGATCGATCCTATCTACGAGGGGGCCTGAGAAATAGTAAAAGATACAAATGCAGCGACGTCAGGAGCTCGGGAAGTAGAGCAAGGCCGGTTTCGAAGGAAGTTATACCTGATGGTCGCTGGGATGTCGCTAGGTGGGCGGCGGGAGGCCGGATTTGCCCACACTACGGCAGCGAGGAAGAAGGGGTCAAAGGCCCTCCCTCGCCAGCGGTGCTTGGGAGAGAACGGCAAGGCAGGCTGATCGGGATGCGCCCAGCAGTGGGTAAGAGCCGTCTCCGAGGACGACTGCGTGAACATTGCACCTTCTCACCTTCCCCGACGGAGAGGATCCGGCTGGATCTGTGACCAGCGGTGAGCAAAGAGAGAGAGAGTGTGTGTGGCCACTGCTGTCGTGTTTAGATCTGGAGAGGCCGAGACAGTGTGAAGAGAGCAACACTAGCAAGAAAGCGTGGAGGCTCCTACCTATATAGTGGAGTAGTACTAGTTTTCTTTTGTCTACCAAAGCCGGCTTGACCTTGTCAATGACTGTCGAGAAGTCTTCATGCACTGGCCCGGAGGCGCAGTTGTCATCATTTTGATCTGAAGCGCCAGATTATAACATATAACACGAAAAAATGCCACATGACAAGAAATCATAACCTCACTGCCCAAAGGAGACAACATGAATCCCGACGGACAAACTAGACGAGGAACAAAGCTCAAATTAAAGATAAACTCGTAGAAAAGGGGTCCGTCGATAGATGTCCTAATTAACATAGCCGGATTGACCTAGATGGCAGCCGAGTAGTCACTGTTCGTGCATGTGCCCCCAATGACTAGCCCAACTCAGTTGTCGCTGTTTAACCCTCGCAGTGATCCGAAGCACATGACACCTAATTTTGCGAGATGAAAAGAAACCTTTTTTAGATTTCTCACCACAACTACAGCCATTTACAACACAGCCTACACGATATGTAGACGATAGCCAATCCAGGCGTGTCTGCTGGAGTCTGGTAACATGCATGGACGAACTGATCTTCCGTGTCTTGCAGGGATCGTCCAGGCACCAACGTAGTACAACACTTCTCTAGTACTATCGCTCGTCTCCCTCTTCTATTAAGTCACCCGACTTGCGGGGCCGGGGAGCGTGCCTATGGTCGGTTCTCAATTGCCGTCCCACATGTGTGTGCAAATGCAATATGACGCGCGTTCCATTCGAAGAGCAGCGTGCCAGATCGACCGACCGTTTGTGGTGCGCCACGAACTCGACGGGCGTGCTGTATACTCCATACATGTGTACCGCCGTTTTCTAGATGCTTTCCTCCATGGTGCGGGTGCAATCCATGGATACAAAATTAGTATACTGTATACTATTTAAAAGTCGAGAGCGGGGCTTTTCCTGCGCGGTAGGCGGCAGGGCAGTTCCGCCTAGTCGGTTCGACAGAGACGCGAGAAGACGAGGGAGACCCCTACCCTAGGGTGCCCTAGGTAGCTGCCGCACGCATCATTGTTTTCTCTTTTCTCTATGCTCTTGCACCCTAGAGTGAAATGATGGTTGCTTCGTCCGTCCAGCTTAGTGCGGGAAAGGTGGGGCTTTGTGATTTGACCCCTCATCGCTCATTTTCTACTACTGCGGTGCTACAACCGGGGTGCCTCCAATTCCAACCGTTGCTCCGAACTGTAATTTGGTGCATCGCACGTGGAACAAGATGGTGGATGAGCCACATGTAAGGGGTACTGTTAAGTGTGTCGCCATTTCGTGTGCGGACTGACCCTGCTTGAGTTGCTACGCCAACACGACAAGAGCAGCCTACCACTTGGTTTTGCTCTGGTGAATCCCGACTATATTGATCTAAAAGGATACATGCTGAACTACCCTCTCCGTCTCGGTTTTTTTATTTTTAGGCATCTCGGTTTATAGGGCCTGCACGTAGTTCTAGGTCATCCATTTGACTAACTAAATACGTCACGACCGGTTTTCCAATAAAAATATTTATTGAGAAACCGATCCCTTTTACGGACCAGTAGAGAAGAATCCTTCTCACTGGTAGACAATTTCTTGATCACAGAAGAAAAACCAGGAGTACTAAATATAATACAAGGTTGAGCGGAGACTGCTCAACAATTTATTGCAAGCACGTCGATATTACACATAAAGGCGGATAGGGTGGCTTAACTACTGACTCACAATAAAAGCGGTGGTGGATATGTCACAGTGAAGTGGGTGACATGACTCCTGCATCTAACAGCTCTTCGAACGTCGGAGTGAGGCTCGAGGATTCTTATTGAGGGTGGCGGAAGCGTATATAATACAAGTGACCAATATCCAGGATCGCACGGGACTGACTGGGACTCCTCTACGCGTCGGACTCACTATCAAACTCTTCATCCATGAGATCGCCTTCGTCAACATCTGGCCAAATCAACAAGCCAGGTGAGTACTATGAAAGTACTCGTAAGACAGTTCGGACATAAGATATAACAAATGTAAACATGATGCATATGAACAGATTAATAGAGCGCACTCAGACAATGAGATAGCAATGAATGGTAAATAAAAGGGAAGTCGGGCGGTAGTCCTCCCGAAATCCCAATGTAGTCCTGAAGGCCAATCGAGTGTCTGAATGACTCCTCGAAAGGATACAAATGAAATAACAATGCCGCCGTCGGGCGTCAAGGCGACACCACATAAAGGGCTTATAATGGAATATAAATGACAGTGCGTGCCACAGTCGGACGTCTGAGCGACATCACGTAATGGGCTTATATCAAAAGTAAATAACGGGCGTGCCATAGTCGGACGTCTGAGCGACATCACATAAAGGGCTTATATTGAAAGTAAATGACAAGAGTGCCACAGTCGGACGTCTGAGCGACATCACATAAAGGGCTTATATTGAAAGTAAATGACAAGAGTGCCACAGTCAGACGTCTGAGCGACATCACATAAAGGGCTTATATTTCATAACTTAATATTTCAGTAGCTCATGAATTTAAATCATTTCAAGGGATATTCAGGTACGAAATAATAAACCGGTTAGTCCATCCACAGGAATAACATTCAACAGAGTTTACCACTCAAGCTTGTTTACCGGGGATTTCCCCGGAAACTGACACGGGGACCGACATGAATGTGGATATGTTGGCCACGGTCCTTGACCATGGACACGATGACTCGGAAGGATTTGACTCTACAGAGTTTGTACTATTTAACCACAGCCAACGGATTTCAGTAGTCACAAGGGACTAGTTCCGTTTACGGTGTTTTAGGAGAAACACATCTAACCAGTACACACCCATTCAACATTCCGATGCCAGGAATCACCCTCGGCAACGTTCAAGAAAAACTTTGAGACGGGGAGGCTACAACCTCGCGTAGGATGGGATCAAATTTATACCGCGCGCTCTAAGGGGTGCCCCCCTCTCGGTCCCAACCGGAAACACCCATGCCCCCTGAACGGATGACTGGCTTTAATCCAGGGCCATGGAACCCTCATCCCGGCCCCTCTATTTGGTGTGTACAAGGAAAGAGGTTAGCAACTTACTAAACCGTACTCTTTGCAGAAAACATGTGGCAGCACGAAAGGGGAAGAACGGTAACGTGGCTCAGTCCACGTTAACGTCGGAGTTTACCGGATGACGGAAGACTGGAATGCTACAACAATACCATCTTACTACCTTTCATGTCACCACATGATCAGGTCATGTCTCATCAAAGATCACAGTAACTTCGAAACACACGGCTAGTTGCCTTGCATGCAACGTAATACTCACCGATGCTCACATGCCATGCACAAACCATTCAAGCAAACATGCAAAACACCTATCATATCAAAGGTTCAAACATGCTTGCCTGGTTCGGAGAAGTCGGAGTCTAGCTCGGCGAAGTTCGCGGCTCCGTCACCTCCTCCGGAACCTACGGTATAACAAAACCGTATACTAACGTGAAAATCGTTGCGTGCATAAAAATTGTTCCAAAAAATTTCCAAATAAATACTATAAAAAACTAGACAAAAATATAAGACTGACAGAAAAAGACTCAATCAAAAAGCATCTTTTATTTAAAAGATATAAGGGTTTTAGTCCAAGGACTAATCTGTGATGAAACAGAAAAGATCCAGGGACTTGTTTGAGAAAACAGAAAACGGTTCGGTATGAAATACGCCAGCCCAGAGAGAAAACACGTTTTTCCCAAAGGCGCTTTCAGAAAACGGTTCGAAGGGGAAAATAAGAGAGGCTGACGGGGGGGGTCCCACCCGTCAGGTTCAAAACTCCCAACGGAGCTCGCCGGCGCCCGAAGGCTGCGGTGGTCGCCGGCGTTGAACCACGTCGAGGCAGAGTGATCGGAGGGTACCTACAGGTTCAGGGTGTTCTTCCGCGTCGGTGGGTGGTGGACTTGGCCGTCGGAGAGCACCACGTCGACGGCGACACTATCTCCGGCGGACGGTGGCAAGAGCTGAGGGGTAGGGGTGCACGCACGGGAGTGAATCGCGCTGGATCCGGAAGCGGGTCGAGGCGGCCGGAGTTGGGGAAGAAGACTCCCTCAGGGCTCTCCCAGTGGCTTGGCGTGGTACTGGTGGTGTGTAGAGGTGGTGCGGGTTCGAGTTCGAGCTCGGGGCCTCCTTTTATAGGCGATCCGAGGGGGTGGCCGTGAACGGGATAGCTCCGGCGAGCAATTACGGCGAGGCAGAGGTTGGGCAGGGGGTTTAGGTGCCTAGGCACCATCAGGGAGGATCACTGGCGCCGTTTCTCTGCTCAAACCTCGGTCGGGCTTGCGTAATGCACTGGCCCTCGACGGAACGGCCGTACGGGCACGGCGGCGGCAGGGAGCGCGCTCTGCGCCTACCAGTTCACGACGACGGACCTGCGGCGTGCACGGGTGAGTGGATGGCCACGCGGTGGCCTCTGGTGGCTTGGGCGGCGCTGGACGGCGCCGTCCAACGCCGCGCCTCTCTGGCAGCCGCAAAGGGCGCTGCTGCCGTCGCTCACGGGGTGGCGCATCTCCTCCTGCTCGTCGCTGACGCCCGCAAGCTTCCAGGCGATCGTGCGGCGCAGGGATAAGAAGGAGGCACAGGGCGCATGGCGCCACCGTGGCTACTGGCGAGATCGAGAAGGGGTTCTGAAGAAAACGACATCGGCCACTGAAACTGTATCTCTGAACTTCTGAACTTTGACAGTAACAGTGCCCTTCAGGTCGAAATGATTTGGCATGAAGAAAGAAAATTCTGGAGCTGGGACTAGGTGAGGTGACCTCTCAATGCATCCAGAGGCTGCCTGAATTTTCTCAGATTTTTAGGAGGAGAAAACAAATGGATTTCATCAAATTTGGCAAATATGGTCCAAACTTGCAGCAAGCACAATTTGAAAATTTTGAACTGGAGACCAGTGGATCATCATGGATCTTGGTTGAGGGCTCTAAGGACTAGCCAGGGAAAATGGTTTGGAGGCAAAACTCAAAGGAGAAAAGGTAGTTCCTTTGTAAATCTCCAAGAGCCAAAGTAGAAGGCAGAAAATATTTTTGATAAGAAATAAATGGAAGGAAAATCATGGGGAAGTTCAACTTGCTGGATTTGAAGTATATCTTGATACAAAGATGGGAGATGGCTTTTGGGAGGGGATTCCCACTCATGTCATGGCAAGAGGAGTTTTTGCAAGGTAAAAGGATCACTCCAAATGCCATAGGCTATTTTAAAAAGATTTTCAAAAACTTTCCCCAAATGAAAAACATTTGTGATTAGTCCACATAAGATGGAAAAACCTCCAAGACCAAAAATCAAGTCTTGGTTGAATCCAAACAAAATACTTGTCATAAAAGAAAATCTTTGAGAGGGAGAGTTCTTTAGAAGAAAAATTTTAATACCCTCCTTCAAATCAAATAAAGATTTTGATAAAACCAAAATAAAATTTTTGGGTGTCACAAAATATGAGTTACTATGTCACAAAAAGTATATCATTGGATTCTTAAGCGGATGTAGTTGTATTTAAAAGTCGAGGGCAGGGCTTCTCCTGCGCGGTAGGCGGGGCAGTTCCGCCTAGTCGGTTCGACAGAGACGCGAGAAGACGAGGGAGTAGGCTGCTGCAAACGTAGGGCTGTGTGATTTGACAGCGAGTTACTGCTGGACAAGTGGGGCCCCGTGATTTGACTTGCCATTATCATTTTAACTACGGCGCTACGACCGGCGTGAGTCTCCCGATTCCTGACCACCTCCGTACAGGTGCCTCTCCCAATGCTCCACCATGTAGTAGAGGCTGGCTCTTGCATGAGAGCCCACTTCTCCACTTTTTCCTTGCCTCTCTTTCCTCCACATATGCAAAAATGCCATGTAAAGCGCACTATTGTACTTACTTTTACTTGCTCCTACAGGTGCTTAAGCTTGCCACATAGGCATAAAGTCTGATGTGGCAAGTTAATCAAGAAGAGAGAGACTAGTTTGGTGACCCAAGGAAGAAAGGGTGCTAAGCGTGTGTACCTAGGTGAAAACACAATTTTGAGTCTATAGCTAATTAAATGAAGCAAACTTAGCAACACCATTTCATTGGAAGAGGTCACTCCTTGGCAAATGCAATAAATACTAGTACTCCCTGTGTCCCATAATATAAGAACGTTTTTGGCACTACACTAGTGTCAAAAACGTTCTTATATTATGGGACGGAGGGAGTACGAAGAAAGAGATAGAGAGGAGTAAAAAAATTACACTTATAGCCAACCTTATAGCCAACCTTGTTGTAGTATGAGTGACTAAGTGATGACTATGTATGACATGCCAACATCAGATAGCCTAACGCACCGTGTTAAATCTCCAAGGGCGCGACCATGCGAGCGACGCGACGGTCGTGGTAGGCGCGACCATGATACGGGATGCTGGCAGCCCTTGGATCTGAGATCAAATGGTCGCATGCTAAGTTGCTGGAAATTTGCAGAATAACCCTCCAGGATAGGATATTCACCCATAGGTCTAGAATCACGCCATGCAACCGTTCAATCTCAGATCCAAGGGCTCTCGGAAGCCCGTATCATGGGAGAATGGAAAGCCACTACCCTGCCGTTCGCACGCTGGCAGTTCGCTCCTACTCGTCCCCGCACGTCCTTCAATACTACGGTGGTTCGCTCCTAGTCGTCCCGTCCATTCACATTACGGCAGTTCCACTAATCCTAACCCTCCTCCCAAATCCATGGCGTCCCAAATCTCCACGATCGGCGGTGAGTACAAGGTTAGAACCATCACCGGCGATGAGTTCGACGTCATCTACACCCGTTCTTTCGCGACGGTGAAAGGATGCCTTTCTCGCTTCAGACGCATGTTCGAAGACTCAGATGATGAGTGGGTCGCTGGGCTAGACGTTGAGTACACCACAGTCCTGGGACGAGAGAAGGATCTAAAGGACGAAGAGAGGAAGAAGCCCGCCGTGATCCAGGTTTGCGTGCATGACTTATGCTTGGTCTACCACATATGCCATGCCGACGTTGAGTGCCAGGATTTTAAGGACTTCCTCGAGAGAAACCTAGTCAAATTCATTACTGTAGACTTTGGTAATGACAAAGAAGTCCTGCGTCGGATAGGCCTCGTTGTAGGCAACACCTTCGACCTCCAGAAGAATCGGCTAGTGTCCTCTCGTCAGCCTTCAATGCTGACCCTGGCAGGAGCCATGGTTCATCCTTCGTACGGTAAACTGGAGAAACCTCCATACACGTTTCATCGTCATGCATGGCAGAGGAATGTACTAGATATAGACCACATCCACTACGCTGCAATGGATGGCTACCTTTGCTTCAATATCTACAAGGGTTGGATGAAGAGCAACAGCCAAGTGTGCGGTTTAAGCAAAGAAGTATCGGCCAAGAGGAAGAGGGACAAGGACAAAGTCGAGGACGTGGACGAGGACTTCGAGTAAGGTGGCAGTGTCGTTTCTCATGGTGGTTCTAATGCAGTGTCTACCGGAATAGTTAGAAAGTTTAATTTCAGGTGTGCTTAATTTAATTTGAGGGGTGTGTTGTGCTGAGCCCCCAGCAGAACTATGTTATGTTTCTTCTCGTTAGTTTAACTCTTCAGTACGTACATACTAGTATTTCTTACATTTCATCTTTTAGTTGATATAGTACTACCACTCGTTTCTTCACATTATATACATACAATATATATGGCCAACATCATATAGCCAGCAGTTTAGTTGTCAAAGAATTTCAGGGTGCTTAGTTTTGTCAAAGAATTCCTGGATGCTTAGAGGGTGCTTGGATCCAAGGGACTTATTTTAGTCTGACTAAAAATAGTCTCTTTAAGAGGCTAAAGTTCCAAGCACCCCTGACTAAAGAGGGGCTAAAACTAGTCTTGAGACTAAATTTTTTTAGTCAGGGGTAACCCTACTAAAATGTGGATTAGTCCTCTCTCTACTCATTTAACTCCTCTCCTTTAACACAGGCGAGTTCTGGATTGGAGGGTTTGGAGGATAATAAATGCTCATTAACTTGATTTTAGCCTTTTTAGTATTTGGATCCAAGCATGGGTGAGGCTAGCATGTTTTAGTCCCACTACTTTTAGTCATGGGACTAAAACATATCCAAGCACCCTCTTAGTTTTATTTGAGGGGTGGGTTGTGCTGGACACCATTATTGTGACTAGCCTTTTTAATAGTACCATATGCATAATTTGGCGACGAGCGCTCTCTATATGTACCACCTTTTTTTTTAATTTCAAGTTTTGCTCCATGGCACAATCCATCGATACTACTGCTGTACAAAAGTATACAGTTTTTAAAAGGCTAGAGGGCGGGGCAGTCTAGCTTGGTCGGTTTCACGAGAGGCGAGGGCCTTTGTGATTTGATGGCTCATTACTGCTGGAAGGCAGGGCCTTGTGATTTGACTGCTCATATAAATGCGCCGACGACCTGATCGAGGAGGAGCAAAGAACCGTGCGGTATACTCAAGTTTTCCACTGGAGTAGTACTGCGATGGAGGAGCACGAAACACGGCAGCCCAGTGCCATATGGCGATAAAAATGATCTTATTTGCTAGTCATCTCATTGTTCGCATTGTTCTATTCATTCCCTAAAAAAAACATTGTTCTATTCATGCCTCGCAGAGAACGTGACACGTGCGGCGAAACACCCGAAGCAAAAGATGAAACACAGGAGCAAAAGAAGAAGGAAGATTATCACCCCAAATGATCTAATTCGCCGCGGAGTCGTAACTGCTTCTTCATCGCCTCCACGACCTCCATCTCCTTGCGCGTCTCCTCCGCCATCTTCTTCATTCTGTCCATGACGCGGGATTTCTCGACGTGAGCCTTCATCATCTGTTCCACGGCCGCATTACGTACCTTGACAGCAGCCGGGTGCTCGATGCGGAGCTTCGCCAACTCCTCCTTCTGTTCCATGACGAGGGCCTGCGGCATCTTCATCGAGGAACTACTATTCTCATGCAGCTTCTTCCAGCCGGCGATATTCTCCTTCAACAGGTTGATCTCGTGGCAGAGCTTCGCCTTGTCCTCCTGAAGTCGCAGGATTTCGTCGGTCGCCTTCTTCTCCGAGGCAATGCTCTTCTTCAGCAGCATCACCAAGCCTGCGGTCAACTCCCCCTACTGATTGAGCTCAGCGGGCATGTCGTCGAGGCTCTCCTTTAGTAACTCCATCAAGCCTTGGATGAACTCCTTCTGCTTATTGAGCTGATCGGGCAAGCCATCGAGGAATAACGACTCCAGCTCCGCCGGCTCGGCATGTTCGCCTCCGCGGCTAGGGCGCTCCTGGGAGCCATCGCCTGCCCGTGAGAGATCTTTCGAGGTCTCTACGTGGCGGCGAGCCCTCTTTTTTTTCGCAGCCTTAGTTGCCGCTCCCTTGTTACGAGTAGTTCTCGACCTAGAGCTCTGCTCACCGGCCATGGCAACGACGGATGAAGAAGAAGCACTTATGAGGAGGAAAGGTAGAGTAATTTTCGGTTAGGTAGTTCCCCTTTTTATAACCTAAGTACTAGCACTAGTACTAATACCTGCATAGTGGGAACACGTTAAGGTTTGGTACGTACTAGTAGGTGTGAGCAGGCTTTCTAATGTGATGGGAACAAGGTAAAGATTAATTGATGGTTTTGGTTTTGAGGCCCGAAATGGCTCCCGATGAGTTTAGCGGAACATAAATTTCAAGTACTACACTGCTCAAATGCGTAAATATTATGTTACTGTCAAAAATTGGCACAAAATACGAAGGAGACCAATGGAAGTACTACTAGCAACCCACGATTTAACTACTCGCATGCGCGCAGTGGAGTAATAATGTCTTTCTTCCGCCCTGACGTCCACTCAATTTGCATGCGTTGTATTAATTGACCATCAATGAAGTGAACGACTTTACACGCATCAAATTATCACATGGGGTGGATCTTGGTACAAAATTGCGTCCGCCCGTGTACCCGCGTGTGCGTGCGAGGGAATGAGTGCGTGCGTGGCGTGCGTGCACATCTTCGCTTCGTGCATGTACCGCCAGTATGGCTCAGGGAGGACGAGTACATTCTTCTGGAACCAGCAGCACGTCACTGTGATCAATCCACGCAAGGAGGTCGCGACAACGCCTCCACATGTGCCACATGGCTTCATGAACTGTAAGAGAGACACTATTTAGCGTGCCATTGGTATTCTAATTTACGTGGTTTGCACATACTCGAAGTACTAGTAAGGTACACGTGCATTGCACGCATCAGATTTTGCAACCAAATTATGAATAAATACCACACTATAGCATGTAAGCTCTGAGTCATATATGCCTAATGTAGCCCTTCGTTTAATTCTCATAGTTCATCTCATTCAAAATCAATTAGTTTTTATAAAAAAGCTAAGAACGCGGGAATAGGAAAAACATGGGATTATAGTGGAATGTCGTCTTGAATCCTACAGGATTGTACGAGTGTTTGATTGTGCATAGAAAAAACGCAGAATTCTTTCAAAGAGGTTTTAGTGGATGGGATGTTTCCTATGAAATCTAGTGCAAATGAATCATATGGAAAAATTCCTATGGTTTACAATCCTACGAATCAAACAACCAAGATAGGAAAAATTCCTAATGATTAGAATCATCCAAAATTCCTTTGAGAATCCTTTGAATCAAAGAAGCCCTTAATCTATTTTATGATTCATGGAATTGTGCATTGTAAAGCATAAAGTAAAAACAAATAATGGCAATTCAACTAGAAAAAAAGTTTGGGCAGTGATGATACGGAAGATTCTAGAACAAAAGAGAACCACTGTTGTTTTGAGGTTTGTGCATTATCCTTAAGTTCAACCATGGAGTCTGCTAGATTGTACATGTGGCAAAATCCGGTGGGGGGCTAGAAGATGGTGCGAGGGGCCGAGTGGAGGGAGACTATGAAGGAATGCACAAGTGCGAGATCGATATTTAGAAAGAGGGGCGGACACACGCACTGTTGCGCGCAGTGGCGGAGCCATGAAAAATAAATGAGCTAGGGGGCCAAGCATTGCTAATCCTTTACGAGGAGGGTCAATTCATGAACTTAAACCATTTTGAGCAGCAATTGTCTAATGATCACATTCATATTAGCCTAGATATATAGAGATGTTAGGGGGGAGGGGGCAGGGCCCTTACTGCCCCCTGTCTTCGCCATTGTGCACGCGTCTGAGAGATGAAGCGGAAGGCATGGATGATGAGAGGGGGACGTTGGATATATAATTAATGTGGGTGTATTAGCTATATATGTTAATCCTATATAGAGAGGTATAGATTGATCGATGTGGATGTGGGAAAGAGGGTGAGACCTCACTGTATATATCGATTGATCGGTTTGTGTGGAAAACTATGAAAGACCTAGCTATAGACACACATACATAGAGGAACATCGATCGTTGCGCATGCACGCGTGAGAGATAAAGAATGCCCGATATGATGGAGAGGGGGATGTGTGTGGGTGTGTGCCTTCATGGTAGACCGACCTGAAGAAAAAGATTGTATGCGTGCGATGGATAATGCCGACTGGTAGTGTGTGTGCATGCATGCATGAGAGAAAGTTAGTGGTACAATTATAAAGAGAAGACTACTGTGTGGGTGTAAAAGAATAGGTGAGGTCATAATCAATGTAAAGTTGAATTCAAATATTTGAATAAGAGATCCTGATGTTTGAAACCCATGCATGCATGAATATAACGGAGATCTACGCGGTGTGGTTTGGAAACGAGCATGTTGTAATGTATACACATTGAACAAGGTCAGACTGATTTGAATTTGAGATACCGATGGCAGACATCATTTGGCCACGTCGCATCCGTGCATGGACACACTATTCTAATTGGAGATGATGGTCGGCTTTCGCATCACATATCTATATCTATACCCCTATATATATTATATTTTATATTTTTTTATATTGTGTGCGGGTAACTTTAACTTTGAAAGATGGTCGTTGGATGAGGCGAATCCGATGGTCCAAAGATGGCAAATTTGAGCACTACTGGCCGTTGGATATCATCTAGACTCCACCAGATTTCGCCACATGTATAATCTAGAATACTCCATGGTTGAACTTAAGCATAATGCACAAACCTCAAAACACAAACACTCCTTATTTGTTCTAGAATCTTCCGTATCAGAATTGCCCAAATGTTTTTCTACATGATTTGCCGACGCACAATTTCATGAATCTTAAAATAGATTAGCTTTCTTATAAAAACTAGATGATTTTGAATGAAATAAACTATAAGAATTAAACGAACATCTACATCATGCATATATGACTCAAAGCTTGCATGCTATAATGTGGTATTTATTCATAATTTGGTTGCCAAATCTCATGCGTGCAATGCACGTGTACCTTACTCTAGTCTAAATGGTGTTTGTGTGTGTGTTGTGCGTGTTGAGGTGCAAATTGTCTTTTTTTGGGTACACGTTAAGCTTGTTCTTCCGAAATTTCAAGCCGCGCCTTGTTATGCCGAAAATTCAAGCTAGCATCTCTGTCTATCATGCTGCGAAACTCCCGCCTCTTCAACCCGCGCCTTGTTAGCCCGAAATATTTAAGATATATCTTTGTCTCGTTGTGCTCCGACAACTCCCTCCATCTCAACCCGCGCCTTGCGATTCCGAAATTACAACGCGCGCGAAAACTCCCACCTCCTGTGAAATCCCGACACGTGAAATGCCCGTGGTACCCCTGAACCGAAAGAACCGCCTCAAATCGGTGGGGGTACTTTCGTAACTTACCCCACATTTCGGACAAGCGCGTCTCTAAGCCATGGTTCCCCACTGCCATCCCATCCGCCCACCCATTCGTACACCGAGGCCGTGAAAACCCGCGACGAAACCCCACACCCTGCTCCGTCCGCCACCCAGCCGGAGCCTCTTCCCCGACGACGTCGTCCACAGCAACACCTCGACGTCCCTCATCCACCGTACCGGATGAGAATCCGTCGTCGATCTCATCGTCCCGCCGGTTCAGCCACCCCGTCCTCCACCTCCAAGGAGCTGCCCCGAGGTTCCCCTCATCTTTCGCGCCATCTCCATTCCCACACCGCCGTCTTCACCTGCACCACCGGAAGAGCATCATCATCACTGTTTCCTCGGATGAAGCTGCGGCCTAATCGGCGCCACCAAAGAGGTTGTACACTAATCGCCGCATTTTCTTCTTGATTTGATCTCACGATGCTGCCGGCGCTCGGTCACGAGACGACACGGCGTGGCTCCATCCACGGCGGCATCGCCGGCCAATTCCTCCACGGCGTCGCTCCCTCGGCGGCGACGTCCACATTAGTAGGAGCTGTTGCTGCTTTAGCTCTCGCTCACGCTGCTGCTCTGCTCTTGCTCTCGGTCCCCTGTCTGGTCTGCTCTTGCTATTGCTCTTGCTCACGTTGTTGCTCTCGCTCTTGCTCTTGCTTGCGATGCTGCTCCGATTTAGCTACACTTCAGTCGGCTCAATCGACTTTTGGGTCAGTCGATTTTCAGGGGGTGGGGGGGGCTCGCCGGGGTGAAGGAAGAACCAGCCGCAGCGGGGAGGGGGGCTCACCGGAAAGGTACCCCACTATCTATCTTAGGGTTCAGGATGTGGGCGGTGGTCGCTGGCGGTGGCGGGGCGTTGGCGGGGCGATGGCGTGGGGATCGCCGGAGAAAAAGCTCGGCACGGGGGGGGGCCTAGAGGGATGGCCGGGGCGGCGGCGGACCGGCGGTGGGGAGTGTTTTCGGGGCGGGCGGGGCAGCGCACCGCCGGCCGCGGGCGGCGGGGGGCTGCTGTTTGGCTGGTGGTGGCTGGCGGCTCAGGGGGTGGAGGTTGAAGATGAACCGCAGGCCCTTGATTTCGTATCCAATGGCTGCAAAATCGACTGACCAGGGATGAAAAAGTCAGTCGACCGACGTGTAGCCTCACCTTGATAGTGCGTTCAGTTTCGACAGCAAAATTCAGTTTCGACAACAAAATTCAGTTTCGACAGTTAAGTTCAGTTTCGACAGTTAAATTCAGTTTCGACAGTTAAGTTCAGAGATGAGCGGCCGATGTATTTTACATCTAGCACTTTGTGGTTATGTATTTACGTCATGTATTGGAGATGCTATTAGAATTCCACTTAGGTTAACGTCGTTCGTTGTCTCTCTTGTCCTGCTTCAGCCTCGGCGTCGTACAACTCACCTGAGCTTCTCCAACGTCAAAACCCTCCATCACAGCGGAGCAGTACCTCAGGCTCCATCTCCAGACGCCTAAGATCTTCTTCCCCTCCTCCGACAGCAAAGTCAGCCGGAGCATCCTCACCGACCAACCCAATCACGCTGAGATCGACATGGCTTCACCAAAGAGGTTGTACACTTGTTGCATCTCTTTTTTACTCTACATGTTATATATATTGTCCACTGAGCACTCGTAGTAACGGGAAATACGATTATTTTATCCTACTATATGACAAGCAGTGAGGTACCAGGCAACTTAGCTATCCGTGATGGACTCTCTTGAACACCATCATTATTTATCTCTGCGTGTTTGAGCAGTGCATTTGTCGATGGGCCTGGGAGTTGAGCTAGTACGGCAGTGGTCTGGGTCCAAAGTAATAGAAGTAGCACAAAAACATTTTTTAGTGTAGGATTTTCCTTGCTCAAGCCTGCCTACTAGAATCGCCAGTGCTTGAAAGGAAAAGTGAATGAAAAACTTCGGAATTGGAAAGTTTCCTATGGTACTACTTTTCATGAATTTGGTTCAAAGGAATGGAGCAAAGGAAAACTGTAGGATTTGTTCCTTTAGTGTCTCCTTGAAAGAAAAATCGTAGGAATCTAATTTCCACTTCTCCTCCTTTTCATATTCCTATTCATCAAGCACAAGACTAAGAGATAGTAGCATAATAGCATTATAATCGTACATTTTCTTGTGGTTTGACTTAATCTCACCATGCTTTTTTGCATCCTGTGATCTTCCAATTGTTGTGAATCAAACACCCAGATTGGCAGAAATCCTGTGTTTTTAAATTCTCTGTTTTGCACGTGCATTCCTATCCTATTCCTGTCTATTTCCTATCCTCTCATTGTTAGAATCCTCAAATTCAAACAAGCCCTTACTCAATTACTTTTGTTACAGATATGTGTCAAATAAAACCTTGTGTGGTTTGTACTGCTCCTACGGCGATGTGTTCCACCCCAGCTCAGCTGCTCCAACGACGAAAGGGTTCACCACAACAGGGATCCGCTCTCCAGACTGTCTTTCGCCGCCTCAGATCTTCTTCCCCGCCGCCGGCAGCCACGGCAACTGCATTACCATCATCAACTAAGCAGATGACCTTGAGGACTACACGCGTCCGCAAGAGAGGTCGCACTCTTCCGTGTCTTCTTACGTTATGCGTCGCTTAATATGATGACATGCTACATTATCGTCGTGTTCACCTATTAGACCCCGAGTCAGGTCCAAACTAATGCTGAAACTTGAGTTTTTAAATGGTTGTGGGGTACATATTGGGGCAGCAAGCAGTACTATCTGTCTACTATCTGGTTAATCTCCGGTGTCTACTATGAGTTTCATGTTGGGTGCAAACAAACATTAAAGGAGCCATTATCTGTATTTTTAACTAAAGCTATTATCTGCCTGCTATCATTGGTTTTGGGTCTATCCACAGTTTGCTACCATCACTCTGGATTTGTGCATGCACTCCTTACATAATCTCACTATGTTTTATTCCTATGCATGCCAGTTATTGTACACAATGGAACTGATCATGTAGAGCAAAAGAGACGAGCCTTGCGTGGCAATAAAATTTCATGCAGACGTCGTTCCATGGTGGGCTCAAAGGCAGCCCCCCTCCACCCATTTCGGATCGTAATCAAGAGGAAGATAACTATTCTGAGGGGGATTCAGAAGGATAAGACCACTCCTATTTACCCCATGAGGTCTTCGCTCTAACTTGGCATGCTGATGTTGGTAATATCATCCATATGGTGCCTTGCATTGCTTACTGTATACATTAAAGATGTCATCTGCTTAGTTTAGGCATGCTTTGTGTCAATGCCATCTGTTTAGTTTCTTTATCGTATATGTGAATCATGCAATGCCATCTTGTCTAGCCAGGCATCATATATGTGAATTTTGCAATGCCACCCTGGTTAGCCAGTCATCTTATATGTGAATTATATCATGCCATCATTTTTTTATTACGTGTTAAATTTGTCAATAATTTTAGTACATTCAATTACTCTTCCTGTGCATCAGCCATTCGGCGCGGTCATGGAAAAATCTGGAGTGGAAACAAGGTCTTCAGAGCAGACAATTCTATCTGACGAAGCGCATGTCTTGCTGGTTACCGATAGCTCCTCAGAGGAGGATTCAGAGACAGATGACCAGTCATATTTGCCCCCTGAGGTGCATGCCCTAACTTGGCAGGGTTGTGTTGCTCATATCGTGCGTATGGTATCTTGCATTGCTATGTCATTTGCTTAGTTTAGACATGCTTTGTGTGAATGCCACCTGTTTAGTGTCTAATTACCATATATGTGAATTATGAAATGCCATCTTGTTCCAAGACATTATATATGTGAATTATGCAATGTTATCTTGTTGCAAGGCATTATGTATGTGAATTATGCAATGCCATGCTGTTTAGGCAAGCGTCATATATGTGAATTATATCATGTCGTCCTTTTTTTGTATTTCTCATTGCTTTTGTCGACAATGTTTGTATATTCAACTGCTCTTCCCGTGCATCAGCCATTTGAATTGGTGATGGAGAAGTCTGGAGTGAAAACAAGGTCTTCAGAGCAGACAAGGCTACCTGCTGAAGCAGATATCTTGTTGGTTACAGATAGCTCTTCAGAGGAGGATTCAGAGGCAGATGACCAGTCCTATTATCCCCCTGAGGTGTATGCTCAAACTTGGCATGGTTATATTACTCATATAATGCATATGTTGTATTGCAATGCTTAGTTTTTACATCATATACACAATATTGAATGCCATCTCCTTAGTTGACACATCATATATGCGATTGCCCTCTGCCCACTTCCTTACTATATAAATCATATATTTGAATTATGTCATGCCATGATGTTTACATAGACATCATGTATCTGAATTATGGCATGCCAACCCATTTTCTAAAGACATAATATAGTTATATCATCTCATCCTGTTTACATAGTCATCATATTTTAAATTATGTCATTCTATCCGTGAATTATATCATGCCATCATGTTTCCATCGATGGCATGTTTGTGATTTATGGCATGCCAACCACTTTAATAGACACATCGTATAGTTATATCATGTCATCCTGTTTACATAGTCATCATATTTTGAAGTATGTCATTCTATCCTGTTTAGTTAGCCATCATACATGTGAAATTGTGTCATGCTATCCTGTTTAATTAGCCATCATATATGTGAAATTATGTCCTGCTATTCTTTTTGCTTAGACAACATAAATGTGAATTATTTCATGCCCTGTTTTCTTCCCTACTATCCATTGCACCTGTCTATCTTACAATGTCTGTACATTCAATTACTTTTCTTGTTTATCAGCCATTTCAATTGGAGGGAGTGATGGCAGTATCTGTGGGAGTAAAAACACGGTCTTCAGAAAAGATCGTGCTACCTGTCGATGCAGATAGAACCACGGTTGTACTTGCCCAAGAACCAGCCCCACCACACATAACCCACACTCATGCAGATTGTACCCCTACCCAGTTGGACAGAGAACCAGCTACACCCCTTCTAACCCCAACTCCAGCAGATAGACACCCAGTTCCCGTTGACACAGCACCGTCTCCACCACAGAGCACCCAAACACGAGCAGTTAGTAAGGCAACTGCAGTGCCCAAATCACGAGGACCACCACTCCGAACCCGAAGTCAACGCTTAAAGAAGAAGAAGAAGAATTGTTCTCAGGTCAGGTTCCGTTGCTATGGTTCATACTACTTTGCTCTTGCATCACTGTATTTATGGATACCAACTAATTTCAAATTTGAAGGATGCAATTGAAACTCCAATGGCGCAACAGGTATGTTTTAAACCTGCTTCTTCAACGTGTTTGGCGGTTTGCTGTTGTAACTTGCTCTATGTTGATTTCAGTTTCAATTGAATAAACAGTTATGTTTTCATGCCATGCACATTACAAGTGTTGTTATTGATGTATAGTTTCCCACACTTATATTCTGTCTATGCTGCTTTGTCTTAAATAGATATGATTCGAACTGTATCTATCTTGATTTGGCAACATAAACTAGAATGATATAGACCATACAGTGACCATACTACAGAGATATATGTTTGTTTCATGCTGTTATCCTGTCCACCTTACTACTGAACTGGTTTACCAAAATGAGTTTCATATACTACATTGTAAACCTGAGATGTGTTTGTTTGTTTCTCTTTTAGAACGCGGATAAAATATTGGAGAAGAGTACCCTGTTATGCAATGGTAAAGGAAGTAATGCAGATAAGGTTCAAGATAGTGAGACTTCCCTGTTGGTCTCCAAGAAAGCTGATAAAAACTATATTGAAGACACTGAGACAACCCCGAAGTCCTGTCTTGATGTAGTGTTTGAGTTACTGGCTACCACTGCTGGCACCAGCTCTTCGAACTCGTTGCCTGAATCAGTTCGGCTTCTTGAGTCTCAACTTCAAGTTGAAAGACATCGATCAGATTTTATGCGGCAGGAAGCCGAAGGACTGAGGAAGTCCTTGCAGAATTCAGATGCATACTTTCTGGTGCAACAGCAAGCGCTGGAGGACTTAAGCGCCAAACAAGAGAAAGTTAATAAGCTTGCTAAGCATCTTGCCAGCATTATGGGTACCCGGGATATTGTTTCTTGAGCTCTTCTGAAGTGGTTTTAGTTCTGGACTTGTTTTGTTGCGGCGTTTATATGCTGCTGTGTTCCCTATATTTGCACTGGTGGCGAACTTTGATGCCCAGTGGATGTAATATGTGTAATAGCCGTGATAGCCTAGTGTAAGTTGCTTGCTTATTTATTTCCTTGTTGTCTTGTTTATTTTTTTGCTTGTAGTCAGTGCAGTTCTTTTTCTGCAGTTTGCTAGTGGCTGCAATAACCTATTTTTTAAAACTAGGCCACAATAACCATGGGCTAATGTTTACTGTAGTGACACTGGGCCTCCTACGGGCCGTAGAAAGAGTGGGCCTTCTACGGGCCGTAGAAACAGTGGGCCTTCTACGGGTCGTAGAAACAGTGGGCCTTCTACGGGCCGTAGAAACAATGGGCCTTCTATGGGCCGTATCATCAATGGGCCTTATACGGGCCGTATGATCGATTGGCCAAACATGGGCCAAACAGACTGCATTTTGGCCATAAACGGGCTAGAGTTGAATCGTCCGTTCATGGGCCGACCATAACAGGCCATTGTTAATAGGCCGTATTTGATGACGCTATGAAAATGGCCCAACGTATTAACGGACCACAAACGGGCCGACTGTAACCACGGGCTGAATTTGGCCCACAAGCAGAAAATGACAGTAACGGGCCGTAAGTAAACGAATGCTGGAAAATAGCCCAAGAATAAATGGGCTCTGAGAAGGCCGAAAGATAACATGGGCTGGAAACGGCCCAACGGAATAACGGGCCGTTAATGGGTATAAAGTGGTGCACTGTTCTTTACGGGCGAGTTTCACTACGGGCCGTTAATGGGTGTAAAGTGATACACTGTTCATTACGGGCCAATTTCACCACGGGCCGTTAATAGGCCAAGAGTTACATAGGGCCTCATATGGGCCGAAAGACGTCATGGGCCATACATGGGCCAGAAGTGAAAACGGGCTGGAATCTTATTTGATGGCCCAGATGACGCTACTGGGCCTAATTCGAATAGGGCGTAACGAGCCTTGGGTTAGCGGGCTGTAAATGGGCTATATGCGAACAAGCCGTTAACAGGCTTTTCATGGGCCGGCCCGCCACCTTTTGACCAAGTCAAACGGGCCGGCCTTTTCACAGGAATAGGCCTCTGTTGGGCCATGCCACGTGTCGACGTATCATAGGCGCCTTCTGTCCAATGAGTGGATGACATCTGTCCCAGCGATGAGCCGAGACGTGTTTCCTCCAGCCAATGATGATTTTACACGTGGAAAATCCCCATTGGTCGGGGCTGTTAATGGGTTATCGGATCCAAAACCCGACCCGATAGCTTAACGGGGTTCCGTTACGGTGGATGCCACGTGCCGGTCACCCTTGACGAAAGCACTTCTGTGAAGCGCGATCTATCATCCTGGAACACTTCTACGACAACACAGGTATGACTATCTTGATTCTGTCATAAATTTGTCATGGATGTACATGCATAACAAAAAACGCTACCTACTGTGACAAACACGTATCATCACGGAAGTGTATCTTTTTGTAGTGCACCACCCGGTACTAAAGGTGGGCGCTTCCCGCCGCTTGGCCTGGCCAAAATTGACCTTTAGTACCGGTTGGTGGCTCCAACCGGTACTAAAGGTCCATCCTATATAAGAAAACACTTCAAAAAATTCAGTTTCTCATCTGCTTCTTCTCCTCTGCCCGTCGCCCGCCGCCCCCCGTCGACGCCCCCGTCTCCGCCCCGTCCCCGTCCCCGTCCCCGTCGTCCCCGTGGCCGCCCCGTCCCCGTCCCCGTCGTCGTTGCCCCGGCCGTTCCCGTCCCCGTCGTCCCCGTCGCCGCGCCCCGCCGCGTCGTCCCCGCCCGGCCCGTCCCCGTCCCCGTCGTCGCCGCCCCGTCCCCATCCCCGTCGTCGCCATCCCCATCGTCTCCGCCCCCCGTCGCCTCGCCTCGCCGATGAGCTCCTGCCCCGGCCGCCATGTCCACACACACACACACACACATTGTTTTTTAGTTATAAATTTTAGTTATAGAAATTTCTGTTTTTTAGTTATAGAAATATTTATAGAAATGCTAGCAATTTTAGAATTAGTTATAAATTTTAGTTATAATTTTTTTCTGTTTTTAAGTTATAGAAATGTTAGCAATTTTAGAATTAGTTTTAGCTAGATGAATTAGATTAATGTCAAATTGTTAGAAAAAATTAGAATTTGCATATAGAATTTTAGGTATCACAATCCAATCATTTAAAAAATGTTACTTTTTGCGGGCATATAGTATTTGTTCTCGACGATGCCCGGCCCGCATCCTCGCCGTCGACCCGTTCGCGACGACGTCCGGCTGACCCATGTCCGGGACTGGGCTCCGCCGGGCTGGCACTGGGAGGTGCTACCTGCAGGGGCGCACCGCTTGGTGAGGAACCCGGCCTCGGGTCCCGTCGTCGCCCCTTATCTCCTTTGGTGGTGTTCGCGTGGGCCACATTCATTGCAGAGGGAGCCGGCCCCGCCGGAGGTGGTGCGTCGCCGTGTCAGGGAGGAGGACGAGCACGTCCATCGCTAGATGGCTGCTATGGACGTCAGGTTCTCCAATACCTGGCAGGTTCGTTTGGCAGATTACCGGAGATATGATCCTGTGATGGTTCCATCTCTTTGGGTGTCCACCGCCCGCGCCCCAGGAATTGCGAGTGGCCTAGATTCTTCTGTAGTATTCGATATTTATTAGCTACCTAGCCAGTGATGTATTCAATATATAATATTCGAGACGATGTATTTGAGAATATATATATTATTAGAGACGATGTATTCAAGATTATATATTATTAGAGATGATGTATTTGAGATTATATATTATTCAAGACGATGTATTCGAGATTATATATTATTCGAGACGATGCATATTATGTACTATATGATTCAGTTTTTCCTTATTGATTGGATCCATGCATTGTAATTTGAATACTAAATTGTTTTATATTTCTTCTGGATTAGTTAAATAAAAGCTATGGCGGACAATACCGGTAGAGAGGGAGAAGAGGCCATGTTCGAGATCATACGCAGCCCTCGCAGGCCAGATGATCTGAATGAAGCAGATGACGGCTCCCAGTATCTGAACAATACCGGGGAGGGTGATGGTAAGATATTTGATCTCGACGACCGAGCTGATGAAGTCATGAACTATGATTATGATTATGATTATGATGACGCACACAATGTTGATCTTGAAATAAAAAAGACTACCGGCGAGGTATATTTATATAAGCAGGCATCTGGTGATCATCACATGTTTTTTTTATTTGAAGATATATTAACGAATCGATCTTTCTTCTTTCAGCCCTCCGGATCGAGCAAATCTGCTTCTACAGACAGCAGGACAAAGCGAGGCCCGGGCAAAAAGTTGAAGGAGGGTGTAAAGTACAACATCGACTCCATCAAAGCTAATGGCGAACCCCTCATGCCTAAGAACATTGCGAACAAGTTCGTTCGTCAGTGCGGAGTTCTTGTGAAGGACCAACTCCCGATCTCCATTCAAGAATGGAAAGAGCCAAAAAATAAACATCCATATGTTACTTGGGTCGACGACAGAGCAAAAAAACGCTTTGGGAATCTCTGATGGAACATTTCACCCTACCAGATCATTTCACTGATGCAGATGTGTAGAAAGTCAAGGACGCTGCTCTTAGGAAGATGGCAGTTGCATTCAACACCCACAAGAAAACTGTATGGGCCAACTACGTCGCTGCAGAAAGGAAGACTCCAGAATTCAAGGGAACACTGGAGAAGCAAAGAGAACACTGGCCCGCTTTCGTGAAATTCAAGGAATCAGAATTATCTAAGGAACGGCCGAGAAAAAACAAGGCAATACCACAAAAAAGACGCAGTCCCATAGGCTGGGGCCAGGTTGCTACGCGGTGGCAATGCCTAAGTGGGATAAGTCTGAGGAAGAGATGGTGGATGCAGGGGTCACTCCAGTTACTAGGAGCTAGCCCCCCAGGTGCAGAACTTGGTTCTATGCGCATGGGGGGCGTTGGACCCAAAGACAGGCCTGGTTTCGAAGAAGGCAAGTCTAAAAGGAGCCGAACAAAAGTTACTTCACGCAATAGAAGATGCACGAAAGGGAGTGTTCACGCCCAACAGAGAGAATGACGAGCTTACACGCGCCCTGGGAAATCCTGAACACCCGGGAAGAACACGAGGCAAGGGCGTTATTCCCTGGTATGAGGGCTTTTCAGAATGGAACGACGACTACAGGTGTCGTGCAAGAAAGAAGATGGAGGAGAAGAAGAAGGGGAAGCTAGAGGAGGAGCAGAGGAAGCAGGAAGCAGAATGCTTTCAAGGCCTAGAAGCAAGGCACGTGGAATTGGCACTCAAATTCCAGCGGCAGCAGCAGCAGATCGATTGTCCCATCAGCGGCAGCAGCAGCAAATAGCCAGGAAAGGTGGTCTCAGCAGCGGCAGCAGCTAGTGGATGATCCAGCATTGGATAGCACTGTCCCATCCATGCCGAGAAGCAGCGTTGGTTCCGCCCCAGGCGACGCACTGCTGGATAGATACCCTGTGGATGACATCATAGAGAACACTAACTGTGAGCTACACTTCAAAATGAAGAACATATCCATGAAGGTGGCGGACACCGTTGCTTTTACTAATACCCCCGAAGCAACCTTCCATTGCAACCCGATTCCAGCGGGCTATGCTCGTGTCTTGGTTGAGGTGGTGGACCAATATTCGGGGCTAGAGCTTGACATTCCTAGAGGTGACGACGAGCACACACTGGGAGAGGCCATACATCGTATCATCCTATGGAGAAAGGATTGCATCATCTTTCGAAGGCCACCGACACCGCGTCGGCCAACTCCTCCTCAAAGTCCACCACCGAGTCAGCAGACTCCAGCTCCTCCCAGTCCACGAACGCGTGAGCCGACTCCTCCTCGAAGTCCACCACTGTGTCAGCAGACTCCCGCTCCTCCAAGTCCACGAACGCATGAGCCGACTCCTCCTCGAAGTCCGCCACCGTGTCAGCAGACTACCGCTCCTCCAAGTCCACCAATGCGTGAGCAGACTCCTGCTCCAACTCAGCCACGTCAGCCGTCTCCACCGCCTTAGCACTCGCAGAAGAGAGCCGCCGCAGCTATGGTGCGTAGCGGTACGAGTCGAGGTAGTATATACAGGCAGAGGCAAGCGATATAAATAGGGATAATTAATTCGGTGCCCTTAGTTGTGTCCCACTCGGCAGGTTTACCCCTAGTTTCTGAAAACACTTGTTCCTGCCCAAACCACTTTGCCCCTCTTATGCTTTTGCCCTTTGACCGTTTGACCATCACTTTGAAAACTTCGTAAAAAATTCATACTAACTCAGAAAAATTCAAATAAGATATCAAAATGTTCAGAAAAGCATCACCTATATGTGCATGTCATTTGCATTCATGAAAAAAGTGTTGGATAGTCCCCATCTAAGTTTTAGCTCATATGATCTTAGCATGAATAGTAAAATCTAAAAAAATTCTAAAAATTCTAAAAAAAATTGGTGGCAAACTTTCACCAATGTATTGACTGCTTGCCAAGTTTCATAAGGGAATGTCATTCGTGGAAGTCATGGTAAAAAATGAAATTTTGGACCATTGATTTTTGTTTTTTTCCATGACTTCCACGAATGTCATTCCCATATGAAACTTGGCAAGCACTCAAAACATTGGTCAAAGTTTGCCACCAAATTATTTTAGATTTTTTAGATTTTTTTAGATTTTACTGTTCATGCTAAGATCATATGAGCTAAAACTAAGATGGGGACTGGCCAACACTTTTTTCATGAATGTAAATGACATGCACATATAGGTGATTCTTTTCTGAACATTTTGATATCTTATTTGAATTTTTCTGAGTTAGTATGAATTTTTTATGAAGTTTTCAAAGTGATGGTCAAACAGTCAAAGGGCAAAAGCATAAAAGGAGCAAAGTGGTTTGGGCAAGAACAAGTGTTTTTGGAAACTAGGGGTAAACCTGCCGAGTGTGACCCAACTAGGGGCATAAAATCAATTATCCCATATAAATATGGTCCAAGGCTCACTCCTCTTCCTCAGAGGCCTTACGACATGACCAAGGAGCAAAACGCAACCATAGTGCAGGCCCAACTGGACGCCCATTTTGGACCGAAACCGGCACCGCCGCCAAGGGAGAAAGTGTTGGGGAACGTAGTAATTTCAAAAATTTCCTACGCACACGCAAGATCATGGTGATGCATAGCAACGAGAGGGGAGAGTGTTGTCCATGTACCCTCGTAGACCGAAAGCGGAAGCGTTAACACAACGCGGTTGATGTAGTCGTACGTGTTCACGATCCGACCGATCAAGTACCGAACGCACGGCACCTCCGAGTTCAGCACACGTTCAGCTCGATGACGTTCCTCGAACTCCGATCCAGCCGAGTGTTGAGGGAGAGTTTCTTCAGCATGACAGCATGGTGACGACGATGATGTTCTACCAACGCAGGGCTTCGCCTAAGCACCGCTACGATATTATCGAGGTGTAATATGGTGGAGGGGGCCACCGCACACAGCTAAGAGATCAATAGATCAATTGTTGTGTCTATGGGGTGCCCCCTGCCCCCGTATATAAAGGAGCAAGGGGGAGGCCGCCGGCCAAGAAGGAGGGCGCGCCAAGGGGGGGAGTCCTACTCCCACCGGGAGGACTCCTCCTTTCCTTGTTGGAATAGGAGAAGGGAAGGGAGAAGGAGAAAGAAGGAAGGGGGCGCCCCCCCTCCCTAGTCCAATTCGGACTAGTCCATGGGGAGGGGTGCGGCCACCCTTTGGGGCCTTTCTCTCCTTTCCCGTATGGCCCATTAAGGCCCAATACGAATTCCCGTAACTCTCCGGTACTCCGAAAAATACCTGAATCACTCGGAACCTTTCCGAAGTCCGAATATAGTCGTCCAATATATCGATCTTTATGTCTCGGCCATTTCGAGACTCCTCGTCATGTCCCCGATCTCATCCGGGACTCCGAACTCCTTCGGTACATCAAAACACATAAACTCATAATATAACCGTCATCGTAATGTTAAGCGTGCGGACCCTACAGGTTCGAGAACTATGTAGACATGACCGAGACACCTCTCCGGTCAATAACCAATAGCGGAACCTGGATGCTCATATTGGCTCCCACATATTCTACGAAGATCTTTTATCGGTCAGACCGCATAACAACATACGTTGTTCCCTTTGTCATCGGTATGTTACTTGCCCGAGATTCGATCGTCGGTATCTCAATACCTAGTTCAATCTTGTTACCGGCAAGTCTCTTTACTCGTTCCGTAATACATCATCCCGCAACTAACTCATTACTCACAATGCTTGTAAGGCTTATAGTGATGTGTATTACTGAGTGGGCCCAGAGATACCTCTCCGACAATCGGAGTGACAAATCCTAATCTCGAAATACGCCAACCCAACAAGTACCTTTGGAGACACCTGTAGAGCACCTTTATAATCACCCAGTTACGTTGTGACGTTTGGTAGCACACAAAGTGTTCCTCCAGTAAACGGGAGTTGCATAATCTCATAGTCATAGGAACATGTATAAGTCATGAGGAAAGCAATAGCAACATACTAAACGATCGAGTGCTAAGCTAACGGAATGGGTCAAGTCAATCACATCATTCTCCTAATGATGTGATCTCATTAATCAAATGACAACCCATGTCAATGGCAATGAAACTTAACCATCTTTGATCAACGAGCTAGTCAAGCAGAGGCATACTAGTGACACTCTGTTTGTCTATGTATTCACACATGTATTATGTTTCCGGTTAATACAATTCTAGCATGAATAATAAACATTTATCATGATATAAGGAAATAAATAATAACTTTATTATTGCCTCTATGGCATATTTTCTTCAGAAAGTGCCTGTGGAAAAGATTGACCACTTCATTCGTATGGCTAGACCACCAGCTCCCAAGCCTGTTGACTCGGACTATGAGCGCCAAATCAGGAAGGCACATCGAGCACGACTACAGAAGGAAGCGAGCTCAAGCTCGAGCCAACAAGCAGCTGGCAAAAAATGCGGGAAAACCGTTCCCCATTTGGGAGAACAGGCGGCGCAATCGATCTCCCCGCTTGTTGTGCCAAGAACACATGAGAGTATGCGCGCCCTATATTATTGTGGGCAAACCGTTCCCTAGCTGAACAATCTGGTAATAACCGAGGAGCATATAAGCCAGGCTAAAATGCTCAATATCAGTGTTGGACAACTCCTCGAGATCGAGCCCATGTCTCCGCTTAGAGAGGAGGAAATAAAACGGAAATATGTCCGGGGCCAACCTTTGGTCGAGCCCGAGGAGGTCAAGAACCTCCCAACAAGAATGTATGAATTGCATCAGTGGTACATGAACATTACCAAGAGTTCCAATCAAGAGTCCCTCATGGTGAAAGTCAAGGAAGAGCATTACTTCCATAAGCTAGCTCTGTCCATTGAGTATTCATAACTATTTCAGATATTCAATCAAGATGCACTCAACAAATCTCTCGTCAGTTGCTATTGTCTGTAAGTGATTTCTTTCTGTAATTTAAGTCTCAAGCTAGCTTTAGTGCTCATTGATCGATCATTACCTGTAATTATCCTCACTATATTCTTTTCTGTGGTATTATGCAGGATGAAGATCTATGAAATGAAAAAAGCTGGACCCTATGGCATTGGGTTCATTGACCCAAATGCCGTTAATGAATACATATGGAAATTGGAATGGTATAGACAAGATGTAGATAATAAAATGCTAGAGTTCTTGAAGCGCCTCAATACCAATGAAGATATACTACTTCCTTACAACTTCTTGTGAGTCACACTATCTTGTACTACAAATTCTGTTTTTGCTTACTAGCTAGTTAGATGTTAATAATTAAGTGTATATGGTTTAGGGTAGTTGATTAGTGTTATGCACATGCCCGCTTAATTAAGACATGCAAACGTGTGCGCATGCAGTTACCACTGGATATTGTTAGACATTAAATTTGAAGAAGGAAAAGTTGAAGTACTGGACTCACTACTTAAAAAAGAAAGTGACTACACCATCTTAAAGGGGATAGTCAACAGGTAATTTCAATCATTATTAACTATATCTCGGCCTATTTAGCTCGTCATTTCCTGATATGAACTATTTAATAACCCCTTTATTAATTTTCTTTGCCGGCGGGCAGGGCTTGAGCAAAGTTCATCAAGGTGACTCCAGGCAAATTGCCAGAAAAGTTGTTTTGGTATCGACCCAAAGTAAATAATTAAGTAGTACTAGCTAGCTAGCTACCATCTCTTTAGTTCTTAATTTCAATACCATTAATTAATTATCATGCTTGATTAATTATTACCTGATTAAATTCAATTCTCGTAAAGGCCCTGAAGCAGGCGTCGGGGACTGATGTGTGTGCGTTCTACGTTTGCGAGAATATTCGCATGATGGCGTCCGAAAGGAGCAAATCTGATAGACAGTAATGGGTATGTTTGACAGAACACTATTCACAATTTTTACATGATTATCGATATCTAGTCACACAACTAATACACATGCATGCCTATTGATCTCCTTCTTAACAGTTCAAAGACATGCGGGAGAAGCTCCTACCAACGGAGCGCATACGAGCACTTCAATAGGAAATAGCGGGATTTTTTCTTGACCAGGTCATAGATCCCAAAGGAGAATACTATTACCCGCTACCGCCCCCATGAACCACATGTCATCGTGCTTCGAAGGCACCAAGGCAACATGTAGGAGAAATTGTATATATACCTAATTGTATATATATATATATACATGCATGTGTATGTGTGAATAATGGTGCTTGTGAGACATTCGATGATATATATATATATATATATATATATATATATATATATATATATATATATATATATATATATATATATATATAATGACGATATTCATCACTCAGGGTGTAGAATAAGTTATTCTTCACCCGAGGTAATCTTATGTTCACTTCATAATTAAATTACATTTGAAATTCAAATAGTTACATTCCTATTGATTCACTACGTAAAATATTTTTTACGGCGACTATATATTTTCTTACGGTGTCTTTTTACGTCAGAAATAAGACAAAACTTACGGAACGTAAAATTACAATGCATTGGTGGTAAAATAGAGGGGGTGAAGAATAACTATTCCTCACCCAGGGTGACGAATAGTCAATCCCTATATATATATATATATATATATATATATATATATATATATATATATATATATATATATATATATATATATATATATATATATATGATCGGATCTACGAGAAATTCTATTTATATATATATATATGCATAACGTGTACAATATGTAGTATCATAAAATACCAGCAAACAAAAAAATATTAAATGGAAACACAAAATTAAAGGAAAAATAAAAAATAAAACCAAAACCCCCTCAAATATTGTAGTACCCGTTGGTGTTACCAACCGGTACTAAAGGGCTCCCTGCCCCCGGCGCTGGCTCGTGCCACGTGGGTGCACTTTAGTCGAACCGGCACTAAAGTGGGGGGGGGCCTTTAGTCCCCACTCTTTAGTGCCGGTTGCGGAACCGGCACTAAAGGCCCTTACGAACCGGTGATACATCCCGGTTTTGCACTAGTGCCATATTAAATTGGCTCTACTAATTGTATCCTTCCTAAGGATTGATTTCTGGCATGTGTGCTTAAAAGGGTTCACTTTGACCTGAACATTAGTGCTATTTCGCATTTTAGATGCGAGCAACCTCCATGGACAACCCTCAGCCGGACAGTGCATTCTGTAATGTACTTGATCGCTCTTGTCAACTTTGAAAGTACGTTCTACCTTGATGCAGTATGTCTCAAGTGCATTTCTACATTCAGTAATGGATGCAAAAACGGTACCTTCTTCCATATGAGGGTTCAAAGGGTCCCATTCAACAACTGCAAGGTCTTCGTCCTCACCCACCGCGTCATCATCCACACAGACTGCATTGTGAGCCTCATCTTGGTTTTCAGCCCGAGGTGCCCGTCGTAAATTCCGAATAACATCAGAATATAGTTTCTCTTCATCAACCCCAGAATTGTAGTCATTAGGCTCCACTTCAAGGGGGACCCTACTGCCGTTGCCCACACTTGTCGAGCCACCACGTCGTCGTGCACCAACTGAACTGTTCTGGCTAGAGATGCCATTACAACGACTTGGTTCTCCCCGAGATGTTGCACCCGTCATCCTAGGTCCAAATGCCTGCTCAAGCACATCAACTTGCAGCCTCACATGAAAATTATCTTTCTCTTTATGCCTAACAAACATGGTAGCCAGCTCTTCATCATTACTAACTGTCACCCATTTCTTTTCCCCATCATAGTATTTGTATACCACTTCATCAAGCAAACCCCAAGGATATTGGCTACAAATTACCTCGCCAAATTGTCTGAAACTCCAATCACTAGCCATTGGCAATCGATAATCGAAACCTCCTTGGTATTTCTTCTTATCCTTTGCATCGAACCATGGAACTTTTATTCTGCATGACGCTCCTCCACTGTCGAGACTTTGCTGTCAAAGACAGAAAAATCAAAGAAATATGAAAAACAAACTGGACTCCGAGCATTTGTTTGCCCCACCTTCGAAAGCCGAAAAGGCGACCGAAGGTGAGGGGAACCAGTGGAAATCACGAACCTAGTCATCAGAGGCTAGGGGTCTCTCTCCCCCCCCCCCTCCCCCCTATCATAACTGGGTATAGCTCGCATAGCCCAAACTGGGGCAGGTTTTTGGGCCGGGTTTTGTAAAGCCTGACCGGGAAATGGCGCGCATTTAAAAATCTATTAAAGAAGTACTTTACGATAAAATGATGAAGGGCTATACCTATTTAAGAAATTAGAAGAATTTACACATGATCTCTCTCTCTCCACACACACACACACACACACATTAATTCAGATAGCGTCCCCAAACCACCGAAGAAAGAAAAGTCAAAGGGCATGTTTGGTTTATATCTAACTTTGTCACAACTAGGCAAACTGTGACTGTCATAAAAAGCATGGCGAACAATGACCACGACAAGTGTGGTAAGATTCGGCAAAAAAGAGTGCCAATACCATCTCAACCATGTAGTTGAAAAAGTCTGGCAAACCATAAATGTGACAATAAAGAAAACACATATCCAAAATGTGGCATTATGACTAAGATTAAGTGTATTAACTTTAGGCTGCAAACAACATGCCCAAAAACAAGAATGATATATATGATGTCGGTCAATATGTCTCTACATATGATCTGATCATCTCTCTTTTTTTGCGGGGTGTTGGTCTGCAAGTTAAATGCATAGAGGTAGAGTCGCAGAGAAGTAGGCAGCTTCAGATGATCGGGAGGAAGAGATCATGCATATAGATATATGCACGATCATGATCGATCGTTGTCTCACAGCCGAAAGAAAATGCACTCACCCCACTCATGAACTAATGATAAGGGGGCAAAGTTGGACAGGTGTCGACGACCGCTGTTTTCATGCTCTAATCAATCAGATTCTAGAAACTATAGACCTGCATGCATGGAGCAAAATACTTGAAAGCCGACAGGCGTTATCCAATCTATCTATCTATGCTGGTCAAAGATTTGGAGCCGCCTAGCTAGTTGGTACTGTTCCAGACGTCCCCCCTAATGCTCTATGTACATTTTTTTGGCGGTAATGTACATGTTTTCCTTCCCTTAATTGCTCACTAGTTATATTTGCGTTATTTACAAAGCCAGACAAAAGTTAGAGTTTGTTAACTAAAAATATTGTTCATTAGTTACATATCTATATACATGGTCAAAGATTGGGAGCCGCCTAGCTAGTTGGTACTGTTAAAGCATCTCTAGTCGGGCGCCTCAAACGCTTAGGTGGGCCGTCCGATAAAAAAAACCTGACCCATCCGGGTACTTCAAACTGGACTCAAACGCCCGGGTTGACCGGCACTACTTATATCCAGTCCAAATCTAGGGCGGATATGATGACGCTCAGACTGACATGCGGGTCCAATAGGAAATCGCCCGGAAACCCAACATTGTGGCAGGCATCTCCTCCGGTGAGGGTGTAAATGCCACCTCGCACCGCTCTGGCTCACCGCTCGAGGCCAATGTCCGGCTATTTAAGTCAGATGGCATCCCCCAGCCCTAGCCACATCCTTTTCATCCCTCTCCGCGCCACCAGCCCGAACCCATCCATTTCTCTCTATCTCCACCTCCCTCTTCCTTCGTCGTCCGCCAACGTCAGGGCCCCGCAGAAGAAGACCACGTACACTATGCTAACGCCGGAGCGCCATTTCTAGATGCAGGAGGAGATCCGGCGAGGCGCGCCTCCTGGATCGCAGTTGGCTGCCTCCGGACTCGTCGGAGCCGGAGGACCAGGAGGAGGAGGAAGAAGAGGTGGAGCAGTAGTCGGAGCCCATGGAGGGGGCGGATCCGGAGGAGGAGGACGCGGCGGAGCCGGAGGAGGAGCCGATGCCAGTTGCGGGCTTCGCCATGGCGGAGTTCAAGGTCTCCCAAGCAGCGAAGATGGGCGAGCAGACCAGTATCCCGGAATCCATACAAGATGAGGCGCATGAGGAGTCAAACAGGCACGCAAGAACAGGCGGAGATTGATGCGCTTTTCGATGAGTTGGACACGGAGGCCGACGCAGAGCCGGAGTTGCGTCTGCTGCCCATGTACCTGGAGCCAGGAATAGAGATAGTGGATATCTTCGACGACTACAAGTACTGTAGTGTAGGTTTAGTTGATCTACGTACTACGTAGGTGTTTTCTTTGCATGGTTTATATGGCTTTAAGGGGTGAACTATGTGGTATTCGGATGCAGAGAAGGAAATTTGAGGGCTGCCCGGACATTACCTGCGGACGCGTCCGGACACATCTGTATGGGCGTTTGAGGGGCCAGATTTGGTGTATACGGGCTCTTATGTCTTCCCTAATACTCTAGGCACATGTTTTCCTTCCCATATGCCCTGTTCGTTTGGGCTTATAAAGACCAAAATTTGCAAAAACTGAAGCAGAAACCCAGACAAATAGGGCCTTAATTGCTCACAATTTATTTTTTTGGGTTAATTCCTCACTATTTGTGTTGATTTTATTTATAAAACGAGGTGAAAGTTAAGGTTTATTAACTAAAAACATTGTTCACTATAGTTACGATGTATTTTTTTATTAAGATTGCACCATGCGTTGCGTTTTCTATTTTCGCGACAAAACTACCTTTTTGGGAAATATTTGGTCGTAAATTGTTATGGCACCTTGTTCTGGATTTTGCTTATTCATCCATGTATGTCCCTTGGAATGCCCTTTCAATTTGTATGCCTGATGACCTAATAATTCTATTTATCTAGTCAAAGGATTTATATGTGTATCGTCTGATTAGTATTTTTAGACAAACCAAGTGATTATGTGTTGTAAAAGACATGAAAGGGGTATATAAAAGAGTGCGTCAATTAGGCTCGCTGGCTCCAGTGGGCTTGACATTTTAAAAAATACTACCCCCTCCTATCCATACTACTTGTCACTTAAACGGATGTATCTAGCACTGAAATGCGTCTAGATACACTCGTTTCAGCGCCAAGTAATATGGATAGGAGGTAGTAAAAGAATAATTACAGTTTCTTCAAAAAGATTAGGCAGACATGCATGGATGTCTTTTACACATGTCAAAAATGTTTATGAAAGGATACGTTAATTTGTAGGCCACAAAAGAAAATATAAAATTGTGGTCCAAAAAGTGGCAATTTGGTCCAGATATTTGTTTTCGTATATGTACACCACATATGAGAAGATTCGTTGATGTATTAAATGCATACACAATATGGTGGACATCTATATTTTTTGTGCTCCCTCCTGCGTTACTAAATATAAGTCTTTTTAGAGATTTCAATAAAAGATTACATACCGAGCAAAATGTGTGTAGCTACACTCTAAAATACTCCCTTCTTTTCAGAATATAAGGTGTATTGATTTCTGTGCAAGTCAACCATGCATGTGAATGTTTGACCAAGATTATAGAATAAAATAACAACATCTGCAATACATATTATATAAAATATGAATATACTTTTCGTGGTGGATTAAATGATATAAATTCCATATTTTGTCTGTTGTTATATTTTTCTAAAAACTCAGTCAAACTTGCACTCGGTTGACTTTTGAAAAAATAAATACACCTTATATAAAATAATGGAGGGAGTATGTTTATATACATCCGTATGTAGTCTATAGTGGAATCTCTAGAAAGACTTATATTTAGAAATGGAGGAAGTATAAAACATTGATTTTCATCATTATTATTACCTATAAAAAAGAACTAGCCAGGAGGTTTTTTAACTCTCGTGAGTATATAAAAACAGCTGAGACGTATGGCCGACTTGTAGCTTGATGTGGAGCCGGCCGATCTAGGACCGGTCCAGCTCATCCCAGGGTTCACATGGGTGTGTCTGCATCACATGCAATAATCCAATCTACTCTGGCTCACTCGCTCTAACGCGCAGTAGCCAGCCAGCTGCTCCCTCTCTTCCTCCATCCTTGCTTTCCCACTAGCTAGCTAGCAACCTTGTCGTGTGCAATCCAGCGTATAGGCTTCTCACCTCGTTTACTATCTCCTCCTCGCCTTATCGCAACTCTAGCAGAGTCGTCGTGTTTATAGTCCCGTGACACATGTGGAACGCGCTTCATAATATTATGGAGATTGTCGAAATAGCCGCTATTAATTGGACGGCTCATTTCAATTGAAATCACCAAATGGATGGTTATTATATCGATCGGGCCAATATGACGCATCTGCTAGAGTTGCTCTAATTATACTCGTACACGTCCGTGAGATCATTGATGTTAGTCCGCATATGCTTCCACTTCTTCCTTTATGACCGACAACCACCTCATCTTCACCACCATGGCCGACTATGTTGTTGCATCGGAGTTCCAGTGAATTTATATGTTCTGAACCTTTGTCTGTTGACTCGTGCCTTTGGCCCATGTGAGTATATACTAAATGTTCCTAGTCTCTGTCTATACGGTTTGCCGTACAAGTAATCGATCATGAGACCCTCCACCGTAGCTACCTCAATGATTTGCCTCCTCCGGCTACAGCTAGCTGCATTTTTATCGCACGCCGGCCCCTTGAGAAAAACGACGACATGGAGGTCTCTCTCTCCTCATCACGCACGTTGCTTTCTTCCTGTCTCTGTACTGTATGAATGTACACGCAGCAGCTGGCCCCGCTTCACTACCCAGAGAGAAAGATCGAGTGAGAAAGAGAAACTTAATTTGCTCCCTCCGTCTCTCTGAAAAGTATCTTTGGAAGCAAGATCCCATACTCTGGCTGGCTTATATATACGGCTCCCTGCATCTCCTCCCCTCCTCAGAAGCACCACCACAGCATCTACCTACCTACGTGTGCGCCAGCTGCTAGCTTGGTGCTTGCGTAGTGTTCAGCGAGCAAGAGATCAATGGACGCGCCTCGGCAGCAGCAGGAGGAGGAGCGCAAGGCCATGGGCAAGGAGAAGACGAAGGCGGTGAAGGCCGTCTCCGAGGAGGCTGAGTCGTCGTCCTCGGATGCCGGCGACGACGGCGAGGAGGCGGCGGGCGCCGTCCACAACCACCGCGGATGGAAGGCCATGCCGTACGTCATAGGTGATTTACCTGCCTGTTCTGCTCTGTCTGATTTTCCCTGCATGCACATGTCACACTCGCATCTTCTCCTTGCATCTCTCGCCCTGCTCAGTAGTAGCCATTAGGTCCTGCAGAATTTGCTACTGTTTTCTTCTTCTTGTGCCAATGGTTGCACACCATCAGTCTGATGATGAAACGGCCGAAAAGGCAAGCAGTAAAGGCACGAGGAGTACGTAGGGACGGATGATGACAATGATTCAGTTGGTTGTTTACCTTTGTTTGCTACTACTAGTTGTTGCTAGCTAACGACATAGGAGTATTGCCATGGCGTGCCGTGCCATGCCAACATGTGCCCTCCTTTTGCTTTGCTTTGCCTGAGGACCGACGAGTGCCCACAATTCCATGAAAATGAGCTCCCATGCCATGTGTGGGCTGCTGTGTCTGCACCCAGCCAACAGGCCCAACAAAGGCTGCTTTTCACACATTTCTCTTTCCTGTGTAGCTAAAAGTTTCAGAATTTACCCCCACAAAACGGTAAAGTTCCAGAATTTACAGTCAAAAAATTGCACATATGTGCAGCACATCTGTGTGCACGTGGGCTATTTTTGTAGGGTTTTTGGAACAACTAGATTTAAATTCTACACTCTTAAAAAGCACTGGGCTCCATGGAGCCACCGGGTCCCCAAATTCCACTCTTCTAGGACCAGTCACTACCCTATGATTTTTTTTCCTTTCCTTCCTTAATTTTCAAAAAATAAAATCACAGAAAGCTTGCAAAAACAAGCCAAACACACGTAACACACTAAGCCAAGAAGAAGATCACCAGTAAGATAGGCTCTCTTGTGAGGAAAGAAACAAAATTAAAAAAATAACCGCGCCAGGTAGGGGTCGAACCTACGGCCTTCCGCTTAGGAAACGGACGCTCTATCCACTGAGCTACAGGCGCTTGCGTGTGTTATTAATATTTTGATGGTTGGTAGAACAACTTGGCGAGTGGCAACTGAGTTTCACAACGGTTGAATACTATTAGATTTTTTTGATTTAATCTGAACTAGTCAAACTGAGTGAATATGGATTTGTAATCGCAGGTAACGAGACGTTCGAGAAGCTCGGGACGATCGGCACGCTGTCGAACATGTTGGTGTACCTGACGACGGTGTACCACATGCCAAGCGTCAACGCCGCCACCCTCCTCAACGTCTTCTCCGGCACCAGCAACCTCGCCACCGTCTTCGGCGCCTACGTCAGCGACACCTACCTCGGCCGCTACACCACCATCGCCGCCGCCACCATGTCCTCCTTCATCGGCATGCTCATCCTCACGCTCACGGCCGCTATCCACACCCTCCATCCTCCGGCGTGCAACGCGTCCAAGGGGCAACAATGTGAGGGTCCCACTGGCTCCCAGCTCGCCGCCATCCTGGTGTCCTTCTTCTTCCTGGTCGTCGGTGCTGGAGGCATCCGGCCCTGCAACCTCGCCTTCGGGGCCGACCAGTTCAACCCACGCACAGCCGATGGTCGCCGCGGCATCGCCAGCTTCTTCAACTGGTACTACTTCACCTTCACAGTCGCCATGATGCTCTCGGCAACTGTCATCATCTACCTCCAGAGCAACGTTAATTGGGCGCTAGGGCTCGCCGTGCCCGCCGCGCTCATGGGCCTCTCATGCGCCGTCTTCTTCATGGGCACACGCCTCTATGTCCGTGTACGCCCCGAGGGCAGCCCCTTCACAAGCTTCGCCCAAGTCCTCGTCGCCGCCGCCCGCAAGCGTCATCTTCGTCGAGCTCGCGGCGATGCCGAGCTGTTTGACCCACCACACCAGAGTAAGCTCGTCTCCAAGCTGGCATACACCGACCAGTTCGCGTGCCTCGATAAAGCGGCCGTGCGGACCCCCGATGACGCGTTGTGCATCGACGGGAAGACACCGGCAGACCCATGGCGGTTGTGCACGCTGCAACAGGTGGAGGAGGTGAAGTGCCTAGCGCGCATCATTCCTGTGTGGTCGTCGGGGATCGTCTACTTCATCGTGCTCACCCAGCTGGGTACCTACGTCGTGCTCCAGGCTGCGCAGATGGACCGTCGAATCAGCAAGTCCAGCAGCTTCCAGATCCCGCAAGGCTCCTTCGTCGTCTTCCAGATGCTCGCCCTCACGATGTGGATCCCTGTCTACGACCGATTTGTTGTGCCGGCCCTCCGCCGCTTCACGAAGCGCGAGGGCGGCATCACCCTGCTCCAGCGGATCGGTGTCGGGTTGGCGTTGTCCGTGGCGACAATGGTGGTGTCGGCGGCCGTGGAGCAGCGACGACGAAGGATCGGCTCGTCGATGTCATGCTTCTGGCTGGTGCCGCAGCAGCTGTTGGCGGGCTTGTCAGAGGCGTTCGGCGCCATCGGGCAGATTGAATTCTACTACCGGCAGTTCCCGGAGAACATGCGGAGCGTGGCGGGGGCGCTCTACTTCCTGGGGTTCGCCATGGCGAGCTACGCAAGCGGGCTGATGGTGATGGTGGTGCACCGGGCGACGCGCGGGCGGGACGGTCAGCCTGACTGGCTGGCGCAGGACCTGGACGAGGGTAGGGTGGACCTATTCTACCTGGTGACCGCCGCCATCACCGCCGTGAACCTCGTCTACTTTGTGATCTGCGCACGGTGGTACAGGTTCAAGAAGTCCGACGATGCCGGCGCCGGAGATGTGGAGCTCGACGACGACAGCCCGAAGAAGGCTGGCGCTGGTTTAGCTTAGTTATTATTATTATTCCCTCCTTTTGGGGCTTCATATACTCCGATGCATGCATAGAATGGTAGAGTCTAATGGATATATGTGCATATATAGCTCATCGATCGATCCCGGGGAATCTATGTAATAGGGATTTGGAATCGATCAAAACAGAAGAGGGGAGATTGAATAGCAGCAAAACATAGCACTGCGTCTCCTGTGAACCTGTGAATCTTGCTGATTCATCACACACGGACACACAAACTGGAGCATGTTGCGCGCCTTATGATTACCTACATCCGTCATTGATGCAATCCATGTAACTACATACATATACAGTGACAATTGAGCACCAATTACTACTAGTAGACTACCAAAATCAAGTAAACCATCCTGCTTACTTAACGTATTCCAGAAATCAACAACATGGTGATTGCTCGGGTGACGGAACCGATTGCTCCTTTGTTCCCGGCAAACTTCTTCTTTGGATGCCAGGGCACAGATCTACCTTCTTATTTTTGCCCCTAGTTGCCTTCCCGGTCAGAAGACAAGCAATTACTTTGCCATATTCAGGACTAGCCGCCTCCAAGCCGACGAGCATGTCACAAAAAGCTCTTTCATGAAGAGAGCATCTTAATTTATGACGGAGTTTTTATTGCTTGGTAGGTTGATGAAACCATCATTTTAGAGTGCGTACAAATTATCTTGGAAAAACAAGTGGCACCTCGGCTAGACGCATGCATGGGCGATCAAATATGGATATCCAACTTTGACCTGTTGCTTTGTGCTTGCATCCTAATTATCTGTTGGGGAGCAACACACGGAACTCTTAGACGGGTACAAAGTATGTTTGTATGCATCAAAGAGGCCGAGATCGTCCTCATTTTCAAAAGGGAAATGAGTACTTCCTAGAGAAAATCCAATCAAGATAGAAAATAATGCGGTCGGCGTGGTCAAAAACTGAGAAAAAACAAAATTATTGTTGATGGAGAGAGATGGACATGTAAAGCATGCTGATGCATGTCCATCTCAACCAAGATGCAGCAGTATCCATGCAGTAATTGAACGCCGAAACTAAGCACAACTACTACTAGCTATCAAATGATTGATTCACTGACGTTTGCACATGGATAGCTTTGCTTGTGTCGCTTTACTTCTTGTACCTTTAATTTTCAATCGACTAGTACTAGATACCGATCAATCTTCTGTAGAAAAGTTTGATGTATACTAGAAAGTAACGTGCTCAATTTGGCACCGAGTAGATCAATTTGGTTTAACAGCGCTGTATACATGTATGGTCTTAATTCCAATGAATAGTAAAATGATTGCTATAACACGATTGAGTGATACGGCGGTAACTAAAACTAACTCTCCAAATTAAGACAAATATAGAGTCCGCCGATCGACTTGTAGATGGCATGGCAGGGGTCTGGTTTCTTTGGAGAAGTCGAGACGCAATCTGCTAGTTCATCGATCGGTCTCACAGTGCAATAATGATTGATGTACGTAGTTCTTCGGCTCACGGGATTCTAAAACGAAGTAATAGGTTTGTTCGATTGTGTCGTGGAAGAAAAAATGAAGCTGTCTTTTCACGAGGTTCGAACGAATTCCGACACCGTATGCAAACTGCGACACATTCGGCCAGTTATCGGCCTTTTCCAAATTAATGTTCAATGTTTCTAAATTTCGAATGTGTCAGTGTTTTTCAATAAATGTAAAAACTATTCAAAAATATTTGTATTCCAAATTTGGTTCGCTCCTTCTTTAAATGTTTGTGTTTTGACATTCTGAACAATTTTGAAAGACATGAACATTTTTTGGAAATTTCTATTCAATTTTCGGAAATGCAAATATTTATAATTTTTGAACAAAAATTGAGAAAGCAAACATTTTGTGAAATTTTGAACAAATGCTTAAAAGCAAAAATTGGTTTGGGGACCATCTAGAAAGTTCATGCGTCAATTTTTGTGCGTTTGATTATTTTTTTCTTTTCTTTTCTGTTACTTTTTTCTTTTTAAAAATGGCAAAGTTCAAAAACTGTTCAACATATTTGAAAATTGGATCTTTTTTCCAAAATATAAAATTTCAAATTCCCCTCACGTTTTAAAAAATTGTCTTTTTAAAAAATGTTCAGAATTCTAAATTTTTGCATGTTTTTCGCAAAATGTTCAGTGTTTCGAAATTTTCTTCACGTTTTCAAAAATTGTTCACAGTTTAATAAAATGCCCACACTTTCGAAATTTGTTTAAGTTTTGTAACATTCTTCGAAATTTCAATTTTTGTTCTCATTTTTGAAAATTTGTTCAGCAGTCCAAACTGTGTTCCATTTTTAAAAGGATTGTCTGTGTTTCAGAAAATTGTTCGCAATTTCAAAACAGTTCAGAGTTTCAAATTTTTCTCATGTTTGAAAATATTGTTCGTAATTTCTGCTTTTATTCTAATTTTCAAATTTTATTCAGGATATCAAAATGCGTCCCTCTTTTCAACGGTTATTCATTTTTTAAAAAAAAAATCGTATTTTCAAAAATTTGAAAATTGTTCGCACTGGGGCGAGGCCGGCGCGGCTGTTGCTCTTTTTCCTTTATTTTATTTTCTTGTCCAGTTTTGGGCTAATTACAGTACAGTTTTTCTATTCAAATTAATTCAAAGAAATTTTTTGTTTAAAAAATAGAAAAGTAAAAGTAATGCCTTTGAAAAAAAAGGTTGATGAATTTTTTATTCATGTTTTTCTGCTGCAAATAAAAATGAAAGTGCTCTTTTAAAAGTGAATAGAACTAAAGTAAAAGATTAAATTGTTGCTTCTCGAATGCAATTTTGAACAAACCGGTTAAGATTGCTTAGAGAGTAAAAGAGTACTGAATTGTTTCTGAATAGAATATTGTAAAGTTTCCGCTGCAAAGAAAATGTTTTATCCTCCAATTAAATTGGAATCAACGGGAAAATTTAATTGGAAGAACTGTTCTTAGCAATGTTTTTCCGCTGTGGGTGAAATAAGATGCAGATAGTTTCCGCTATGACAAAAGAAAGATATTTGTTTCAAAGTTAAAATATGGTATTGTTATTTTCTGACCAACGTTGGTGATAATAGTACTATAATTTTATGAGTCTTATGTTCAAAGCTTAAATCTCTGATAAATTTTGTATCAAAGTGATCAATTTCCAGAGAACAGACAAAGATCAAGAAATGCTCTTGAACTAGAGAAATGTATATTTCTTGTTCCCGCTGCAATACAGTTGATGATGATGATTATTTCTTAGCAAAGTTGTTTAATAGACATACACATTGTTTATGAGTTATATGCATTATTTCCATTTCCGCCCAACGGTGATATGGAATTAATGTAGAAGGATGATGTTTTATTCTAATTCTGCCCAACGCGGATTTAGAATATAAAAGAAAATTTTAGATGTTTAATGTGCATATTTTTTAACCAGACTAACATGGGGTTATTTTTATGCTCATTATTGTTGATTATTGGCTAATTTTTCTCAGACTAATTTTTTTCCATGCTTTCATTCGTGAAAGAGAATGGCTGGGTACTTGTGACCCGAAAGATGACCAAGAAAGGTCATAACGTGAGGGAGTATGTTCTCTCTAAAGAATGGCTTCAAAAAAAAGAGATAGATTATTGAGAAGTCTTGGTTGACGAATGTCTTTCATGTACTCTTGAAGAAGATTTTTCAGTCAACATGATTTCAGATGAAACAAGCAACATGCGTGTTTGATTTGACCAACGTCGGATCAAGCAATTGTGTCAAAGAGCATTCGGGTTTCTTCCTAAATTTGATGATTGAATATGCAGTCAAAAGAGCCAATTCTGGCATTTATGTCCCTTACAGGGAATTACCCGCATGGCGGGAAAACATGATTATGTTAAAACCCGCATGGCGGGAAAAGTCTGGGAAAATACCTGCGTAATGGGGTAAAGTTGACATAATATTATGTAAAAAATCCCGGATGGCGGGAGAAATTTTGTTAAAGGACTTATCATGTATGACAGGAGAAAGATATGATGACTCATGTGCTTTTAATGTGTCCCACTCTGGGAGAAAAGTATGGAGTAGCTATTATGCTTTTCTAGTATCGATTGTACACCTTATGTGTAAAGGTCATTAAGCACTCAATAAATCCAAAAAGAATAAAAGTTATAGACGAACCTAAAGATAAGAATGATATGCAAGTGTGACTTGCAAAAGTACTAATGATAAAGAACTCTGTTGAGTTTCTGAAATGGAATGAGAAAAAAGTACTTCCATACCAGTTAACAGATAACTTCATTTCGTATGAAGTAATCTGATAAATGAAGTAGATGATTGAAGTTTCCTCAATTCACAAGAGTTATGAATGGTTTTTTGAAGTTGTGGTAAAAAAGTTCTTGCACATTTCAAGGGGGAGAAACAAATATGAGATAAATTAAGAATGCTGAAACTCCCCTATACTTTAGATAATGTGATGCACATTATGCATCTAAAGTGATCCATTAATGAAGAACATGATCATCTGGGGGAGTACGACGGCTATAATAATAGCCCTAAAGAAAAGAAATAGTTGTATTCCTGGATCTTTTACAGTTCCGAAAGCAGACTAAGGAATACTAAGACAGTGCTTAAAGTGCCATAAAGAAGAAAGTTTTAACAGAATAAACCCAAATAATAAAGTTTAAAGATACGCCATTTTTTAGTGAAGATGGAGTAATCTGGGGGAGCATGTTGTATGACCTATACAACACCTGTTGTCAGCTTGATAAAGGATGAATGATTAAACATTGATCTTGTGATACAAGTCCCTGTAAAATCTATTGCCTCTTGGAAATGAAAGACTATAGAATTAATTTGCCTCATGGCAATGACAGAGCAACAACAGCCCCATATGAAAGAAGTGCCAAACACAGATGGTCTCAAGGAATGAGAAAATCAAATACTTCTGATTACTATAAGGTCTATGCTAGTGAAATTCAAATGGAGGTTGATCCCACCTCATTTAAAGTGCTCAATCGAGCTTTAAGAAGTGTCTGTTTGTCTAAATGATAAGAGACTATGGGAGATGAAATAAAATTGGTGAATCCCGATGATGTTTGGGACTCATACGTAATTTCCAATGGAGCCAAAACAGTAGGATGTAAAGGGTCTACAAGGCCAATGTGACTCCAAAGGAACTATGTAAAGGTGTAAAGCGCGACTTAAATCGAAAGTTTTTGTGCAAAGAGAATGAATAAATTACCATGAGTTTTAGTGGCACATCATGATCGACATCATGACATCAGATGAAAGTAAAGAACACAAGGGGTACTGCTTCAAGAAGTCTTTTATGGACTAGAGCAAGTCTCTAGACAGTGGCATTTAAAGTTTGAAAAATCAGATGTTATTTTGGGTTAAACAAAATGAGAGGACAATTGTATTCATGCAAAGTTATAGAATAGGGAATTCATTCTAATCCTGTGCATGTGGATGACTTCCTACTTGATAGTTGTGACGCCCGGATAATTAAGCTACAGTAACCCTCTACTAATGATGCCATGCCACCTCGATTACTGTTGCTAATCTCGCATTAGTTCGAAACTGATTCAAATTCAAATTCAAAATCAAGCAAACAATAAAAGTTTTCAAACATTAAAACTAAAATGTTCTAAAGGTGCCAAATAAGTCATAAGTAATTATGGTGGAGAATCCACATCTTTATAGAGTAATTAAAGGCTCTAAAATAATTAAAACAGGGTCAAAACAGTAATTGAAAATGATTTTCTAAATTATAAAATTCCAAAACATTGAGTAACTCTCAAACCTTTTTGTGGCAGAGTCGAAATTAGCAACACTATTTATGGACCAAGTTTCACATTTTATAAAACTAGTTTACTATTAAAATTAAAGTCAAGACAGAAAGAATAAAAGTTACATAACTATAAGAAAAGAAAAAGAGCTAAAGTGCACTGTGCACTTGAGGCCACTAGCTACAGTACCAGCCCTGCCCACCACAGCGGTCATCTCCTTCCCCTGTTCACCAGAGGCGCCGTGGATGCAGCATGCACGTCAACGACGCCGATGCACATGCGTCGTTGATCCTGCGGTCCCATGGATGGGATAAGACCACCCTCGCCTCCGCAAGCGAACCCTAACGCCATTCCCTTCCTTTCCCCGCGCCATTTTCGCTCCTTCTTGAGCTCCACCGAGAGACCCATGGCCGCGCCGTCGCCACCACCGTGGCTACTGCCCTACCCATCGCCTAGGATTGAGCCAAGGGGTCTGCATGGCTCCGCTGCTTCCTCTACCCTGAAGAACACGGGTCGAATGCCTCTGCTTCGAACGGATCGAGTTGGGAGCTACCACGACGTCGTCATCGACCTCGGCTTCGTCTTCGGCCACCGGAGCTCCGCCGCGCCGGTCCACGCCTCTGCTGCTCCTAAGCGAACGCCGGGCCTCCTTGTGCCTTCCCGGTGAGCTCCGACTCCTTTCCCCTCTCCTCGCGCATCTCTTTCTTCCCCGTAGCTCGCTCCCCGCGTTATTTCCGCCATGGCCGTCACTCCGAACGCCGCACCGCCACCGCGCCGCCCGTGCTCCCCCTTGCCGTCGCCGTGCAGGCGCGCGTGCGCCTCGCCTGACCGCGAGCTCACCCGTGCTGCAACGCAGCCGCCCGCGCTCGTCAACTGCTGCTTGCTCTCCTGCGCTGCTGCCTGCCCTCGCATAGCCGCCGCTGCTCCTGCCTAGCACCGCCGCTCCCAGCGGCCCTTGCTCGCTGGCCAGCGCGCGCCCGCCTCTCTGTGGCCACTCTCCGGCCTCACCTACACGCGCTGCTCGCCGCCGCCCGCGCTTAGTGCCTCCGTCGAGCTCGCGCCTCCCTGCCCCGTCGTGGCTCGCCACTCGCCGGCCCGATCGCTGCCCCCAACCGCTCCGCCCCGCTGCAGCTGCTCGCCGACCACTGTCGCCCCGCGTTCCCGCGCCGCCTCTCGCCGCCGCGGCCGCCTCTCCGGCCGCCTGGCCAGCGCTGTGGCCCCCTGCTCTCCGCAGCACTCTGCCGTGTTCAGCCATGCCCAGGCGCCCGCTGCCCGTTTCACCCAGCGCCCGCAAACCCCCTGGGCCACTTACATGCGGGCCCCGGCGCCCTTGCCTTTTAAAAAAGAGATAAAAAATGTTTTAGTAATAATAATAATTTAGTTAATTAATTAATTAAATTAATCTGCTTTAATTAGTCTAATTACCTTCTTTAACTAATTATAACTGTTAGTTAGTCAAGTGTGTCAATGACAGGGGGGCCCACGCCCTGTTGACCAATCAAATGTTGACTGGTCAACTGGGTCCCCCTGGCCCACATGTCAGCCTCTGTGTACATTCTGTGTACACAGGGCTGGGTACCCATAGCATTTTGTCTATGAATTACGAATTAATAATACTTTCAGAAAATGAATAAAACTTTGATAAATCATATAAAATAATTCGTAACTCAGATGGAAATACTTTATACATGAAAGTTGCTCCGAATGGCGAGACGAATCCGAATCTGCAACCCGTTCGTCCGCCACACGTCCCTAGCATAGCGAACATGCAACATTCCACCTCCGGTTCAGATGTCCGAAAACACGAAACACTAGGGATACTTTCCCGGATGTTTCCGCCCTTCGTCGGTATCACCTCCTACTGCGTTGGGGCACACCTAGCACCGCTCATTGTTATGTCATGCATCGTCATGCTTATGTTTGCATTATATTTATTATTTCTTCCCCCTCTTCTCTCGTAAGACACCGAGACCGATGCCGCTGCTACCTAGTACGACTACGGTGTTGACGACCCCTCCTTCTCGGCTGAGCTTCCAGGCAAGCCCACCCCCCTTGATCACCAGATATCGCCTATTCCTTCCCTCTACTGCTTGCATTAGAGTAGTGTAGCATGTTACTGCTTTCGGTTAATCCTATTCTGCTGCATAGCCTGTCACTGTTGCTAGAGCTGTTACCCTTACCTGCAATCCTAAATGCTTAGTATAGGATGCTAGTATTCCATCAGTGGCCCTACATTCTTGTCCGTCTGTCATGCTATACTACCGGGCCGTGATCACTCGCGAGGTGATCACGGGTATATTCTTACATACATATTATATGATACTTGTGGTGACTAAAGTCGGGTCGGCTTGTAATGTACCCGCAAGTGATTCCGATGTGGGGGCTGAAAGGACAGGTGGCTCCATCCTGGTAGAGGTGGGCCTGGGTTCCCGACAACCCCCGACTGTTACTTTGTGGCGGAGCAACAGGTCAGGTTGAGACCACCTAGGTGAGAGGTGGGCCTGGCCCTGGTCAGCGTCCGCGGTTACTTTAAAATAACACGCTTAACGAGATCTTGGTATTTGATCTGAGTCTGGCCACTGGCCTATACGCACTAACCAACTACGCGGGAACAGTTATGGGCACTCAACGTCGTGGTATCAGTCGAAGCCTTCTTGACGTCAGCGACTGAGCAGCGCGCGCCGGATTGGACCGTAATCCTGCGCTTGTATTAAGGGGGCTAGGTCTGCTTCTGGTCGCGTTCGCAATGTGCAGGTGAGCAACGGGCGATGGGCCCAGACCCCTGCGCGCATACGATTTAGACCGGCGTGCTGACCTCTCTGTTGTGCCTAGGTGGAGCTGCGACGTGTTGATCTTCCGAGGCCGGGCATGACCCAGGAAAGTGTGTCCGGCCAAAGGGGATCGAGCGTGTTGGGTAATGTGGTGCACCCCTGCAGGGAAGTTTATCTATTCCAATAGCCGTGATCCTCGGTAACAGGACGACCCGGAGTTGTATCTTGACCTTACGACAACTAGAACCGGATACTTAATAAAACACACCCTTCCAAGAGCCAGATAGAACCCGGTGACCGCTCTCACATAGGGCGATGAGCGGAGGATTGCCAGGTAGGATTATGCTATGCGATGATACTTGGTGAACTTACCATCTACTCTCTTCTACATGCTGCAAGATGGAGGCTGCCAGAAGCATAGTCTTCAACAGGACTAGCTATCCCCCTCTTATTCTGGCATTTTGCAGTTCAATCCACCGATATTTCCCCTTTACATAGATACCCATGCATATGTAGTGTAGATGCTTGCTTGCGAGTACTTTGGATGAGTACTCAAGGTTGCATTGCTTCCCCTTTTTCCCCTTTCTATACCTCGTTGTCGCAACCAGATGCTGGAGCCCAGGAGCTAGACGCCACCGTCGACGACGACCCCTACTACACCGGAGGTGCCTACTACTACGTGCAGGCCGATGATGACGACCATGAGTAGTTTAGGAGGATCCCAAGCAGGAGGCATGCGCCTCTTTCGATCTGTATCCCAGTTTGTGCTAGCCATCTTATGTCAACTTGTTTAACTTATGTTTGTACTCAGATATTGTTGTTTCCGCTGACTCGTCTATGATCGAGCACTTTTATTCGAGCCCTCGAGGCCCCTGGCTTGTATTATGATGCTTGTATGACTTATTTTATTTTTAGAGTTGTGTTGTGATATCTTCCCGTGAGTCCCTGATCTTGATCGTAACTATTTGCGTGTATAATTAGTGTACGACTGAATCGGGGGCGTCACAAGTTGGTATCAGAGCCGACTGCCTGTAGGAACCCCCTTCCAAACTCCTTGGCCGAAGTTGAGTCTAGACATTGCTAAACTTTTACTAACATGGCTGTGTGCCTTACGGGCCCACGTCGCCATTGGGTGGTATTAGGATCTTTTACTCCTTGTCTATACTCTGGGACTCTGATCTCTCTTCTATTCGGGTGAAATGATTTTACTAAATCTGACTTTAGGTTCTCGTAACTACTTTCTCCCGGAGAGCCCCTTATCACAGATGATCGCCTACTGCGTTAGTAGATTTCGAAGATATTCTAGGATGTTCTCCCGAGACACTTGTGCCCACCGCCGTTGCAAATTCCTTACCCCTGTTATATCCTTATGGATAACTGCATACACCTGCCATTCTTACATTCAATCCCATTGAGCTTGTTATTACAAGGTGCAACGAACTGCTCTCCGTTGTTCCGAGAATCCTTTGAGCTTACTGCCTTACGGCTCTTTGCCACAAGAATACCCATACGGATAATTCCTTGCACTTGTCGAGTATCCACTCCTTCTCAGTTGTTCAGGTGTTTCACATAAGCCTTCGAAATACTATTTGATCTTCGAAAATCCTCAACAGCCTGTTGTTCTTGAAATTCTTGATTGCTGGCATTATGGTTAATCCCATAAGCATAGTAATCTTATTGGCATCCTTTGTCACTATTATTTTAGTCCATTGATTCAATAAGTTGTGAATGTTCACAATCATCAGTCGAATCCTAGGATTATTCTTCCGGCTCAGATGTCATTTGGATACGAGCTGGTTCTTGACCAATCAATGCCTTGATCGGTTGTGCTTCTAAGTCTATGGAACTTATTCATTTTCGATCAGAACGATTGCTTCTGATCCCTTAATTTGGAAATCATAAAATACTTTGCATTAAGCTTTGAATTAGTCAGTTGTTTCTATAATCTGATGCCTTGGCATTCCTTCTTCCTCTGATTGAGTATCGGTACTCACATAAGCCCCGTTGTGGACCGCCATACCCATTGCCGGGTTATTATCTGACAGTGTCCTTCACAACCAAAATTCTTGTGAGTTCTTTACCTGATACATAATGCCTTTGGTAAACTGTATCCTCTACTTTTGTCAACCATGCTCTACTTTTGAGCTTGTGTTATTTACTCCTGAAGTTCATGGTATATGTTCTAAGAAGCCCCGATGGGTTGGACCTATGCCTTCCTTAATCTGAGTGAACTCGAAAGTTTACACGGGTCATACTCCTCTGGTAATTCACCAGGTATGTTTTGACACTGAAATCATTTTTATCTAGAGCAGTGAATGAAAGGTTATGCATTGAAGAAGTGGGAGTCGACCTTGAACTTTGTGTTCATGCCCATGGACACGATGTAGATCTTATCATTAAAGCTTCTCTTAAATTAATTATTCCCTTGGTATAAGTTCTTATATCTGGGATCCGGCCTTTTGCAATCGTGGTTCCGACCATCTTCTCCTTTAAATATCTTTTCTCATGCAAGTTTAATCACTTGTCTTCTGCAGAGCAATACCCTAGTCCAACCTCTATTTTGATCTACCTTCGAGTATTACCCCCTGGTATCCCGAGGATATCAATCGATTGCACTACATCTTATGCATTTCTGATGAAGTAGTGCCTTTCCCCGTCATAGTCACTCCACTGGTTCTAGGTTGTCGTCAACCGAGAACACCGATTAGTGAATCGAATCACCCCTGTGATTCAGTACTCCTAGTACTTTGTGGTTGAGAAGTTTAATACTCCATCACGTCATTCCTAGCCTGACCGGTTATATCATTTTGTGCTAAATTTTAACTGTGCTGCCTGGTCCTTCTTCCCGGAGCACAATTTTTGACGATGAGATAACCTTATGCCGATCTTCCTCATCGTATCACTTCACCTTGAACAGCAAGGTCAATTTCGAGTTTGGGTCGTACCCTTGGTTCCAATAAACTTTTGCTTCATCATTCCTTTGACTTGATGTCATCGCCGATCGATTACATCCTCATGAAATCTCTCGACAAATGCGTCGTGATCATCATCAGCATTCTGAGCTCTTCCAGGATATCAATTGAATTCATGATGAGAAATACCATCCTTTGCCCTCGATGATTTGTGTTACCATCGACCATTTTATTGCCTTCCGCTCAACACAACTTGTTCGTGTTTTGTGCTATACCTTGAGTTCCTTGCCATCCAACATTTGTTCTTCTTTACCTTTAAGTATTGCCATCTTTTATGTCAAAAATGCAGCGAGAATTTCATCACCTAATAAGAATTCTTAATACAAGTGATACTTCTCGCCATCTCCATTCATTATTGGTCCCCATGTTGTTTCTAACCGGAATACCGAGAATTGAACTATGATGTGTGAATTCAAAACTTCTAGCAACTATATTGCTTTGAAGTGAATGGTCGATAGCTTCATTCTAAGTCTTTTGGTTATCGAATCACCATTCTAACATTGATCATGCTACCTAAGCCCATATTTCGGGTGCACCTTTCAACCAATGTTTACTCGTGGATGTTGTCCTCGAGCATACATCATTATATCTTTTGATCTAACCAATGTTATCTCCTTGTACACATAACTGCGGAAATCCATCTTGTTGGTATTCTTGATGAAGTGTCGCTGAGTTTATCAGCCAACACCTCACTCTCTCCTTGGTTTATTGATGAACTCTTGTTTCGGAACTCACTTCCATAGTTCATTTCTCGAGAATCTGCAATGTCATCTCGTCTAATTGTGTTGCACCTCTTCTTCTCAGGCATCCTAAGTCTGAGGTGTTGCTACCCCTTGAGCATTGCGTTGGTTTTCCCTTGAAGAGGAAAGGGTGATGCAGCAAAGTAGCACAAGTATTTCCCTCAGTTTTTGAGAACCAAGGTATCAATCCAGTACGAGGCTACGCGCGAGTCCCTCGCACCTACACAAACAAATAAATCCTCGCAACCAACACGATAAGGGGTTGTCAATCCCTACACGGTCACTTACGAGAGTGAGATCTGATAGATATGATAGGATAATATTTTTGGTATTCTTATGATAAAGATGCAAAGTAAAATAAAAGCAAAGTAAAAAGCAATGGAAATAACAAAGTGTTGGAAGATTAATATGATGAAGATAGACCCGGGGGCCATAGGTTTCACTAGTGGCTTCTCTCAAGAGCATAAATATTTTACGGTGGGTGAACAAATTACTGTTGAGCAATTGACAGAATTGAGCATAGTTATGAGAATATCTAGGTATGATCATGTATATAGGCATCACGTCCGAGACAAGTAGACCGACTCCTGCCTGCATCTACTACTATTACTCCACACATCGACCGCTATCCATCATGCATCTAGAGTATTAAGTTCATAAGAACAGAGTAACGCCTTAAGCAAGATGACATGATGTAGAGGGATAAATTCATGCAATATGATAAAAACCCCCATCTTGTTATCCTCGATGGCAACAATACAATACGTGCCTTGCTGCCCCTACGGTCACTGGGAAAGGACACCGCAAGATTGAACCCAAAGCTAAGCAGTTCTCCCATTGCAAGAAAGATCAATCTAGTAGGCGAAACCAAACTGATAATTCGAAGAGACTTGCAAAGATAACCAATCATACATAAAAGAATTCAGAAGATTCAAATATTGTTCATAGATAAACTTGATCATAAACCCACAATTCATCGGTCTCAACAAACACACCGCAAAAGAAGATTACATCGAATAGATCTCCACAAGAGAGGGGGAGAACATTGTATTGAGATCCAAAAAGAGAGAAGAAGCCATCTAGCTAATAACTATGGACCCGAAGGTCTGAGGTGAACTACTCACACTTCATCAGAGAGGCTATGGTGTTGATGTAGAAGCCCTCCGTGATCGATGCCCCTTCCGGCGGAGCTCCGGAACAGGCCCCAAGATGGGATCTCGTGGGAACAGAAGGTTGCGGCGGTGGAATTAGGTTTTTGGCTCCGTATCTGATCGTTTGGGGGTACGTAGGTATATATAGGAGGAAGGAGTATGTCGGTGGAGCAACGTGGGGCCCATGAGGGTGGAGGGCACACCTGGGGGGGGGGGGGGTAGGCGCGCCCCTACCTCGTGGCTTCCTGGAAGCTTCCTTGACTTAGGGTCCAAGTCTCCTGGATCATGTTCGTTCCAAAAATCACGTTCCCGAAGGTTTCATTCCGTTTGGACTCCGTTTGATATTCTTTTTCTGCGAAACTCTAAAATAGGCAAAAAACAGCAATTCTGGGCTGGGCCTCCGGTTAATAGGTTAGTCCCAAAAATAATATAAAAGTGAATAGTAAAGCCCAATAATGTCCAAAACAGAAGATAATATAGCATGGAGCAATCAAAAATTATAGATACGTTGGAGACGTATCAAGCATCCCCAAGCTTAATTCCTGCTCGTCCTCGAGTAGGTAAATGATAAAAACAGAATTTTTGATGTGGAATGCTACTAGGCATAATTTCAATGTAATTCTTCTTAATTGTGGTATGAATATTCAGATCCGAAAGATTCAAGACAAAAGTTTAATATTGACATAAAAAGTAATAATACTTCAAGCATACTAACTAAGCAATTCTGTCTCTCAAAATAACATGGCCAAAGAAAGTTATCCCTACAAAATCATATAGTCTGGCTATGCTCTATCTTCACCACACAAAATATTTAAATCATGCACAACCCCGATGACAAGCCAAGCAATTGTTTCATACTTTTGACGTTCTCAAACTTTTTCAATCTTCACGCAATACATGAGCGTGAGCCATGGACATAGCACTATATGTCGAATAGAATGGTGGTTGTGGAGAAGACAAAAAGGAGAAGATAATCTCACATCAACTAGGCGTATCAACGGGCTATGGAGATGCCCATCAATAGATATCAATGTGAGTGAGTAGGGATTGCCATGCAACGGATGCACTAGAGCTATAAGTATATGAAAGCTCAACAAAAGAAACTAAGTGGGTGTGCATCCAACTCGCTTGCTCACGAAGACCTAGGGCATTTTGAGGAAGCCCATCATTGGAATATACAAGCAAAGTTCTATAATGAAAAATTCCCACTAGTATATGAAAGTGATATCATAGGAGACTCTCTATCATGAAGATCATGGTGCTACTTTGAAGCACAAGTGTGGTAAAAGGATAGTAACATTGTCCCTTCTCTCTTTTTCTCTCTTTTTTTATTTGGGCCTTTTCTTATCTTTTTTTATGGCCTCTTTTTTTTCGTCCGGAGTCTCATCCCGACTTGTGGGGGAATCATAGTCTCCATCATCCTTTCCTCACTTGGGACAATGCTCTAAAAATGATGATCATCACACTTTTATTTACTTACAACTCAAAAATTACAACTCAATACTTAGAACCAAATATGACTATATGTGAATGCCTCCGGCGGTGTACCGGGATATGCAATGAATCAAGAGTGACATCTATGAAAGAATTATGAATGGTGGCTTTGCCACAAATACAATGTCAACTACATGATCATGCGAAGCAATATGACAATGATGGAGCGTGTCATAGTAAACGGAACGGTGGTAAGTTGCATGGCAATATATCTCGGAATGGCTATGGAAATGCCATAATAGGTAGGTATGGTGGCTGTTTTGAGGAAGGTATATGGTGGGTGTATGATACCGGCGAAAAGTGCGCAATATTAGAGAGGCTAGCAATGGTGGAAGGAAGAAAGTGCGTATAATCCATGGACTCAACATTAGTCATAAAGAACTCATATACTTATTGAAAAAATCTACAAGTTATCAAAGCAAAGTATTACGCGCATGCTCCTAGGGGGATAGATTGGTAGGAAAAGACCATCGCTCGTCCCCGACCGCCACTCATAAGGAAGACAATCAATAAATAAATTATGCTCCGACTTCATCACATAACGGTTCACCAAATGTGCATGCTACGGGAATCACAAACTTTAACACAAGTATATCTCAAATTCACAACTACTCAACTAGCATGACTCTAATATCACCATCTTTATATCTCAAAATAATCATCAAGCATCAAACTTCTCTTAGTATTCATCACACTCATAAGAAAGTTTTTACTAATCTTGAATACCAAGCATATTAGGATTATTTAAGCAAATTACCATGCTATTTAAGACTCTCAAAATAATATAAGTGAAGCATGAGAGATCAATAGTTTCTATAAAACAAATCAACCACCGTGCTCTAAAAGATATAAGTGAAGAACTAGAGCAAAACTATATAACTCAAAAGATATAAGTGAAGCACATAGAGTATTCTAATAATTTCCGAATCATGTGTGTCTCTCTCAAAAGGTGTGTACAGCAAAGATGATTGTGGTAAACTAAAACGCAAAGACTCAAATCATACAAGACGCTCCAAGCAAAACACATATCATGTGGTGAATAAAAATATAGCTCCAAGTAAAGTTACCGATGGAAGTAGACGAAAGAGGGGATGCCTTTCGGGGCATCCCCAAGCTTTGGCCTTTTGGTGTCCTTGGATTATCTTGGGGGTGCCATGGGCATCCCCAAGCTTAGCTCTTGCCACTCCTTGTTCCATAATCCATCAAATCTTTCACCCAAAACTTGAAAACTTCACAACACAAAACTCAGCAGAAAATCTCGTGAGCTCCGTTAGCGAAAGAAAACAAAAGACCACTTCAAGGTACTGTAATGAACTCATTCTTTATTTATATTGGTGTTAAAACTAGTGTATTCCAACTTCTCTATGGTTTATAAACTCATTTACTAGCCATAGATTCATCAAAATAAGCAAACAACACACGAAAAACAGAATCTGTCAAAAACAGAACAGTCTGTAGTAATCTGTAACTAACGCAAACTTCTGGAACTCCAAAAATTCAGCCAAAATAGGAAGACCTAGAAAATATGTTTATTGATCAGCAGCAATTGGAATAAATATTTTATTACGTTCTGGTGATTTTTAACAATTATTCTCGTGAACAGAAAGTTTCTGGAAATTACAGCAAGATCAAATAACTATCATCCAAGAAGATCCTATAGGTTTAACTTGGCACAAACACTAATTAAAACATAAAAACACATCTAACCAGAGGCTAGATCAAATATTTATTCCTAAACAGAAGCAAAAGCAAAAAAAACAAAAAATAAAATTGGGTTGCCTCCCAACAAGCGCTATCGTTTAATGCCCTAGCTAGGCATAAAAGCAAGGATAGATCTAGGTATTGCCATCTTTGGTAGGCAATCCATAAGTGGCTCTCATAATATATTCATATGGTAATTTAACTTTCTTCCTAGGGAAGTGTTCCATGCCTTTCTTTAATGGAAATTGGAATCTAATATTCCCTTCCTTCATATCAATAATTGCACCAATCGTTCTAAGGAAAGGTCTACCAAGAATAATAGGACATGAAGGATTGCAATCTATATCAAGAACGATAAAATCTACGGGCACATAGTTCCTATTTGCAACAACAAGAACATCATTAATTCTTCCCATAGGTTTCTTAATAGTGGAATCCGCAAGGTGCAAGTTCAAAGAGCAATCATCAAAATCACGGAAACCTAGCAAATCGCACAGAGTTTCTGGAATCGTGGAAACACTAGCACCCAAATCACACAAAGCATAGCATTCATGATCTTTAATCTTAATTTTAATAGTAGGTTCCCACTCATCATAAAGTTTTCTAGGGATAGAAACTTCCAACTCAAGCTTTTCTTCATAAGATTGCATCAAGGCATCAACGATATGTTTGGTAAAAAATTTATTTTGACTATAAGCATGAGGAGAATTTAGCACGGATTGCAACAAGGAAATACAATTTATCAAAGAGCAATTTTCATAATTAAATTCCTTGAAATCTAAAATAGTGGGTTTATTAACATCTAACGTTTTGATTTCTTCAATCCCACTTTTATCAATTTTAGCATCAAGATCTAAAAACTCTCTGAATTTCTGGAACGCCTTCTAGGTAAAGGTGGATCATATTCAGTCCCATCATTATCAAGATTCATATTGCAAAACAAAGATTTAATAGGGGACACATCAATAACTTTTAGATCTTCATCTTTGTTTTCATAAAAATTGGAAGAACACGCTTTTATAAAGCAATCTTTCTTAGCACGCATCCTACCGGTTCTTTCTTTGCACTCATCAATGGAAATTCGCATGGCTTTGAGAGACTCATTGATATCATGCTTAGGAGGAATAGATCTAAGTTTTAAAGAATCAACATCAAGAGAAATTCTATCAACGTTCCTAGCCAATTCATCAACTTTAAGCAATTTTTCTTCAAGCAAAGCATTGAAATTCTTTTGCGAATTCATAAACTCTTTAACACTAGTCTCAAATTCAGAGGGCATCTTATTAAAATTTCCATAAGAATTGTTGTAGGAATTACCATAATTATTAGAGGAATTGCTAGGATAAGGCCTAGGATTAAAGTTTCCTCTATACGCGTTGTTACCAAAATTATTCCTACCAACAAAATTCACATCCATAGATTCATTATTATTCTCAATCAAAGTAGACAAAGGCATATCATTAGGATCAGAAGAAACACTCTTAGTAGCAATTCATAAGTTCATCCATCTTTCCACTCAAAACATTAATTTCTTCTATCGCATGCACTTTTTTATTAGTAGATCTTTCAGTGTGCCATTGAGAATAATTAACCATAATATTATATAGGAGTTTAGTAGCTTCTCCTAAAGTGATTTCCATAAAAGTGCCTCCCACGGCCGAATCTAAAAGATTTCTTGAAGCAAAATTCAATCCGGCATAAATTTTTTGTATAATCATCCACAAATTCAAACCATGAGTAGGGCAATTATGTATCATTAATTTCATCCTCTCCCAAGCTTGTGCAACATGTTCATGATCAAGTTGCTTAAAATTCATAATATCGTTTCTAAGAGAGATGATCTTAGCGGGAGGAAAATACTTAGAGATAAAAGCATCTTTGCACTTATTCCAAGAATCAATACTATTTTTAGGCAAAGACGAAAACCAAGCTTTAGCACGATCTCTAAGCGAAAAACGAAATAGCTTCAATTTAACAATATCGTTGTCCACATCTTTCTTCTTTTGCATATCACACAAATCAACGAAGCTATTTAGATGAGTAGCGGCATCTTCACTAGGAAGGCCGGCGAATTGATCTTTCATGACAAGATTCAACAAAGCAGCATTGATTTCACAAGATTCAGTATCGGTAAGAGGAGCAATCGGGGTGCAAAGGAAATCATTATTGTTGGTATTGGTAAAGTCACATAATTTGGTATTATCTGGAGCCATCGTGACAAACAAACAATCCAACACACGAGCAAACGAAAAGCAAGCGAAAAAGAGGCGAACAAAAAAGAGAGGGCGAATAAAACGGCAAGGGTGAAGTGGGGGAGAGGAAAACGAGAGGCAAATGGAAAATAATGTAATGCGGGAGATAAGGGTTTGTGATGGGTACTTGGTATGTTGACTTTTGCGTAGACCTCCCCGGCAACGGCGCCAGAAATCCTTCTTGCTACCTCTTGAGCACTACGTTGGTTTTCCCTTGAAGAGGAAAGGGTGATGCAGCAAAGTAGCGTAAGTATTTCCCTCAGTTTTTGAGAACCAAGGTATCAATCCAGTAGGAGGCTACGCCCGAGTCCCTCGCACCTACACAAACAAATAAATACTCGCAACCAACGCGATAAGGGGTTGTCAATCCCTACACGGTCACTTACGAGAGTGAGATCTGATAGATATGATAGGATAATAAATTTGGTATTTTTATGATAAAGATGCAAAGTAAAATAAAAGCAAAGTCAAAAGCAATGGAAATAACTAAGTGTTGGAAGATTAATACGATGAAGATAGACCCGGGGGCCATAGGTTTCACTAGTGGCTTCTCTCAAGAGCATAAATATTTTACGGTGGGTGAACAAATTACTGTTGAGCAATTGACAGAATTGAGCATAGTTATGAGACTATCTAGGTATGATCATGTATATAGGCATCACGTCCGAAACAAATAGACCGACTCCTACCTGCATCTACTACTATTACTCCACACATCGACCGCTATCCAGCATGCATCTAGAGTATTAAGTTCATAAGAACAGAGTAACGCCTTAAGCAAGATGACATGATGTAGAGGGATAAATTCATGAAATATGATAAAAAACCCATCTTGTTATCCTGGATGGCAACAATACAATACGTGCCTTGCTGCCCCTACTGTCACTGGGAAAGGACACCACAAGATTGAACCCAAAGCTAAGCACTTCTCCCATTGCAAGAAAGATCAATCTAGTAGGCGAAACCAAACTGATAATTCGAAGAGACTTGCAAAGATAACCAATCATACATAAAAGAATTCAGAAGATTCAAATATTGTTCATAGATAAACTTGATCATAAACCCACAATTCATTGGTCTCAACAAACACACCGCAAAAGAAGATTACATCGAATAGATCTCCATAAGAGAGGGGGAGAACATTGTATTGAGATCCAAAAAGAGAGAAGAAGCCATCTAGCTAATAACTATGGACCTGAAGGTCTGAGGTAAACTACTTGTCGGGTGGTAGGTGCGACATATGCCAACGTGTGGCTTATCATTGTGGGAGCCAGTAAGACATTGCCGGTGCCTGGAAACGGGATAAGGCGAAGACATGGACGCCAGCGGATCTTACCCAGGTTCGGGGCTCTCCATGGAGATAACACCCCTAGTCCTGCTCTGCGGGGTCTCCGCATGATCACCAGATCAATGCAAGTAGCTACAAGTGCTCCTTGAGCTGTTTGGCTAGGGGAAGAAGAAGGGCAAGGCTAGCTCTCCTTTTCTCTCTATGTGGTGTGTGAAACTATGTGAGATCAACCCTTTGCATGGGTGTCCCAGGGGGTTTATATAGGCCTACCCCCCAGGGGTACAATGGTAATCCGGCTAGGCACGGGTCCCAACCGTCCGTGTCTGTGCTCGCCGGCTTCTCCGCTGGCCATTGGGGCCCGCCGACTGGTGGGTCCCGCCGGCTGCAGGCCTCTTGGCCGACAGGCCGGCCCCACCGCTTGGGGGCCTTGTCGGCGGCTGGTTACTGTTGCCTCGCCCCTGATGACGAGGGCTTTGTCGAGGTAAGGGTGGCTACAGTGCCGCCGCCTTGCGGGCTCTCACTGTAGCCTCACCTCGTCTTGTCTCCTTAATGAGGCACATGTTTCGAGGGAGGGAGGTAGCTGGCTATTGGGAGCCGGCTACGCCCCCGGCCGACTAGGGGAGGCCGGGCCGCCTTCGAGCGTCTCTCTGGCTAAAGGGGCCCGCCGCCCGCGGGCCGTACTGGCGCCTGTCATGGGTGACATCGAGGTCAACATGGCTACAGTACCATGCCGGACGGGGGATGGCTGACCCGTACGGCGCCCTGTGGCCATGCCTGTTCCGGGATTCGGGGGTAGTGGGCTGTACTGCGGCCACGCCCCGTCTTATCACCGTTATGTGGATGCAGTCTTGGTGGGTGCAGCCTTGGCCGGCTTCTGGGAGTTGGCTCTCTTCATGGCCTTCTTCTGGGAGTCGGTCCTCTTGGGGCCGGCTTCCTGGAGTCGGCCATCTCGTAGCTTTCTTCGGGAAGGTTTTTGAGGCCGGGTCGCCTTCTGGTAGTCGGTCCTTTGGATAGCCGGCCGGAGGAAGGCGGCCCCATGCACTGGATGCTTGAAGGCTCGATTGGCCTGATAATTTTTTGAAGAGCCAGGGGGAGTCGGTTAGGCCACCCGTGGCCATTTATTCCGACAGTAGTCCCCGAAGCTGGTTGGCTTCGAGGCTGAGAGGAGGTCGAGAAGCTCGGTCAGCTTCTTATCTCGACGAGCCAGCAGCTGGGAGCCAGCTTCGGTTGGGCGCGCCGTCTTGGCGAAATTTCTAAAGTCTAAAGGCGGCAGTCTGTTGGGGCGCGCGCCGGGCTGCGGGCTGGCCGCTCGCCGCCCACGAACCATGTGGCATCCTCCGGCTGAAAAAAGTCTGCCAACCCACGCGCGCGACAGGATGTCGCCGCAGGCCCGGGGCCCACCACTCCTACGCCTAGGCCCAGGCGCGGATTCTCTGTGGCCCAAAGCTGTCCGCACGCCTTCCGGCGCGGTTTCCGCATGCCGTTAGGGCGCAATAATCGCGGGGCGTGGGGGAGTGGGCGCAGTTAATCCCACGTTCCCCCCACGCCTCGCCTCCTCGGCTTCGCCGCACGAGGCTATAAGTAGGGGGGAGGGGAAGCGGCAGAGGCTCGCACGCTCCTCTTCTCTCCGCCATCTTCTTCCTCCCGCTTTCCATCGCAGCAGCGCCTCGCCGCCGCACCGTCCCACCAATCTTCACTCCGCCCCGCAGCTTTGCCACCGCAGGGCCGTGCTTTCTCCGCCGCCGCACCCTTCCTCGTTAGCTTCTCGCCACCATGCAGTATGGCGGGGACTGGGACGGCTCCAACGTCCATATGGACCACATCGACTTCCTCCGCAAGACGCGGCGGTTGCCTGGCAAGGACCAGGTGCGGGTCTGTCTCGCGCAGGAGAAGGAGATCACGCCGACGCCGGAGGAAGGCGAGCGGGTAATCTTCCGCTCGCACTTCCTGCGCGGCCTCGGCCTGCCGGCGAGTGCCTTCTTCCGCTCCTTTCTCGAGTTCTATCAACTCCAGCCGCACCATCTCACCCCGAACACGTTGGTGCTGATGTCCGCCTTCGTCACTCTGTGCGAAAGCTTTCTTGGCGTTCTCCCCACCCTCGAGCTCTGGGGGGAATTCTTCCAAACCAAGCTCGTCACCCGCAATCAGGGCGTGCCAGCTCAGAGCGGCGCCTTCATCGCGATGCGGAGGCCGGCAGCCGACAACCCCTTCCCCGTCATCACGCTGATCCAGTCGGTGAAGCGCTGGAAAAAGTCGTACTTCTATGTGAAGAACGTCGCCCCGCAAGGCGACTACGTCAACCTGCTGGCTTACGTAGCCGGCCCGCCGGCTGGGAGGCGGCCCCAGTGGTCCTATCGGGCCGTGATGCTGTCGCCGGCTGGAGCCGCGGCCGTCGCCCGACTCCGGGTGATGATCCAGTCGGAGGGCCTGACTGGGTCTGACTTGCTGGCCGCCTTCGTCGCGCGCAGGGTGCTTCCACTTCAAAGCCGCCCTCATCTGATCTGTCAGGTGAGTGGCCAACTCGATCCGAGTCGGATGTGCACCAAGGATATGCCTCACGACGAGGTGGCTCATATGGTGAATTATCTTGCGAATTGCAAGCTCTCCGCAGAGTGGCGGTTTGACAAGGAGCCGTACTCCCGTGCTCATCCCCCGCCTACGGTATGCTCTCTTTATCGTTTCTTCTCTTAGTTTTGTTGCCGAGTTTTTCTTGGCCGACTCTGACCAGTCGGCACGTCTTGGCAGAGCCCTCTCCTTCGACCTGCGGCCGGGTCGGGGGCGGATCGCCGATTTCTCCCCGACCGGGCGGAGCATGACTTGGAGGACCATGACTTGGGGGCGGCCACCATGGACGACAACACCGAGGTCGGAGGCGGCGAAGCAGGCGGCTCCGGGCTTGGAGCCAGCTTCGACGACTGGCCGGATGACGACGAGGCAGAAATCGTCCCACGCCGCCAGCCGGTGTCTGGCCATGGTGCGGGTTCCTTCACCGCGCCGCCTGCTCGGGGCGGCGGGCAGAAGCGCCGGGCCGCGTCGGGCTTGTTCGACAGTCGGCCGAAGAAGCCCAAGGGCGGGGCGGCTGCGACCAAGCGGGATGAGGCGGCCGTGAAGGCGGCCCGCTTCCGCAAGGTGGTCAAGCAGCCACAGACGGTGTCAGTGTAAGTGTAGATTCTCTTGCCTACTATTTCTTCTTTTCTTGTCGATTTCTGAATCCTTGTCTTGTCTCAAAAATCAGGGCTCCGCTTTCTCTTGAGCGGGTTGCTGCCGCCTCCGTGGTTGGATCGCCGGGAGGATCCAGGCGCACCCGCCGTGTGGACCCCCGCGCCGAGCTTCAAGCGGCGACGGAGCGAAATGCGCGGGAGGCGCGGGAGGAGCGGGAGGCGGAGGAGCTGAGGGCGGCTGCCGCCAAGGCGGCACAGGAGGAGGAGGAGTCGGCGAAGGCGCGTGCCGACGCGGCGGCCAAGGCCCAGGCGGAGGCTGCAGCCGCGGCAATAGCGGAGGGGGCCTTGCTTGTCACCCCTCTGCGTGTCGTGGCTCCCGAGGTCCCGGAGCCCCCGCCGGAGGAAGCCGGCGGCGACCTGCCGGGGTTGGAGAGGGAGGACGACGTCGTCGTCCCGGAGAGGGAGGCAGCACCGTCCTTGCCGACTGGGGCGGCCCAAGGCAGCCGGCCTAACGTGCCGCCTGTGCAATCGGCTGGGGGCGAGCCGGCTGCGAGGACGGACATGGTGGTCCAGTCGCCATCGCGCCAGCGCGCGGGGACGGCCACTTCGGCTCCGAACCCGCAGAAGGCCGCGGGCTCCAGCTCGTCGGCCCAGGATGTGGAGGCGGCCAGCGCCAGCTCGGGGTGGACGCCGGGTGGAGGGACGGCCGTGGTGAATGTGGCGGCGCAAGAAGTCCGGAACCGGCTTCAGTCCCAGGCCGCGGCGTTGAGGCAATATAATGACGAGTTCCTCGCGACGCGGGCGGCCATTCGGGTAAGTCTTCCCGTTTTTGCTTCTTGATCTTGGTTTCTTCCGTGGGGGCGCGTCAGCGCACCCACTGGGTGTAGTCCCCGAGTTCTGAGTCGGCTGCTGAGCAGGCGGCTTGGAACTTCTTAGTGGGCTTTGTTTGCTATCTTGTTCTCATTCGCTTCTCTGCCTGACTTGCAGGACCACCACAACCTCCGTGCGGCTGCCTTTAACTCCCAGGCTCGGGAGCTGACCCAGAAGAATGATGATCTATCTGAGAGCCGGGGTAAGTGCTTCATCTTTTATCCCATGTGGGGGCGCGTCAGCGCACCCACTGGGTGTAGTCCCCGAGATTCGGGCCGACTGCTGAGCAGTCGGGTCGGGTCTTTCTTGATGACTTCTTTTCTTATTGCTTCTTTCTTCTCTGCCATGTCTGCAGCGGCCAATGCCAA